>NC_091747.1:36570991-37184741 GCF_043380555.1 Nothobranchius furzeri | reverse complement strand
TCGATGTACATTCCTACCCTCACCTTTGGTCATGAGCTTTGGGTGGTGACCGAAAGAACGAGATTGCGGATACATGCGGCCGAAAAGAGTTTTCTCCGCAGGGTGGCTGGGCTCTCCCTTAGAGATAGGGTGAGAAGCTCAGACATCCGGGAGGGGCTCGGAGTAGATTTTCTGCTCCTCTGCATCGAGAGGAGCCAGGTGAGGTGGCTCAGGCATCTGGTTAGGATGCTTCCTGGATGCCTCCCTGGGGAGGTTTTCCGAGAACATCCAGCCAGGAGGAGGCCTAAAGGAAGACCTAGGACATATTGGAGGGACTATATCTGTCACCTGGCCAGGGAACACCTTGGGATTCCCCAGAAGAGTTGGCCCAATTGGCTGGGGAGAGGGAAGTCTGGGCCTCTCGATTTAGGCTGCTGACCCTGCGACTCGACTCTGGATAAGCGGAAGAAAATGGATGGATGGATGGATGGCCAACTGTTTATTCATTTTTGGTAAACTGCTGCATAAAACCAAAAAGAACTATTTAAATTCTGGAATAAAACATTCAAATGAATGACGATTCTTTGAAACAGCTTTATGATCAGTAGATCTGTCCATTATGAGACCTATTTGCATCAGGAGCTACAGCCTCTCACTTTAACAAATGAAGAAAAAGAGCATTTAGCTTTTTTCCTAACGTTTATGTTGCCTAATCTAGATGCATCACATCTGGTATTATATCTTCTATGATGTTGCATGCTTTCAAATAAAAAAATACGCAAACCAATAATCTTTAGACAGAAGTCAAAGTAGCTGATGTGAAAACACTCATGTTAACTTCCATCTGAATTCAAAGAAAGCTTAATAAAGTTGCCTAAATTAGATCAACACCTTGGTCAGCATAGTTCACTCAGACTGAATGGCTTTGTTGACTTTACAAATTATTTTAACGTTTTATTAAAACCACATCAGGAGTTTTTTCCTCTATAATTTTCAATGTATTTACAGGGCTCAGATAGGCAAAACTGGAAACAGGAAGTTCTGATTTAATTCCACTGTGGCCCGAAATCATTCCAAAACAAATTCAGGAATAAATCTAAAGATTTTATTTAAACATACATTTTAAATATACACAAAGACTGACATGAGTTAAGAGTTTAACCACCAGCTGATGATTTTTAAATGTCTTAATGTGGAATAAAACAACGAAAACTAACTTGAACATTGAAACTTTTGCTTAAATAGAAACATTTCACAAATCAGGAACCTGCTTATAAAAGATTCTGCTTGATCTCGAATTTTGAACAATAGTTGCGATTTTTCATCAGATGGTTGAGATGGGAAAACTTGGTGAAATCGTCCTTTAATGAAATACCGTCTCAACCTCGAGCGCGTGTGTGTGCGCGCGCACGCGTGTGTTCGGACCGGTTCGGACGGCATAAGAGATCGTCTTACCTCCAGCAGGCTCTGATCGGCTAATTTTCACTTAAAAGCAGGGACACGTCTGCTGCGAGTGTTTTTCTTTGGAGGTCGTCCCATTCAGCACACACCCAAAACGATTACGTCATCGTCCACTCTACGTGTATGAACGGGAATATGTTCGACCCCCAGTTTCCAATGAAATGCGAATAGACTAAACTCTATAGACATAAATTACATAGACTTTTCACTCCATCCGTTTGTTCATCAACACGTGTAGGAGTCCACCATATTAGGAAGGGAAACACCAGCCAGCCAAAAATGAAGCTTCAGTTCAGCATGAACGTGATTTATTTACAGTTTAAAGGCAATGTTTTTCTATTAAAAGGATGACTGGTTTAAACTTTATGAAGTTATAAAGAAATTATGTTAAAATGATTTTTTTGTCAGGGTCTTTATAGGTCCATGTTCTGGATTATTTCAATGTGTTGCCTTTATTTATCAGCAAAGCAAACACATCCTTTGCTCGACCTCTCCACTCGCTTGATCGGAAGAAGCAGGGAGTCCAGCTGCTTCAGCAGCATTCCCTCTTTCTGTTATGGGCAGCAAGTGTTGACGTCAAGCTTCCCACAGCGAGCAAAACGCAACATGTCAACAAGAAAAACTAGAATTAGTGCGCCAATTGTTTACAAACCTATTTCCACAAAACTCTCTCACGTTTAGACCCACAGACATTTGTGATCAGCAGCAGCTGGGATGTTTGTGACCGTGCAGTTTTTTCCCCCCAACATGCCCACTTTCAAATGAAGCATGTGCCTCTTATTTTGACAACTTCTCTCCTGTGCTTGCTCACTATACTTTTCTTTTGGTGCCATCTAACCAGGTCTGTATGGGTATCTGCTGTCGGCGCTTTTAACCACTGGCTGGTCAGATGTTGCTGCTATCAGTCGGAAACGAGCATGGTGTTGGATAACTCGTCTCTTATTTTCCTCTCCTGCATAGACTCAAGGTGCTGTACAAGCAGCGCACCTCACAACACTCATGCACCTTGTGCGCAACATCTGGTTCCTCGTGGAGCACCTGGTGTCGGTACAGGATCTGCACGGGTGCAGGATCGGCTCGGGGTCCTTCGACTGCCGATGACATCAAAGTAGTTGATTGGCTGAACATGAAGCTTACGGAAGTTACATTATCACGTTATGATTTTGATTGGTCAGAACAAAATTGCGGTTGTAGTAGCGGTTGTAGTCCTGTAGTCCAATAATCAACACTTTTTGGAGAAAATATGTTTGAATTTCTAGAGGAAATGTAAAATATAAGCAAATGATAAACGGTGACCCTCAAAAGCTCTTGATGTTGATGAAATGGGGCAAAATAAAATATAAGAATTTTATTGGCTTGAACATTGAAACTTTTGTTTATATAGAAACGTTTCACAAATCAGGAACCTGTATAAAAGATTCAGCTTGATGTCGAGCTTGGTGCCATTGTCGCAGAGGACCTCAAACGGCTTTCCCCTTCTGGCGATGAACCGGCACAAGGAAGGCAAAAACGAGTCCGTACCCAAGCAATATTTTTTTATATTTATTTTTTATTGTACAAATTCACAAATACAGCGCATATCTTACAACTCAACAAGATATGAATAAGTACAGGTGGTTAAAAATCTCTTATATACACAAAAAACACAATATAAACACACGATCTTGGACCGATACATGACAGGATACCACAGAACAGCGCTACGCCCTCTGTGGTCCTGCCGGGCAATTGCTTTGCAACACTCTCCAGGAGACGGAGAAGTAAAAGAGCAAAACACTTCCGTCAATCCGTGCGTGTCTGTCCCTTGCAGAGCTGACGGAGAAGCATAAACCAGGCTTAAGGGGAGACAGACTGGTTGAGACAGTCAATATGGACAGGAGGTTCCGATCAGACAACCAGGCGGACTAGAAGTATCTTCAGTGGATTTATTGGCGTTGACATTAAACAGCAGACTCTTGTGGCTGGAGTTGAATACATGTATGAATATGTGTGGTTTCTATGAAGAAACAAAGTGACTTCCGTAAGTTAAATAATCCAACAAAGACATAGCCAACACCCACTGCTAACTAAACAAATTATCAACCGGTACTCGTGTAACTGAAGGTACGTTACCAACTTAGCATGGAACTCACAAGGCTAGCTGTAGCATTTGCAACTAACGGCAGTCATTTAAACACTAAACATGCTAACGAATAACACTTGCGACTGACGGAATACCAAACATGAAATAAACTAGCGAACATAAATATAACATCAATATTCACCTTTAGTACTCACTTTAATATCCGTCACTCACAACAAACACAACGTTAAACCGGAAGTATGTCCGTCCTAAATTAAAGGCACAGTCTGGAAGCACTGAACAAACATTAGTTCCCCTCTGCGGAATATTAGTTCCATTTCGGTCTTTCGGACACAGCCGGCCCCAATTGTCTTTAAGAGAAATGTTCACCCCTAGAAAGACTATCAGAGGCACCATCACTTTCTTCCGAGAGTTGAGGAAGTGGGATCAGTTTGACGACAGGGGGAGTGTAGTGTTTCCCCTTTACCTGCACTACAGGTGAACGGATCCTACCATCTGTGGAAGGGAAGACCTGCCACAACCGCCAGTAAAGTTGGTGCCATTGTCGCAGAGATCCTCAAACAGCTTTCCCCTTCTGGCGATGAACCGGCACAAGGACAGCAAAAACACATCTGTATCCAAGCCCTCAAGGAGATCTAAGTGCAGACATCTCGTGGTCATACACTTGAATAAAATCCGCCACCTTTTCTCATGTCGACACCCTATCTTCACGAGGAAGGGACCAAAGCATTCGACTCCGACTGAATAGAAAGGAGGTTTAAAGAGCCGTAGCCTTGCAGGTGGGAGGTCAGCCATTCTAGGTTTCTGAGGCTTGGCACACCAAAGTCGGCATTCGGGACAGTTATATTGGTACTTGTAAATTGCTTTGTGTCCTCTTAGCACCCAGTAATGACGTCTCAGCTTGGCTAGGACTCGTTCTGCACCTGGATGGTGGAGCCTCTCATCATAGTCTTTGATGAGCAACTTGGTCACTGGATGTCCAGGGTCCAGGACAATAGGGTGTATGGTGGCAGTCTCGAGACTTGCTGCACGGCGGAGCCGACCACCGACTCGGATGAGACCAGTATTCTCTTCAAACTCTGGTGCAAGAGGACTGAGTCTACTATTAGTAGGGACTAGCTGCTGAGCCTTGAGAGCCTTTATTTCAGCAGGGAAAGAGTTAGCTTGGGCCTGGATCAGAAGGGCTTTTCTGCCGCAATGTAATCTGCTGCTTCAATCTGATCGTTGGGGGCAGCTGCCCTGTGATGAGATTGATCAGTGGCTAGGACCAGCTCGGACCAGGTTTGGGACTGGCCAGCCTCAGGTACCTGAGGGCTTGAAGTAACGAGTCCAGCAAAGGTACTCCTCTTCAACTCAGTTTGATCATCATCGGCCGTGGTACTTGGTATGACCGGACAATGATCTTGATTCTGGGACAGAAAGTCAGGACCAAATCTCCATTGGTTATGACGTATTAACTCTGATAAGGTTAGGCCCCTGGTGATGTGATCTGCGGGGTTCCTTGAAGACTCCACATATCTCCAGCTGGAAGCGTCGGTGAGGGTCTGAATTTCTGCGACACGTGTCCCCACGAACACCTTGTAGCGACAGGACTCAGAATAAAGCCAGTGAAGGACAGTGGTGGAATCTGACCAGCACACAACTTCCTGAATGGGAATGGTAAGTTCAGTCTTTATTAATTTGACCAGCTGGGCTCCTGTTAGAGCGGCACTTAGTTCCAGTCTTGGTATGGAGAGACACTTCTTGGGGGCTACCTTGGAGCGAGCGAGAATGAAGGCGATGTGGATGTTACCTTCACCATCTGTGGTGCGCAGGTAGGCAACTGATCCATAGGCCCTCTCAGAGGCGTTGCAGAACACGTGCAGCTGCCTGGTGGCTGTGTCATCCACGTGTGGTGGCGTGTAAGTCCTGGGGAACTGCACCTGATGGAGCTGGGGAAGCTCATCTGCCCAGGCGAACCACTTCTCCTTCAACGGCCTGTGTTCTATGAGTTTGTCCCAACTCAGCTTGTGCTTCCACAAATCCTGTATTAGGACCTTAGCTCTGGTGGTAAAGGGGGTGATAAAGCCTAGTGGATCATACTGCCTTGCAAGAGTCTTGTACAAGTTTCTCAGCATGGGCTGGAGTGACTCTGTAGGATGGTGCTTGTAGTCCAGAGTGTCATCAAGACAGTTCCACTGTAAGCCGAGAGTGGGCTCATCGAGCTTGGTGCTATCTCGGGACAACCATAACTCACTACTAGCAGACCTGGCATCAGAAGGTAGATGGTCAATGACTGAAGGAAAGTTGCTAGCCCACTGTCGGATGACAAAGCCTCCTTCTGCTAGAAGTTTCCGTAATCCGTCCACAACGACCTTGGCTTTGGCAGGGTCTGGTGTGCTGTAAAGGCAGTTATCCACGTAAAAGGCTTGGGTGACAATGTCGATCAGGTCGGCTGGGTCCGGCAGGCAGCTTTGAACGTGATGCTGCAGTGTGTAGATGGCACAGCATGGACTGCAAGTAGTTCCGAATGGTATTACCTGCCATTCATAGATGTGTGGCTTCTCCTCCCTCTGCATGTTCCTCCACAGGAAGCGCAGTAGGGGTTTGTCTGAGTCGAGTACCAGTACCTTGTGAAACATGCCTTTGATATCACCACTGATGGCCACGGCGTACTGACGAAATCTCAGAAGGACTCCCAACTAAGGATGAGTACCTTTGACATTTGAATCGATCCAGTACTAATTCCCGGTACCTACGAATCGATACCGGTACTTAACGGTACCAATTTTTGATACTTTTGAGTGTTTAATATATTTAATTCTCTTTTATAATTAAATTTTTTTTTCTCAATATATAACCATATTTGATGAATATCACGATAAATAACATACAACTGTTTGTATTTTAACATTGTCCTTGTAGTTTTATAAGTTGATAATTAAACTGAAGCAAACATCTTTACTGTGAACTAAATTTACTGTATATCTTCATTCCTTTTACCGTCCTTTTTCAATTGATTTTTCCTACTGGGAAGTTAGAATTTCTGAGGAGAAAGCGAACGCACCATTAGATGATAACAATGGTGGCATAGGAAGCTATCATATCAAGCTAACGTTATCTTAAACAGTTTATTTAACTGCTGGAGCAGATTTAAGCGATGATGCCTCACACTTAAATCATTGTCACTGGTTTCATCCTCACCCAATCACCCGTCACATTTAGTAAAGTGAAGCCAAACTTTAGAGCGCAGTCATGTTCTTCTAGTCGGAATTTCGGAGTTCCGAGGAGAAAGCAAACGCACCATTAGTGAAACGGAAGCTAACAAATCATGCTAACATTATCTTAAACATTTTATTTACCTACCGGAGCAGATTAAGATGAGGATGTCTCACTTAGATCGTTGTCGCTGGTTTCATTATCACCCAGTTACCCATCACATTTAGTGAAGTGGACCCAAGCTTTAGCTTTCGTTCTTTCTACCATGCTGCTCTGTTTACAACTCGCTCACAGTGACCGATGACATAACGCTCTTGCGCATGCACAGCTGTCCAGGCAAGTTCTCGTTGTGAAGGACGGGTACCGAAATGAGGCACCGTTTCAAATGAAGTGAATCGGTGCTCGGTCGGTACTGTGGAATTCGGTTGGTACCTTAAAAAGCACCGAATTCGGTACCCATCCCTACTCCCAACAGCTATGGTCCTAATGTAGGCCTTGGTAGGAGCTGCTCATTTAGGCACTGTCCCTTATATTGGAAGGAGCAGTTAAAGACAATTCGATCGTTGCCATTGTGGTGTACCACATGGTGCGGAATGTACCAGGACTCTGTGGACTTATGTGCTTCTTCGGATGAGACCTTAGCCACATAACCCGCAAACTCTAGCTTTAGGATCTCAGAGCAGTATGAGGCAGTTCTTGATGGATCCTTGACAAGTTTACGTTCAGTGCTGCGCAGACTCGGAAGCCCTGCCTCTTCGGGGGCCTTAAGAGGAGTTGGTGGTGAACGGCGGAGGAGAGGTGTAGCGTAACGTCTGACGCCGTCAGTGTCCACTCGAATTGTGGAGGTTTGTAGAAGGTTGAGGACTTGCTGATCCAGCTTTGACCTGGTCACAACTTTCTCAGAGTATGGCAAGATATCTAGTTGCCAAAGGCGCTGTTCGTGCTGGAACAACTCAGTGCTTGTTGCTGTTGCAAGGTGTAGGCATTGAGTTGGGTGAGTTGAGCTCTGTATTGGAGTCATTAGGCCTTGGAGACGCCAGCCAAGACGAGTACATACAGCAATGGGTCCGTCTTTGGGTTCCTTAATGATAGGCTGAACTGGAGTTATAAGATGGCTCATGTCTGACCCAATCAGTAGCAGAGGATGCACATGGTCCACTGTGGGAAGAGGTAGGTCTCTTAGGTGTCTGTGGTTGTGCTTTAGTGCTGCAATTGGGTAGTTGTGCTCTGCAAAACTCAGTCCATCAGCAGAAAAGGCGTTGGAGATGAGATACTTCTCATTCAGATTGGTGATAGACGACACCTCAAAGGAGACTTGTTAGCCCTCCTAATTGTTTCACATTCTGGTGAATGGTTTGTATAGGGAGAGTCTCTGGGGTGCCCTGTAGTTTGAGGGATTGTAGGACCGATGCTAGTACGATAGTCCTCTCTGAGCCATCATCGAGTATAGCATAGGCTTCTAATGCCTGCTTGCCGTGGTTGATGAGAATCTTGACTATAGCATCACCCGCTGTGAACGGTTTGGGTGGTCAAGGTAGACTTTGGTTGCTGTAGAACTTGTGGTTGGGTTTGCATCAGATGTGTATTGGACGGAGTCGTGGAGTACAGTGAGGTGTAGCTCTTTGCAGATCTTACAGGGCCGTTTAAGGGTACAGTTATCTGTGGCATGACTGCGACCACACTTCCGGCACCGATTTCCATCCTTGATCCATTTTACAATCTGATTAGGTGTAAGCTTCTTAAACTTATCACATGCGTTTAGGTAGTGATCCTTCTCATCACAGTGTGGGCAATAGGGCTGTGGTTTTGGAGCCAATTTGCTATGAGTTGGCTTGGAGGGAGTTGTATCATTGTTTACTGTGAGAAGTACAGGAGTGGATCGTTCCCGATATGCATTGGGGTTCCTTTCACTCTTACTTAGCCTGTGAGGCTCGGGTTGATATAGAGCTGCAGCACGGCTTGAGATGCGTTAGGCTTGGGACTTGACCTGGAGCCAGGCAGCGAGATCTGGTAGTGTGTACATTCTGTCTGAACCAGACTGCAGGATACTCCGGTTGAGGCAATACTCCACAAAGCTGTCAAGGTAAAAGGGGGGTATTTTACCTAGTAACCGGTCCACATGCGATCCACACTGGAACTCAATCCCATTTGGGCCTTCTAGAGTCTGTAACATCCCCACAAGGGATTGTATGGACAGAGCAAAGGTATCAAAACTGTTAATGTCGCTCATCTTGAGTGCAGGGGAGTTTAGGAGGATACCAAACTCTGATTGTACGAGCTGCCTTGGTTGGCCATATTTGTCCTGTAGTGCATCGAGTGCAGCAGTGTATGGATTTGGATGATGCATATAGGCCTTTGCAAGTTGTAATGCGCTGGGTAATTTTATGTGACTCAGTAGCACTTGGTATTTGTACTGCTCACTAAGATGGCTGTGATTGTCTAATAAGCTGTCCAGTGCCATCTTAAGGAGGGCAAAGTCACTCTCCCGCCCACTCTCAAATACTGGTAGTGTTGGCTTAGGTATGCCAAAAGCAGCAGCAGTAAACATGTCCGCTCCGACTTGTGGCTGTGGACCAGAATAGGTGGCGGGCGTTGGCGGAGGGGCTGGGTATGGTGCAGGAGTGGCTGGAGGTTTTACCTCTCGAGGCATCGGGGCCAGGGCCGGTAGAGTATGTCCTGGATTGGTACCTGTACATGGAGGGTACAACACTGCAGAAGACGGAATGTTGTGGGATTCCCTCTGCTGCTGCATCGTGGGAGGAATGTCAGATGAGAAGGTAGTTTGGGCTGTGCTTGGCTGTGGCCAGGGAACTGCAGCAGCTGACATTGTCCCCCGACCTAGAGTGGGTTGTTGTTGTGGTGTAATGGGCGAGAGTACGTTGGCTGCTGGAGCAGGTGTACTTACTGATTGAGGTGCTGGTGGGGCCTGCACTATGTCTGTGCCTTGGGCAGGGTTCTGCATATCCCTGGATGGTGCGCATCCCTGGATGGAGCATTATGAGAGTGTGCTTCAGGCTGAGGGACTGCGGCTGAGATCGGGTGTCCAACTGATTCTACTGGACCGATAAGTTTTGAGACCTGGTCGTCTTTGCTAGTGATGCTGTTAGTGGCGAGCATGGAGATAACTAGTTCGGCTAGTTCTACGTCCACTTCTAGCTTTTGGAGACGACGACTCTGTTCTAGGCGCTTGCTTATAGCTTCTTTAGCCTGTAGGGCTTCCTCTTGAGATAGTTGAGCTGCCCTAGCTTGTGCCCGTATCTGCTGGAGCTCACGCTCGGCTAGAGTGTCTTCCTCCAGCTGCTGTTGTAGATAATTTTGTTCGCGTTTCTTGACACTTTCTTCTAGTAAAGCTGCTTGCAGTGGCGAGAGGCTGTGCAGGGGATAGCGGCCAGTGGAGTAGATGGTTCGCCGCCCAGAATGTGACCTGGAGCTGCTTACAGTGCTTGTAGCTGTCCTCGAATGGCTTTGGTATTTGCTATTAGAGTGGGATGAAGCGAGTGGAGGCTATGAGCTGTGCACGGAATAATCCACCGCATAGTCCATTAGGTGGTGGGGTAGAAGAGTCACTCTCTGTGGTCTGCTTTGTTCCTCTTCCGTGGGCGCAGGATCATCCATTTGTGTTGGTTTAGCCTCAATCCGGGCTCGAAGGACCAGAATTTAATGTAGTAGCACTACACTAGTAAGGGGATACAGACTGGTTGAGGCAGTCAATATGGACAGGAGGTTCCGATCAGAGAACCAGGCGGACTAGAAGTATCTTCAGTGGATTTATTGGCATTGACATTAAACAGCAGACTCTTGTGGCTGGAGCTGAATACATGTATGTATATGTGTGGTTTCTAGGAAGAAACAAAGTGACTTCCGTAAGTTAAATAATCCAACAAAGACATAGCCAACACCCACTGCTAACTAATCAAATTATCAAGCGGTACTCGTGTAACTGAAGGTACGTTACCAACTTAGCATGGAACTCACAAGGCTAGCTTTAGCATTAGCAACTAACGGCAGTCATTTAAACACTATTAAACTTGCTAACGAATAACAACTGCTACTGACAGGCTACCAAACATGAAATAAACTAGCGAACATAAATATAACATCAATATTCGCCATTAGTACTCACTTTTATATCCGTCACGCACAACATACACAACGTTAAACCGGAAGTATGTCCGTCATAAATTAAAGGCACAGTCTGGAAGCACTGAACAAACATTAGTTCCCCTCTGCGGAATATTAGATCCGCTTCGGTTTTTCGGACAATAGGTCAGAAATAACATAAAACAGCATACAAGTACAATAAATGACCTTCCTTATAAAGTAAAGAAAACAAAAAATAAATAAATAAATAAATAACAGAAGTACGCACATACAGTCTAGCTACATCAGTTGAAAAGCAGCATCAAAAATTCAAGTAAGATCTGAGCTTTATTTAATTTACACCTATCTAATGAAGCCTTCAATAGAAGAACTTCATTTTTAAAGCCAGCATAAATCGGAGTAATTTTTAAGAAGCGACATTTATGAATGAAAAATTTTGCAACTATAAATAAGTTGTTAATTCCAAATTGTATTTTCTTATTTTCTGTTTGTAGGCCAAATCTAATTATTTGAAAGGTTAGAGAAGGGCAGCCAATATTTTTAGAGGTTAACCAGTACTGAAAATCATTCCAAAAAAGATCTGGAACTGTCACATGAATAAAAAAGGTGCTCTGTAGTCTCAATATCAGTGTTGCAAAAAGTGCATGTGTTTGTATCTATATTGAATTTCTTATGAAGATAGTCCTTGGATGGGTAAATGGCATTTAAAATTTTAAAGTGATTTTCTTTTGCTTTTGGTGGAATTGGAAAAGAAAGATATTTAATCAAAAACCTAGAATTATAATCTTTAAACAAATATTTTCTTTTTAATTGAGAAGGAAAAAGTTTTTTGGTTAGAAATGTCCTTAAAAATGTATTATTGCATGACTTTCCTTTAAATTGACGATCATCAATAATTAAGGACGGTTCACGAATTATAGAGGAAGAATAGGTTAAACTGGCTTTAGCCATCTGAATCATTGCAGGGGGAAAGGCTTTCACAACTTTAATGAATTTACTTTGGGTACATGATATGCCATAATTATCTATGAATTATTATATGATAATACATTGCCATCACTGTCCAACAGGTGTAAAACTGTCCAAATTCCATGATCCATCCAATCCTCATAAAAAATGGATTATCTTTTTATCAATATACATCTGTTGTTCCAAATAGAATTTGTATGTGGAGAAAAAGTATGCTTGTAAATCATTTTCCAGTACTGGAGAACCTGTTTACAAAAATTAGATAATTTAATAGGTAATTTGGAAATTTCAAAGTCACACTTTAAGAGAAATTCAATGCCACCAAGCTTCTCGAAAATTATTTTAGGGAAATAAAACCAAATACTGTTTGAGTTATTTATGAAAGACTGCAACCATTTGAGTTTGATGGAACCATCCATTGCTTCAAAATAAATTGCATTCAAACCTCCTTCTTCAAATGATTTCACTACATCATTCTTCCTAATATAATGTTGCTTGTTTCTCCACATGTAATTAAAGTTAATTTGATTTAGATTATTGATAAGTCTATTGGAAACATAAGCAATGTGATGGATAAATCAGTCGAGAGATTTCTTCTGTTTTGGTAAGTAAGACGCGTCCAAAGATGGAGAGGTCTCTTTGTAACCAGCTGATTAGGATATTTTTAGATCTCTGGGTAATATGCTCAAAATTTAGATTTTCTCTATTATTTGTATTCTTTGAGATTATAATACCCAAATATTTAATTTCAGTTTTAATAGCAATGTTAAGAGAGATACTGGGTTCACAATCATGAATATTTAATAATTCACATTTTCTGATATTCAGGTACAAACCAGAGGCCTTTGAAAATAGTGAAACTTAATTTAGTGCGAGAGGAACCTGTGACATGTTCTTTAAAAATAGTGTAGTATCATCTGCTAATTGACTTATGATCAATGGTGCACCCATCAAGTTCAGTGGTTGAATATTTGGATTGTGTTTCATGAAAAAAGCTAAAAGTTCCACAACACTAATGAAAAGTAACGAAGAAGCTGGACACCCCTGACAGATTCCTCGACTGACGTTAAATTGTTTAGACGTTCCAAAAGGTAAAGAAATAGAACTATTGTTATCGGAGTATAACGAAGAAATTAAATCTAGTAATTTTTTTTACCAAAACCAAAATACTGTAAAGCTTTTAAAATAAAAGGATGTTCGACCGTATCAAATGCTTTATAAAAGTCTAAAAAAAGAATCACACCATCATCTTCAATTAAGTGATTATAATCCAGTAGATCTAAAACTAATCTAATATTATTGTGGATAGAACGATTCTTAAGGAACCCAGATTGTGTTTCACTAATAATCTGATCCAAGCCGTCCTTTAATCTGTTTGCAATAACATGAGCCAGAATTTTTATAATCTGTATTCAATAGAGCAACTGGTCATAGATTATTGATTAATCTTTTATCTTTACCAGGTTTGGAAATAAGGGAAATAAGATCCTGTTTCATTGTCGTTGCTAATGTTTAATTACTAATAATTTCCCTAATAGTTTTGAAGAAAAATTCTTTAATTTCTTTCCGGAAGAATTTATAAAAGATGGCAATCAAGCCATCCTGACCAGGAGATTTGTCCATTTTCAGTTTGTTTAAGGCTTGATCTAAATCATCCAGTGATGTGTCAAAATCACAAATTTCTCTGAATACAGAATCGATTTTTGGAATACAAGGTTCAATCTGATCAAAAAAGGAATTGAATCAGTAATTAAATATTTAGATGAGTATAAATTTGAATAAAACTTATGTATTTCTTCTGTTATAGTCTTGTGATTTGTGCATTCTTCCCCATTTACAATTAATATATTAATAGATTTCTTCTCTTGCCTCCGTTTCTCCAGACTGTAGAAATATGAAGTACTTTTTTCACCTTCTTCTATCCATTTTGCACGAGCTCTAATGTATGCTCCATGAGCCTTTTTCTTGTATAAATCATCTAATTGAGCTTGTAAAGACAAAAGGGATTTCTTATCAGCCTCTGACATAAGCTGTCTATTACAATAGTTGTTTAAATTGTAAAGTAGTTTACTTTCAAACTCCTTTTGTTGTCTACTTTTCATTTTACTAAACACAATTGACAATTCTCTAACTTTAAATTTAAAAAATTCCCATCTGTGTGTGTAAGTACCAATTGTTCCATCATTGTAAATTTTATGGAGGAGGTCTTTAACCATCTTAACATACCCATCTTCAATTAACAGATCTGCATTAAATTTCCAGTAATCTTTTTTAAACTGTGTTTTATTTTCAGGGTTAACATTCAACGACACAAAGGATAAACACGTGCGTAGCATTAAAAATAAACAAAAATAGAGTTAAAAAATATTAAGAATATCAAACTTGGAAGATATACAAAAAAGAACAATTTTGTTTACTTTCCTGTTTAGTGAAAAGTGAAAGAACAGTGGTGTCGGCACCTCCCATCCCCTTCATAACTGTCAAACGTCCCTCTTTGAGTATAATTCAGAAAACAAGTAAAGGTGAACACCTTTCAGCCATCTGCCAGAACGCGACGGCCGTTGATATAACTGACAGCTCCCCTGTAGTAAGCCTTCTCCCCCCCATTTCTGGCTTGTAAGATTTTCAGCCAAACCTTCTCCCTCTCCATATGACCCTCCTTCATCAAGTCCTCTGCAAAACGGATTTTTTCACTCTCACAAATCTGAGCCTTTTTGGGCTTCTTCCATAGTCCATCTCGGTGTAGGCGCTGTGTGAATTGAATTATAACTTGTCGATTTCTGCCCTCTTCTTTTCTTCCAATTCGGTGCACAGTGTCGACGATGTACTCCAAATTATCCGACCATTCTGGGGCAATCTTGGCGAGAATTTTGATCACCTCTTTTCTGATATCTTCGCCCATGCGTTCTTTCATTCCTTTAATCCTTAGATTCCACCTTCGTGAGACCGGTCTCGTTCTCCTGCCTTTTCTTTGAGATCATCAACTTCTCTCCGTAAGGTTGAGGCTTCCTTCTCCAAGCCCGCAATTTTATGTGTACAATCACGGACTTCAACTGCATTGAACTCAATGAACTCAGCAAGACTGGCAATCAACGAGACATTCTCAGATAACTTGTTGTTAATGTCCGCCGTTTTGTCATCTTGTTTATCAAATCGCACGTGGAGAGCTTGAATAGCTACCAGGATGTCGCTCGCTGTGGGACTGGGTCTAGTAATCTTTCTCGGATGGCCACCTTTAGACGGAGTCGAGAGAAGCAAATCATTCATTTCCTCCAGATTTCTTTTTTTCCCGCCGCCACATTCAAGCTCCATGTCTGAAAGGCAGTAGTCGTGGTCATCCGCAGCTGAAGCCAAGTCTTGTATATTATCATTCTGGGAAGACTTGCTTTCCCTTTTGTCCTTCTTCTGTTCTTTTGGCATCTTTGTAAAGTCAGCGTAAGGTTTTTGAGGGAACAAAGCGTCAAAAAAGGAGGGATAAAAGGTACCTTGCACCAGAGCAAAGTTAAGGACAGCCGCTTAGTTTGCCATCTTGTCGTCCCTCCCAAGCAATATTTTGAGTCAAAGAATGTATTTAGATAACAACTAAGGAAATATACAGACGAACTCCACATTAATACAAACAGATATGGCTTCACATATAAGAACTGTTCTATTTTTTTGTCAATCTGATGTTGGTTTTATGCAGTTTCACATTCTTTACAAAACAAAGACAATATGGTGTTTTATTAACAAATTACAATTATAAAGAAAACATTTAGGTGTTAACCAACAAGAATTTATTAACAAAAAAAACTGAGAATGTCTTTCCAAAACGTATGTGTGAAAGCCGAGTAGATTTGCGGTAATGTGACTTCATTGGCAGTCGAAGGACCCAGAGCCGATCCTGTACCAACACCGGCGTATCAGGAGGAGCAGCGCTGGGTGAATGTGGATGGCTGATGTTTGAGCACGACATATATGTCGTGTATGCGTGTGTGTGTGTGTGTGTGTGTGTGTGTGTGTGTGTGTGTGTGTGTGTGTGTGTGTGAGAGAGAGAGAGAGAGAGAGAGAGAGAGAGAGAGAGAGAGGGAGTTCAAAAAATAAAAAACCCGACCGAAGAGGAGGTAGTTAACAAAGCACGTCAGCTCTGTCTTGTCCATAGGTCTTGTCAAATGCACCATGTAAGTTACGAAAAAAGTAACTTTAAATATTCAACCGAAAAAGAGGCGAGCTGAAGAAAACCTAGGGACTACTGAAGAAACGTGAGCAACAGTGAAGCAATCACAGCGAGATCCGTTACTGTCTGTGTGTGCGCGTGGATGAACAGGACGGACTGCGTTCCCGGCCGGCTGCAGTTTTGTGTGTAGGGAGGGGCGGGCGCTCTATGTGACTGGCCAGTCACAGAGCGTGAAGACAGTCAGTTACCCAATGAGGATTTTCTTTCAGCACGATTACAGATATTTACTAGTTTTACTCGTTTCATGCTCGTATTCGTCAAAAATGCTCATACTCGCCTGAAACGAGTATCCGGCTTATCCCTACTCGTAACTTTAGTTAAATCGACTTTGACCAAATTGCGATTTTGTTACTATTGATGCTGCTGAGAAATAAAAGGCTCCGATGTGAAATGTATGGTTGTAGTTGTGTGTCTTATTTTGAAAGAACTATTTACACTCTACCATAGCGATCAGAGAGCATTAAGAAGCATGCCTGTCTGAGAAAAGTGTATAAAGCATGCAGTGAGAGGTTTTACGGTCTTAACATCTATAATAATTGTAAAAAATAATGTTGGCTACTTCATGGATTTCACCTACCGCGGGTTATTTTTAGAACGTAACTCGTGCAATAAACGAGGGACTGCTGTATTATTAATAGTAGAGTCTGCAGACATCTAATTGATTAACATCAACATTGATTATTATGCACTATTATTTTTGTTCAACAGTGATAAAGTCCTAATGTCTTCATGAAAGTTCCTTTTTTTTCCCATCTGAGCATCGGGGGAAAGGCTGTCTTGCAATTGTTGAGGTCACTAGTGTGTGCCCCATTTCTTCTAGGAATGGACTCCTAGTACTGTGAAGTGTTTTCATGGTACAAAGGCATTGTATTCCAAGATCTGGGAGACTAGAAATGAGCAGTGATGCCCTTCCTACCATCTTTCCAGAAAAATAAGTGATCTGGAAGCTGTTAGGCTTACTTACAGCAGCACTTTCTGCACCTGCATAAACTCCAGGACACATTTACTAACAGTGTTTGTTGCTGTATGTGCTGCAGCTTTGAATTTTTTAATTATATATTTTGTTAATATTTTGTCTATGGTGTCTTGTTATGAAGTGTACAAGATTAAAAGTGTTTTTAGCATGTGCTTCAAAGCGAAGTTTGACTGGGAAACTCAAAGCTCAATAGTCTGTATCAACAGAAATTCACTTGCAGCCTATGTAATATTTGATGTCAATTTATTCTACTCAATCTTGCAAATACACAATTGTGTCGCAATGTCATGCACAACACACACAATTATTAGATCCTTAAGATCCGACCCGTGTCATTCTTTTGGTCCACTGCAGTGCAGAAGTCAAAAAAAAAAAAAAAGAATAAGTGAAGTGGCCACAAATGGCCAGGATAGAGCCCAGAGAACTAATGTTTAAAATGTATACAAATATTATTGATTACAATTCTTTACTGTTAATATCAACAATAAGCTTTTTATTTTGAAATTACAAGTATAAAAATGCTTTTACATTTAATGCTGTTACACTGTAATTGGAATTTTGTACTATACAAAAACAAAACAAAAACAACTACGACATATTAAACAAACAAACATAGACAGTGCCTTCATTTGTCCATTACATGTCAAACATAGCACTGGCCCTTAGTCCCTGCTCATCAGCACATGCTTTCAAAAAGAGCTCCATGTCCTCTGCAAACTGAAAAACAAAGAGGAACATGTCCCTTGCTCCAGTGTCTTCTTCCTCTGACATGTCTCTTAAGACCCTCTGCTGGTCCTCTTGATTTAAGGACAGATATTTTGGTACTGTTACGTGTCCACGGAAAAGTGCCTTATTTTGGACAACCCACTGCACAGCAGGACGCAGATCTTCAACAACTGCTGGCTCCTGTGTCAGGCAAATGGGGATGAAAACATAGCTATTTCTCTGTTGCAGAACAGTTTTTTAACAGTTATTCAAATGTCACTTACCATGTAATTACACTACTGTTTAAAGTGAATACTGACCAGCAGCTCACAAAGTACACTCGAGAATCGATTATTTCCTGATTAATAATTATGATGTTTACCGGGTGCAGGCCTGTAAAATAGGGACAGCAGAAATTTCAGATCATAATGCAGTGAACATGATAATAAAATTAGAACAACAAAATAAACGCACACAGTGGAAATTGAATGTCAGCATTCTCAATAATGCATCTGCAATACAAGACATTAAAAAAGAAATACAGGACTGTATAAAAAACAATAAGGACGGGGTAATAGAGCCAACAATTACATGGGACACAGTCAAAGCAGTGATGCGAGGTAATTTAATATCAAGGATGTCTTGGCGGAAAAAAGAGAAGAAGTTAACACAAAATAAATTGGAGCAGCAACTTAGGGAATTAGAAAAATTACAGCACAGAGATAAGAGTGAGGATTTAAGAAAAAGCATTGGGAACATTAAAAAACAATTATTAGAATTATCAAGAGAAGAGATGGAAAAGAAAATGAGATTCACTAAGCAAATCTTTTATGAATCGGGCCCAAAAGCAAGCAGGATATTAGCAAAACGCTTGAGAACTCAACGAATGAGGAATACAATCAATAAAATTCGGAACTCGAAAACTTAAAACTTAAGCTACGACCCAAACAATATATTAAACATATTTCTAGATTATTACAAGACACTATATTTGAAGCCCGAAACGACCAACAACAAAGAAATAGAAGAATATTTGGAAAAACTCGATCTCCCCTCCATTGGAACATTTCAGAATGGAATCTTAAATGCACCAATTACTAAGGATGAACTAGATAGAGCTATTAACAGGCTGAAATCAAACAAAAGCCCAGGAAGCGATGGCTATCCAAATGAATGGTACAAGATTTTTAAAGGGAACTTACCCCACAGCTATTAGATTCATTCAATTGGACGCTAAAGAATGCTAAAAGCCCTATGTCGTGGGAAGAGGCTATAATTACGGTCCTGCCAAAAGAAGGGAAAAATAAGGAATATTGTAACTCTTATCGCCCCATTTCGATTTTAAATGTGGACTACAAATTATTCACATCATAATCTCCAGAAGATTGGAACTCTCCCTCCCGGATCTGATAGACGAAGACCAGACGGGGTTCATAAAAGGGCGACAGACTCAGGACAATATAAGACGCACATTACATGTAATTAGCTAGGTCAATAAACATAAAACCCCCACAGCGCTAATAAGTTTAGACGTGGAGAAGGCTTTTGACAGGGTTAGCTGGACCTTCCTGTTTGCGGTCCTGAAAACAATGGGCTTTAATGACATTTTTATAAATTGCATAAAAGCATTATATAACAGGCCTAAGGCCAGAATCAAAATAAATGGAAACCTCTCGGATAGATTCGAACTCTTCAGCGGAACGCGGCAGGGCTGCTGTCTGAGCCCATATCTTTTTGCATTGTTCATCGAACCGCTGGCCCAACACATAAGAGAGAATGATGAGCTGAAGGGAGTGACGATAGCACAGAATGAACATAAAATAGGACTCTATGCGGACGACGTGAAAATATATGTTCAAAACCCGGACACCACTTTCACAAAACTTATGGCAGCCCTAAAAGATTTTGGCGGTAAATCGGGATACAAACTCAATATCACAAAAACCCAAATACTGACTATGCACTTCAGGCCCTCACAATCATTCAGACAGGAATTCAAACTCAATTGGGATGCAGACAAAATGAAATGCCTAGGGATTTACCTAACACGAGACCTCAACGCACTATATGAGATCAATTATAAGGACTTAAATAGCATGATACTTAAAGACCTAAGAAAATGGAAGACCCTGGGGTTAGACATCAGCTCGCGAATTGAAGTGCTAAAATCGAATGTCCTTCCAAGGTAATGTATTTATTTCTCTCTCTCCCGGTAACCGTCGCAAATGTCCAATTTACCAAGTGGGAAAAACAAATGAGCAATTTTATCTGGAAAGGGTAGAAACCTAGGATACAATTGAAAACGCTTCAACTAAGGAAAGATGAGGGAGGGCTGGCAGTCCCAAATGTAAGGGAATACTATTTAGCAGCACAGATCAGATACATAATATGTTGGTGCTCCACAGAATACCAGGCCAAATGGAAGAAAATAGAGCTCAATTACGACACACAACCCCCACAAACAAAACTAGGAGAGAAGACCTCCACAAATTCTAGCAGTCAAAATCACATAATATCCAAAACATTAAAGATTTGGTGGGATATGATATCAAATACAAAATTGGGGGAGATAACAAGGAATTGATTTGGCCATCATACTCCCCAAGTTATGGAGCCGGCAAGTTGGATAACACCTTTGAGAAGTGGAGAGATAGGGGAATCACAGCAGTGCACGTGCTAACAGAGGGGGGAGAATTTAAAACATTTAACAAACTGAAAAGGGAATTTGATCTTGATAACGGGGATTTCTTCAGATATTTACAATTGAGACATTTTTACAATTCAGAGATAAGAAATTCATTATCTCAGGAGGGGAATGAGTTAATAAGATTGATTACAGGTATTCATAAAATGTTACCCACGAAGGTCATTTCAAAGATATACAAATGTTTGCAAAGATGCAATGGAAATGACTCTCAACACATAAAAAAAAAGTGGGAATCAGAACTGCAAATAAGAGATATCTCAGGATGAGTGGCACTCGATGTGCCAAGTGCAACATACTTCAACTAGTTCACGACAGTGGAGGGAATATGGATGGAAGAATCTCGTAAGATTCTTTATCACACCCAGAGGCGGATTTAGCAATTTGGGGGCCCAAGGCGAAAACAGACATGGGACCCCTTACACAAAATTTTCAACAATCTTACCTTTAACTGGATTTGCGAAACTCTCCCCTCTTCTGACATGAGTTACTTTCCCTTTTCCTGTATTTCCCTCCTTTTGAGCACTTTCAATATTTGCTCTGCTTTCTTTTTCCTGTCAGTGGTCCTGTGCTTTTGCCTTTGTTATTTTTTTTTCTATTTTCCATTTTGGTTTATGTTTTCCTCCCTTTAAACATTTTCCATTGTCTTTCCTTTCTGCTTCCTTTTGATGTTTACATAGAAAAACGATGTTGAGGGTCTGATCTCATGAGGAAATTACTATGCAGTGATTTTCTCCAAAATGACTGTGCTTAAATTGCTCTGAAAAGCAAATAATCACATCAGCGCCAAGAAACTTCATTTCCCATGATGCTTTGCACACGGAAGCATTGTGATGACGTCACCGCCTAATACCAGAAACACGATCTGCGGGAGGCGGGAGCTTGGAGCTTTCCCGCGACTTCAAAGACTATAAATCATGAATGAGACAAAGAAACCTCGTTCTTTTGCCCAGGATACCTGGCGGTGAGGACACGCTTGTCGAACGCTCCGACTTCTTTGAGCACGCGGAAGCTCTAAGAGCCAAGTTGAGCCCACGGGACCGCTGATCTGCTCGTTTCTGCTCCCCTCCAGCTGATGTTTGAGGACACAGAACCAGCTGAGGGAAACAACAACTCCATCCAGCTCTCAGAAACGCTGTAAGTTGTCAAACTCAGCCCAAAAGGAACTTCGTTTTCTTTGTGTCCAGCCGTGGAGAAACACTCGTGGAGCCAAACAACGGAGAAAGCATCAAACCGACGGATGACGCTGGAAACTGCGGAAAAAAAACGGAGAACCGTCAAATCATAACAGCGGGGGACGCCTTGCTGCTTTGGTGATCAGAAAACTCATTTTTTTCTCTCCTTTTCTTCTCCCGTTTCCTCTATAGTCCAGAATAAGCAATAAACCGCGTCTGTTGCTTAAAAAGTAGCTTCGTGTTTTCCTCTTTCGTTCCAAATTCGTCCTTCGGGTCATTTTGAAAGAATAAACTGCTTATTAATCATTGTTTGGTATTTTTAAATGTTCGGCCATGGCCAGGCTGATAAACTAAGGATATTAACTCGTGATTAATCTTTTGTGTTGTTGCATGATCCTTTGAAATGTTTTGAGTGATTTAAGGTTAAGTTACTACTGATTCTAAGTGCTTTGGAAGTTAAAGTGCAAGTTGCCACCCACACTTTAGCCAGACAAAGGAGTCAGCCATCTTGTATTCAAGACTCCATTTTGAATCCATACACACGCACACACACTACTCCTTTGTGAGAACAAAGGACCCCATTCATACATCCTACATACACACAAAACACCTTGAACATTATTTTGAATATACATCCTTTTATTATATCACATGGTTATTATTCATTTATGCCACTGTTTATTCATTTGACAAATTGTTAATTAAACGTTATAAAATTCAGATTTTCGTCTCCAGTAGCTTTGTTGTGTCGAAGAGAAGTCTCTGCTCCAAGGATTCTACGAACTTCAAGAAAGACTGATAAGAGTTTTGGATTCAATTTTTCCCCGGAAAAAGGGGAATGGTGCCCCGTATATCTAAGAATATCTTAATTAATTAATAAATCAGTAAATATTTACATATTTACAGAATTTATTGAAGAATCCAAAAGTAAGTTAACGCTTACGAATTGTTCGCTCCTAATAACCCCAACATTTTAATTGGTGCCCCGTGTGAGGCTTGGATACACAGAGATTTCTATCCGGCACAAACAAATAAATCCAAAGAGCTTGAATTAAAAATAATCAGTTGTTCAGCCTTGAACCAGCAACAGAGTGGTGCTGATTTCGCTGAGCAGGAAGCTGCATCGAACTCTCACCAGTAATTCAGTTTTTCCTTAAAGGTGCAACGTGTAATTAATTCTGGCTAACCTCTTAGGTTAAAATTCAGTTTTTCCTTAAAGGTGCAACGTGTAATTAATTCTGGCTAACCTTTTAGGTTAAAATTCAGTTCCTCATTAAAGGTGCAGCGTGTAAGTAATTCTGACTAACCCTTTTAGGCTAAAATTAACTGCTAATTTAGCGACTTTAACTCACAGTGGCTATTGTAACTAACTGAAACCTTTACTCAAAGTCTGATAACACCCTGTTTGCTAATATTCTGAAGGAATAACTAGCATATTTAACACTGCAAGTGTTGTAAGACGTTGCTACGGCAACGCACCAGCTTTTGCTAAAATACTGAAAGGAATAGTATTTTAAGCGTCAGTCACGGCATTCCGTGCAATCTTAAAACGCTAAAACCTGTGCGCACAAAGGTTAATTTAGTGTTTTTCTGCTACAAAGCTAGCAGTTGCTGCAAAAGGTGCAGCTTGAGCTATCTGCAGAAGCTCTACTAGGCTATTTTTGGTTCGGTTGTTAAAATGGAGGGACAGAGTAGTGAACTGACCAACTCCCAGCAACCAGGTGGCGCTGCGGCCCACGACTATGAACCTGGCCTACTTTCTGGACAAATATTGTCCAAACTGGTCGCGGTTGCTCGAGAACCCGACTACCCTTCTAGGGATTTCACTGAAGAATAGCGTAGCGTCGAGCTAGAAGCTGTAATCGATCAAATAGAAAACCCGGATGGTACAAAACCAATCCAGGTTCACTTAGCTAAGTTAGCCCTGATCCTCTATCAGAGAGGACTCCAACGTGGTCAGAAGATCATGAACCTCCAGAGTATGCTAGCTGAAAAACAGCGAAATGGAAGGCTGATCGAGGAAGACGACACCCGCACCGATTCTGGGGAAGATGGGGAGGAGACCCCGCCCCCTTCTGCTGATGACAACAGACAGTGGGAAGGGGGGGAACACCGTGACTCTGAGGCTGAGCCAGAGTGCTCTCCCACACCGGTACGAAAGCAAGCCGGCAAAGCCAACCAGGGTCCGCCCAGGACGATCGCCAAAGACCAATTGGTTTCCTCCACCCAAGGAAGCGAGGGACCGCCGTCCCGCCGTAAAGGTAGGCTACCTCCTGATACGGCTCCATACGATAATCAACAGTATGTGGTGTGGGACTCTCTGGACGGACGCACGCCGCAGGGGAGAGATGAAGCTTATCTGTCCCAACCTTCGGCCCCGTTCCCTACACACACTATAGGGCATTCAGGACCATCTAGGGGCCGAGGGCAGTTCGCCCTCGAACCCCAGGTTGGACCACCACCCTCATCTTCACGGCCTTCTCAATCAGTGAGAAGTCGACCAGCTGAGCGGCACCTCTATTTAGACCGCTCCCCCAGTCCACGAAGGGTGCAAGGTGCCGATTGGGGTTATGCACCCCAAGCTGCACCTCAACCATCCACCCATCCTAGCTACTCCGGTATTCGGCATGCCGATAACCAGCTGCATGACCAAGCATCATACGCCAGTCCGTACCCGGACAGAGCGTATTACGCAGAAGCCCCAGTTGAAAGACGCAGGCTGCACTACGCAGACGTGCCCCGGGAGGAGGACCTCCCAAGACACCCACGTGACGTGCCAGCAGCCCGCCACAACATGCCGAACCCCGATTTGGGCCCCAGGAGTCAACATTGGGAGCCCAGAGCACACCAGCGATATCCAGCGCCCTCTGAGACAGACCGTGGGTCAGAGTCAGAGGATGACGCGCCGTACCGTGAGTCAGGGCTCCGTGTACGTCAAATTGAATCGCTAGCTAAAGACATAGAACGCTTTGATCCTAACACCAATGAATCCAATGTTGACGATTATCTCAGGGAGATAGAACGTTGTCTGCTTGATCTTCCAGCACCCTCTTCAAGGGAAAAGCTCAAGCTAATTTGGAAAACCACATCTAGAACGGTGCACGGTTTCATGGAAACTCTACCACCTGACATTCGTGATCGGTACTCCTCGCTCTGCCGAGCGTTGAGAGATGAATACGCCACGTATGCAGACTCTGCGTCAGCTACAATGGGGGCCTTCTCCATCAAACACGGGAGGAACGAACCCCCCAGAGAGTATTATCGCCGACTCAAAAGTGCTTATTTCCAAGGTCGAAACGGCCCTGGGCTCGAGGAAGACCCTGCCTTCAGATCCCTGTTCATTCACAACCTGCACGAGTGTGTTCGATCCGAAGTCTCAATGTATTGTCGGATGAAAAAACTGACAACTCAGGAGATTAGGAGATATGCTCAACAGGCTTGGGAAGCCGGCGGAAAGCCCCAAAAGCCTGACGCACATCACCGCGTCATGCACCTAGCTCCCGACACCGAGCCGCGTTTGGAGCTCGAAGGCACAGAAGCTCCACCCACTAAGCCAAAATCTGCTAAACCTAGACCTGTTAAACCGCGAGAGCAGTCCCAATCTCCTCAACAGGGGAAGGGGGGTGCTGATTGGCCGCCTAGGTCTGGACAATCAGACAGGAAGTGGCCCAACCAAAACCAACGGCAGGCAGGTCGGAACAGTGGAAGGTTTAAGGAGCGCCGCCCACAGGTAGGTCCCGAACACAAGTCCGCAGGTGAGTACTTGACCAAAGCCGACCTCCAGGAGATGTTTCAGCAGTTCCTAGCTAAACAGAAGGAACAGCTGAGATCTGCAGATGAGACCCCTGCTCCAAAGTCTGCTTCTAAGAAGCCAGACCCAGAGCCAACGTCCGCATGACTAGGCGTGGCTCAACCTCCCAGCGTGGCCAGGACCTACCTGATCAGCTGGGGGAACACTACTGGTAGATCACAGGAGTCTCCTGAAATCTACCCCCCAGAGAAACCTGATACTAAATTTCTGAAGTTCCTTGGTGACTTAACAAACCATGATCATGCTCGCCGTTTGTACTGTAGCACCAACGTAGGTGGGTGCATACAGGTTGATGCTCTGCTGGATACCGGCTCAGAAATCACCCTGATGTGCTCCACACTGTTCCATCGCGTGTCTGACACCATGCGGTCGCTCGGGAAACCAGTCCAGGTAGAGCCCTGTGACCTGAAAATCACCAGCTACACCCAGACCCGGGAGTGTATCACTCACCGGGCGTGGCTGGATATCACCTTCCAAGACATGACTCTGGTTCACCCGTTTTATGTCTGCCAGCTAGACACTGAACCACTTCTCATTGGTCAGGACCTGCTTGAACGTCTAGCTCCCCTCATCGACTGCCAGAAGGGTCAACTGTGGGCCCAGGTGGAAACACCTAAGCCCTGGAACCCGGATAGCAGCCGACCATCCTCCATTCTTGAAGTCAGCATAAGTGAGCCGCAAAACCCTTGTTCCAAGGTCATGCCCCCTCCTACGGCTCCCACAGACGATGACCGCCTGCAAAGGCACGAAACCGCTCCTGGAACTCCGCTCCGCGCACATTCATCTTTTCTCTGCTCGCTGAAGAACGTCAGCCTGCAGCCATATGCACCACACATAGTTGGTGGTCTTACCATCAACTGCACCCACATCTCAGATGCTCGCCTTGCTCTTTGGTCTGAAAAGTCAGCCATCAGCCAGCAGACGTTGGAACACCTGCGTCAGAAGGACCCCCTTCTGGTCAGTGTGACACGTAGCCATCGGCTCTTGTCACCTACTTGGCCGCAGAGGCTCCTGAAAGCGCCAGAGGTCTGCTCTCTGACTATCCAACTTGGAGCAAGACAGCTCACACATACATTCAGCATCATACCACAGCTTGATCCACCTGCACTCATCGGAGCAGATCTGCTGGTTCGACTCGGTGCCCAGCTGGACACTTGCAATCAAGTCCTTTGGGCCCGGGCCACACCTTCCTCTGAGCCTCGCTCAGAAGGCTGTGAACACTTGCTGTCTGGACAGACCATTCCACAGGCCTGCCGTGCAGTGGTTGAGGCCAGCACGGTTCTGCCCCCACTGGTCAAAGGAGTGTCTGTTCGTCTGACTCTGATGAAGCATCAGAAGCTGCCAGGCACACAGGCCTTCTTCCAGCCATCACCACACTTCTTGGAGCTCAACTTAGCCGTCTGTGGCACGCCACTCTTGGAGCTGAACAATCGTTCTGCTTACTTGTTGGTCGAAAATCCGACCCGGAGTCCTATCCACATGCCGGCAGGAAAGCCCTTGGGCATGCTGATAGATAGCTCATTCCATGACTTCGAACTTTCAGTCCCCGTGATCGGACAACTTCCGTTGTTCTTGAACGACAGACAGGTTGGTGCAGACACATTCAGTACTTTCCCTTCACAAATGATAACCATCAAGCGGCATGAAGCCCTTCCTGAGGAACCCATTTGCAGTGCAACCTTAGATACTGACAGCGGTCAGTGTCTAACGGTTTTTGCAATAAATACTCAACCCTCTGAGTCACCGGTTGAAAGCCCGGAACACCAGAGACCCTCCTCCTCTGAACCTTATGACGGCTTCGAGGCCGAAGTCAGCCAGCAGCTTGACAAAGCGGATGCGCTGGAGTCAGAGGAGCAGAGAGCAGAGCTTAGAAGCCTGTTCTATGAGTTTCAGTCCGTCTTATCCAGGGACTCCCTGGACTGTGGACTCACAAACCTGCACACGGTTCGCATTCCAACGAACCCGAATGCCCCTCCTACTTTTGTACGTCAGTACAAGATTCCCCTCGCTGCTTATGAGTCGATCCAGGAGATCCTCGATCAGCTGAAGGAGAAAAACATCAGCAGAGAGTGTAACTCCACTTACAACTCTCCCATCTGGCCGGTTCTGAAACCGACTGGGAAATGGCGTCTCACCATAGAGTATCATGCACTGAACAAACAAGTACCTCTCTCCAGGTGGCCTATGATCCATTTAGATCAGGAGCTAGCCAGAGTCAGAGATGCTCGTTTCTTCTCTACGGTTGACGTAGCCAACGGCTTCTGGACCATGAAGGTTGAGCCGGCGGACCAGTATAAACTGGCTTTCTCCTTTGGAAATCGCCAATATACTTGGATTCGCTGCCCCTTTGGCTACTCTAACTCACCTGCCGAGTTCAACATCTTCCTCCACAAAGCCATGTCAGATGCTGCTTCCAGAGGGAACCTCATATATGTCGATGACATCTTGATGAGGAGTCGAACCTTCGAGGAGCACCTGGCCGAACTCCGTCACGTGCTGCAACAGCTCGCTGACGCCGGAGCTAAATTGGCGATTCTCAAGGGACAGTGGTGTCGAACCAAAGTGGAGTATGTTGGACTGCTGGTTGGCCCTAATGGAGTCGAGCCCCAAGCGGGACGCATTAGAGCCATTCAGGACATCAAAGCCCCAGCTAATCTGACTGAACTCAGGAGCTTCCTCGGAGTCTGCAACTACTCCAGACAGTTCATTGAGGAGTACGCTGAAACAGCGAGGCCCCTCACTGAGCTGCTTCGGAACGACACACCTTTCGTGTGGGACAGACCCCAAGAACTCTCCTTCCAGTTCCTAAAACAGAAGTTGGCGTCCGCACCCTGTCTGGCTTACCCAGACAAGGATAAAGAGTTCTACATAGAGGCGACTTTCTCCTCTCACTGCCTGAGCGCTGCTTTGAAGCAGAAACACGACCAGGACATGAGAGTTGTGGCATACGCCAGCAAGCCTCTGAGCAAGGTGGAACTCCAATTCTCAGACTGCGAGAGAGCTCTCCTCTCTACAGTCTGGGCCGTCGAACACTTTCGTAGTTACATCGGTGGACAGAAAGTGATCATTGAAACGTGTCATCAGCCCGTCACCTTCCTAAACAGCCAGCGACTTCGCGAAGGAAGAGTGTCAAACAGCCGCATTGCGACGTGGATGATGGTGCTCCAAGGATACAACATTGAGGTCAAGTATGGTCAGAACACCAAGCTAGCGCTAGGACAAGGGCTAGCAGGCTGCCAGCACTGTGACTCTGACTCCGTCATGGGCCCCCTGGACACACCTGCCGCAGTCTACCCAACCGCATCCAATCATCGCTACTTTGATGAGAATGTTTGCCAAGGGCTTCCGAAAGTTTACACTGATGGATGCTCCTACCTTCACGAAGGCCAGCTCCGTGCTGGGGTTGGAGTCGTTTGGGTGGACTGTGACACTAAGCAACCAAATCACTACCGGTTGGGCCAAAAGTCTAGTCAGTACGCCGAAATTGCTGCAGTGTTGATAACCCTCCAGCAGGCGGCAGCCTTGGACATCACTCAAATCGTCCTTTGCTCAGATTCAAACTACGCTAGACACAGCTTCATTTCTCACTTCCCCATGTGGAAGGAGAACCACATGAAAAACGCCAGGAACAGAGACGTGAAACACTCGGAGTTATTCCTAGCGTGTGATCTGCTCACCACTGAGAAAGGCATAATGGTCTACTGGAAAAAGGTCAAAGGTCACTCCAGGACCCTAGGTCCAGAGAAAGATGGTAATGACGAAGCTGACCGCCTTGCTAAGCTCGGTGCTGACCAGGGAACCTGCTGGGAATTCAAAGACGAGTGGCTTCCACCCAAGGCCGTTCACAAGGTCTGCGTGATTACTCGTCGCCATGCTAAACAGGCAGATGAACCTCGGACCGTTGAGGTACCCGTGTTTCTAGGCAGACAACCACAGGACGCGGACTTAGTCACCATGCAGGAACAAGATCCTGACCTGAAGCTCATCCGCGAGCTTCTCCAAAAGGGCCCGATGTCTAAACAACCATCACCACCTATTGGTGCAAGCCAAGATTTGGTAAACCTGCATCGTCAACTCACGCACCTGAAACTACAAAACGATTTGTTAGTTTACATGCGTGACGATCACAGCCCGCCGCGCTGGGTTGTTCCACTCGACCACAGAGGAGTGATGCTTGCCTACGCCCACGACACTCCGGTTGGAGGTCACCGCGGAGCAAAAGCTACCCTCGCGTCACTGACAGAAGTAGCATATTGGCCGTCGATGTCCAAGGACGTACACAGCTATGTCCAAGGCTGCCTCATCTGTGCCCAGTTTCAACCCTCCCAGCCGCTTGCTAGAGCACCACTGCAACGCAGGGGAATAACCTTCCCTTGGTCCCACCTGCAGATCGACTGGGTTGGACCGGTTCCCAAATCGGCAAGAGGAAACAAATATATGCTAACTGTAACTTGCAGTTTCACAAAGTGGGTTGAGTGCCTTCCAGCGCCAAACGATACAGCCGTCACAACCGCTGTACTGCTGATTAACCACGTTTTCAGTCGATGGGGACTTCCACTCTGCATTGACTCTGACCGGGGAACTCATTTCACATCCAGTGTAATGACGTCCCTGTTTGAACTTCTGGGAGTGGAAGTGAGATTCCACCTCCCCTATCACCCACAGTCATCCGGACAGGTCGAACGGATGAACCGCACGGTCGTCTCTATGCTCAAAAAGTACGTCTGCTCCACTGGGAAGGACTGGGACGTCAAGCTCCCTCTGGTCCTGATGGCCATACGGTCCACTCCACAGCGATCCACTGGGGTTACGCCCTTTGAGATGATGACCGGCAGACTGATGACTCTACCACTGCACCTCCTGTATCACCCAGAGGATGTCAGTGTTGCCACCGCCTATACCGCTCATCAGTATGTGGCAGACTTGAAAACACACCTCAGAGCTACGTTCGCGCACGCTCAGAAGAAACTGGAGACCAACGTAGAAGGCGCTAAAGCCTACTACGACCAAAAGACAACCAGCCGCGAATACGAGGTGGGTGACAAAGTATTCTACTTTCGGTTCGCCCAACCGGCACGCAAAGCTAAGAAGTTCCTGCCCTGCTGGTCAGGACCATTTGAGATCGTGGCAAAACTCTCTCCAGTTGCATACAGGTTACGCATCACCAAAGCGAGACAGGAGCCTGTCTACAAATGGGTGCATGCAAACCAAATCAAACCCTACGTCAAACCATCCCCGCGGGTACAGAGACCAGACTCCCCGCAGGAGGTAGACGTAGTCGCTACATAGTTCTATTCATGGAAATGGAAAAGGGGGGGAAGTGCACGTTTAACCCACTAACATGTACTAACCGACAAAGAACCAGGCCCCCCCCCCGCCGTCATTTTCACTAACCAAGAGAAACTCCTCCTAGAACGCTAACAGGAAGTACTTACTAAAACCTTACAGGGTACTCTTGTAACTGTCAACCTACATTCTGCTCTGATTAATGAATCTCTACGTGCAATCAAGACTTTGTCTGAAACCATACATCAGGATATTGTGTACACATGAGTGGTGAGAGATTTGATGCAGGACCTGCTCAGGGAAGTAAGTTCCACGCTGGACAGCTTGGTTGAAAGTCGTATTTCCCCGTACTTGGTACCACTGGACCTGCTCAAAGATAGCTTGACAGCTGCTACCCCTCTACTGTGCACCTTTCACAAATCCACCTAGCGTACAGCCTAGGCAGTGCAATTCCCATTCACGTTGAAAAAAAATTAGAACTCGGTTTCCTGTTAAACGTTCCCATAATTGTGACACCTCACATCTATAGGTTTAGGTCGATGCTGAACATTGGTATTTGAAAGGACGGTAGGCATTTCCACTTTGAACTAGAAACCTGGCACTCCATCACCTCAACCTCGAACAGCATGACTCAGAGATTGAGATCATGGACGCTTTCCAGGGTTATAACTTTGCCTTCGATTTAGAAATTGACCAACAATTACTGATTGAAGGAACCAAATTTGCTAAGTTCACACAAAACCCGCGTGAACTTACTTTGACGCCCAAGACGCTACATTGACAAATTATACGACTTTAATCTGCACATTGGTCGCCCTGGGGAGGGAATGGCTCATCACGGCCGTGATAGCTTATTCCGCCTACAGGCGTGTTAAGAAACTCCAAGATAAGATGCACTTGCTCACCTACGGTGTGCCTCGTGACCGCGTTCGGGGAGAATCCAAGCGTGAATGTACCACACCTGTCTAAAGGGGGTGAGCAACATTTTCTTTGTTATTCTGTAAACCTAAGAGTAGTTCTCAATTTAGTCTACCTCACATATTTATCTGAGTGTTGCAGTATGTCACATTCTTTATTTTGAATACACACTGACTGTATGACCTAAGAATGTATTTTATGAGACCTCAAGGTTGCTATGAATTTTCTTGGATGTTATATGTTTTTTTTTTGGGGTTTTCTGTATTTTTGTTTCTTACTTGGTCACATATTAACTAGTGGTTATGTGCCGGCCCAGCTCAGTCTGTCAATGACTCTGTCTGACGCACCAGCACATTGTAGTACCTCTTAGTTTTATGGTCCTTGTTTTAGCCCAAAGACTGTCCTGATCCACCCTTTGGACCAAAAAGGGGGGAATCTTGGGACCACATAGGTCAATGCGCGTTTGCGAACTATGGACCTCGTACATCACCGCGTGCTCCATAAACTGAACTGTATGGCCGGCGGTGAGATGCCTTTGTGTCCACTCGTGGAGTTAACCGCCCACCGACCTTCCTCCTTCTACACTACTACCTCTTGCATGGACGACATCATCATTGCGTACCACCTGCGTGAGTGGCTTCTTCTCGTTATGCGCGTTGGGGACTATCCCGTTTCCTATCCTCTTTGTGCCTGACCAGGATCAAAGACCAAAGGCGCCAGGATCCAAGACAAAGACCAAAGACAAAGGCGTCCAAGGAGACCAACGTCCTAAGGGACAAACCCACCTGTGCTTCCGACAATCAAGTCGACCTACGTTCATGAGGAACAAACCCATCTGTGCTTCCGACGATCGAGCTTTGGGCGCGATCCCCGAAACCAAAAGGGGGAATGTTGAGGGTCTGATCTCATGAGGAAATTACTATGCAGTGATTTTCTCCAAAATGACTGTGCTTAAATTGCTCTGAAAAGCAAATAATCACATCAGCGCCAAGAAACTTCATTTCCCATGATGCTTTGCACACGGAAGCATTGTGATGACGTCACCGCCTAATACCAGAAACACGATCTGCGGGAGGCGGGAGCTTGGAGCTTTCCCGCGACTTCAAAGACTATAAATCATGAATGAGACAAAGAAACCTCGTTCTTTTGCCCAGGATACCTGGCGGTGAGGACACGCTTGTCGAACGCTCCGACTTCTTTGAGCACGCGGAAGCTCTAAGAGCCAAGTTGAGCCCACGGGACCGCTGATCTGCTCGTTTCTGCTCCCCTCCAGCTGATGTTTGAGGACACAGAACCAGCTGAGGGAAACAACAACTCCATCCAGCTCTCAGAAACGCTGTAAGTTGTCAAACTCAGCCCAAAAGGAACTTCGTTTTCTTTGTGTCCAGCCGTGGAGAAACACTCGTGGAGCCAAACAACGGAGAAAGCATCAAACCGACGGATGACGCTGGAAACTGCGGAAAAAAAACGGAGAACCGTCAAATCATAACAGCGGGGGACGCCTTGCTGCTTTGGTGATCAGAAAACTCATTTTTTTCTCTCCTTTTCTTCTCCCGTTTCCTCTATAGTCCAGAATAAGCAATAAACCGCGTCTATTGCTTAAAAAGTAGCTTCGTGTTTTCCTCTTTCGTTCCAAATTCGTCCTTCGGGTCATTTTGAAAGAATAAACTGCTTATTAATCATTGTTTGGTATTTTTAAATGTTCGGCCATGGCCAGGCTGATAAACTAAGGATATTAACTCGTGATTAATCTTTTGTGTTGTTGCATGATCCTTTGAAATGTTTTGAGTGATTTAAGGTTAAGTTACTACTGATTCTAAGTGCTTTGGAAGTTAAAGTGCAAGTTGCCACCCACACTTTAGCCAGACAAAGGAGTCAGCCATCTTGTATTCAAGACTCCATTTTGAATCCATACACACGCACACACACTACTCCTTTGTGAGAACAAAGGACCCCATTCATACATCCTACATACACACAAAACACCTTGAACATTATTTTGAATATACATCCTTTTATTATATCACATGGTTATTATTCATTTATGCCACTGTTTATTCATTTGACAAATTGTTAATTAAACGTTATAAAATTCAGATTTTCGTCTCCAGTAGCTTTGTTGTGTCGAAGAGAAGTCTCTGCTCCAAGGATTCTACGAACTTCAAGAAAGACTGATAAGAGTTTTGGATTCAATTTTTCCCCGGAAAAAGGGGAATGGTGCCCCGTATATCTAAGAATATCTTAATTAATTAATAAATCAGTAAATATTTACATATTTACAGAATTTATTGAAGAATCCAAAAGTAAGTTAACGCTTACGAATTGTTCGCTCCTAATAACCCCAACAACGACGTCACTTTCAGAAGTGAAAATAAAAGCTTTTATGAAGCAAGCAGCTTCTTTCTCTTATTGGAGCCACTAGGATAACTCCATTTCATGCTTAGTTTTGACTATCGCTTTAAGTTTGTTACGAACGCTCCCGCCTCTTTTCTTCTTCTTATTTGTGGTCTTATGGCACTTGGAAAACAACAATTTGGTGTATTACTGCTGTAGAGAAACCTGGCTAGGCTCTGTCAATTATGTAGTGTAATGGTTTATGCTCTTTTATGAAAGAGGAACCATTCTACATATTAATTTGAGATATTAATTTTTAATAAATTAATAACCAAATTTTATAGTTTTAAGAAGACTCAAAGGTTGTTTTCATCGATAAACTGTCGATAATATCCGTGGGTCTGTGTTTCAGTTCAATGAAGAGACAAGTTTGAAAGTTAAAAGTTTTAATTCTTCAAATTAAACTAATGATTTTGAAATGACAAGCATAGGAAATAACAATCAACATTGGCAACTTTGTTGAACAATCTTTAACAGTTGATATTTTAAGCTTGCACACAAAGACCTTGTGTTGGATGTGTGAAGATTGAAAATGATGTGATATGGATGCGTGTGTGCGTCTGATTTTGCTTCAGGAAGAAACAGGTGTCTGAGTGAAAAGTGATGGTTTGAATAAACTTAGGTTTTGTTGGAAACGATGCATCAAACGCTATCTATTGTGTTCTGCCTCACCGTACAAGGACCCTCGTTCAGATCCAGACCTCAGGAGGATGTTTATCCAGGTCACACCTTGGCTGGCAGAGGAGACGAAGGTGTGCGACGGTCCGGTCCAGAGATGCCCCCCGGTACACGTTGTTGGAGCGTTTGCAGATGCGCTTTCTTAAGTTTAATTTACTCAGAAAATCAAAGACTGCCACCAACTGGATTGGAGTGGAATGACTACCAATCACTTCCTGTTTGTGCACCGCCGTCTTAATAACCCTCTTATGACCATAATTATAACAGGGCCGCCTGGTATTTTATTTAATCTTATGGCTGTAAAATTGCAATAAAAAGTGCAAAGTGTGTGTAACTCTTCTTTTTTCAGATCAACCTCAGCTTTCAGTGTATGGTTCGTATTTAGAATTTATTTCTATTAAAGCCTTTAAAATATCTGCTTAAAAGTGAAAAAAGCAAAAAAAGGATTTGAATTTTTTTACATTTAATACTGAACAGGAACTTCAAAATGCCTGGGCGAACAATTTGGAATGAACAATTGAAACTTTGAACTGTAATGCATCTAATCTTAAAAAAACTGTGAACCTTGGTATCTTTTTTAGCAGTTTTAAGACCATTTTGTTTTTGCAAACTTTCAGACGTTTTTGTTTGATGTGGTAGACCTTGAAGCTGTTTCTCTCCAGCTGCAGGCAGAGTCCCACTCTGCACACCTCACACTGCCATGGGGGTGCTTCCCTTGCACACCGTGCACTGCTATAAAACTTTTGTTTTAGAAAAAAAAGTTATTTATTATAAAAAGATAAATAATGCTGGAATGAAGCTGAATCTTACAATTAGCAAATAGTTGAGGGTTGTTCAAATAAAAAAATAAAAAAATAAAGACAGAACAAACATTCATACCCTGGTTCACTGCAGATCTGTCCTTCTTTGTGGTCACTGACTTCAGATATAAGCCTTCTGGGACACCTAATAGATAGTGTTGACTTTCTTTGAGGCCTTTCCATAATTTCATGCTGGTTTTTAGCTTCCCCGTTCCGTTATCCGCGTTCACCGCAGGGCTGCTGTTTCAATCAGGCTGTACAGCAAGATTTCCCCTCGTAGCGATATTTTCCATAACTCTGATTTCTTCATGCTATAGATCGTTGGAAAGCTGCTTTTATGTACTTTTAGGAACCGTTGGAATTATTTGAATCTGATCAGCCATTCAAAGGTTATAAAACGGAGCATTTTGGATGACAAACTCAGCACGTCTCTGAATCTGTGTTGTGATTTGTTGCACTCAAGACAGGGAATCCCAGTGGCTACCATAATGTATTGTATATGCACGAAAAGCCCCATTTTTAATCTTTTCAGCACTTTTGGAATTTTAATGATATCTTGAACGGTTCAGAATTATGGTAACGAGAAGCATGCCAATCCCATCTGCGGCGACAGGTTGGTAATAAGAATATTGTGGCATTAACAGAGGGGTGCCGGCGGTCAGGGCTAGGAGGCCCCCCAACACAAGGGGGCCCCAGGCGGCCGCCTACCTATGCCTAATGGTAAAACCGCCTCTGACACACCGCAACTTAAAAGTAAATGGACGGGGCAGCCTCAACAATGTTGGAGGCTTTGTGGCCACATGAACGCCAATCACTCTCATCTTCTGGCGATCTGGAAAGGTTCAACCATTTTGGGAAAACATGGTAAAAATATTTGAGGACATTTTGAATTATAAAATCATTACAGACGCACGATTGCTGTATCTGGGGCTATGGCCGGCGGGATGTATTCATGACGGGGACTCATACCTGTTCAAAGTGATGACAGTGGCATGTAAGACGGTGATAACAAGGAACTGGTTGAAGAGTGATCCCCCGAGGCTCAAGTACTGGTGGAAGCTGATGGAGGAAATCTTTATCATGGAGAAAATGACCCACTATATGAGACTGCAAATGGGAAAGTTTTCAATCCGCTGGAAGAAATGGACTGCGTATAAGTCTCGCCAACCGACTGAGTATAAGATGGACTAATAGGTGAAGCATAGACATGTTCCCACGGAAGAGAAAGATTAACAAGATGAGCACTCCTGCAGTAAGAAGTTGACCCCCACCTGTTCAGTATTTGTTTTATGGGGGCTTTCTTTGCAATTTGTTTGTACATTAGAAAAAGAAACATAAATAAAGAGTATTAAAAAAAGAAGTACAGGGTTTAAAATATAATTTATGTACAAATGTCACAAACTCCTCCTGCTAACTACACTACCCAGCATTCCCGCCACCACTTCCCAGCATTCCCGCCACCAACGTGGCTTGCCGACGTCATCACGCCAACACAATTTACGGAAGCACTGCCATTCATTCATGACTCAGTCATCCTGTCAGCTTTTAGCGGCTGAGCTGAAGCGTAGCGGAGATTGTTTGTGGCGTAACTGTGTGACCCAGACGTGGAGTGGCTAGCGTTGGGTTAGACATAGCATGCAGCTTTCTTCTAGGAACGGCGACGCAGCGCTCGGAGAGAGCCGAGACTGAGCAGCAGTTCCGAATGGATAAGGAAGCTGACTTACTAGCAGTAGACAGCGTGGGAAGATCCTTCCCCTGGGTTGAGGGCTGGTAAGCCTGAGAACTCGATTCAATGTCTGGTAGGAACGATGACTGAGTGATGAATGAACGGCGGTGCTTCCGTAAATAGTGTCGGCGTGATGACGTCGGCAAGCCACGTTGGTGGCGGGAATGCTGGGAAGTGGTGGCGGGAATGCTGGGTAGTGTAGTTAGCAGGAGGAGTTCGTGACAGGACCCCCCCCCCCCCCCCCCCCCCCCTCGAGGGACGGCTCCCGAAGTCCCAGGACGGCGGGCACAGAGGTCAGCCAGCAGGGTAGGGTCGACAAACGAGCGTGTGGGTTCCCAAGAGCACTCCTCCGGGCCGTACCCCTCCCAGTCCACTAGGTACTGCCAACCACATCCCTGGCGGCGAGCGTCCAGAATCTTGCGGACCATGTAAACACGATCCCCTTCCACACAGCGGGGCGGAGGCATCCGGGTCGGAGGAGGGTGGAGAGGAGAGGAGACCTCCGGCTTCAGCTGGGAGACATGAAAGACTGGGTGGATCCAGAGAGTGGCCGGAAGGCGCAGCCGGCAAGTGGCAGGATTGATGACCCTAAGGACAGGGAATGGGCCCAGGAAGCGAGGAACAAGCTTCCGGGAGCCAGCCGGCATCCTCAGATTGGCGGAGGAGAGCCACACCTGGTCGCCAGACTGGAAGACGGGGCCAGGCCGGTGGCGGCGGCAATGTTCACGGGAGTACTCCGTGTTGGTCCGGGTGATGGCCGCACGGGCCCGGATCCAGGCGAGCCGACAGCGGCGGACCAGAGTCTGGGCAGCAGGGACCTCGACCTCAGGCACCTGATGGTTGGTACACATAACAGGTCTCGAAGGGAGACAGACTTGTGGCAGAGGAGGTCTGGAGGTTGTGCAACAGTTACGCCCATAGGAGGAAGCGGGCCCAGGTGGTCGGCTGGGACGAGGCGAAGCAGCGCAAGTAACGTCCAAGCTGCTGGTTGGCCCTCTCTGTCTGACCGTTCGTCTGCGGATGGTACCCAGAGGACAGGCTGATGGAAGCGCCGACCAGGCAACAGAAAGCTTTCCAGAAGCGTGAGACGAACTGAGGTCCTCGGTCGGATACCACGTCCTGGGGAAAACCATGGAGTCGCACCACCTGTTCGAGGAGCAGCTCGGCTGTTCTCTTGGCAGTGGGGAGGCCGGCCAGGGCCACTAAGTGCACGGCCTTGGAGAAACGGTCCGTGATGGTGAGTATGGTGTCCAGGTGGTCGACGGCTGGCAGACCCGTGACAAAATCCAACCCGATGAGTGACCACGGCCACTTGGGCACGGGGAGTGGTTGTAAGTCTCCGGCGCCGGGTCGGTTAGATGACTTGGAACGAGCACACACCTCACATGCAGCAGTGAACTCACGGACATCCTTCCTCATAGAAGGCCACCAGAGAGCCCGCCAAAGGAACTGGAGGAAACGGGCTTGGCCTTGATGTCCCGCGAGCCGTGAACAATGCCCCCACATGAGTGCCTCTCGTCGGCAGAAGGTTGGAACGTAGAGGATTCGGGGGAGTCTCTGAGGGCGCCGGATCGCCAGGAAGTGCGGCCCTTATGGTTTGTTCCAAAGGCCATTGGAGAGAGGCTAGGAGGCGTTGAGCCGGCAGAATGGTTAGAGGCTCCGGCGGGGGGGGTTTGAGTCTGGTGCGAAACACCGATAGAGAGCGTCCGCCTTGAGGTTCTTGGAACCGGGCCGGTAGGCGATATGGAAATTGTACGGCTCAAAAAAGAGGGCCCACCGAGCCTGGCAAGGATTGAGTTGACGAGCGGTCTGAAGGTGGATGACATTCTGGTGGTCGGTCCAGATCAGAAAAGGGTCGGTGGTACCCAAGAGCCACTGGCGCCATTCCTCCAGGGCCCATTTTATCACCAGCAGTTCTCTGTCACGACCCCATAGTCCTGCTGTGTGGGGGAGAACTTCCGGGAAAAGTAAGCGCAGGGGTGGAGCTTGGAGTCCGGACCCCGTTGCGAGAGGATGGCCCCCGCTCCCACCTCAGAGGCATCCACCTCCACGACGAAGGGCCGGGTCAGGTCCGGGTGGAGGAGGATGGGTTCCTTAACAAAGCGCCCGCCCATGTCATGGAAGGCTCGGATAGCCTCTGGGGTAAGGCGGAAAGGGCGAGGCTGGTTGGTAGCTTTGGTGAGAGAGGTCAGAGGTGCTGCGAGGGAACTGAAGTTGCGTATGAACCTCCGGTAGAAGTTTGAGAAGCCCAGGAAGCTTTGCACTTGTTTCTGGGTCGTGGGTAAAGGCCACTGGGCTACTGCCTGAACCTTCTGATGGTCCATCTTCAGGCCCCCGGAGGAGATGGTAAAGCCCAGGAAGGAGGTGGATTCCTGGTGAAACGCACACTTCTCCAGTTTGCAGTACAGATTGTGGTCCAGGAGGCGGGACAGAACGGCTCGAACATGCCGGATGTGTTCCTCGACTGTGCGAGAGTAGATGAGTATATCATCCAGATATACGAAGACCCAGCGACCCAACACGTCTCTTAGTACATCCGTGATGAAACGCTGGAAAACGGCAGGGCTATTGCAGAGGCCAAAAGGCATCGCCAGATATTCATAGTGGCCGGTTTGTGTGATAAAGGCGGTCTTCCACTCCTCACCCTCTTTGATGCGGATCAGGTTATAAGCACTGCGCAGGTCCAATTTGGTGAACAGGGCAACTTGGGTGATGGCATCCAGAGCGGTGCCCATGAGAGGAAGAGGGTGACGATCCCGGATCGTTATCTTGTTAAGCCCTCGGTAGTCGATACAGGGCCAGAGATCTCCCTCCTTCTTCCTCACTAAAAAGAACCCTGTGGCACCAGGGGATGTTGAGTGACGGATGAACCCCTTCTGGAGGGCATCAGTTATGTAAGAGTCCATTGCCCGGGTCTCCGCTGGAGAGAGAGAGTACAGGCGACCCCGGGGCGGGGTGGTGCCGGGCTAGAGAAAGAGAGAGAGGAAAGGAGACACACAACTCATTCATCCAGCCTTATCAGACACACGCACACACAGTGCTGGACTGACCATAGGGCATAGCGGGCAACTGCCCGCTGGGCCGACCCTTTTATCTTTTATGGGCCGGTGTCTGTTTTTTTTTTTTTTTTCCTGGCCTCTAGTTGTTGCGGACAACTTGTCCGCGACGCCCCACGCGACGCCTCGTAAAAGTTGGTGGATTGGCCAATTGGTAATAATACACTCTGGGCTGCACCAATAGCCAGAGGTCTGATGCACCCGCCAGTTGTTTGTGAATCTCAGTAAACAGACAGACGAGCTTAACAAAATGGAGAACAAAAAAACGGAAAGGAGGAGCGGAGAAAATTCGACTAAAAAAGAAACTGGCCTTTCAGGCTGATGCTGGCACATGTGTTAAAATCTCACAGTTGTTTGGTAGTGAAGGTTCAAGTAAAATCAATTTAGGAAGTGATGGAGCCTCAGCCCAGCGACAGGTTGGAGAAGAAAAGAGGGAGGAGGAGGAGAAACCCAAGCCGGTGTTGTGCCATAAATTGACTCGCTGCCAAAAAATGATTAGCCACCGCGGGATCGCGCACGGTTAGGGAATTGCATTTCTAGACAAAATTCCCCAGGATTTCGCCCTAAAACTCAGCATATCTAGCAATATGGACATTCAGAAAGCAAAGATAACCTCTTCCGGTACTTAAACAGATGTTTATCGCGGATATTAGTGTGGCAGTGTTTGTGGCAGCCTGCGCGGGAGCACGAGGACGTGCTTGTGGAAAGAGGGAGGAAGATGTGGCAGTGTGAGCATCCACAATGTCCCAATTGATCATGCGCCCTGGCTACTTGGCCAAAGAGATGTCCCTTTGGCTGACTGGTTAGAGCGTATGACTCTCACCCGGGAGTCTGGGGATCGAATCCCGCCCGGGCACTCGTTTCTGCACCTTGCCACATTAGTTTTTCCAGTTCGGAAGTTGTTTTAAGTGTTGCTATTTGTCTTAAACGTTCACAATGAGGATATATTAATCCTTTTTGCAATATTTGCGATTGAAAGATGATTTGTGCCACAAACTTTGTGGTAAGAACTGGCTTTCTTTATGTTACAGCTTTGATACTAAAAAAATAAATAATGTAAAATGGCACCCTGTATTGAATGTAAACGTTGTATAAATGGAAAAAAACAATTCTCCAGCGATTTAATTTTTCCCCTTCCTTTCTTTAGTCCACTTGACATGGAGCCACAGTTAACTAGTTTGGGGCACATTTTTACTTGAAAAAAAGTATTTAAAATGATCAAGCTTTGGCTTTAATGACACTGTGTAGGTTACTATCTATACATTATGTTGCTCTATTTAAAAGTAACAAGATAAAAGCACTTCAGCACATAAAATTAAGATTGTCACTTGCCAAATAGACTACACCCTCCCGTTTACCTATAAGAAATGCCTCAAAATATCTTTAAATTCTTTATTGATGATTTAATTGTAGACAAATAAAATGGCATTTTACTTGCCAAAAAGTGATTGAATCACTAAGATTTTCATGGAGGCTAAAATTGACCAAATAAGGGTTTTATGTATTATCTGTTGATGTTACTGTACTCATACTGCCTACTGTGTCATCAAAAACACCCCAAAAATGGCAACAAAAAAAAAAAAAAAAAAAGAAAAGAAGATAATTTCCCTTGCCAAAAATTGATAACAGTATCCTGGTCACCTGTAAAGGGTTACATTTACCTAAATATTACTTTATTTATTATTTCTTGATGTTATTGGTGCCATCACAGGATGCCGGGTGTCTTTCACATTCATAAACACCTCAAAAATGGCAACAAATGATCATTTCCCTTGCCAAAAATTGATTACAGTGTCCTGGTCACGTGTAAAGGGTTAAATTGACCTAAATATTACCTTATTTATTATCTCTTGATGTTATTAGTGCCATCACAGGATGCTGGGTGTCTTCCACATTCATAAACACAGAGTCCTGGTCACCCATAAAGGCTTAAATTGGCATAAATATTACTTCATTTATTATGATGCTGGGTGTGTTCCACAATCATATTCGAATAAACGTGAAAATATTCTGTCCGAATATCTGTTTCTTGTTATAAATATAACAGCTAGAAGGATTTACAGTTAAAATAGGAGAAACACGTGACTCCCCAGGAAGGGTCGTAACACCACTTGCCTCATGCACATAAGTGAACAAAACAAAGCAGCATGGAGACACTCCGTCTCCAACTACCTCTCAGGCAGCAGCCTGCACTCCCAAGTTCTACACATCACCAGAACATAAACAACCGCAACACAATAAAAGCAGTGTTATACAAAATTGAAGGCCTGTAGTGTTTATTCTCTTACAGTAACGACTTATCAATTTTTTGGAGGAATTTATTTGAGAATTTTTTGGTTTTATTAATTGTGCAATAGAAAAGTAATCGCTAGATTAATCATCTAAATAGTCATTAGAATAGTCGACTATTCGATAAAATAATCGTCAGAATAATCATTTTAAAAATAATCAGTTACCCCCAACCCTACTTTTTAGAATACCAGGATAGGAAGGATGGTGTAGGTTTACGTTTATTAGATTGATACATAAATACTACCAATAAGAAAGTGTACGTTGGTGTGTGTCAGAAACAACGTAAGGCTTAATGTCTTTTCCAAAAAAAACAGGTGATGGGCCGGTCTCCATTCAAAATGCCCGGGCTGAATTTTTGTCCCAGTCCAGCCCTGCGCACACACTCACATGCACATGCGCACCTGGTCTGATTACAAAGCCCCATTCATACGCCTTTCACACACACACACACACACACACACACACACACACACACACACACACACACACACACACACACACACACATGGTCTGATTTGATACACACACATCTCCAATTATATCAAATTGTTTTGCATTATTAATCTCCTTGTTTAATTAAATGTTATAAAGTTCAGATTTGTCTCCATAGATTTCTTTGTGTCGATGTAAAGTCTCTGCTCCTAGGACTCACATCTTTAAGATAGACTGATAAGGGTTTTGGATTCAATTTTTCCCCGGTTAAAGGGGATGGTGTCCCGTATATACTTAATTGTATCTTAATTAATTAATAACTCATGTAAATATTCCCATATTTACAGAATTTATTGAAGAATCCAAAGGTAAGTAGAAGCTTACTAATTGTTCGCTACCTAATAACCCCAACATTAATTGGTGCAGCCCGTGTGAGGCTAGGTTACACAGAGATTTCTATCCGGCACAAACAAACAAATAAATCTTTAGCTTGGATTAAAATAATCAGTTGTTCAGCCTTGAACCAGCAACAGGGTGGTGCTGATTTCGCTGAGCAGGAAGCTGCATCGAACTCTCACCAGTAACTCAGTGCTTCTTTAAAGGTGCAATGTGTAAATTAATTCTGGTTGACCTTTTAGGTTAAAATTCAGTTTTCCTTAAAGGTGCAACGTGTAATTAATTCTGGCTAACCTTTTAGGTTAAAATTCAGTTCCTCGTTAAAGGTGCAGTATGTAAGTGATTCTGTCTAACCCTTTTAGGCTAAAATTAACTGCTAATTTAGCGACTTTAACTCACAGTGGCTATCATAACTAACTGAAACCTTCATTCAAAGACTGATAACACAGTTGCTAATATTCTGAAGGAATAACTAGCACATTTAACACTGCAAGTTTTGTAAGACGTTGCTACGGCAATGCACCAGCTTTTGCTAAAATACTGAAAGGAATAGTATTTTAAGCGTCAGTCACGGCATTCCGTGCAATTTAAAAAACGCTAAAACCTGTGCGCACAAAGGTTAATTTAGTGTTTTCTGCTACAAAGCTAGCAGTTGCTGCCAAAAGGTGCAGTTTGAGCTATCTGCAGAAGCTCTACTAGGCTATTTTTGGTTCGGTTGTTAAAATGGAGCATCAGAGTAGTGAACTGATTAACTCCCAGCAACCAGGGGGAGCTGCGGCGCCCGACTATGAACCTGGCCTACTTTCTGGGCAAATATTGTCCAAACTGGTCGCGGTTGCTCGAGAACCCGACTACCCTTCCAGGGATTTCACTGAAGAACAGCGTAGCGACGAGCTAGAAGCTGTGCTGTATCAAATAGAGAACCCGGATGGTACAAAACCAATCCAGGTTCACTTGGCTAAGTTAGCCCTGATCCTCTATCAGAGAGGACTCCAACATGATAGAGAGATCATGAACCTCCAGAGTATGCTAGCTGAAAAACAGCGAAATGGAAGGCTGATCGAGGAAGACGACACCAGCACAGATTCTGGGGAAGATGGGGAGGAGACCCCGCCCCCCTCTGCTGATGACAACAGACAGTGGGAAGGGGGGGAACACTGTGACTCTGAGGCTGAGCCAGAGTCCTCTCCCACACCGGTACGAAAGCAAGCCGGCAAAGCCAACCTGGGTCCGCCCAGGAAGACCGCCAAAGAGCAATTGGTTTCCTCCACCCAAGGAAGCGAGGGACAGCCGCCCCGCCATAAAGGTAGGCCACCTCTTTCCAAGGTACCTGGTAGCCTACCTCCTGATACATCTCCATACGATAATCGACAGTATGTGGTGTGAGACTCTCTGGACGGACGCACGCCGCAGGGGAGAGATGAAGCTTATCTGTCCCAACCTTCGGCCCCGTTCCCTACACACACTATAGGGCATTCAGGACCACCTAGGGGCCGAGGGCAGTTCGCCCTCAAACCCCAGGTTGGACCACCACCCTCACCTTCACGGCCTTCTCAATCAGTGAGAAGCCGACCAGCCGAGCGGCACCTCTATTTAGACCGCTCCCCCAGTCCACGAAGGGTGCAAGGTGCCGGCTGGGCTTATGCACAAGCCCAACCTGCACCTCAACCATCCACCCATCCTAGCTACTCCGGTATTCGGCATGCCGGTAACCAGCTGCAAGACAAAGCATCCTACGCCAATCCGTACCCAGACAGAGTGTATTACGCAGAAGCCCCAGTTGAAAGACGCAGGCTGCACCACGCAGACGTGCCCCGGGAGGAGGACCTCCCAGGACACCCACGTGACGTGCCAGCAGCCCGCCACAACATGCCGGACCTCGATTTGGGCCCCAGGAGTCAACATTGGGAGCCCAGAGCACACCAGCGATATCCAGCGCCCTCTGAGACAGACCGTGGGTCAGAGTCGGAGGATGACGCGCCGTACCGTGAGTCAGGGCTCTGTGTACGTCAAATTGAATCGCTAGCTAAAGACATAGAACGCTTTGATCCTAACACCAATGAATCCAACGTCGACGATTATCTCAGGGAGATAGAACGTTGTCTGCTTGATCTTCCAGCACCCTCTTCAAGGGAAAAGCTCAAGCTAATTAGGAAAACCACATCTACAGTGCACGGTTTCATGGAAACTCTACCATCTGACATTCGAAATCGGTACTCCTCGCTCTGCCGAGCATTGAGAGATGAATACGCCACATATGCAGACTCTGCGTCAGCTACAATGGGGGCCTTCTCCATCAAACACGGGAGGAACGAACCCCCCAGAGAGTATTATCGCCGACTCAAAAGTGCTTATTTCCAAGGTCGAAACGCCCCTGGGCTCGAGGAAGACCCTGCCTTCAGATCCCTTTTCATTCACAACCTACACAAGTGTGTTTGCTCCGAAGTCTCAATGTATTGTAGGATGAAAAAACTGACAGCTCAGGAGATTAGGAGGTATGCCCAACAGCCCTGGGAAGCAGGCGGGAAGCCTCAAAAGCCTGACGCACATCACTGCGTCATGCACCTAGCTCCCGGCGCCGAGACGCGTTTGGAGCTCGAAGGCACAGAAGCTCCACCCACAAAGCGAAAATCTGCTAAACCTAGACCCGCTAAACCGCGAAGCAGTCCCAACCTCCTCCACAGGGGAAGGGGGGTGCTAATTGGCAACTACCTAGGTCTGGACAATAAGACAGGAAGTGGCCCAACCACAACCAACAGCAAGCAGGTCGGAACAATGGAAAATTTAAGGAGCGCCGCCAACAGGTAAGTCCCGAACGCGAGTCCGCGAATGAGTCCCTGACCAAAGCCGACCTCCAGGAAATGTTTCAGCAGTTCCTAGCTAAACAGAAGGAACAGCTGAGATCTGCAGATGAGACCTCAGCACCAAAGTCTTCTTCTAAGAAGCCAGACCCAGAGCCAACGTCCGCATGACTAGACGTGGCTCAACCCCCCAGCGTGGCCAGGACCTACCTGATCAGCTGGGGGAACACTACTGGTAGATCAAAGGAGTCTCCTGAAATCTACCCCCCAGAGAAACCTGATACTAAATTTCTGAAGTTCCTTGGTGACTTAACAAACCATGATCAGGCTCGCCGTTTGTACTGTAGCACCAACGTAGGTGGATGCATACAGGTTGATGCTCTGCTGGATACCGGCTCAGAAATCACCCTGATGTGCTCCACACTGTTCCATCGCATGTGTGACACCATGCGGTCGCTCGGGAAACCAGTCCAGGTAGAACCCTGTGACCTGAAAATCACCATCTACACCCAGACCCGGGAGTGTATCACCAACCGGGCGTGGCTGGACATCACCTTCCAAGACATGACTCTGGTTCACCCGTTTTATGTCTGCCAGCTAGACACTGAACCACTTCTCATTGGTCAGGGCCTGCTTGAACGTCTAGCTCCCCTCATCGACTGCCAGAAGGGTCAACTGTGGGCCCAGGTGGACACACCTAAGCCCTGGAACCCGGATAGCAGCCGACCATCCTCCATTCTTGAAGTCAGCCTAAGTGAGCCGCAAAACCCTTGTTCCAAGGTCATGCCCCTCCCTACGGCTCCCACAGACGATGTCCGCCTGCAAAGGCACGAAACCGCTCCTGGAACTCCTCTCCGCACACATTCATGTTTTCTCTGCTCACTGAAGAACGTCAGCCTGCAGCCATATGCACCACACATAGTTGGTGGTTTCACCATCAACTGCACCCACATCTCAGATGCTCGCCTTGCTCTTTGGTCGGAAAAGTCAGCCATCAGCCAAAAGACGTTTGAACACCTGCGTCAGAAGGACCCCCTGCTGGTCAGTGTGACACGTAGTCATCGACTCTTGTCAGCTACTTGGCTGCAGAGGCTCCTGAAAGCGCCAGAGGTCTGCTCTCTGACTATCCAGCTTGGAGCGAGACAGCTCACACATACATTCAGCATCATACCACAGCTTGATCCACCTGCACTCATTGGAGCAGATCTGCTGGTTTGACTAGGTGCCTAGCTGGACACTTGCAATCAAGTCCTTTGGGCCCGGGCCACACCATCCTCTGAGCCTCGCTCAGAAGGCCCTGAACACTTGCTGTCTGGTCAGACCATTCCACAGGCCTGGCGTGCAGTGGTGGAGGCCAGCACGGTTCTGCCCCACAGGTCAACGGAGAGCCTGTTCGTCTGACTCTGATGAAGCATCAGAAGCTGCCAGGCACACAGGCCTTCTTCCAGCCATCACCACACTTCTTGGAGCTCAACTTAGCCATCTCTGGCACGCCACTCTTGGAGTTGAACAACCGTTCTGCCTACTTGTTGGTCGAAAATCCGACCCGGAGTCCTATCCACATGCCGGCAGGAAAGCCCTTGGGCATGCTGATAGATAGCTCATTCCATGACTTTGAACTTTCAGTCCCCGTGATTGGACAACTTCCCTTGTTCGTGAACGACAGACAGATTGGTGCAGACACATTCAGTACTTTCCCCTCACAAATGATTACCATCAAGCGGCATGAAGCCCTTCCTGAGGAACCCATTTGCAGTGCAACCTTAGATACTGACGGCGGTCAGTGTCTAACGGTTTTTGCAATAAATACTCAACCCTCTGAGTCACCGGTTGAAAGCCCGGAACACCAGAGACCCTCCTCCTCTGAACCTTATGACGGCTTCGAGGCCGAAGTCAGCCAGCAGCTTGACAAAGCTGATGCGCTGGAGTCAGAGGAGCAGAGAGCAGAGCTTAGAAGCCTGTTCTATGAGTTTCAGTCCATCTTATCCAGGGACTCCCTGGACTGTGGACTCACAAATCTGCACACGGTTCACATTCCAACGAACTCGAATGCCCCTCCTACTTTTGTACGCCAGTACAAGATTCCCCTCGCTGCTTATGAGTCGATCCAGGAGATCCTCAATCAGCTGAAGGAGAAAAACATCATCAGAGAGTGTAACTCCACTTACAACTCTCCCATCTGGCCGGTTCTGAAACCGACTGGGAAATGGCGTCTCACCATAGACTATCGTGCACTGAACAAACAAGTGCCTCTCTACAGGTGGCCTATGATCCATTTAGATCAGGAGCTAGCCAGAGTCAGAGATGCTCGTTTCTTCTCTACGGTTGACGTAGCCAACGGCTTCTGGACCATGAAGGTTGAGCCGGCGGACCAGTATAAACTGGCTTTCTCCTTTGGAAATCGCCAATATACTTGGAACCGCTGCCCCTTTGGCTACTCTAACTCACCTGCCGAGTTCAACATCTTCCTCCACAAAGCCATGTCAGATGCTGCTTCCAGAGGGAACCTCATATATGTCGATGACATCTTGATGAGGAGTCGAACCTTCGAGGAGCACCTGGCCGAGCTCCGTCATGTGCTGCAACAGCTCGCTGACGCCGGAGCTAAATTGGCGATTCTCAAGGGACAGTGGTGTCGAACCAAAGTGGAGTATGTTGGACTGCTGGTGGGACCTAATGGTGTCGAGCCCCAAGCGGGACGCATTAAGGCCATTCAGGACATCAAAGCCCCAGCTACTCTGACTGAACTCAGGAGCTTCCTCGGAGTCTGTAACTACTCCAGGCAGTTCATTGAGGTGTACGCTGAAATAGCGAGGCCCCTCACTGAGCTGCTTCAGAACGACACACCTTTCGTGTGGGACAGACCCCAAGAACTCTCCTTCCAGTTTCTAAAACAGAAGTTGGCGTCCGCACCCTGTCTGGCTTACCCAGACAAGGATAAAGAGTTCTACATAGAGGCTACTTTCTCCTCTCACTGCCTGAGCGCTGCTTTGAAGCAGAAACACAATCAGGACATGAGAGTTGTGGCATACGCCAGCAAGCCTCTGAGCAAGGTGGAACTCCAGTTCTCAGACTGCGAGAGAGCTCTCCTCTCTACTGTCTGGGCCGTCAAACACTTTCGTAGTTACATCGGTGGACAGAAAGTGATCATTGAAACGTGTCATCAGCCTGTCACCTTCCTAAACAGCCAGCGACTGCGCAAAGGAAGAGTGTCAAACAGCCGCATTGCGACGTGGATGATGGTGCTCCAAGGATACAACATTGAGGTCAAGTATGGTCAGAACACCAAGCTAGCACTAGGACAAGGGCTAGCAGGCTGTCAGCACTGTGACTCTGACTCCGTCATGGGCCCCCTGGACACACCTGCCGTAGTCTACCCAACCGCATCCAATCATCGCTACTTTGATGAGAATGTTTGCCAAGGTTTTACGTCCCTCGGCTTCGCTAGGAGCACGATGCGTTTAGGGAGTAAAAATTTTGTACTGGAAATGAAACAAACACTTTTACAGTTCTCTATAAGATATTTATTAAACAAAAACGAAGCTCTAGGCTGAAAAGGGAACAAAAGGGTCATCCAAAACTGGGTATTAATAAACAAAGGAATGTCCCAATAAAGAAAAACGATATCTAATAATAAACTAAAAGCGCAGCACATAGGCTGGAATAAGGCTAAACGGAAAACGCAAAACTGCACCAAAAGGGTGAGCAAAGACTCTCTATAACGAGGACACACGAATTACTATTAATATTATCAAACACAAAAATACCACTAAGGTAGCGAAACAAACGACAATACCACTCAGGTAGCGAATCGAAGACTTTAACGTCTGTACTGCGAGGAGAGCTAGAGAGGAGAGCAAACACCTCCGTGTCAACACCCTTCTGAAAATCTCTCCCAGAATATCTCCAAGAGCTCCCTTTTAACAGGGAGGCTCAATTTATCTAACAGCCTGCAGCTGTGCAGGCAGCGGACCGAGGGCCTCTTGTGGCCAAAAGTAGACGGTGCACGTCACACAAGGGCTTCCGAAAGTTTACACTGACGGATGCGCCTACCTTCACGAAGGCCAGCTCCGTGCTGGGGTTGGAGTCGTTTGGGTGGACTGTGACACCAAGCAACCAAATCACTACCGGTTGGGCCAAAAGTCTAGTCAGTATGCCGAAATTGCTGCAGTGTTGATAACCCTCCAGCAGGCGGCAGCCTTGGACATCATTCAACTCGTCCTTTGCTCAGATTTAAACTACACTAGACACAGCTTCATTTCTCACTTCCCCATGTGGAAGGAGAACCACATGAAAAACGCCAGTAACAGAGACGTGAAACACTCTGAGTTATTCCTAGCGTGTGATCTGCTCACCACTGAGAAAGGCATAATAGTCTACTGGAAAAAGGTCAAAGGTCACTCCAGGACCATAGGTCCGGAGAAAGATGGTAATGACGAAGCTGACCGCCTTGCTAAGCTCGGTGCTGACCAGGGAACCTGTTCGGAATTCAAAGACGAGTGGCTCCCACCCAAGGCCGTTCACGAGGTCTGCGCGATTACTCGTCACCATGCTAAACAGGCAGACGAACCTCGGACCATTGAGGTACCCGTGTTTCTAGGCAGAAAACCACAGGACGCGGACCTAGTCACCATGCAGGAACAAGATCCTGACCTGAAGCTCATCCGCGAGCTTCTCCAAAAGGGCCCGATGTCTGAACAACCGTCACCACCTACTGGCGCAAGCCGAGATTTGGTAAACCTGCATCGTCAACTCGCGCACCTGAAACTACAAAACGATTTGTTAGTTTACATGCGTGACGACCACAGCCCGCCGCGCTGGCTTGTTCCACAGAGGAGTAATGCTTGCCTATGCCCACTACGCTCCGGTCGGAGGTCACCGCGGAGCAAAAGCTACCCTCGCGTCACTGACAGAAGTAGCATATTGGCCGTCGATGTCCAAGGACGTACACAGCTATGTCCAAGGCTGCCTCATCTGTGCCCAGTTTCAACCCTCCCAGCCGCTTGCTAGAGCACCACTGCAATGCAGGGGAATAACCTTCCCTTGGTCCCACCTGCAGATCGACTGGGTTGGACCGGTTCCCAAATCGACAAGAGGAAACAAATATATGCTAACTGTAAGTTGCAGTTTCACAAAGTGGATGGAGTGCCTTCCAGCGCCAAACGATACAGCCGTCACAACCGCTGTACTGCTGATTAACCACGTTTTCAGTTGATGGGGACTTCCACTCTGCATTGACTCTGACCGGGGAACTCATTTCACATCCAGTGTAATGACGTCCCTGTTTGAACTTCTGGGAGTGGAAGTGAGATTCCACCTTCCCTATCACCCACAGTCATCCGGACAGGTCGAACGGATGAACCGCACGGTCGTCTCCATACTCAAAAAGTACGTCTGCTCCACTGGGAAGGACTGGGACGTTAAGCTCCCTCTGGTCCTGATGGCCATACGGTCCACTCCCCAGCGATCCACGGGGGTTACGCCCTTTGAGATGATGACCGGCAGACTGATGACTCTAGCACTGCACCTCCTGTATCACCCAGAGGATGTCAGTGTTGCCACTGCCTATACCTCTCATCAGTATGTGGCAGACTTGAAAACACACCTCAGAGCTACGTTCGCGCACGCTCAGAAGAAACTGGAGACCAACGTAGAAGGTGCTAAAGCCTACTACGACCAAAAGACAACCAGCAGCGAATACGAGGTGGGTGACAAAGTATCGTAATTCCGGTTCGCCCAACCGGCAGGCAAAGCTAAGAAGTTCCTGTCCTGCTGGTCAGGACCATTTGAGATCGTGGCAAAACTCTCTCCAGTTGCATACAGGTTACGCATCACCAAAGCGAGACAGGAGCCTGTCTACAAATGGGTGCATGCAAACCAAATCAAACCCTACGTCAAACCATCCCCGCGGGTACAGAGACCAGACTCCCCGCAGGAGGTAGACGTAGTCTCCACATAGTTCTATGCATGGAAATGGAAAGGGGGGAAGTGCACGTTTAACCCACTAACATGTACTAACTGACAAAAAACCAGGCCCCCCCGCTGTCCCTTTCACTAACCAAGAGAACCTCCTCCTCCTAGACCGCTAACAGGATGTACCTACTAAAACCTTACAGGGTACTCTGGTACCTGTCAAACTACACTCTGCTCTGACTAATGAATCTCTACGTGCAATCAAGACTTTGTCTGAAACCATACCTCATGATATTGTGTACACACGAGTGGTGAGAGATTTGGTGCAGGACCTGCTCAGGGAAATAAGTTCCACCTGGACAACCTGGCACTCCATCACCTCAACCTCGAACAGCATGATTCAGAGACTGGGATCATGGATGCTTTCCAGGGTTATAACTTTACCTTCGATTTAGAAATTGACCAACAATACATCACCGCGTGCTCCATGAACTGAACTGTATAGCCGGCGGTGAGATGCCCCTTAATCCCTGAGGGATGCCCTTGTGTCCCCTCGTGGAGTCAACCGCCCACCGACCTTCCTCCTTCTACTACTACCTCTCGTATGGACGAAGATCATCATTGCGTACCACCTGCGTGGGTGGCTTCTTCTCGTTATGCGCGTTGGGGACTATCCCGTTTTCTATCCTCTTTTGTTTTGTTCCTGACCAGGATCCAAGACAAAGACAAAGACCAAAGGCGCCAGGATCCAAGACAAAGACCAAAGACAAAGGCGTCCAAGGAGACCAACGTCCTAAGGGACAAACCCAACTGTGCTTCCGACAATCAAGTCGACCTACGTTCATGAGGAACAAACCCATCTGTGCTTCCGACGATCGAGCTTTGGGCGCGATCCCCGAAACCAAAAGGGGGAATGTTGAGGGTCTGACCTCATGAGGAAATTACTGTCCAGTGATTTTCTCCAAAAAGACTGTGCTAAATAGCTCTGAAAATGCAGATATTAAACATCAGCACCAAAAGACACTTCATTTCCCATGATGCTTTGCACACGGAAGCAATGTGAAGACGTCACCGCCTAATACCAGAAACACGTTCTGCACATGTGCGGGAGCTCATGGAGTTTTCCCGCGATTCCGAAAACTATAAATTACAACGGAACAACGTCCTTATTGTTCTTATGCCCAGTTCACTGGCTGTAAAGGACGCTCATTGCTGCTGCTCTGATCAACGTGAGCCAGCGGGAGGCTGGCTGCTGGAGCAGATCGAACACAGAACCGCTGGAAAGCAACTCCCTAAGCTGCCATCAAGCTCACGAGACGCTGTAAGTTACAAACCCAGCAAATCTACTCTCTTTTGCTCAACTCCAGCTGATCCCGTGGAGAAAGGCTCGTGGAGAGAAACAACGGAGAAATCATCTGACCTGCAACGTGAAGGAACACAAGGGACGCCTTGCCTTCGCTCAGAGAGGTTTTGCTCCTGCAAGTTTTATTTCATTTAAACTTTTACCTTTTCTCGTCTCTTCTAGACCAAGATAAGCAGTCGACCGCGTGACTTGCTTCAAATTATCAGATGGTTTTTCTCTATCTTCTGTATCAAACACGTTACATATCTACCGTGAAGTAAGATCTTTTGTTTATTGTTTTAAAATCTGGGTTATTGTCGGTAAGCTGTGGCCAGGCTGCCGACTCTGTTTAGGTTAAATAATTTACAAGTGACCTTTATTGTTTAAGAGTCTAAACTTTTGAAGTGTTTAAGTTTAAGTTTTACTGTGATTTTTTAGCCACTAAGGGCTAATTCCTTTTTTACTGTGAGAGAGAGGAAAGGAGACACACAACTCATTCCTCCAGCCTTATCAGACACACGCACACACTCACATGCACGCGCGCACCTGGTCTGATTACAAAGCCCCATTCATACGCCTTTCACACACACACACACACACACACACACACACACACACACACACACACACACACACACACACACATGGTCTGATTTGATACACACACATCTCCAATTATATCAAATTGTTTTGCATTATTAATCTCCTTGTTTAATTAAATGTTATCAAATTCAGATTTGTCTCCATAGATTTCTTTGTGTCGATGTAAAGTCTCTGCTCCTAGGACTCACATCTTTAAGATAGACTGATAAGGGTTTTGGATTCAATTTTTCCCCGGTTAAAGGGGATGGTGTCCCGTATATACTTAATTGTATCTTAATTAATTAATAACTCGTGTAAATATTCCCATATTTACAGAATTTATTGAAGAATCCAAAAGTAAGTAGAAGCTTACTAATTGTTCGCTACCTAATAACCCCAACACATAGAAACTTTTCCTTACCTCTGGTTCTGTGGCGATTCTTCTTGTTGTGGGTCAAAAAACTACACTCTAACATGACAGAATCATCCGACCAACAGTCTGACCCCATTGTTGAATCACTTCCGCCTGCTTTAGCCACAACATTATCCCAGCACGAAAGCTCCATACAGACCCTCATCGATCAGCAAGCAAACATTAGTAGGCATCTTTTCCAGTTAGAAACAATGATTCAACAGATGAATGACAGACTCTCTGTTCCTGCTGTTTCTGTTCCTCTGCCAGCCGCCCAACAACTTCCGGTTCAGTCTGGTCCATCACATCCTTTGTATTTCCGGGTCGCAGACTCACCACCTTCCGACACCTTCTGCGGTGAGTTCGGCAAAGTCCAAGGTTTTCTTCTACAATGCTCATTGACGTTTGAAAGATCCCCAGAGATATTCTCCAGCGATCCTGTTAAAATCTCCTAAATTGTTGGTTTATTCCGAGGTCGGGCATTACAATGGGCGGAGGCTAAGAGCCGTGACACCAACTTCCTTAAAGAGTCACTGGCAAATTATCTTCTGGATTTTAACGGAACATTTGGTCAATCTGAAACTCCTGCTGAAATAGCCAAGTCATTGTGGAACATGAGACAAGGAAAACAAACCGTTGCTGACTTTGCAATCGATTTTAGAACTCTAGCCACAACCTCAAAGATGGATGCCGATTCCTTAAAGGGAGGTTTTCTCATGCCCTGAATGACCAGATCCAGGATCAATTAGCCCTTTGTCCCGATACGAAGGATCTGGAGGACCTGATAACTCTAGCCACTCGTATCGAAAAAAGATTAAAGAGCCGTCCTAAGTACGCTAAACCATGTTTTGTATTTGCTATGTCCAGCCAATTTACCTGTCCCACACCATCTCCTGTGCAATCACCCACTCCGTCTTCAGCCACTGTTCAAAGGTCTCTGTCAGCCCTGCTTCCGGGGACCCATGAGCCGACCGGAAAGGGGAGACTATGGCTCCGTATGGGCTCACTGATGGGAGGGGCCAAAGGGGTTGCCATGTGTGACGGTGGTAGCTGAAGGAAGGGAACTTGGTGGTTTGACCCTCGACTACAGAAGCTGGCTCTCTGTACATGAAATGTCACCTCAGGTGGGGAATAAGCCAGAGCTGGTACCACTCGTTGCCCAACTGAGAGGTGCCGAGCAAGGGTGGGCATACTTGTTGCCCTCCATCTTGGTGCCTGTACGTTGGGGTTTACTCCGGTGAAAACATTACATTCTGCTTCTTTCCAGTCATCTAAATTGGATCACACCTTTATTCAGCATAGTTCACTCACACCAAATGGCTTACTTGGCTAAAGCTGGAGCTCACCGGTGATTGTTCAAGAAAAAAAAAGGATCTGTCAGGTGGTAGCCACCTGTTTTTAGATAATCAACAGCTCTACAGAGTAGAGTGTTGTCCCTGTAGTTCAAATAACTGCTTGGGAAAAATTGTCCCTATAGTTAATGTTGAATGTGTGAAATTTGTTCTCTGCATTTGGCCCATCCACATCCATGCTGCAGACACACGCTCTGGTGGTTTAAACCCCCCCCCCCCCCCCCCCCAACCAAACCCCTTAATGCGAGTGTAAAGCAAGGAGACATTAGGTCCCATTTCTTCTTAGGTATGACCCGACCATGGATTTGAACCCACAGTCTTGTGTCATGCATGCGCATCAGTCATTTCTGTTGTAGATCAGAAAAGTCATATTAGTACAAATATAGTGGAAAATAAAAACAAATACAAATGTTTCTTTGTTAAATTTTGACTAAAGATTTTTAGAAAGGTCTTCACACTTTTGCCTTCTCTTGTCAGTAAAACAGCTGTGAGCACAGGCTCACTTTGAGTGGGAATTCATCCTTAAAGGAGCCCAAACTAAATATGATGTTCAGTTGAGAGCGTTACAGTATAAATAGTTTATGTGAACATTAATCACTCCTGATAAAGGACACAAATATAATGACAACATTTCAGATAGTCGCACAGTGTGCAGGTTGGAAAAGGGAATGTTCTATACCAGGGGTGTTTCATTCCAGTATCCAGCACATTTTAATGGTTTCTCTGATTCAACACACTTGATATACCTGGGCAGCAGCTTGTCAGGCTCCCACTACTTCTCCCTGGCCTTCAACTCCCAAACCATAAAGCATTAACTCATCCTTAGTTTTTCCACCTTGTTTGTTCAATTTAAAATTTGTGTTTTACATTCTGGTTTTAATTTTTCTATTGTTTTAGTTTGTTGTTCTTTTAACTATTTTATTTTTTCTGCTTCATATGATACACACGACTATTTTAGCTTGTGTTTTTATATGTTGTTTTTATGTGCAGCGCTATGGTCGGTTGTAATGCCGTGTTAAAAGCGCTCTACAAATAAAGTGGTATGGCATGGTATGGTATAGGCTCTGCAGAAGCTTGTTTATCACCTGCTGATTGAAATCAGATGTGTTTTGAGTTAAAACTAAAACATGCTGGATACCAGACCTCCAGGCCAAGAATCAAATACCCCTGTTCTACACTGTATTCAGCAGAGTAAGGAAATGGAGAGGTTCTGGGAGGAAGATAGAAGAGTGAAGGAAAAGATGATCACTAAAGAAATTCCACTGGAGCCCAAACTTCGTTATTAGGGATGCTCTGTACGGGTCACAATTTAGCAAAAGGTGAACTACTGTGGATATGTGTGCATGTTAAAAGAGAGATAGCCTTACTCTGGAAATGACCAAAGCTCACATAAGGATACCACAAACGTTAGACATTTCCATTAGAGAAGTGAACATGCATGATTAAAGGAAAGCTTTGGGTAATAGGCTGTGATGCTTCACAAGGCCTTCTCTACAGATCACTATTAGTCAAGCCAACTTATAACGTTACCCTATAACAGCATAACGTTGTTTAACAAGCCAAAAACCAACACAGTAAAACCAGAGCAATCTACTAAAAATACTGAGAATGGTAAACAAGTTTTAAAATGACTTTTTGGTTCTTCAGATTTGAGTTAATCATTAACATGTGTGGAGAGTATGCATTCATCTCTTTCTGGTTTGTCTCGTGAGCAAGCAAGACAAAAGATGGCACATGCTGAGTGCTGCTTAAAAGCTCTTGGAGCATACCAACTGGAAAAGGAGGAGTACTGCTTGGAGAAACAATGCAAAATTGGATTTGTTATGTTTATTGACCTTAGATATTTTCAAGTTTAATGATTTGTATTTAAGTAAAAGCTTACACCATTTTATTGTCTTTGTTTGGTTTGATTAAATATTGTTTGGCTCTTGTTTTCTGGTTTCCCTTTTCTTGGTCCCTTCCTGTAGTCACTGAGGTTAGAAAGGCAGCAAGATTTTTTTTTTGTTTTTCATGACTTGTAGTGCTTCACTAAAGCAGCCTCAAACTTTAGTTCATTATGTCCTCTGAACATTGAGCCTCTGCCCGTCAAAGTGTGTGTGTGTGTGTGTGTGTGTGTGTGTGTGTGTGTGTGTGTGTGTGTGTGTGTGTGTGTGTGTGTGTGTGTGTGTGTGTGTGTGTGTGTGTGTGTGTGTGTGTGTGTGTGTGTGTGTATGTCAGTCAAACAACCATCTCTGTTGTAGATCAAACATAAATAATGCTGTTTTGTACAAATCTCTGATAGATAAAAACAAATAAAATAAAATAACTGCAAAACAGTTTTTATTTGGCTAAACAAATCTACAATCATCTTCACAAAATACTTTCTGGACTAGTCAGTAAACATCACCAGAGCTCTGAGCACAGACTCACTGGCTCAGGAGGTAAGTGGGCTGTCCAGTAATAAGAAGTTTGCAGGATCGATCCCAGCTCCCACCAGAGAATGCTGATGTTGTGTCCTTGGGCAAGACACTTAACCCTCCTTGCCTGCTGGTGGTCAGAGAGACTGGTGGCACCAGTGTATGGCAGCCCTCGCCTCTGTCAGAGCAGCTGTGGCTGTATTGTAGCTTATAATCACTAGTTTGTGAAGGGGTGAATGACTGATTGTGTTGTAAAGTGCTTTTGGGCGGGGGGGGGGGGGGGGGGGCTTATGTTACAAGCACTGATGCGCTTCTTTTTTCTTTTTGTTGCACTTCTGTTATCCACCCGTGTCTTGTTGTCTACCCACAGTTGTGCATACCTAAAGCACTTTTGCAAGTTTGACCACATTCTTTTAGCCAAGACTTAATTTTTTTGTGCAAAAGTTTTTTGGTTTAGACTCGGTTTAGTCATTTATTTGTTTGTTCTTTAAATTATTGTCAGCACTCCTCTAGATTTTAGAAGTTTCTCTGTGTAAGAATGTCTGACTTCAATGAGTGGGTAATTAACTTGCTTCTGCAGATCTTAACGACTTGCCGAACAGACAATTCAACCTTTTAAACCATGCTGGATAGCGGCCCCCAAGGACCATGGTTGGACACCCCTGCTATTGGTCTTTTCATAAGTCCTAGGTATCTTCACTTCTCACCAGGTCATGCACTGAGAAGAAGGAATTATAATACGTATATCTGCTGATACTTAAAAAATGCTCAGTTAAATATACAAGGACATTTTATCCTCAGATTTAAAACTCTAAAAGTTAGAACAAACGTGCAATTGTATTTGTCACTGCTTAGTGAAAAATCTATGTTTACCTGCAAACTACTATTAGTGTTTAATGTATGAAAATAAACAATATATCAGATTTTTCTGTAGCACAACTTGGATGCACTCCTCCTTGAACCGTCACCTTATCGTGGTGGAGGAGTTTGAGTGCCCTAATGATCCTAGGAGCTATGTTGTCTGGGGCACTTAGTGCCCCTGGTAGGGTCTCCCATGACAAATTGGTCTTAGGTGAAGGGTGAGACAAAGAACGGTTCGAAGGATCTTTCATGGCGGTTAAAACGAAGAGTCGGAGTACCCGGCCCGGAGGGTTACCGGGGTCCCACCCTGGAGCCAGGCCTGGGGTTGGGGCCCGTGAGCGAGCACCTGGTGGCCGGGCTTTCGCCCATGGGGCCCGGCCGGGCCCAGCCCGAACCGGATACATGGGCTCGTCCAACTGTGGACCCACCACCCGCAGGAGGAACATGAAGGGTCCGGTGCAATGCGAATCGGGTGGCAGACCAAGGCGGGAGCCTTGGCGGTCCAATCCCCGGACAAGAAAACTAGTTTTTGGGACATGGAACGTCACCTCGCTGGCGGGGAAGGAGCCGGAGCTTGTGGCAGAGGTTGAGCGGTACCGGCTAGATATAGTCGGACTCACCTCGACACATTGCATTGGCTCTGGAACCCGAGACCTGGAGAGGGGTTGGACACTCTACTTTGCTGGAGTTGCTCCGGGTGAGAGGCGGAGGGCTGGGGTTGGCTTTTTGTTAGCCCCGAGACTCTCTGCCTGTGTGTTGGGGTTTACCCCGGGGGACAAGAGGGTAGCTTCCTTGCACCTTCGGGTCGGGGAACGGGTCCTGACTGTTGTTTGTGCTTATGGGCCAAATATCAGTTCAGAGTACCCACCCTTTTTGGAGTCCCTGGGACGAGTGCTAGATAGTGCTCCATCAGGGGACTCCATTGTCCTGCTGGGGGACTTCAATGCTCACGTGGGCAATGACAGCTTGACCTGGAGGGGTGTGATTGGGAGGAACGGCCCACCTAATCTGAACTCAAGCGGTGTTTTGTTATTGGACTTCTGTGCAAGCCACAGTTTGGCCATAACGAACACCATGTTCGAACATAAGGATGCCCACCGGTACACTTGGTACCAGGGCAGCCTAGGTCACAGGTCGATGATAGATTTTGTAGTCGTATCATCTGACCTGCGGCCGTATGTTTTGGACACCCGAGTGAAGAGAGGGGCGGAGCTGTCAACTGATCACCACCTGGTGGTGAGTTGGATCAGATGGCAAGGGAACATGCCGCGTAGACCTGGCAGACCCAAACGCATAGTGAGGGTCTGCTGGGAACGCCTGGCAGAAGAACCTGTCAAGACGGTCTTCAACTCCCACCTCCGGCAGAGCTTTGACCACGTCCCGAGAGCAGTGGGGGACATTGAGTCCGAGTGGGCCTTGTTCCACTCTGCGATTGTCGAGGCGGCTGTTGCTAGCTGTGGTCGTAAGGTGGCCGGTGCCAGTCGTGGTGGCAACCCCCGTACCCGCTGGTGGACACCAGAGGTTCGGGGAGCCGTCAGGCTGAAGAAGGAGGCCTACAGGGTGTGGCTGGTCTGTGGGTCTCCGGAGGCAGCAGACAGGTACCGGATAGCCAAGCGGGGTGCAGCAGTGGCAGTTGCCGAGGCAAAATCTCAGGCGTGGGAGGAGTTTGGTGAGGCCATGGAGAAAGACTATCGATCGGCTCCAAAGAGGTTCTGGCAAACTGTCCGGCGCCTCAGGAGAGGAAGGCAGCAACTCGCTCACACTGTTTACAGTGGGGATGGGGAGCTGCTGACGTCAACTGAGGCTATAGTCGGACGGTGGAAGGAATACTTTGAGGAGCTCCTCAATCCCACCAATGCGCATTCCGAGGAGGAACCAGAGCCGGGAGGCCTGGGGATGGACTGTCCGATCTCGGGGGCAGAAGTTGCTGAGGTAGTCAAACAACTACACAGCGGCGGAGCCCCGGGGGCGGATGAGGTTCGTCCTGGGTATCTCAAGGCTATGGATGTTGTAGGGCTGTCATGGTTGACACGTCTCTACAACATTGCGTGGTCATCGGGGGCAGTTCCTAGGGAGTGGCAGACCGGGGTGGTGGTCCCCATCTTTAAGAAGGGTGACCTGAGGGTGTGTTCCAACTATAGGGGGATCACACTCCTCAGCCTCCCTGGAAAGGTCTACGCCAAGGTACTGGAGAGGAGGGTCCGATCGATAGTTGAATCTCAGATAGAGGAGGAGCAATGTGGTTTTCGTCCTGGCCGTGGAACTGTGGACCAGCTCTATACCCTTGCAAGGGTGATGGAGGGGGCATGGGAGTTTGCCCAACCAATCCACATGTGCTTTGTGGATTTGGAGAAGGCTTATGACCGTGTCCCCAGGGGCACCCTGTGGGGGACGCTCCAGGAGTATGGGGTGGATGGCTTTCTGTTAAGGGCCATTCAGTCCCTTTACCAGAGGAGCGTGAGCTTGGTCCGCATAGCCGGTAGTAAGTCGGACCTGTTCCCAGTGAGGGTTGGACTCCGCCAGGGCTGCCCTTTGTCACCGGTTCTGTTCATTACCTTTATGGACAGAATTTCTAGACGCAGCCGTGGTGTGGAGTGTGTCGAGTTTGGTGGCAGGAGAATCTCGTCTCTGCTTTTTGCGGATGATGTGGTCCTCCTAGCTTCATCCAGCTCTGACCTTCAGCTCTTACTGGGTAGGTTCGCGGCCGAATGTGAAGCGGCTGGGATGAGGATCAGCACCTCCAAATCTGAGACCATGGTTCTCGACCGGAAAAGGGTGGCTTGCCACCTCCAGGTCGGGGGAGAGGTCCTACCTCAAGTGGAGGAGTTTAAGTATCTCGGGGTCTTGTTCACGAGTGAGGGTAGGAGGGATCGGGAGATCGACAGGCGGATTGGTTCGGCGTCTGCAGTGATGCGGACGCTGAGCCGATCTGTCGTGGGGAAGAGGGAGCTGAGCCAGAAAGCCAGGCTCTCGATTTACCGGTCGATCTACGTCCCAATCCTCACCTATGGTCATGAGCTTTGGGTAATGACCGAAAGAACGAGATTGCGGATACAAGCGGCCGAAATGAGTTTCCTCCGTAGGGTGGCCGGGCTCAGCCTTAGAGATAGGGTGAGGAGCTCGGACATTCGGGAGGGACTCGGAGTAGAACCGCTGCTCCTCCGGATCGAAAGGAGCCAGTTGAGGTGGTTTGGGCATCTGGTCAGGATGCCTCCTGGACGCCTCCCCGGGGAGGTGTTTCGGGCATGTCCTGCCGGCAGAAGGCCCCCGGGTCGACCCAGGACACGTTGGAGAGGTTACATCTCCAATCTGGTCCGGGAACGCCTTGGGGTCCTGCCGGAGGAGCTGGTGGACAAGGCCGGGGAGAGGACGGCCTGGAGCTCCCTAATTGGGATGCTGCCCCCGCGACCCGGACCCGGATAAGCGGAGGAAGACGAAGAAGACGAAGACGAAACTTGGATGCAGTGTGAAAAAGTTGCATATTTCAAAATTCAGTTGAGAAAATAGAGAAATATAAATTTAAAGAGTCAAAAAAATCCTTGAAGTTTGGATACTTTGTAAGCAGGCATCGGATGTGAAACAGACCTTCTGTCACATCGATCAGGACATTTTCTCTTTGAATCACCAGACTAAAGCTGAGCAGCAGACTCTGGAGCTGCTGGATCTAAAAGTGTCCTTTGATCAGTAACCAGAGCAGGTGTGATAGGGCAAATGTTTGATGGAAGTCATTTAAAGATGCGCTCGTTGTTCATGGTGGTCCAATAAAAATAAATGGTAGCTGGCCTTCTTGTCACCTGATCCTGGTGGTTTTACAGAGTGAGACGTGGTGAAGGTGTCGTTTGGTGTTGATGTGATGGTTGTTGACCTCTGTGTCCTTCCTCCTCAGACCCAGATGGAGATAACATGAATGTGGAACCTTTCCACCTGGTGAGCTCAGTGCACATATCAGACATGTTTTTCTACTGCCTTTTCCTGATGAGGATCTAATTGCATTTTGGCCATTTTCTGAACAGTCCCAGCTATGAGTAGGGAAGTATGATGAAAGACTGAATTGTAGAACTGGTGTGGAGCTGAATTCAAACCGTTGATAGGCACATGAAGGTCTTTGGAGTGTCTACTGTCAGTCATTCACCTCCTGTCATTCATCCAACTTTAGCAGCACCCAGCTGAGAGCTGCACGCCTCCATCCCTGTTGCTCCTCGGCTGGATGGCTGGTTTGTTATTGAAAAGAGAGGAAAAACAACAACCTCCTTCTCTTCTCTGTTTCAAAAAATGTCACTTATCTGCCTTCCACTTGGAACTATTTTCTCTTTAAATACTGATCCGACCGTGTGTTTCACACATTGAACAAGTCTAAACAGACTCAGACAGCGTCTACTGACCCAATGGAGGTGATAATACAGCTTGGACCTGAAGTCATCTTCCTGCAGTACTGAAATTTCCCACTAGATGGTGGCAGGACCATGTGATGTCAGACTTCACAGCAGCAAATGGAGGAATATCCCAATGCAATTAAATATCCCATCCAAACAACACATGGCAAACCATGCCTTCACTTCCTCAGTGACCATCTGATATTGTGTGATCTGAACAGACACCATTAGGGTATTGTGCAACTGGAGAATGTTTAAATCTGCGTGCCATGAGCCTTGAGAGCCTTGTTAAATATCCCAGATGTTTCTTTCTCTACACCATGCTTCCTGCGTGTTTAAAATGCTCCCCAAAGGATGAAGATGAATCCCTCCTCAAATTGGAGACTATGTGATCAGTCCATTTTGGATCTATCCAAAGATGAACAACTGATATTCACTGTATGTCATGAACTGTCTTTTAGGTACTGAAGCCACCTAAAAGAGAAATCCTCTTTCTTGACCCATTATACACTAAGGCAGGATTTGGTGGCCAACAATATGTTTCACTTTTGAGGTCACATTTTTATAAGCATTTTTGGTTTGTTCCAGAATTTTCAGGAACCTGTTCAGTGTTCCAGGTTAAGTGCACGATCATGTTCTGCTGATCTTGAGTGTTCACACATACAGTACACTCACATGCTTTTTTTATAAACTATATCAGCATGATGCTTCAACATTTTATTCTATTTCTCATCTTCACATTCTGATCAAGCCAGTGATGCTGTCTTTAGATGAGTTTCAGACATAAATAGGGTCTTCAAACGTTTTAGTTTAACATAAAACACCATTAAATATTAGTTTATAAAATAAGCCAACCTCAAATTAAAGCTGAAAATGCTTTATTTTGACCAACTGCAAGTGCAAATATTCACACCCCATCCCGTTCTCTCAGATCTTCTTCTTCCATCCATCTTGCGGTTCCTTCTGCCCGTCTCGCTACCATGGGGAGAAGAGCTTTCAGCCGCTCTGCTCCTCGTCTCTGGAACTCACTTCCCCCAGACATCAGGAACATCGACAGTGTTACCCTTTTCAAAACAAAACTCAAAACACATATGTTTAAATCTGCCTACAATCTCTGATTTTATTGAACTGTTTCTCTCTGTTTTTTTTTCTTGTTTGGGTTTTGTTATTGTTTTATTGTATTTTATTACGTGTTTTCTGTCAAGTGACCTTGGGTGTTCTGAAAGGCGCTTTTAAATAAAATGTATTATTATTATAACTGTGAGCATGTGACTGTACTTTTTCATTTTGTTATACTGTTTTGTTGAGGTCGTGTTCCTAAGACCTGTAGTTACAGTTGGTGCTATTAGCAATAAACATTTCACACCCATCATGATGATGTCTGTTAACTTGTGAATGTAACTGTCTTGAAAAAAAGGAATCTTGCAGTGAAGCTCATTCCCGGGCAGTGGTCAGAAAAAAAGAGCTTTGACTTGAAGGTGCTAGTTTAAGTGTATGGTGAATAATATAAATTACACTAGTCTTCTTTTAAGGGATTTTATTAACAAGCCTTTATTTTCAATGTAATGCAGGGTTTTCCAAGCCAAGACTACGGAGTTGACTGTGGGATCTTCATGCTGATGGTAATTTTTCTCTTCTCTTCTTGAGATTCATACAGAAGCTAATTTAAGCTTCTAAAAAAATGACACTTTTATATTTTCTTCCAAATAGTCTGCTCTGTACGTGGCACTGGATGCACCATTTGACTATACTATAGTAAGTATTCTATTTACTTTCACAGCAATGGAGTCTTGAATCTTTTGAAAGTTGTTAAATATGTTTCATATTAATATTTTAGTCAGACATGCCCTACTTGCGTAAATGGTGGTGCTTGCTGTTGATGGAGAACTTTGATCTCAGGAGATATTTATATTTTGACTTCTGTTCTATGTTGTGTCAAAGTTTACACACCTTAACAATATCAAAATTTTCTGTTAAGCTCTGGCAAGCTATTTGCACACTAGAGAGAGGAAACCAAAGCTGTGCTTGAAGGGCAACACGTGCCCATTTTCAGACTGAAAAAGCACAAGTTCCAGGAAGTCAGTCAGGTCAGTATTCACTTTAAACAGTAGTGTAATTACATGGTAAGTGACATTTGAATAACTGTTAAAAAACTGTTCTGCAAAAGAGAAATAGCTGTGTTTGTATCCCCATGTGCCTGACACAGGAGCCAGCAGTTGTTGAAGATCTGCGTCCTGCTGTGCAGTGGGTTGTCCAAAATAAGGCACTTTTCCGTGGACACGTAACAATGCCAAAATATCTGTCCTTAAATCAAGAGGACCAGCAGAGGGTCTTAAGAGACATGTCAGAGGAAGAAGACACTGGAGCAAGGGGCATGTTCCTCTTTGTTTTTCAGTTTGCAGAGGACATGGAGCTCTTTTTGAAAGCATGTGCTGATGAGCAGGGACTTAAGCTTGGTTTATGCTTGACGCATTCACTTTCCGCGCGGTGATGCAGCTCGCGGCAGGAACGCGCTTCACAACTCGCAGCGTTTATGGTTTGTGCGGCTCGTCTCTGCGGTGAGCCAATATTCTCCCAAACTGAACGGGGCAGCATGGAGCTCTACAGCATGCATCCAACACTACACCATAGTAGAAGTAGAAATCACTGTTTACAACATGGCATTTCAGCATTTTTAACAGCGTTCTCGTCTTTTCCGACAGTGCGAGCTATTTCTCTCCAAGAATTATTAACAACATGTTGATCACGGTGATCTCTGAGAGCTGAATCATACAAATGTCTGTATTTACGAACCTCTGCCGTGCCGGTCCGCCATGTTTTTCCGCGTCCGACCGTCCGCGTGGTTAGAAATTTTCCGAGGTGCGCGTTGCGGAAATCTTGGGCCGTGCGGAGACGCGGTGGAGGGGCGTGGTTGTTAAAATGACGCAACTTTTCCGCGCGGAGCCGTGCGGACCTCGCGGACGCGTCAAGCATAAACCAACCTTAAGGGTCAGTGCTATGTTTGACATGTAATGGACAAATGAAGGCACTGTCTGTGTTTGTTTGTTTAATATGTCGTTGTTGTTTTTGTTTTGTTTTTGTATAGTACAAAATTCCAATTAAACTTATTTCAAAATGTTGTTCACTTGATTCTATGTCCATACTTATAATAAAGGATTACAGTGTAACAGCATTAAATGTAAATGTAACAGCATTTTTTTATACTTGTAATTTCAAAATAAAAAGCTTATTGTTGATATTAACAGTAAAGAATTGTAATCAATAATATTTGTATACATTTTAAACATTAGCACTCTGGGCTCTATCCTGGCCATTTGTGGCCACTTCACTTATTCTTTTTTTTTTTTTTTTTTTTTTTTTGACTGCTGCCCTGGACCAAAAGAATGACACGGGTTTGATCTTAAGGATTGTGTGTGTTGTGCATGACATTGCCACACATTATGTATTTGCAAGATTGAGTAACATTTTTTCCACCCAATGTCATGCTGCTCCCGATCAATCTGAGAGTGTGTGTCTACCTGAGGAAGCACTGGACAGTTTTGTCTTGGTTGAAGTTGAGACTATTGATAAAGTTTTCTCCTCAGTGAGGCCTACCACGTGTGTTCTGGACCCTATCCCCACAAGGTTTTTTAAACAATTTTATGACTCATTTAGAGATGAGATTTTAACTTTGATGAACTGTTCCCTTCAGACGGGGGTCTTTCCTGCTGCTTTTAAACGGGCGGTGGTCAGACCCCTGTTGAAGAAGAGCAATTTAGATTTTAATGACTTTAACAATTTCCGACCGGTATCCAATTTACCATTTTTAAGCAAAATTTTAGAGAAGCTTGTTTTAATACAACTTAATGATTTTATCAACCGCCAACATGTCCTAGAGAAATTTCAGTCTGGTTTTAGGGTGAACCATAGCACTGAGACGGCCCTTCTGAAGATTTTAAATGATTTTAGAACAAATTATGATGCTCGGAGGGCAACAGTGTTGGTTCTGCTGGATCTAAGCGCTGCCTTTGATACAGTAGACCACACTATTTTTTAACCCGTTTAAAACAGATCGGCCTCTCTGGTGTTGTTCATAGTTGGTTTACTTCCTACCTCACAGACAGGACTTTTATGGTGAGTCTGGATACCTGTTCCTCTGGGGTCCACAGCATCACATGCGGTGTGCCTCAGGGATCAATTCTAGGCCCAGTACTTTTTAACCTCTATATGCTCCCTCTGGGCAGCGTCATCAGGAGACATGGGGTGAATTTCCACAGTTACGCTGATGATACACAATTGTACATCTCCGTGTCTCCTGATGACGCTCAGCCAATGGAAACACTTTTTAATTGCATTTTAGATATTAAATCATGGATGACTGAAAACTTTCTCCAGCTCAACCAGGGCAAAACTGAAGTTTTAGTCATCGGTCCTGAGGCCCAGAGAGAGAAACTTTTACCTAAACTACAGTCAATGTCTTTTTATCCATCACTACAAGTGAAGAATCTGGGTGTTATTTTCGACTCTGAGCTGACTTTTATCCCCCACATTAAAAACATCACAAAAATAGGTTTTTACCATCTTAAGAATATCGCCAGAGTCCGCCCCATTCTCTCTCGGGCCAATACGGAGACGCTAGTGCATGCTTTTGTAACTAGTAGAATTGATTACTGCAATGTCCTGCTTTCTGGTCTTCCCAAAAAGAGCATCTCAGGTTTACAACTTTTACAAAACTCAGCAGCACGTGTCCTGATGAAGACCAGGAAGCGGGAGCACATCACTCCGGTTTTAAAATCACTGCACTGGCTCCCCGTATGTTTCAGGATTGATTTTAAGGTTCTTTTAATGGTTTTTAAGTGTCTTAATGGTCTTGGGCCTTCTTATCTTTCAGAACTGCTTTTACTGTATAAACCCTCGCGGTCTCTGCGCTCCTCTGGCAGCCGTCTCCTAGTTATCCCTAAAGTTAAGACTCACACCCACGGCGAGGCGTCCTTCAAGTATTACGGCCCTCGCCTTTGGAACGGGCTGCCGGAGGACCTCAGGTCCGAAGGAAACATCCAGGCTTTTAAGAATAGGCTCAAGACCCACCTTTTTAGCTTAGCTTTTAACTGATTACTATTTATCTATAAATACATATTTATCTCTTTTATTATTTTTATCATTTTATATACATCTTAGTGTTTTTACATGATTATGTTTTCTTTTACTATCTTTATAATCACTTTTTATCAGTTACTTTTTATCATTATTAGCTTTTATTATTTTATATGTTATATATCTTAAATCCTCCAGTGTTTCCTCTGCGGAGCCCTCTGCCTTGGGGCCGGTGGTCAGGGGCGGCGGCGGCCGGGGCGCTCCCCAGGTAGTGCCCGGGCACTGGTGGGGGTTTCTGCCCTACGCCACTGGGCGTCATGGGCCGGTGTCTTGGCTGCTGCCGTGGATCTGTTGCTGCCAGGGCAGATGGCTCCGCTGATGATGTGTCGTTCATTACCTGACCCATCTGAACTCAGCCTATTGTTTCCTCTGGTGTTCACGAGTGTGTGTGTGTGTGTGTGTGTGTGTGTGTGTGTGTGTGTGTGTGTGTGTGTGTGTGTGTGTGTGTGTGTGTGTGTGTGTGTGTGTGTGTGTGTGTGTGTGTGTGTGTGTGTGTGTGTGCGTGTGTGTGTGTGTGTGTGTGGGTGGGTGATTGTATGTCCACTTTGGAAGTTGGGTGCGGGAGGGGAACTGTAATTTTTAATTGTTTTGTACTTGGGGAGGGGGGCTGGGATGGGAATGTGGGATCTATGGGGCCATTTTAATCTGTAAAGCACTTTGAGTTGCATTTTTTGTATGAAAAGTGCTATATAAATAAAGTTGATTTGATTTGATTAGAATAAATTGACACATCAAATATTACATAGGCTGCAAGTGAATTTCTGTTGATACAGACTATTGAGCTTTGAGTTTCCCAGTCAAACTTCGCTTTGAATCACATGCTAAAAACACTTTTACTCTTGTACACTTCATAACAAGACACCATAGACAAAATATTAACAAAATATATAATTAAAAAATTCAAAGCTGCAGCACATACAGCAACAAACACTGTTAGTAAATGTGTCCTGGAGTTTATGCAGGTGCAGAAAGTGCTGCTGTAAGTAAGCCTAACAGCTTCCAGATCACTTATTTTTCTGGAAAGATGGTTGGAAGGGCATCACTGCTCATTTCTAGTCTCCCAGATCTTGGAATACAATGCCTTTGTACCATGAAACCACTTCACAGTACTAGGAGTCCATTAAAACCTATAAAGAGAGTGATCCTGGAAGAAATGGGGCACACACTATCAACAATTGCAAGACAGCCTTTCCCCCGATGCTCAGATGGGGAAAAAAAGGAACTTTCTTGAAGACATTAGGACTTTATCACTGTTGAACAAAAATAATAGTGCATAATAATCAATGTTGATGTTAATCAATTAGATGTCCCAGACTCTACTGTTAATAATGCAGCAGTCCCTCGTTTATTGCAGGAGTTACGTTCTAAAAATAACCCGCGGTAGGTGAAATCCATGAAGTAGCCAACTTTATTTTTTACAATTATTATAGATGTTAAGACTGTAAAACCCCTCACTGCATGCTTTATACACTTTTCTCAGACAGGCATGCTTCTTAATGCCCTCTGATCGCTATGGTAACGCGTAAATAGTTCTTTCAAAATAAGACACACAACTACAACCAGTGGCGGCTGGCCAGTAGAGGGCGATAGGGCGCCGCCCTCCCAGTTTGTCCGTGTTTTTAATTTTTATTTTAAAAAATAAATAAATAAAATTAACAATAATCACATATTCTAAGTTAATTGTGTGCTTTGTAACAAAAATAAATCATATATATATATATATATCTATATTGGTCTCTGCCGAGCTCTGCCGAGCGATGGAGGCTGTGTGCTGTTTTTCAATCGCCCAAACAGGACGAGACCAGCTGTCCAATTGCTGACAAGAATATCAAAGGGTAGGAATGGGAATGTATCCAATCAGCGTCGACGTTGTTTCAGAACGTTTCAGAAGCATGATGGGCGATGGAGCTACCGCCAAAGGATTCGTTGGTGTTAGGTAGAACTCGGCAGAGTCGTTTTTGGTCGTGACACAGATGTAACATGGACGCTGCCGGTGACTACAACCAGCATGGATACCGGATCTCAGCAGCCACTGAATTCAGTTCGGTCTCCTCCAGTATCCGTTCGAGAGGTGAACTATGGTGGAAAAACTTAATGTCAAAGAGCTTGGACCAGATCAGCCCGACGTAAAGATAAGCCAGCAGGAGGAGGAGAGAGGTAAACTACACACACGACGCTTCTCCCGAAATTGGTACACCAGGAAGCAGTGGCTAGCTGGATGCAATCACGCTAATGCGTTATTTTGCTTTCCGTGTTTGTTATTCAAAACGGATGGGGCAGATAAGGCATGGATGAGTCAGGAGTTACAGACATGAAACATTTTTCTGATAGGGTGAAGAAACACGAGTCAACCCGGGCACACATGGACAACAACACGGTGAAGCTAGCCATGCTAGGCAGCAGAGCTAACGTTGCCATGCAGGGAACAACAGCAGCTGGGTGCAGAGGTAAGCTGTACATTACATTTCTGTGAACAAGACAATCAGAATCAGAAATCCTTGGTTGTCCCACAAACCGGGACATTTGTTTAATAACATGTTTAATGTGCAATAACTGTAAAAACTAATTTCAACCCACATACTTATTATACATATTTAATCACGTAAATGTGTATTTCATGTAAATTTGTACATACATCAATCTGATTCCATTTTACTTGTTACACTTCTGCTGCAGCAAACAAATTTCCCAGCTTTTGGGACAATTAAACATTTCTGATTCTCAATTAGATGTTTTTACCTCAAATGTAAAAACATCTGATTGAGAATCAGAAATGTTTTATTGTCCCAAAAACTGGGAAATATGACATTTGTAAGAGGATACTGATGACATTATTTCTTATAAAAGTTTTTCCTATGTACTTATCTGTTGTTTTTTATTTATCATATGACAGGTTTTTCACACCATCCTGAGCCATGCAAAAGAAGATTCTTGTCACCACACCCATGACCACAGCCGAATCAGAAAGGTGCTTTTCTACTTTAAAGAGGATTAAGACTTTCCTTGAGGAACACCATGACACAAGATGGGCTGAATGCTCTTGCCATGCTCTCCATGGGAAAAAAAAGCTTGTCACAAACATCCCTGACTTCAATAAAAAGCTAATCGAGAGCTTTGCCACTCAGAAGGACAGAAGGGCAAAATTTCTGTACAAATGAGGTATCACACACACACACAAATGCATCCACTTGATCTTTGTATAAAGTTGACCTTGGCACAACACTCCAGAAATATTTAACAGTGTAAATTTCTGGCATTTTGTCTAAGTAGTGTTTACTACCATTACTGTAAAAGTGACCTGCTCATAATTTTTGGTGTTCACTCAAATGTTGAAATTAAACAAAATGTTTTTGTTACTTACCTCTTGCATTGCCTATTTACCATTCATGGTCATGTTATTTTTATGTGCAATTTAATGCAGTATTTTTCAACCTTGGTCTGCAAGGCAGTTTGCCAATAGTCAGACACACCTGGATTAATTAGTTTGTCCAATGATATAAGACAGGAAATAAAAGAGCTGTGCTTAATTCAGGAAATAGTGAAGTTGTGCACAAAGCTCAGAAAGCACAAGTTTGTTTAAAAATAAAAAAATAGCACAGCCCCACCAAAAATATTTTTCACCAGCCGCCACTGACTACAACCATACATTTCACACCGGAGCCTTTTATTTCTCAGCAGCATCAATAGTAACAAAATCGCAATTTGGTCAAAGTCGATTTAACTAAAGTTACGAGTAGGGATGAGCCGGATACTCGTTTCAGACGAGTATCCGGTACGGATAAAGCATTTTTGACGAATACAAGCATGAAACGAGTAAATATCTGTAATCGTGCTGAAGGAAAATCCTCATTGGGTAACTGACTGTCTTCACGCTCTGTGACTGGCCAGTCACATAGAGCGCCCGCCCCTCCCTACACACAAAACTGCAGCCGGCCGGGAGCGCAGTCCGTCCTGTTCATTTAAGCACACACACAGACAGTTGGGCGAAATTTATTGTCCAAGTCTGAGGGTATTTCCCAACTGATCTATCCATGTCAATCTCTTTATATCGCTCCAAAAACAGTGAAAAATATTTACGCTAATATATACAAATTTATATGGAGAAATAAAACCCATTATATAAAAAGATCCCAGTTAGTCAAAGAACATAAAAATGGAGGTATGAAATCTGTGGATTTTGAAGCAATGCTGGGAACATTTAAAACAAAGTGGCTGAAAGAATTTCTAATAAAGACAGACACAATTTGGTTTCATATTCCAAAAAATGTCTTCAAGAAGTTTTGGGGGCTAAACTTTCTTTTGAAATGTGACTTTGAAATCACTAAATTGGCTTTTAAATTATCTGAATTTCACAAACAAGTATTGCATTATTGGAAGATGGTATTTACCCATAATTTTACTCCTCATTGTGCCACCTTGTGGAATAATGGAGTAATTGTTTCAAACAGAAAGTCTTTGTTTAACCAACAGTGGTTTGATCAAGGAATTATCTTTGTACACGATATTATGGATAAAGATGGTGAAATATTACAGCTACAGAATTTTAAATGCAAATTTAATAACATTCAATGTTCTCTTCAGGAATATAAGAAAGTATGTAAGGCTATACCAGTGACTTTGATACAAATGATAAAAAACACAATCCTCTTCTCTAATGTTCAAATAAAACTTCCTAATTTATTAATAGGAGAATTGAACATCACAGAAAGAAAATGTGAAAATAAATTTTTAAATGGAGCCTTTAAAAATATTTCTATCATGATTATGATAGATTATGATAGAAAGATTAAAATAAAAATACTCGGAAATCCAAAAATTGAAGAAAAACAATTAAAATTTATAAAATGGCCTATAATGTCCAAAGTAAAAGAAATGCAATTTAAAATTCTTAACAACTACTATCCATCAGACACTGAGGAAGAGATTTGGTTTTGAAGTTGACCCTTGTGAATTCTGTCAGGAAAGCCCTGAAGGAACAGAACACTTATTTTTCAGCTGTCGTATAAGTAAGAGGTTTTGGGAAGAAGTCCATTGTTGGGTAAGAAATAAAATAAGGGAACTTGATCGTTTTACAAATGAAGATATTCTTATTTACAATTCTAAATTAAATGGGAATAATTCATTGTTAATTAACATTATTATTATGGGTAAATACCACATCCACAAAAGCAAATGGAAAAAACAACTGCCAAACATAAACTGTTTCACAAATGAATTCCATATGTTCTTATCCACTTTGACTCGTATAAAAAAATTCAAATGCAACTGCAAAAGCCATTTGTCATGCTGCAGAAAAATGTTTAATCTTGTAACAATGTTTTACTTTGTGATATAAGTGCCTCTTTTAAAGTTTCTTATACGTTTTTCTTTTATTGTTACTAAAGATGCCTTGTATGTATTCATTATGTGTTGTTGTCTCACGAGCAATTGTAATAAGCATTTAATGATAATAAAAAACACAGACAGTAACGGATCTCGCTGTGATTGCTTCACTGTTGCTTACGTTTCTTCAGTAGTCCCTAGGTTTTCTTCAGCTCGCCTCTTTTTCGGTTGAATATTTAAAGTTACTTTTTTCGTAACTTACATGGTGCATTTGACAAGACAGAGCTGACGTGCTTTGTTCACTACCTCCGCTCCGGTCGGGTTTTATTTTTGATCTCTCTCGCTCTCTCGCTCTCTCTCTTTCTCTTTCTCTCTTTCTCTTTCTCTCTTTCTCTCTTTTTCTTTCTCTCTTTCTCTCTTTTTCTTTCTCTCTCTCTCTCTCTCTCTCTCTCTCTCTCTCTCTCTCTCTCTCTCTCTCTCTCTCTCTCTCGCGCTCTCGCTCTCTCACACACACACATCTTAATCAACATTGTTTTGTTTAACTTTGTGTGGGGAAATGCCAAGAACGTTAAGGAAAAAAAAATCTGTTTAATCAAATTAAAATTCAAAAATATATATAAAGTTGTGTCTGGTCCTAGCATTTCATATTTCCTAGTTCCTACTGCATGAGTTGAGATGTATTAATCCATGCACTCAAATATTAATGTTCTGATTTTATTGAAAAACTTGTTCTGTAATAGTTTCTTTACTATTGTGATAAAAAAATATTCAATCTCAATTCTGAGGCTGCTCTGTAAATAGTTTTCAAATAAACAATACACATAGCAACTTCTGATCAATCCATATCAATTTCAGACTTAAAATAATATGTTGATGTAAACCACACCCACTTCCGGTTAAACCACGCCCACTTCCGGGTTCAGTCTATTTCGCATTTCTTTGGAAACTGGATGATGACGTAATCGTTTTGGGTGTGTCTGCCGAATGGGAGGACCTCCAAAGAAAAACACTCGCAGCAGACGTGTCCCTGCTTTTAAGTGAAAATTAGCCGATCAGAGCCTGCTGGAGGTAAGACGATCTCTTATGCCGTCCGAACCGGTCCGAACCATAGACTGTAAATACGGTAAATATGGTCCGAACACACGCGCTCGAGGTTGAGATGGTATTTCATTAAAGGACAATTTCACCAAGTTTTTCCATCTCAACCATCTGATGAAAAATCGAAACTATTGTTCAAAGTTCGAGATCAAGCAGTTCCTGATTTGTGAAATGTTTCTATTTAAGCAAAAATTTCAATGTCCAAGTTAGTTTTCGTTGTTTTATTCCACATTAAGACATTTAAAAATCATCAGCTGGTGGTTAAACTCTTAACTCATGTCAGTCTTTGTGTATATTTAAAATGTATGTTTAAATAAAATCTTTAGATTTATTCCTGAATTTGTTTTGGAATGATTTCGGGTCACAGTGGAATTAAATCAGAACTTCCTGTTTCCAGTGTTGCCTATCTGAGCCCTGTAAATACTTTGAAAATGTTTGGGAAAAAACTCCTGATGTGGTTTTAATACAACGTTAAAATTTTTTTAAAGTCAACGAAGCCATTCAGTCTGAGTGAACTATGCTGACCAAGGTGTTGATCTAATTTAGGCAACTTTATTAAGCTTTCTTTGAATTCAGATGGAAGTTAACATGAGTGTTTTCCCATCAGCTACTTTGACTTCTGTCTAAAGATTAGTTTGCGTATTTTTTTATTTGAAAGCATGCAACATCATAGAAGATATAATGCCAGATGTGATGCATCTAGATTAGGCAACAATAAACGTTAGGAAAAAAGCTAAATGTTCTTTTTCTTCATTTGTTACAGTGAGAGGCTGTAGCTCCTGATGCAAATAGGTCTGATAATGGACAGATCTACTGATCATAAAGCTGTTTCAAAGAATCGTCATTCATTCGAATGTTTTATTCCAGAATTTAAATAGTTCTGTTTGGTTTTATGCAGCAGTTTACCAAAAATGAATAAAGAGTTGCGCATCCATCCATCCATTTTCTTCCGCTTATCCAGAGTCGGGTCGCAGGGTCAGCAGCTACATCGAGAGGCCCAGACTTCCCTCTCCCACTTAATTGGGCCAACTCTTCTGGGGAATCCCAAGGCGTTCCCTGGCCAGGTGACAGATATAGTCCCTCCAATATGTCCTAGGTCTTCCTTTAGGCCTCCTCCTGGCTGGATGTGCTCGGAAAACCTCCCCAGGGAGGCATCCAGGAAGCATCCTAACCAGATGCCTGAGCCACCTCACCTGGCTCCTCTCAATGCGGAGGAGCAGAAAATCTACTCCGAGCCCCTCCCGGATGTCTGAGCTTCTCACCCTATCTCTAAGGGAGAGCCCAGCCACCCTGCAGAGAAAACTCATTTCTGCCGCTTGTATCCGCAATCTCGTTCTTTCGGTCACCACCCAAAGCTCATGACCATAGGTGAGGGTAGGAATGTAGATCGACCGGTAAATCGAGAGCTTCGTCTTCTGACTAAGCTCACTCTTGACCACGACAAACCGGTACAATGCCCGAATCACTGCAGATGCAGCACCAATCCGCCAATTGAGCTTGTGCTCCAGGTCCCCGGGAACAAGGCCCCGAGATACTTAAACTCCTCCACTTGAGGCAGGACTTCGTCCCTGACCCAGAGAAGGCATTCTGCCCTTTTCCGAATCCAGACCATGGTCTCAGATTTAGAGGAGCTGATTCTCATCCCAGCTGCTTCACACTCTGCTGCGAACCGCTCCAGCGAAAGCTGAAGATCACGTTCTGATGAAGCCAACAGGACCACATCATCTGCAAAAAGCAGAGACCCAATCCTCAGGCCATCAAAATGGATGCCCTCAACACCTTGGCTGCACCTAGAAATCCTGTCAATAAAGGTTATGAACAGAATCGGTGACAAGGGGCAGCCTTGGTAGAGTCCAACTCTCACTGGGAACGAGCCCGACTTACTGCCAGCAATGCAAACCAAGCGCTTACACCGGTCACACAGGAACCTAACAACCTGTATCAGAGGGCCTGGTACCCCATAGTCCCGGTACCCCGTAGTCCCAGGGCCCCCTAAGGGAGGTCAAACGCCTTCTCCAATTTCACTAAACACATGTAGATTGGTTGGGCAAATTCCCGCGCACCCTCCAGGATCCCCCTAAGGGTATAGAGCTGGTCCAGTGTTCCACGGCTAGAACAAAAACCACATCGCTCCTCCAGAATCTGAGGTTCGACAATCCAACGGACCCTCCTCTCCAGAACCCCTAAAAAGACCTTACCAAGGAGGCTTAGGAGTGTGATCCCCCTGTAGTTGGAACACACCCCTGCAGTCCCCCTTTTTAAATAAGGGAACCACCACCCCGGTCTGCAAGTCCAGTGCGACTGCCCCAGATGTGCATGCAATATTGCAGAGCCGCATCAGCCAACACAGCCCTGCAACATCCAGAGCCTTAAGGAACTCTGGGTGGGTCTCATCCACCCCTGGAGCCTTGCTACAGAGGAGCTTTTTAACCACCAGTTGTATGGAAGTCTTGCTCCATGGTCTTACCAAACTCCTCCCATGCCTGGGGTTTTGCCACCGTGACCACCCGAGCCACATTCTGCTTGGATTACCGATACCTGTCAGCTACCTCTGGAGTCCCACAGGCTGAAAAGACCTGATAGGACTCTTTCTTCAGCCTGACAGCATCTCTAACCGCCGGTGTCCAACAGCAGGTTTGTGGGTTGCCGCCACGACAGGCACTATCAGGTTTGACCGGCGGCGGCACATGGTTTGAAGGAGAGGCAAACAAATAAATCAGGTTGAGGTGGCTTTATTGCAACATGCTTTGTCACCAACACCAACATCCTTCTAACACCAACACTCACTGCCTTTTATAACTAGGTGACTGATTGGAAGAAACCAAGAAGAGGGTAATCAAAGAAATAATTAAATAATATTTACAGAACCCAACCTCCAAAATAAATGGTACCAAACATTATTTACATAAATACAAATCATACTAAATAAATCCAAGTTAAATCAAACAACAGAAACTAGGTTTCACATAACTCCTCCAAGAATCACACCTCCTTATTTAAGTGGTATGCTCCAGCAGCTTAAAAGCAGCACCTGGGACACAAACTTCCCTTTGCTGCCCCGCCCTGCTGAGGAGACACTACCAGAAAGGTGAGTGAAACTTTGGAGATTAACTTAAACACACATCGACATTTAACCAACATTTTCTCTTTACACAGGAAGGGTGGCCAGTCCCTCTGCTTCTAAAGAATCTGTTACAAATGTCCAACACAAAATAAATCACTTCAATAACAAAACCTTTTTGTCTGTAACTCAATCAGAAACATAACATAAATCATAATGAATGGAACCCCTGGTCTCCATTACAGGCACCAACAACCCTGTTGGCCATAATCCATATTTTTAAATAATAACAGAAAATGGGATGACACTGCATTTTAACCAAACACTGACTGAATCAGAGCCTACCTTGTGATTTCTGCTCTGTTCTGTCTCCTTCAGACACAATGGCCTCATCCACCCCTCTATCCAAGGCCAACACCAGCTTCTCTCTGGAGCTGCTCAGAAAGCTGAGTGAAGACAACTCAACTGCAAACATCTTCTTCTCTCCTTTCAGCATCTCTTCAGCTCTGGCTATGGTGATGCTGGGAGCCAGAGGAGACACGGCCACACAGATATCAGAGGTACCCAGCAGTGTGTTTCAGTTTGATCCTCCTCACTGTGCCTCTATGTGACACTACTACTTTGTCCGCAGTGTTTAAAAACTCAGGACTGCCGGGATGATGTCCACTCTCAGTTTGACAAACTGCTGGGAGAGCTCAACAAGCCAGGTGCTCCTTTTGCCCTCAGCGTGGCTAACAGGCTGTTTGGAGACCAGTCCTACCAGTTCCTTCAGGTCAGTGGGTGATGGCCTGAGCAAATAATTTGTTTTTATTAGAAAAGGTAAGTGGTTTAAAGATTTTTTTCTGACAGTGAATGAATTAGGTCTGGTAGCTAACATTTTTATGATAATCTAAAAAAATGTGCTTTGTGTTTTCAGGAGTTTTTAACACAAACCAGGACAAACTACAAGTCTGAGCTGGAGTCTGTGGACTTCAGAACTAAATATGAGGAAACCAGAAACGAGATCAACAGCTGGGTGGAGAAGCAGACACAAGGTGGATCACCAAAGCCATATTTATACATCTCCTTCAGCTCCGCGAGGGAGAGACGCACGGACAGACGGAGACAATTTGCCCTCATTTTTCTCCGTCTCCTGGGGAATGTTGCAAAGCAATTCCCCGCCAGGACAATAGAGGGCGTAGCGCTGTTCTGTGGAATCCTGTCATGTATCCGGTCCAAGATAGTGTGTTTATATTGTGTTTTTTGTATATAAGAGACTTTTTAACGCGGACAAATTTGTCACTCATCCTCCTCCACCTCTTCATGCACTCCCCACCTCTAAACCCACATTTCCCGTCATTTCCGTCCACAAATAAAAAGCATGCTGCGTATCTTTTCTCTCCTCCAGTCACGGGGACTAAATCGTTCATATTTTTAGAGTTTTTCCTAGAGGTATTCTTCAAGCTTCTCCATGTCTGCCGCTAGATATCCTTGGGTCTCTATGTTTTTGAGGGCGCAATGGCGGCACTGTTGATGACAGTGGCATTCTGACCAATCACTAGCTTATGTTCTCCGTCTCGATGGACGGATGTTTAGAAAAGAGCTTGACTCTGTCTGTCCTTGCAAGGGCTTTCCAGCAGCCTCGCAAGGACGGATAATGGCATTGTGAGCGTCCATCCCTACGCAGACGGAGAAGTATAAATTAGGCTTAAGACCATCATATGAACCATCAGTCACACATATGATGAAGAAACCTGCAGCTTCAGCAGTGTGGTATTGTGATGTTATTGATTCTTCTATTGTTCTCAGGTAAAATCAAGGGTATCATAGCTAAGGGTGAGCTGAACAACATGACCAGGCTGGTACTGGTCAACGCCATCTACTTCAAAGGAACCTGGGATGAACCGTTTTTGAAAATGTCAACTTATAATGGCCAATTTTGGCTCAACAAGGTAAAACTGAAAAACCTCAGTCTGCCAGACACAATCTTTGTGCAAAAGTCAGACATAGATTCAGTTATTTTCATGGTTTTTAGTGTTGCCACATCCAATAACTCATGTTTGGACATTAGGGATGTGTTCAGGTGAAATTCTGGTAATACGATATGTATCATTCCATTTCCATTTTTTATTTCATTTCATGCAATCAAACAAGATTTACATTAAAACAATTCATGTTCACAAATAATCCATAAATGAAAAGGAGCAGAAAGAAGCTAAAACTTATATCTGCCCCCTTAACACATCAGACATTAGCTGTTCAACTCAAAGACTGTTGTTCACCTACCCCCCACCCCCAACACAAACAAGTCTATCAGCCTACTTAAGGTCTTTTTATTTCATCAAGATACGTTTGACGCCTGTTTTAAATACAGAAAATGATTTAGATAGTTTTATTTCACCGTCAAGACTATTCAATAAACAGACACCTTTGACGGAAATACATATTTCCATTATCGCTGTTCGGAATCTTGTTAAATTTTTTAAATATCAATTCCTTTTAAATTATTATTACTTTATCTTTTTACAAATCTCTTTTGAATATTTATTGGTAGAACTCCTTTCTGTGCTGTGTACATAAGTCTCAATAAATTATATTCTACTAATTAGTCCAATTTCTTTAGGTCTAGTTGTGAAAACATTGGATCCGTAGGATCCCTATATCCACTTCCACTAATAACTCTCACTGCTCTTTTCTGTAAAAGAACAATTAAATGTGTAAATATTTAACTTCCCCATACTTCAATACAATGTGTCAGATATGGAAGAATTAACGAGTTATACAGAATATACAAAGCTTTTTTGTTCAACAACTCATTCGTCTTATTTAGTACTGCAATAATTCGATATAGCATTATAATAGCATTTATGTTAGACTTCCACAATAAATCTTCATCTATCATAACACCTAAAAACTTAATTTCTTTTACTGTCTCAATTCCTTCAACATATAATGATGCATCAGCACAATACGATATATCACAATATATTGCGATACATTCACCCAGAAGATATTAGTGTTTTTTTTTTTTTACTGAAATTATTGTAGGAAAATTCCATAAACAGTCCAAACTGATACGTAACATGATTAACATGAGGTGGAAACAAAACCTGTTGCACACTGCGGCCAACTAGCGGTCAGCATTTGAATTGCACCAAAAGAAAAGAAAATACCCTAAATTTTGCATGTAAATTCCTCCAAAAATTCAATACACTGCTTTTGCATATTGATATAATATTGCAGGAAAAAATATTACGATATATTGCCGAATCGATATTTTCTTATATCCCTATTGGACATGTTTTAATACAGTAGAGTACAGTGGTCAAACAAGTGCAGGTTTCTGGTTTGTTTTAGCACTGAAAATAAAAATGCTGATTCATGTTTGCTTTACCCTGGTGATATCTGCTGTGAACCTCATTAACCAGGTTAGAACTGGTGCAAATTTCAGGCACAATGCAGGATTGGAGATTTAGGATCCAGACAGTCGTAGTTCCTCTCCAGCAAAATTAAATGATACATAATATGAAATCCACAATAAAGCTTTAGAGGTAGGACAAAAGAAGTAATAACTCTAAGATTAACTCAACAACCCAGTTACTGGATGAGACATGGAGGTGTCAGGAGAAAACTGTTGAAAGGTTTTACTAAACAGAATTCAGGAGCTAGATTTGCATATGAAGCTAGTATTTCATAAGAAGGGGACATAAAAGGGAGGATGATTTTTTTTACACTTCTTTTTGGGGAAGACCAGTTCAGGGAAGACTCTTTCCCAGAGACACAAAGACAGAATGGGAACCATCTGAGATCACACTGACAACCCTCTGATTACTGGTGAACCCGCTCTTCCTCCTGACCCACTGTCATGCATGACTACTTGATGTGCTTGCTGTCTTCAGAGCATCACAAAACCAGTAAAGATGATGTCCCAGGACTCCTTCTTTCCTCTTGGCTTCATTCCTGAAGTCAGCTGTCAGGTAATAAAGTAACAAAGTCTAAATATTAATAAAAAATACTTCATAAGGAGACTGACAGGGATTCTGTATAATATGTTTTAAATATTTGAATTCTTCATCTGAACAGGTCCTGGAGTTGCCTTACAAAGGGAAGGAACTGAGCATGCTCATCCTTTTACCTGAGAAGATAGACGATGATACAACAGGTCTGGAGCAGGTAGGACTCATTCTCACATAGATTGATAGGATTTACGTGGACGGACGCATCCTATGATTTTTCATCCATGCAGCTGGAGAAGCACTTGACCTATGAGAGGTTCATGGAGTGGACTCATCCAGAAAAGATGCACACATGTAAAGTTGACGTGTACCTACCTCGATTCAGACTTGAGGAGACGTACGAACTGAATGAAGTCCTGACCCGCATGGGCGTGGTGGATGCTTTTGCTGCGTCAAAATGTGACTTCTCTGGTGAGACATGTTAACCTGTCGCATGCAGTGGGGCAAAAAGTATTTTCACTGATTGTGCAAATTGTCCCACTTAAAAAGTTGAGAGAGGTCTGTAGTTTTCATAGATACATCTCAACTGTGAGACATAATGTCTTCCAGCATGATAATCATCCTCAAAGCAGTGGCTTTGTAAACAAAGGTTTCAAGTTTCTGGAGTGACCTAGCCAGTCTCCAGACCTCAATCCAATAGAGAATCTGGGTAAGGAGCTGAAGGTCCATGTTGTCCAGTGACAGCACCAAAACATCACAGTTCTAGAATCGATCAGCATGGAAGAATGGGCCAAAATACCAGCTACAGTGTGGACCAACCATGGTTACGTTACAAAGTATTGAGGTGGATTTTTGTTAACTCATTCACTGCCAGCCGTTTCCTGATCAGATAAGCCCTTCGCTGCCAGTGTTTTTCAGCTGTTTTTTTAAGAGTCACAAAACGTTGCGCTCTGTGATGATGTCATCGCTAAAACTAACAAAACAAAGAGGAGACTCACCTCTTACATCAGGAAGAATCTGCTTGTTTTGAGCATTATCCGTTCTTTCGTCAACCGTTGTTTAATTGGGATCGGCAGAAGGTTTACCGGTTTGCGCTTCACTTTTTTTTTACAGCAGCGGCCCAAAACGATCTCCTAACACAAAGATTTTCTGCTTCCTAGTCACGTGACGTGTGCAGATGAAGATCGACCTTAGAGCTGGGATGTTTGTTCTCACAGAGCGGGGGCGTGTTCCGATGCCCACACGGTAAAAAAATGCAAATGACGACTTTAGTTGTCAATGGCAGTTAATGAGTTAATGACCAAATGCATAATTTCTTCACCATTATGCAAATACATTCTAGAAAAATAAAACATTGGGATTTCCTGGACAACTAGTGTACATATTATGAAAATTACAGATCTTTCATTTTTTCAGGTGGGACAACTTGCACAATCGGTGGCTGCCAAAAATGTTTCGCCTCACTGCACTTATAAGAGTCTCTGAGTTAAAATTGTGATATATGAAACCCGTTCATGTGACTGACTTGCCTCAAAACCTTATTTATACTGTGACTTTGTCCGATCAAAATCATAAAATCGTTTATGTCAATCATTATTTAACCCGAAAAGTAAACCTGTCAATTTTAAAATATGTGTGCACGATCAGGGGCACCTAGTCACCACAGTTTTAATAATTAAATACAAATTATTATTTATTATTATCATTACTATTATTATCATCATTATTATTATTATTTATTATCTATTATAATATATAAAGTGCGACGGTGGCACAGGAGTTAAGTGCTCGCCCTGTTGCAGGTTCGAGACCCGCTCAGTTTGTTGATGTCGTTGTGTCCTTGGGCAAGACACTTACCCCACCTCGCCTGCTGGTGGTGGTCTGAGGGACCGGTGGCGCCAGTGCTCGGCAGCCTCGCCTCTGTCAGTGTGCCCCAGGGCAGCTGTGGCTACATTGTTGCTCATACCCACCAGTGTGTGAATGTGTGTTAATGGGTGAATGACTGATTGTGTTGTAAAGCACCTTGGGGGGCTCCAGGACTCTAGAAGGCACTATATCAAATACAGGCCATTTACCATATATATTTCTTTTTGTAGGTATGTCGAGCAACAAAGAGCTCTTTCTGTCCAAAGTCTCCCACAAGGCCTTTGTGGAAGTAAATGAGGAGGGAACTGAAGCTGCTGCTGCCACTGGCATCTCTATAATGTTGTGTTGTGCTGGACCAGTGTTCAGAGCAGACCATCCTTTCCTTTTCTTCATCCGCCATAACCCCACCATGAGTGTTCTGTTTGCCGGACGCTTCTGCTCCCCTGAGTGAGAGGTGTCTGGACATGGACTGTTATAGTGATGAACATCAGTATTTGAACACCCTGCGGTCATACAATGGGATTTCCTGATTATTTTAAATGCTTTCTCTTACAATAGGAATACTCCTAATGTGAGTTTCAGACCCCCTAAAAATTTCTTAGAACTTGCAAAATTGCTGGGTGTTCGAATATGTATGTTCCTCGCCATATGGTGGAACAGGTTTATTATACTTCACAGAAAGCTACTGTTTCTTCTACAAACTAGTGATTTTCTTCATATCCATATTAATCAGTTCGTGGTTTTCTGTGATTCTTTTGTAAAATATCTGATGAAGGGCGCTAATCCAGTTTAGTCCAACGCCAAAGGCTTACTGACGGCACCACCAACACCAAGTCCTAGGAAGAAGGAGGTCCAGTCATTGAGATCTTTGCAACATTTTTTTTTATTTTTGAAATTAATTTGGAAACTCCACAATTATTTTTATGCAAATAATGTCTTACTTAATATTGTATGTGTGTCAATAAAATAATGTAAATTCAAAATTATGCTCTCTAATGTGAATTTTTCATCTTTTTGCGTGTAAATATCTTTTAATAATTTACTTTTGTATCATGGGCTCGGTGTCAAGGGCTTTCATTATTGTATATATTGAATTTCCACTAACCTAACAAAGTAGCAGGTTCAATAGGTACTGCTCCAGACTAAATATTGCTCCTGATAAAATACATCCTTCAAATAAAGTTACTCAGCATAGTTCAGAGTTGTAAACTGTGCTCCATGTCTCTGCTGCTGTCGGGCAGATGGCTCCCCTGATGGCGTTGTCTGGCTCATCTAAACTCAGCCCAACGGGTTCCATTTTTTTAATCTTATGTCCGTAAGCGTGTGTGTGTGTCAGAAGATGAATGTTATGGGAGAGTATTCTTGTCATATTGCTTTTATATTTATGGGGAGGGAGGGAATGCGGGGTCATTTTCATTTGTGAAGCACTTAGAGTTGCATTTATTGTATAAATTGTGCTATATGAATCAAGTTTGATTTTATTTGAGTTTGATTTGATGACGTGCTTTACTGGATACCTCAAAGCTAACCAAACTAGCTTGAAACCTTGTTTACTTTTTACACATCCTGCAAATTAAGACACTATGACCGACATTGTTAATAGAATCCTGTTTTATGTTTAAGACTAGCTTTAATAAACAGAGTGTTTGGAAAAAGCAGTGAGGGCTGCATGACCAGGTTGCTGCTTCTGGTCAACACCTTCTACAGTGTTGTAGTGTATAGTGAGATTGGGGTGTTAAATTATGACCAATAAAATGTGATGATTCTACATAAATATAGAATATCAACCTGATTGATCTCCCAGAAGAATTTAGGATTCTTTGCTTATTCAGTGACCATAAACACACTTCGTATTAATGCAGACAGAGTCAAGTATATAATTAAAAATAAATTTTATGTCATGTTACAGGGCAGTTTTTTGACCCACGACATGAAGAATCACCACAGAACCAGAGGTAAGTAAAAGTTTCTATGTATTTTATTAAAGTCTTTGTGGAGGAGAGAAAAAACGGAGATCGAGGGGGTAGAGGAGTTTCGGGGTGTTCTTGAGAGAGAATGGATTTTAGACTTTGGATAATGATGCAGAGGAAAATCAAAAGGGGAGAGGAGGCTTATGGTCTTCAGGAAGCCAAGGAGGGAGGCAGGTCAAGTCTGGCTGAGGGGGAGATTGAGAGACCAAGGCTGGGAGATGAGCACAGGGAGTTGGCTGCAGGTGTGTCCAGGTGAGCAGGTGGGTGGTGAAGAGCTGGTGGTCAGAGATGAATGACATGGCTGAAGGCTTGAGTGAATCCAAAGTTGTTGAAGCGTGATGTTCTTTGCAAGTGAGGGAAATCTGGATGGGTCAGGAGAAGAGATCAGATAAATGCGGAGTCAGGATACAAAAAACTAAAAATATATTCTGAGATGACAAGAGCTAGGACTGGTAGCAGCTAGAACTACCCAAGACTGAGTATCATCCGGCACTGGTGAGTTGTCACGCCGCTCCTTAAATCCCCTGACCACTGATGGGCTGAACAGCGACAGCTGTGCTCTGCAGGACATGCCCTCCTGCAGAGGAAAACAAAACCAGCTTGGCTCAGTACAAACCATGACAGTAACCCCCCGCCACCCCTCTTCAAAGGCCACCGCAAAGCAGAGGAGGAGGAGACGGAGGAGGAGGAACGAGCAGCGTCGAAGTCCCTGATAAGGGAGGAATCATCAATCCAGGAGCTGGGAATCTACTGACAATGTTCTGGACCGTAGCCCTCCCAGTCAACAAGGAATGACGACCCCAACCACGGGGCCTGACGTCCAAAAGGCGTTGGACACGATAGCCCAGGTCTCCATTGGTGAGCTGGACAGGAGGAGGTGGAGCAGGAGAGGGACACAAAGGGCTGGAAGAAACTGGTTTAACAAGGGAAACATGGAAGACAGGGTGGATCTTTAGGGACGGGGACAAGGCGAGCCGGACAGAACAAGAACTGAGGACTTCACTGATGGAGAAGGGATCAATGAACCGGGGGGAGAGTTTTCTGCTGGATTCTTTAAGTTTAATGTCCTTGGTGGAGAGCCAGACCTGTTGTCCTACAGTGTAAGGGGGAGGGGGTCGGCAGTGGCGGTCAGCTAGCAGTCAATTGCGCTTGACGGTGCATAGCAGTGCCGCACGGGTCTGGGTCCAGGTTCTCTTGACCCGACGAATAAACTGAGGAACAGTGATGGAAGCAGGGAGATCTGACGGGAACAGGGGAGGCTGGAAACCAAGGGAGGACTCAAACGGGGACTGACCAGTAGCGGAAGAGATGTGGGTGTTGTGAGTGTACTCAATCCAGGGAAGTTGGGTGTTCCAGCTGGTGGGATTGGAGGAGCACACACAGCGAAGCATGGCTTCCATCTCCTGGTTGAGCCTCTCACACTGACCGTTCATCTGGGGATGGTAACCAGAGCTGAGGGAGACTCGGGCCCCCAATGTGGTGGCAAACTCCTTCCAAACCTTGGAAAATAATTGGGGGCGCGGTCAGACAGGATCTCGGATGGGATGCCGTGGAATCTGAATACGAGTTTTATCAGGAGGTTGGTGGTCTCTGTGGAAGGCAGGAGGGACTTCAAAGAGACAAAATGGCAGACTTTGGAGAATCTGTTGATGATGGTGAGGATAGTGGAAAAACCCTTAGAGACAGGCAGTCCAGTAACGAAACCCAGGGCTATGTGGGACCGTGGATGGGAGGGAATGGGAAGAGGTTTCAGCAGACCAGCAGGAGGTTGGTTGGTGGCATTGTTCCGGACACAGATCTGACAGGCGGTGAGGTACTTTTTGACGTTCTTGAACATAGAGGGCAACCAGAATGACCTCCGGATCAGGGCAAGGGTGCGTCCAACTCCTGGGTAGATGGAAAACTTTGCGGTGTGGGCCCAATGTATTACTGACCCTCCTACTGGTTGGGGAACATACAACTTGCGAGCAGGACCATTACCTGGGTCAGGGTCGGTCCTTTGGGCCTCCAGGACCTTATGGGAGATATCCCAGCAAATGGACCCCAACTCACAGGATGGTGGGTGGATGGTGGCAGGCTCGTGGTCTTTGTCAGGCGAATTGGCGAGACAGGGTATCTGGTTTTATGTTCTTGGTTCCGGGTCTGTAAGAAATTACAAAGTTAAAATGGGTTAATAACAGGGACACACGAGATTGTCGTGGATTGAGCCTCGGTCTCCCTGAGGTAGACGAAATTCTTATGGTCTGTCCATATTATGACAGGGTGCTCAGCTCCTTCTAGCCAATGGCGCCATTCCTCTAGGGCAGGGGTCGGCAACCTGTTCCCATCAAAGAGCCATTATTACCGGTTTCCCACAGTAAAGAAAACACTGGGAGCCACAGCAGCCGTGGCATTGTGGGCAGGGCATACCCTCAGACAGCAGAGAGCTGCTTTAACCAATCACAACAGGTGACAGCAGCCAGTTCCGGTCGCTCGTGTACGTCAAAGTTATCTTTCATAAGACGATAATCAATAAAACAATTTATATAAAGTGGATCCAGAAGTTGTAGCCCATCCCTGCCTACAATATTTTGATATTTTTCACCCTGTTGGTAGTTTTACTGAGCAGGTGCCACTTTTGTCATACGTTTCTTTTTAAAACATGTTTAGACTGTTCAGAAAACAAATCCAGGCTCTGTCACATTTGATTGTTGTAATTAAACTTTGTAGGTGGGGAAGGTCAGAAAAGGGTCCGATCAATTTGTTTTTCCCTCATTTACAGTGACGGAGATAACGGCGCAGTGCGCCTCGCTCTGGTGTTAATCAAGTTAAATTATATCTCTTTGCAACAATTTTTACAAGAAAACAGAACAGTTAAAAGCAGGGCTTGTGTTGACCGGATAGTTCCCGTATTTGACCGTTTATTTTGACGGAGAAAGAATAGAAAGAATTACCCCGACGCACGCAGACAAACTGAGATTTTATTCTTTAGGCACATCGCAGATGTAGCTAAATCACTCAAGAAATGATTCCCATCTGAACATCTGAGCTGGACACTGCTCAGCGCAGCTCACTGTCAGCGCGTACGTACGGTGCACAGCGAGCTGAAGATGTGGAGAGGGGCTTGGAGCGCGTCGCAGAACCAGAGCGCATGCAGGAAGATTCCTCCGACTGAAGCGAGACTTGTCACTTAGAAAATTTTCCCTGATTATGAAACTTAGGCTGAATGGTGCTTGTTCCTGTCTCCAATGTGGCGACACATCCAGGAGCCTGTCTGAGGAGAATCCCAGAATCACACATCCTCTTCAGCTCAGAAAGCGCATATGATTACGCACAAGCGTGACCTGTCAACCCGGTCTCACAGTAAGACCGGGTTGGACCTGTTCAGGTTTATGCAGACAATCTTTACATTTAGAATTGGCATACAGATGTAAAATTAATGCATTAAAATATAAAGCATTTTATTTAAATATCCATTCATTATTTTACAAGCACAGAGAGCCACATCAGACGGATGGAAGAGCCGCATGCGGCTCCAGAGCTGCGGGTTGCCGACCCCCGCTCTAGGGCCAACTCCACAGCTAGTAGCTCTTGGTCTCCCACATCGTAGTTCTGTTCCGCTGGTGTGAGTTTCTTTGAAAAGAAAGCTCAAGGGAGGAGTAGATTCAGATAGTAGTTTCAGACGGGGAGGTTTGAGAGAGGATGTCATATGGGCAAAGTCTGTTTGTTGTGGTTTTTCCTTCTAGTGTGGTGTGTTTTTAGTGTGTATTCTTTTTTTTACTTTGTTTAGTGCATGGGATGCTTTTATTTTGGGGAACCCAGGAAACTGGGAGGGTATGTGATTTTATTTTGACGAGCTTGGACAGATGACATCCGGACCGGAGCAATTATCTGCACCGGTGGCAGATTAGGAGCGTCTGTTTTTTGGTGGAGACGGTGGCAGCAAGCAGAGAATCGCCGGGTGAAAGGACACCGATCGTCTGTGACGAGGCTTCATGGAGATGTGGGCAGGGTATTCCTCTGCCCTGGCGTGTGAGTAGCGGCCTGTGACAAGGAGTGACCCGCGGTGAGTGATCGAGCAGTGACTGCCGTTAAATTTCACTGACAGGTGGACCCGCGACGGAGGAGGACGACAGCGTGGCGCTGTGACGCGGCCGAGCCAATGACTGATCTGCAGGAGGAAGCGGCCGATCGAGGGAACCGGCGGTGCAGCAGACACGCGTCTTGAAGGAGGAGGCGAGCTATTGAGGGAAGAGGAAACCGGCAGCGTGGCGGACAAGCGTCCCGAAGGAGGAGGAATCTGCCCCGCAGCGTCCAGATAAGGCTGCAGACTCTCCGGCCCAGTTCTGGCAACCGTTTATAGTGACTGGCCTAACCTGGTTTTTTTAATGATGTTTTAATTAGTATTTTCAATAAACCCCGGTGCGGTGGTTAATGGCTGATTCCTTTGATCTCTGGCAGACGCTCTCAATTTACCTGGTGTAATCCTTGGGTGGGATTTTGTATCTTGTAGATATATAATATAGCCCACCCACCCAGTAGGAAGGTGCCACAAGAACAGCACCAACACCGGAATCCAAGGTGTCAACTTCAACAGTGTATTGCATGGAGGGATCAGGGCAAAACAAAACAGGGGCTTGGGTGATACGGGACTTTAACTTGAGGAAAGCCTTGTTGGCTTCATCTGTCCAAGCAAAAGGTGTTTTTATAGATGTTAGCTGAGTCAGGGGAGATACTACCTGGCTGTAATTACGGATGAAACGTCGGTAGAAAATTGCGAAACCAAGGAAGTGTGGCAATTGTTTGCGGGTCGTGGGAGTTGGCCAGTCACGGACTGCGTCTACCTTCTCCGGATCGGTCATTTATTGATCGCAATTTCCAAGATTTTTGATAAAATATATGTCGTGCTCAAACATCAGCCATCCACATTCACCCAGCGCTGCTCCTCCTGATACGCCGGTGTTGGTACAGGATCGGCTCGGGGTGTCAGAGTCCAAGCCCCCAGGCCGGGCTCTCCCAGCTGACCGGTTTCCGTCTTGGACCACATTACCCAGCATGCCCCTCACGGGGATTCCCTCCACGCTGCACCTGCGTCAATCCATGTCTATATATGGAAGACGCTACACCGGCTCTTCACTCAGTCATCGTTCCACCGTGATCCATGATCAGAGTATTTCCAAAGCTACTACAGCTAAACCTCCACCTTTCCTCCTCAGACCTCATCCGTCAGCCTTTCCAGCACCGCTTTCAGCCCACCGTCTGTATAATAAAAGCTCTTACTCCCGAACCCAGTCTTCGAGTCTGACACGGGGTCCTTCGACTGCCAATGAAGTCACATTACTGCAAATCTACTCGGCTTTCACACATACGTTTTGGAAAGACATCAGCTGTTTTTTTGTTAATAAATTCTTGTTTGTTAACACCTAAATGTTTTCTTCATAATTGTAATTTGTTAATAAAACACCATATTATCTTTGTTTTGTAAAGAATGTGAAACTGCATAAAACCAACATCGGATTGACAAAAAAATAGAACAGTTTTTACATGTGGAGTTCATCTGTATATTTCCTTAGTTGTTATCTAAATACATTCTTCGTCTTCATCTTCGTCTTCCTCCGCTTATCCGGGTCCGGGTCGCGGGGGCAGCATCCCAATTAGGGAGCTCCAGGCCGTCCTCTCCCCGGCCTTGTCCACCAGCTCCTCCGGCAGGACCCCAAGGCGTTCCCGGACCAGATTGGAGATGTAACCTCTCCAACGTGTCCTGGGTCGACCCGGGGGCCTTCTGACGGCAGGACATGCCCGAAACACCTCCCCGGGGAGGCGTCCAGGAGGCATCCTGACCAGATGCCCAAACCACCTCAACTGGCTCCTTTCGATCCGGAGGAGCAGCGGTTCTACTCCGAGTCCCTCCCGAATGTCCGAGCTCCTCACCCTATCTCTAAGGCTGAGCCCGGCCACCCTACGGAGGAAACTCATTTCGGCCGCTTGTATCCGCGATCTCGTTCTTTCGGTCATTACCCAAAGCTCATGACCATAGGTGAGGATTGGGACGTAGATCGACCGGTAAATCGAGAGCCTGGCTTTCTGGCTCAGCTCCCTCTTCCCCACGACAGATCGGCTCAGCGTCCGCATCACTGCAGACGCCGAACCGTCACCTTATCGTGGTGGAGGAGTTTGAGTGCCCTAATGATCCTAGGAGCTATGTTGTCTGGGGCACTTAGTGCCCCTGGTAGGGTCTCCCATGACAAATTGGTCTTAGGTGATGGGTGAGACAAAGAACGGTTCGAAGGATCTTTCATGGCGGTTAAAACGAAGAGTCGGAGTACCCGGCCCGGAGGGTTACCGGGGTCCCACCCTGGAGCCAGGCCTGGGGTTGGGGCCCGTGAGCGAGCGCCTGGTGGCCGGGCTTTCGCCCATGGGGCCCGGCCGGGCCCAGGCGAACCGGATACATGGGCTCGTCCAACTGTGGACCCACCACCCGCAGGAGGAACATGAAGGGTCCGGTGCAATGCGAATCGGGTGGCAGACCAAGGCGGGAGCCTTGGCGGTCCAATCCCTGGACAAGAAAACTAGTTTTTGGGTAAATACATTCTTTGACACAAAATATTGCTTGGGAGGGACGGCAAGATGGCAAACTAAGCGGCTGTCCTTAACTTAGCTCTGGTGCAAGGTACCTTTTATCCCTCCTTTTTTGACGCTTTGTTCCCTCAAAAACCTTACGCTGACTTTACAAAGATGCCAAAAGAACAGAAGAAGGACAAAAGGGAAAGCAAGTCTTCCCAGAATGATAATATACAAGATTTGGCTTCAGCTGCGGATGACCATGAATACTGCCTTTCAGACATGGAGCTTGAATGTGGCGGCGGGGAAAAAAGAAATCTGGAGGAAATGAATGATTTGCTTCACTCGACTCCGTCTAAAGGTGACCATCCAAGAAAGATTACTAGACCCAGTCCCACAGCGAGTGACATCCTGGTAGCTATTCAAGCTCCACGTGCGATTTGATAAACAAGATGACAAAACGGCGGACATTAACAACAAGTTATCTGAGAATGCCTCGTTGATTGCCAGTCTTGCTGAGTTCATTGAGTTCAATGCAGTTGAAGTCCGTGATTGTAAACATAAAATTGCGGGCTTGGAGAAGGAAGCCTCAACCTTACGAAGAGAAGTTGATGATCTCAAAGAAAAGGCAAGAGAACGAGACCGGTCTCACGAAGGTGGAATCTAAGGATTAAAGGAATGAAAGAACGCATGGGCGAAGATATCAGAAAAGAGGTGATCAAAATTCTCGCCAAGATTGCCCCAGAATGGTCGGATAATTTGGAGTACATCGTCGACACTGTGCACCGGATTGGAAGAAAAGAAGAGGGCAGAAATCGCCAAGTCATAATTCAATTCACACAGCGCCTACACCGAGATGGAATATGGAAGAAGTCCAAAAAGGCTCAGATTTGTGAGAGTGGAAAAAATCCATTTTGCCGAGGACTTGACGAAGGAGGATCGTATGGAGAGGGAGAAGGTTTGGCCGAAAATCTTACAAGCCAGAAAAGGGGGGGAGAAGGCTTACTACAGGGGAGCTGTCAGTTATAACGGCCGTCGCATTCTGGCAGATGGCTGAAAGGTGTTCACCTTTACTTGTTTTCTGAATTCTACTCAAAGAGGGACACTTGACAGTTATGAAGGGGATGGGAGGTGCCGACACCACTGTTCTCTCACCTTTTACTAAACAGGAAAGTAAACAAAATTTTTCTTTTTTGTATATCTTCCAAGTTTGATATTCTTAATATTTTTTAACTCTATTTTTGTTTATTTTTAATGCTACGCACGTGTTTACCCTTTGTGTCGTTGAATGTTAGAGGTCTCAGGGATAATGTTAAAAGAAAAGCAATGTTTATGTTTATCAAAGGGCTAAAAGCGAATTGTGCCTTACTACAAGAAACTCATTCAAGTGACGCTTGACGCCACCTTCTGGTCAAATCAGTGGGGTGAAAAAAATCCTCCAGCCACGGATCAAACCACTCCGCTGGAGTAGCTCTCTGTTTCTACCGATGTCCAGGGAAGGTCGTGACTTTTCAGGCTGATATTTCAGGACACTGGCTGGCAGTTGTATTGAGTATTGATGGTTCATTTGTGATCCTAGTAAATGTTTATGGGTACTCCTCTGTAACTCTAAATAAGCTCATGCTGGAAAAAATAACAGATGTCTTTTCCGAGTATAAACTTTTATACCACACAGACCATGTGTTACTAGGCGGTGATTTTAATCTTGTTCCAAATGAATGGCAGGATAGAAACCCTCCTAGATACAGTATTAATCAGTGTAATCCAACTCTAACAAAATTCATTGCTTCAAACAATTTAAGTGACATATGGAGAGAGAGAAAATCCTGGAGTTACTCAATTCTCTTGGATTAAACCAAATGGTAATATGTCCAGATTAGATCGGTGGTTGGGCTCATCTGTACTATATAGATATGTTTCACATGTTTCCATCTCAGCAGCCCCGTTGACAGATCATACTATTATTACTCTTAAACTTAACTCTGAAAATATAACACAGTTTAAAAAAGATTACTGGAAATTTAATGCAGATCTGTTAATTGATGATGGGTATGTTAAGATGGTTAAAGACCTCCTCCATAAAATTTACTATGATGGAACAATTGGTACTTACACACACAGATGGGAATTTTTTTAATTTAAAGTTAGAGAATTTCAATTGCGTTTAGTAAAATGAGAAGTAGACAACAAAAGGAGTTTGAAAGTAAACTACTTGACAATTTAAATAACTATTGTAATAGACAGCTTATGTCAGAGGCTGATAAGAAATACCTTTTGTCTTTACAAGCTCAATTAGATGATTTATACAAGAAAAAGGCTCATGGAGCATACAATAGAGCTTGTGCAAAATGGATAGAAGAAGGTGAAAAAAGTACTTCATATTTCTACAGTCTGGAGAAACGGAGGCAAGAGAAGAAATCTATTAGTACATTAATTGTAAATGGGGAAGAATGCACAAATCAAGACTATAGCAGAAGAAATACATAAGTTTTATTCAAATTTATACTCATCTAAATATTTAATTACTGATTTAATTCCTTTTTTGATCAGATTGAACCTTATATTCCAAAAATCGATTCTGTATTCAGAGTAATTTGTGATTCTGACACATCACTGGATGATTTAGATCAAGCCTTAAACAAACTGAAAATGGACAAATCTCCTGGTCAGGATGGCTTGATTGCCATCTTTTATAAATTCTTCCGGAAAGAAATTAAAGAATTTTTCTTCAAAACTATTAGGAAAATTATTAGTAATTAAACATTAGCAACGACAATGAAACAGGGTCTTATTTCCCTTATTCCCAAACCTGGTAAAGATAAAAGATTAATCGATAATCTATGACCAATTGCTCTATTGAATACAGATTATAAAATTCTGGCTCATGTTATTGCAAACAGATTAAAGGATGGTTTGGATCATATTATTAGTGAAACACAATCTGGGTTCCTTAAGAATCGTTCTATCCACAATAATATTAAATTAGTTTTAGATCTACTGGATTATAATCACTTAACTGAAGATGATGGTGTGATTCTTTTTTTAGACTTTTGTAAAGCATTTGATACGGTCGAACATCCTTTTATTTTAAAAGCTTTACAATATTTTGGTTTTGGTAAAAAATTCATAGATTTAATTTCTTTGTTATACTCTGATAACATCAGTTCTATTTCTTTACCTTTTGGAACGTCTAAACGATTTAACGTCAGTCGAGGAATCTGTCAGGGGTGTCCAGCTTCTTCGTTACTTTTCATTAGTGTTGTGGAACTTTTAGCTATTTTCATGAAACACAATCCAAATATTCAACCACTGAACTTGATGGGTGCCCCATTGATCATAAGTCAATTAGCAGATGATACTACACTATTTTAAAGAACACATCACAGGTTCCTCTCGCACTAAATGAAATTTCACTATTTTCAAAGGCCTCTGGTTTGTACCTGAATATCAGAAAATGTGAATTATTAAATATTCATGATTGTGAACCCAGTATCTCTCTTAACATAGCTATTAAAACTGAAATTAAATATTTGGGTATTATAATCTCAAAGAATACAAATAATAGAGAAAATCAAAATTTTGAGCAGATTACCCAGAAATCTAAAAAGATCCTAATCAGCTGGTTACAAAGAAACCTCTCCATCTTTGGACGCGTCTTACTTACCAAAACAGAAGGTATCTCTCGACTGATTTATCCATCACAATGTTTCCAATAGACTAATCAATAATATAAATAAAATTAACATTAATTACATTTGGAGAAACAAGCAACATTATATTAGGAAGAATGATGTAGTGAAATCATTTGAAGAAGGAGGTTTGAATGCAATTGATTTTGAAGCAATGGATGGTTCCATCATACTCAAATGGTTGGAGTCTTTCATGAATAACTCAAACAGTATTTGGTTTTATTTCCCTAAAATAATTTTTGAGAAGCTTGGTGGCATTGAATTTCTCTTAAAGTGTGACTTTGAAATTTCAAAATTACCTATTAAATTATCTAATTTTTGTAAACAGGTTCTCCAGTACTGGAAAATGATTTACAAGGATACTTTTTCTCCACATACAAATTCTATTTGGAACAACAGATGTATAATGATAAAAAGATAATCCATTTTTTATAAGGATTGGATGGATCATGGAATTTGGACAGTTTTACACCTGTTGGACAGTGATGGCAATGTATTATCATGTAATAAATTCATAGATAATTATGGCGTATCATGTACCCAAAATAAATTCATTAAAGTTGTGAAAGCCATTCCCCCTGCAATGATTCAGATGGCTAAAGCCAGTTTAACCTATTCTTCCTCTATAATTCGTGAACCGTCCTTAATTATTGATGATCGTCAATTTAAAGGAAAGTCATGCAATAATAAATTTTTAAGGACAATTCTAACCAAAAAACTTTTTCCTTCTCAATTAAAAAGAAAATATTTGTTTAAAGATTAATTCTAGGTTTTTGATTAAATATCTTTCTTTACCTATTCCACCAAAAGCAAAAGAAAATCACTTCAAAATTTTAAATGCCATTTACCCATCCAAGGACTATCTTCATAAGAAATTCAATATAGATACGAACACATGCACTTTTTGCAACACTGATGTTGAGACTACAGAGCACCTTTTTTATTCATGTGACGGTTCCAGATCTTTTTGGAATGATTTTCAGTACTGGTTAACCTCTAAAAATATTGACTGCCCTTCGCTAACCTTTCAAATAATTAGATTTGGCCTACAAACAGAAAATAAGAAAATACAATTTGGGATTAACAACTTATTTATAGTTGCAAAATGTTTCATTCATAAATGTTGCTTCTTAAAAATTACTCCGATTTATGCTGGCTTTAAAAATGAAGTTCTTCTATTGAAGGCTTCATTAGATAAGTGTAAATTAAATAAAGCTCAGATCTTACTTGAATTTTTGATGCTGCTTTTCAACTGATGTAGCTAGACTCTACTTGCGTACTTCTGTTTTTGTTTTGTTTTCTTTGTTTACTTTATAAGGAAGGTCATTTAATGTACTTGTATGCTGTTTTATGTTATTTCTGACCTATTGTCCGAAAGACCGAAGCAGAACTAATATTCCGCAGAGGGGAACTAATGTTTGTTCAGTGCTTCCAGACCATGCCTTTAATTTATGACGGACATACTTCCGGTTTAACGTTGTGTATGTTGTGCGTGACTGATATAAAAGTGAGTACTAAAGGCGAATATTGATGTTATATTTATGTTCGCTAGTTTATTTCATGTTTGGTAGCCCGTCAGTCGCAGTTGTTATTCGTTAGCATGTTTAATAGTGTTTAAATGACTGCCGTTAGTTGTTAATGCTAAAGCTAGCCTTGTGAGTTCTATACTAAGTTGGTAACGTACCTTCAGTTACACGAGTACCGGTTGATAATTTGTTTAGTTAGCAGTGGGTGTTGGCTATGTCTTTGTTGGATTATTTAACTTACGGAAGTCACTTTGTTTCTTCCTAGAAACCACACATATACATACATGTATTCAACTCCAGCCACAAGAGTCTGCTGTTTAATGTCAATGCCAATAAATCCACTGAAGATACTTCTAGTCCGCCTGGTTCTCTGATCGGAACCTCCTGTCCATATTGACTGCCTCAACCAGTCTGTATCCCCTTACTAGTGTAGTGCTACTACATTAAAGTCTGGTCCTTCGAGCCCGGATTGAGGCTAAACCACCACAAATGGATGATCCTGCGCCCACGGAAGAGGAACAAAGCAGACCACAGAGAGTGACTCGTCTACCCCAGCACCTAATGGACTATGAAGTGGATTATTCAGTGCACAGCTCACAGCCTCCACTCGCTTCATCCCACTCTAATTGCAAATACCAAAGCCATTCGAGGAGAGCTACAAGCACTGTAACCAGCTCCAGTTCACATTCTGGGCGGCGAACCATCTACTCCACTGGCCGCTATCCCCTGCACAGCCTCTCGCCGCTGCAAGCAGCTTTACTAGAAGTGTCAAGAAATGCAAACTAAATGATCTACAGCAGCAGCTGGAGGAAGACACTCTAGCCGAGCGTGAGCTCCAGCAGATACGGACACAAGCTAGGGCAGCTCAACTAGCTCAAGAGGAAGCCCTACAGGATAGAGAAGCTATAAGCAAGTGCCTAGAACAGAGTCGTCGTCTCAAAAAGGTAGAAGCGGACGTAGAACTAGCCGAACTAGTAACCTCCATGCTCTCCACTAACAGCATCACTAGCAAAGACAACCAGGTCTCAATACTTACCGGTCCAGTAGCATCAGTTGGACACCCGATCTCAGCCACAGTCCCTCAGCCTGAACCACACTCTCATAATGCTCCATCCAGGGATGCGCAGAACCCTGCCCAAGGCGCAGACATAGTGTAGGCCCCACCAGCACCTCCATCAGTAAGTACACCTGCTCCAGCAGCCAACGTACTCTCGCCCATTACACCACAACAACAACCCACTCAAGGTCGAGGGACAATGTCAGCTGCTGCAGTTCCCTGGCCACAGCCAAGCACAGCCCAAACTACCTTCTCATCTGACATTCCTCCCACGATGCAGCAGCAGAGGGAATCCCACAACATTCCGTCTTCTGCAGTGTTGTACCCTCCATGTACAGGTACCAATCCAGGACATACTCTACCGGCCCTGGCCCCGATGCCTTGAGAGGTAAAACCTGCAGCCACTCCTGCACCATAGCCAGCCCCTCCGCCAACGCCCGCCACCTATTCTGGTCCACAGCCACAAGTCGGAGCGGACATGTTTATTGCTGCTGCTTTTGGCATACCTTACCTCGGCTTTCCACAGGAGCTGTCAGCAACACGTTACTGCAGCAGCACGTCTTGCTCGTGTAAGCTGCTGCTTGGCCCTTTCCACGAGACACGAAGCAGCAGGGGAGCAGCTGTCACCGACAGAGCACGAAGTCACACGAGTGACTCAGTAAACAGTAAACACAACAACAGTAAACACAACAACAAGCAGGAGAAAATTACAACATGGTTAGTGTTTTATGTTCTGTCCGTTTTATAATCGCCAATACGGACCTGAAAAACAAAGGAGACTGCTAGCTACGTGATAACTTCTCACGGGGCCGAACAGTTAGTAACCTTTTTTAAAAGTAAAGAAACCGGAAGGCAGTATGTTCTTTATTCTGAAAATCTCGGGAGCTTCTTTCCATTTCCGCATCCGATTTCCTGTCTTTCCTTCCCAAAAATGTCGTTCAGAGGCGTTGCGCGTAGAAAATAGAACCGGCGCGTAAGGTCCACGACATGCTGCTCCTGAGACGCGGCCGACTCGCGCTGCTGACGGCTGCTGACGGCTCCAGTGGAAAGGGTTCTGTTGACCACAGCGGTTCCTATCAGCAGCTATGATGTGCTGCTACAGTAACATGCTGCTGACGGCTCCTGTGGAAAGCCGGGGTAAGCCAACACTACCAGTATTTGAGAGTGGGCGGGAGAGTGACTTTGCCCTCCTTAAGATGGCACTGGACAGCTTATTAGACAATCACAGCCATCTTAGTGAGCAGTACAAAGACCAAGTAATACTGAGTCACATAAAATTACCCAGTGCATTACAACTCACAAAGGCCTATATGCATCATCCAAATCCATACACTGCTGCACTCGATGCATTACAGGATAAATATGGCCAACCAAGGCAGCTCGTACAATCAGAGCTTGGTATCCTCCTAAACTCCCCTGCACTCAAGATGAGCGACATTAACAGTTTTGATACCTTTGCTCTGTCCGTACAATCCCTTGTGGGGATGTTACAGACTCTAGAAGGCCCAAATGGGATTGAGCTCCAGTGTGGATCGCATGTGGACCGGTTACTAGGTAAAATGCCCCCCTTTTACCGTGACGGCTTTGTGGAGTATTGCCTCAACCGGAGTATCCTGCAGTCTGGTTCAGACAGAACGTACACACTACCAGATCTCACTGTCCTACTCCAGGTCAAGTCCCAAGCCAAACGCATCTCAAGCCGGGCTGCAGCTCTATATCAACCCGAGCCTCACAGGCTAAGTAAGAGTGAAAGGAACCCCAACGCATATCGGGAACGATCCACTCCTGTACTTCTCACAGTAAACAATGATACAACTCCCTCCAAGCCAACTCATAGCAAATCGGCTCCAAAACCACAGCCCTATTGCCCACACTGTGATGAGAAGGATCACCACCTAAACGCATGTGATAAGTTTAAGAAGCTTACACCTGATCAGATTGTAAAATGGATCAAGGATGGAAATCAGTGCCGGAAGTGTGGCCGCAGTCACGCCACAGAGAACTGTACCCTTAAACGGCCCTGTAAGATCTGCAAAGAGCTACACCTCACTGTACTCCACGACCCCGTCCAATACACATCTGGTGCAAACCCAACCACAAGTTCTACAGCAACCAAAGTCTACCTTGACCGCCCAAACCGTTCACAGCGGGTGATGCTAAAGGTAGTCAAGATTCTCATCCACCATGGCAAGCAGGCATTAGAAGCCTATGCTATATTCGATGATGGCTCAGAGAGGACTATCGTACTAGCATCGGTCCTACAATCCCTCAAACTACAGGGCACCCCAGAGACTCTCCCTATACAAACCATTCACCAGAATGTGAAAAATTTAGGAGGGCTAACAGTCTCCTTTGAGGTATCGTCTATCACCAATCCGAATGAGAAGTATCTCATCTCCAACGCCTTTTCTGCTGATGGACTAAGTTTTGCAGAGCACAACTACCCAATAGCAGCACTACAGCACAACCACAGACACCTAAGAGACCTACCTCTTCCCACAGTGGATCATGTGCAGCTTCTGCTACTGATTGGGTCAGACATGAGCCATCTTATAACTCCAGTTCAGCCTATCATTAAGGAACCCAAAGACGGACCCATTGCTGTATGTACTCGTCTTGGCTGGTGTCTCCAAGGCCTAATGACTCAAATACAGAGCTAAACTCGCCCAACTCAATGCCTACACCTTGCAACAGCAACAAGCACTGAGTTGTTCCAGCACGTACAGCGCCTTTAGCAGCTAGATATCTTGCCATACTCTGAGAAAGTTGTGACCAGGTCAAAGCTGGATCAGCAAGCCCTCAACCTTCTACAAACCTCCACAATTCGAGTGGACACTGACGGCATCAGACGTTACGCTACACCTCTTCTCCGCCGTTCACCACCAACTCCTCTTAAGGCCCCGAAGAGGCAGGGCTTCCGAGTCTGCGCAGCACTGAACGTAAACTTGTCAAGGATCCATCAAGAGCTGCCTCCTACTGCTCTGAGATCCTAAAGCTAGAGTTTGCGGGTTATGTGGCTAAGGTCTCATCCGAAGAAGCACATAAGTCAACAGAGTCCTGGTACATTCCGCACCATATGGTGCACCACAATGGCAAAGATCGAACTGTCTTTAACTGCTCCTTCCAATATAAGGGACAGTGCCTATATGAGCAGCTCCTACCAGGGCCTACATTAGGACCATAGCTGTTGGGAGTCCTTCTGAGATTTCGTCAGTACGCCGTGGCCATCAGTGGTGATATCAAAGGCATGTTTCACCAGGTACTGCTACTCGACTCAGACAAACCCCTACTGCGCTTTCTGTGGAGGAACATGCAGAGGGAGGAGAAGCCACACATCTATGAATGGCAGGCCCATTCGGAACTACTTGCAGTCCATGCTGTGCCATCTACACACTGCAGCATCACGTTCAAAGCTGTCTGCCGTACCCAGCCAACCTGATCGACATTGTCACCCAAGCCTTTTACGTGGATAACTGCCTTTACAGCACACCAGACCCTGCCAAAGCCAAGGTCGTTGTGGACGGATTACTGACACTTCTAGCAGAAGGAGGCTTTGTCATCCGACAGTGGGCTAGCAACTTTCCTTCAGTCATTGACCATCTGCCTTCTGATGCCAGGTCTGCTAGTAGTGAGTTATGGTTGTCCCGAGATAGCACCAAGCTCGATGAGTCCACTCTCGGCTTACAGTGGAACTGTCTTGATGACACTCTGGACTACAAGCACTGCCCTGCAGAGTCACTCCAGCCCACACTGAGAAACATGTACAAGACTCTTGCAAGGCAGTATGATCCACTAGGCTTCATCACCCCCTTTACCACCAGAGCTAAGGTCCTAATACAGGATTTGTGGAAGCACAAGCTGAGTTGGGACAAACTCATAGAACACAGGCCATTGAAGGAGAAGTGGTTTGCCTGGGCAGGTGAGCTTCCCCAGTTCCGTCAGGTGCAGTTCCCCAGGACTTACACACCACCACACGTGGATGACACAGCCACCAGGCAGCTTCACATGTTCTGCAACGCCTCTGAGAGGGCCTATGGATCAGTTGACTACCTGCACACCACAGATGGTGAAGGTAACGTCCACATTGCCTTCATTCTCACTCGCTCCAGGGTAGCCCCCAAGAAGTGTCTCTCCATACCAAGACTGGAACTAAGTGCCCAGGAGCCCAGCTGGTCAAATTAATAAAGACTGAACTTACCATTCCCATTCAGGAAGTCGTGTGTTGGTCAGATTCCACCACTGTCCTTCACTGGCTGCATTCTGAGTCCTGTTGCTACAAGGTGTTTGTGGGGACACGTGTCGCAGAAATTCAGACCCTCACCGACGCTTCCAGCTGGAGATATGTGGAGTCTTCAAGGATCCCCGCAGATCACATCACCAGGGGCCTAACCTTATCAGAGTTAATACGTCATAACCAATGGAGATTTGGTCCTGACTTTCTGTCCCAGAATCAAGATCACTGGCCGGTCGTACCAAGTACCACGGTCAATGATGATCAAACTGAGATGAAGAGGAGTACCTTTGCTGGACTCGTTACTTCGAGCCCTCAGGTACCTGAGGCTGGCCAGTCCCAAACCTGGTCCGAGCTGGTCCGAGCCACTGTTCAATCTCGTCACGGGGTGGCTGCCCCCAATGATCAGATTGAAGCAGCAGATTACATTGCGGCAGAAAAGCTCTTCTGATCCAGGCCCAAGCTGACTCTTTCCCTGCAGAAATAAAGGCTCTCAAGGCTCAGCAGCTAGTCCCTACTAATAGTAGACTCAGTCCTCTTGCACCAGAGTTTGAAGAGGATACTGGTCTCATCCGAGTTGGTTGGTCGGCTCCGCCGTGCAGCAAGTCTCAAGACTGCCACCATACGCCCTATTGTCCTGGACCCTGGACATCCAGTGACCAAGTTGCTCATCAAAGACTATGATGAGAGGCTCCACCATCCAGGTGCAGAACGAGTCCTAGCCAAGCTGAGACGTCATTACTGGGTGCTAAGAAGACGCGAAGCAATTCGTAAGTACCAATATAACTGTCCCGAATGCCGACTTTGGCGTGCCAAGCCTCAGAAACCTAGAATGGCTGACCTCCCACCTGCAAGGCTACGGCTCTTTAAACCCCCTTTCTATTCAGTCGGAGTCGACTGCTTTGGTCCCTTCCTCGTGAAGATAGGACGTCGACACGAGAAAAGGTGGGGGATTTTATTCAAGTGTATGACCACGAGATGTCTGCACTTAGATCTCCTTGAGGGCTTGGATACAGAAGCGTTTTTGCTATCCTTGTGCCGGTTCATCGCCAGAAGGGGAAAGCCGTTTGAGGTCCTCTGCGACAATGGCACCAACTTCACTGGCGGTTGTCGCGAGCTACAAGAATCCTTTGAGGCTATGAGTCCTCAGCTGCAGGAGCAGCTAACTGAACAGAGGATTCGATTCCAGTTCAACCCTCCTGCCGCTCCCCACTTTGAAGGGACCTGGGAGAGAGAAATTAGGTCCATCAAGACATCACTGAGGATCGTCCTACGAGATCAGGTTGTTCCAGAGTCTGTTCTGCAGACCCTGCTCACTGAGGTGGAAGACATTCTGAACTCCAAACCTTTGGGTTACATCTCTGCAGATGTGGCAGATCTCGACCCTGTAACCCCTAATATGTTGCTGATGGGTCGCAGAGATGTGTCCCTACCACAAGCCCTGTACGACAGCGAGGACCTAGTTGGGAGACACCGGTGGACGCAGAGCCAGGTGCTGGCCGACAACTTCTGGTTGTCATTCATTCGTCAGTACCTTCCAGGACCGCAAGAACATCAGAAGTGGAGGATCGACGGAAGGGGCTTACTGTCGGCCAGGTTGACCTCATTATGGATCTGCGATTCCCATGATCATCCTGGCCCATGGGTACTGTTTCAGAGGTCTTCCCTGCCACAGATGGTAGGATCCGTTCAGCTGTAGTGCAGGTACTGGGGAAACCCTACACTCGTCTTGTCGTCAGACTGATCCCACTTCCTCAACTCTCGGAAGAAAGTGATGGTGCCTCTGATAGTCTTTCTAGGGATGAACAATTCTCTTAAAGACAATTGGGGCCGGCTGTGTCCGAAAGACCGAAATGGAACTAATATTCCGCAGAGGGGAACTAATGTTTGTTCAGTGCTTCCAGACCGTGCCTTTAATTTATGATGGACATACTTCCGGTTTAACGTTGTGTATGTTGTGCGTGACGGATATAAAAGTGAGTACTGAAGGCGAATATTGATGTTATATTTATGTTCGCTAGCTTATTTCATGTTTGGTAGCCCGTCAGTCGCAGTTGTTATTCGTTAGCATGTTTAATAGTGTTTAAATGACTGCCGTTAGTTGCTAATGCTAAAGCTAGCCTTGTGAGTTCCATGCTAAGTTGGTAACGTACCTTCAGTTACACGAGTACCGGTTGATAATTTGTTTAGTTAGCAGTGGGTGTTAGCTATGTCTTTGTTGGATTATTTAACTTACAGAAGTCACTTTGTTCCTTCCTAGAAACCACACATATACATACATGTATTCATCTCCAGCCACAAGAGTCTGCTGTTTAATGTCAACGCCAATAAATCCACTGAAGATACTTCTGGTGCGCCTGGTTCTCTGATCGGAACCTCCTGTCCATATTGACTGCCTCAACCAGTCTGTATCCCCTTACTAGTGTAGTGCTACTACACCTATACTGTTCTTTTCTGTTGCTCTTTGTTTGATGGCTGCTTTGTTCTTAACCACCTGTACTTATTTATATCTTGTTGAGTTGTAAGATATGCGCTGTATGTGTGAATTTGTACAGTAAAAAAAATATATATATATATATACATTGCTTGGTGTCTTTCAATAAAATTCTTATATTTTATTTTTGCCCTATTTCATCAACATCAAGAGCTTTTGAGGGTCACCGATTATCATTTGCTTATATTTTACATTTCCTTTAGAAATTTAAACATATTTTCTCCAAAAAGTGTTGATTTTTAAACTACAGGACTACAACCGCTACTAAAACCGCAAATTTGTTCTGACCAATCAAAATCATAACGTGATAACGTAACTTCCGTAAGCTTCATGTTCAGCCAATCAACTACTTTGATGTCATCGGCAGTCGAAGGACCCCGAGCCGATCCTGCACCCGTGCAGATCCTGTACCGACACCGGACTCGCGCTCCACGAGGAACCAGATGTTGTGCACAAGGTGCATGAGTGTTGTGAGGTGCACTGCTTGTACAGCACCTTGAGTCTATGCAGGAGAGGAAAAAAAGAGACGAGTTATCCAACACCATGCTCGTTTCCGACTGATAGCAGCAAGATCTGACCAGCCAGTGGTTAAAAGCGCCGACAGCAGATACCCATACAGACCTGGTTAGATGGCACCAAAAGAAAAGTATAGTGAGCAAGCACAGGAGAGAAGTTGTCAAAACAAGAGGCACATGCTTCATTTGAAAGTGGGCATGTTGGGGGGAAAAAACTGCACGGTCACAAACATCCCAGCTGCTGCTGATCACAATTGTCTGTGGGTCTAAACGTGAGAGAGTTTTGTGGAAATAGGTTTGTAAACAATTGGCACACTAATTCTAGTTTTTCTTGTTGACATGTTGCGTTTTGCTCGCTGTGGGAAGCTTGACGTCAACACTTGCTGCCCATAACAGAAAGACGGACTTGAATGCTGCTGAAGCAGCTGCTATGGACTCCCTGCTTCTTCCGATCAAGCGAGTGGAGAGGACCGAGCAAAGGATGTGTTTGCTTTGCTGATAAATAAAGGCAACACATTGAAATAATCCAGAACATGGACCTATAAAGACCCTGACAAAAAAAAATTCATTTTAACATAATTTCTTTGTAACTCTATGAAGTTTAAACCAGTCATCCTTTTAATAGAAAAACATTGCCTTTAAACTGTAAATAAATCACGTTCATGCTGAACTGAAGCTTCATTTTAATGGCTGGCTGGTGTTTCCCTTCCTAATATGGTGGACTCCTACACGAGTTGATGAACAAACGGATGGAGTGAAAAGTCTATGTAATTTAGGTCTATAGTGTTTAGTCTATTTCGCATTTCATTGGAAACTGGGGGTCGAACATATTCCCGTTCATACACGTAGAGTGGACGATGACGTAATCGTTTTGGGTGTGTGCTGAATGGGACGACCTCCAAAGAAAAACACTCGCAGCAGACGTGTCCCTGCTTTTAAGTGAAAATTAGCCGATCAGAGCCTGCTGGAGGTAAGACGATCTCTTATGCTGTCCGAACCGGTCCGAACACGCGCACACACACACACACACACACACACACTCGCTCGCGCGCGCGCACACACACGCTCGAGGTTGAGATGGTATTTCATTAAAGGACGATTTCACCAAGTTTTTCCATCTCAACCATCTGATGAAAAATCGAAACTATTGTTCAAAGTTCGAGATAAAGCAGTTCCTGATTTGTGAAATGTTTCTATTTAAGCAAAAGTTTCAATGTTCAAGTTAGTTTTCGTTGTTTTATTCCACATTAAGACATTTAAAAATCATCAGCTGGTGGTTAAACTCTTAACTCATGTCAGTCTTTGTGTATATTTAAAATGTATGTTTAAATAAAATCTTTAGATTTATTCCTGAATTTGTTTTGGAATGGTTTTGGGTCACAGTGGAATTAAATCAGAACTTCCTGTTTCCAGTGTTGCCTATCTGAGCCCTGTAGATACATTGAAAATGTTTGGGAAAAAACTCCTGATGTGGTTTTAATACAACGTTAAAATTTTTTTAAAGTCAACGAAGCCATTCAGTCTGAGTGAACTATGCTGACCAAGGTGTTGATCTAATTTAGGCAACTTTATTAAGCTTTCTTTGAATTCAGATGGAAGTTAACATGAGTGTTTTCCCATCAGCTACTTTGACTTCTGTCTAAAGATAAGTTTGCATATATATTTATTTGAAAGCATGCAACATCATAGAAGATATAATGCCAGATGTGATGCATCTAGATTAGGCAACAATAAATGTTAGGAAAAAAGCTAAATGTTCTTTTTCTTCATTTGTTACAGTGAGAGACTGTAGCTCCTGATGCAAACAGGTCTGATAATGGACAGATCTACTGATCATAAAGCTGTTTCAAAGAATCGTTATTCATTTGAATGTTTTATTCCAGAATTTAAATAGTTCTTTTTGGTTTTATGCAGCAGTCTATGCAGCAGAAAATCTACTCCGAGCCCCTCCCGGATGTCTGAGCTTCTCACCCTATCTCTCTTTTTTTTTTCTTTACCGTGTCCTGTCTGGCCTTGAAGCAAGCAGAATTGATGTCTGACTGCTGGTGACAAGCCTTACAGATTTACTCTCAGGTGGAGCATCAAAGCGTCTGCTTTTAATGTCACGCCTGATACTTAAAACTTTATTGTTATTGTTGTTGAATGCTTTGTAATTCCGACCAGACACGGAGACAGAGGTGAAAGAGAAAGGAAAAGATCAGGTGGGGAGAGGGGGGGGGGGGGGGGTCCACAAAAATAAACAATGAACAAGAGTCTGCTTCTAGACCTGCAGAAAAAGACAAAAAAAAAGCAAAAGGACAAAAAAAATGGGACACATCACCAATACAACAAAATCTAGCGTCAACTTGATGAAAAAATATATAATCAACATTGCTTAACTGAAAAATCACGATAATAAATCACTGTGCATTAAGTGCCCACCATAGTCTTAAGACCTGTGTTTAACGTGCCCAAGCCCATGCTTTTGAGAGCACCATGTGAGCACCTACACGCGCTTGTTTATTTAAGGTTTCTCTATAGGAGCGTCCAACAGAGAGTGTGAGGGACCACAGATCCGCCCCCCAAAGATGCGCAGGAGACGGGGGGAGCTCCAAGTCCCAGAGATCCAGGCGCTGCCTCAGGAACACAGGAACCCCAAGGAGACTTCAACCAGAAAGGCCCCCGCCCCCTCGAGAGGCACAGAGGATTGCCCCGGGGGGCCACAACCAGCAGCCGGCAGAGTCCCGGGAGACATCAGCGGCAGCCCACAGGCCTGCACGCAGCCTCCCACCCCCTAGCCGGCCGAGCCCGGGACCCAGCGACCCGGGACCCAGGGGCGACCACCCCCGCCGGGAACCCCAGCAGAGCCCAGGGACCCAGACCCCACTAGGCAGCCACCGGGATCTATCCGGCAGATGCCAAAATCTTAAACCCCCAGACCTGGTTGCAACCAACACTCAGGCAGACCAAGGCACAACCCCTCACACCAGGTGTGGCAGGGGGAGGGGGGACGAAGATCTATATCATCAAGAGAAGTTCCAGGAGAGGGGAGGAGTCAAAGGCCCCACCTGACATATACAGTCATACACAAACACAGTCACACACTCCCTCCCTCATGCTCACACATGCACATACAACCCAAAACTTACAAAAATGCACGCCGAACACCCACTCATGCTCCCCATACACACCCTATTCACTCTGGTCCCGGTACTGCTGCACATTGGGTTCAACCATCACCGGTAACCAGAGTTTGACCCTTTCTGCTGGGGTGCTGATGAGCAGGCTTCCCCACCCAACGCTGAGCACAGCAACCTACCACCCCAGACTCCAACCAGACGGCCAGATCTCCCTCCTAGCCTCCAGCCCCAGGAAGCCAAGCAACAACAGAGGTGGCTAAGACCCCTAGTCTCCCTCTGCCTGCTCCAATATAGTGTTGTGTGATCATGAGGTGTATTCCATGGCTGTGGTGAGTAGGCAGTGCGGGCATCATCCGGCCTATGCAAGCTGATACCAACGGACCACCCCACTTACACCCTCAGCCATCAGTGTCTAAGTGCAGTTTAAAATTGGAAGTGGGCACCGGCACCCGGGAGGAGGCTGAGATATCCCCTTGCCAAATGCCGTTGAATGTGCTCACTCCCAAGGCCCTAAGTGTGTGTTTGTGTGGAATGTCGTCAGTGGAAGTGTTTAAGGTGCAAATAAAATTGGGGGCAGGTTGCCACAGGAATGCGGAAATGGGGTTCATACCCACTTGCCCACTCCCCAAGGTCCTATGTGTATGTTTGTGTGATGATGTGAGGGAGCAGGAGGAGAGAAATATGCGGGGATGGGGAGGAATGGCTGGTTGGGCTTAGCCCTCCAGGGAGCCAGCTCCCCTACTGGCCCCAATAGGCACCTCTGTTGTCAAACTGCCACCCAGGGCATGGAGACCCCAGCCCATCCTGCCAGGGCCCAAAGCAGCAGCATTACAGAGCCTCACTGAGTCTGAGGGCACCAACCCAGCCCCACCCCAGCAGAATATCTATTCCCATCCCTGCATTTGCACTACTTCCAGAATATATAAGACATGGGACATCCAGGTAAGGTTGGGTCCTCCCCCTCCTGGACCTCCCCCTCCCCTGTGATGGAACGGCAGAGAAGCCAAGGTCTACCTGAGGCCCCCGAACCCGGGCCAGGCACTGCTGCGTGTTCCTGCCTTCTTCCCGGCAGCATACATGTCAGGACCTGACCCCTAAGGCCCCGCCCAGATCCCCACACGGGGCCGGCCACCCCCAAACCCCGAGCCCCCAGGCCCCCACCCAGACCCGCCCAGGGGCATTGCAGCTGCCAGGCAGTGAGCCATGGCCGCCGCCAAGATCCCCAAGGGGCCCCACTCACAACCGCCAGTAGTCCACCCCCCAAGGCAACCCAAGCACCTCCAGAGGGGGGCAACGGCCCCCCAGTCCCAGACACCCCCAGTGAACCCACCTCCAGGGAACATCCGGATACTCCAAACTCAGACCCCCCCACCCCCACCCCCCCACCCCCCACACCATTCCGCAGGACAACATCAATGGCCCCCCACCCTCGCTATTTGATGGAACTGATCAAAGGAGCCCAGAGAGATTCATCTGAAGTGGAAGCAGAGGCTATATCAAGTGCAATATGATCTAACAAAAGATTTCTATACTGGTTAATGCAGAGAGTTTCTCTATTTTTCCAATTCAAGAGGATAGTTTTCTTAGCGATGCATATGGCAGTCAGAACCACGTGAACCAAAGATGTTGCAATCGGGACATCGTCCAGCTTCCCCAGTAAACAAAGAGAGGGGGTGGTTGGGATATGACATTTCAGCGACTTTGACAGGTCTTCACACACTCTACCCCAAAATTCCTGGACAGGTGGACAGGACCACAGTGCATGAATGTAATTGTCAGGAACGTTGTTTGTGCAGTGTGTACAGGTGTCAGATGACACAAACCCCATCTTGAAAATCCGATGACCTGTATAGTGTACTCTGTGTAGAATTTTGTACTGAATTAACTGATCATTTTAAAAGTTTTTAAACAAGTTTGGGACCAGAAGTTCTGGTCAAAGCTGACTGATAGATCTACCTCCCATTTTTCAATAGGGATTACTATTCTATCGTCTATTTTGGACAGTGTCTTATATACTTTAGACAGTAGTTTGGGGGGTTTGAGATTAAAGAAGTCTAATACCCTTGGTGGTGTTTGTAATTCTATTTTATTGAGCTTAAATTTTTGTTTTACTACAGATTTAATTTGGTGGTATTCTAAAAAGCTATTCTTATCTATTCCAAATTGGGAGACTATTCTATTAAATGGGATGAAGTCCAATCCTTCATATATATGTTCCAGGTATAGGATTCCTTTATTATTCCAGTCCGGAAGGTTTATCATTTTATTCTTTTGCAAAATATCAGGATTATTCCAGATAGGTGTGCGTCTGCATGGTACTAGTGAAGACTCTGTCATTTTAAGATACTCCCACCATGCTGTCAGAGAGGTGCTGATACTAATACTTTTGAAGCCTTCATGTTTTCTTATGGTTGAGCTAATAAATGGTAAGTCTGAAAGCTCTATCGTATTGCAAAGTGTCTGTTCTATATCTAACCAGGACTCATCTAGTGGGTTATCTTGCAACCATCTTGGTATATATTGCAGCCTGTTGGCTAAGAAATAATAATAAAAGTTCTCACCCTATCTCTAAGGGAGAGCCCAGCCACCCTGCGGAGAAAACTCATTTCGGCCGCTTGTATCCGCAATCTCGTTCTTTCAGTCACCACCCAAATGTCATGACCATAGGTGAGGGTAGGAATGTAGATCGACCGGTAAATCGAGAGCTTCGTCTTTTGACTAAGCTCACTCTTGACCACGACAGACCGGTACAATGCCCGAATCACTGCAGATGCAGCATCAATCTGCCAATTGAGCTTGTGCTCCAGGTCCCCGGGAACAAGACCCCGAGATACTTAAACTCCTCCACTTGAGGCAGGACTTCGTCCCTGACCCAGAGAAGGCATTCTACCCTTTTCCGAATCCAGACCATGGTCTCAGATTTAGAGGAGCTGATTCTCATCCCAGCTGCTTCACACTCGGCTGCGAACCGCTCCAGCGAAAGCTGAAGATCACATTCTGATGAAGCCAACAGGACCACATCATCTGCACAAAGCAGAGACCCAATCCTCAGGCCATCAAAATGGATGCCCTCAACACCTTGGCTGCACCTAGAAATCCTGTCAATAAAGGTTATGAACAGAATCGGTGACAAGGGGGAGCCTTGATGGAGTCCAACTCTCACTGGGAACGAGCCCGACTTACTGCCAGCAATGCGGAACAAGCTCTTACACCGGTCACACAGGAACCTAACAACCTGCATCAGAGGGCCTGGTACCCCATAGCCCCAGGGCCCCCTAAGGGAGGTCAAACGCCTTCTCCAATTTCACTAAACACATGTAGATTGGTTGGGCAAATTCCCGCGCAGGATCCCCCTAAGGGTATAGAGCTGGTCCAGTGTTCCACGGCCAGAACAAAAACCGCATCGCTCCTCCAGAATCTGAGGTTCGACAATCCGACGGACCCTCCTCTCCAGAACCTCTGAAAAGACCTTACCAAGGAGGTTAGGAGTGTGATCCCTCTGTAGTTGGAACACACCCTGCAGTCCCCCTTTTTTAAATAAGGGAACCACCACCCCGGTCTGCAAGTCCAGTGCGACTGCCCCCGATGTACACGCGATATTGCAGAGCCTTGTCAGCCAACACAGCCCCGCAACATCCAGAGCCTTAAGGAACTCTGGGCGGATCTCATCGACCCCTGGAGCATTGCCACAGAGGAGCTTTTTAACCACCAGTTGTATGGACTTCTTGCTCCATGGTCATACCAAACTCCTCCCATGCCTGGGATTATGCCTCCGTGACCACCCGAGTCGCATTCTGCTTGGACTACCGATACCTGTCAGCTGCCTCTGGAGTCCCACAGGCTGAAAAGACCTGATAGGACTCTTTCTTCAGCCTGACAGCATCTCTAACCACTAGTGTCCAACAGCAGGTTTGTAGGTTGCCGCCACGACGGGCACCAATGAACTTCTGTTGGCCATAATCCATATTTTTAAATAATAACATAGAAAATGGGATGGCACTGCATTTTAACCAAACACTGACTGAATCAGAGGCCACCTTGTGATTTCTGCTCTGTTCTGTCTCCATCAGACACAATGGCCTCATCCACCCCTCTATCCAAGGCCAACACCAGCTTCTCTCTGGATCTGCTCAGAAAACTGAGTGAAGACAACTCAACTGCAAACATCTTCTTCTCTCCTTTCAGCATTTCTTCAGCTCTGGCTATGGTGATGCTGGGAGCCAGAGGAGACACGGCCACACAGATATCAGAGGTACCCAGCAGTGTGTTTCAGTTTGATCCTCACTGTGCCTCTGTGTGACACTACTACTTTGTCCGCAGTGTTTAAAAACTCAGGACTGCCGGGATGATGTCCACTCTCAGTTTGACAAACTGCTGGGAGAGCTCAACAAGCCAGGTGCTCCTTTTGCCCTCAGCTTGGCTAGCAGGCTGTTTGGAGACCAGTCCTACCAGTTCCTTCAGGTCAGTGGGTGATGGCCTGAGCAAATAATTTGTTTTTATTAGAAAAGGTAAGTGGTTTAAAGATTTTTTTCTGACAGCGAATGAATTAGATCTGGTAGCTAACATTTTTATGATAATCTAAAAAAATGTGCTTTGTGTTTTCAGGAGTTTTTAACACAAACCAGGACAAACTACAAGTCTGAGCTGGAGTCTGTGGACTTCAGAACTAAATATGAGAAAACCAGAAACGAGATCAACAGCTGGGTGAAGAAGCAGACACAAGGTGGATCACCAAAGCCATATTTATACATCTCCGTCAGCTCCGCGAGGGAGAGACGCACGGACGGATGGAGACAATTTGCCCTCATATTTCTCCGTCTCCTGGGGAATGTTGCAAAGCAATTCCCCGCCAGGACAATAGAGGGCATAGCGCTGTTCTGTGGAATCCTGTCATGTATCCGGTCCAAGATAGTGTGTTTATATTGTGTTCTAGTGTGTTTATATTGTGTTCTTTGTATATAAGAGACTTTTTAAACGCGGACAAATTTGTCACTCATCCTCCTCCACCTCTTCATGCGCTCGCCACCTCTAAACCCACATTTCCCGTCATTTCCATCCACGAATAGAACGCATGCTGCGTATCTTTTCTCTCCTCCAGTCACGGGGACTAAATCGTTCATATTTTTAGAGTTTTTCCTAGAGGTACTCTTCAAGCTTCTCCATGTCTGCCGCTAGATATCCTTGGGTCTCTATGTTTTTGAGGGCGCAATGGTGGCGCTATTTACAACAGTGGCGTTCTAACCAATCACAAGCTTACGTTCTCCGTCTTGATGGACGGATGTTTAGAATAGAATAGAATAGAATAGAATTCAACTTCATTGTCATTGCACATGTACAGGTACAGGGCAACGAAATGCAGTTTGCATCCATCCAGAAGTGCTTTAGCCGTGATATAGACGTATTACAATATATATTAGCAATAATATAGATGTGTAAGTATATTACAGAAATAGATCTATTACGTATGTTATAATGTACACGGTATGAAGTATGTTATGAATATTCTATGACTATAAGTATGTACAGGCTGTAGTTAATACAAGCAGTCCATGAGTTTAACGTGGGTCAGATGTCAGGAGGCAGGGTTCAGGAGTCTGACAGCTGTTGGGAAGAAACTGTTCCGGTACCTGGTGGTCTTAGTCCGGAGGCTCCTGTAGCGCCTCCCAGAGGGCAGCAGGGTGATCAGTGCATGTGATGGGTGACTGTGGTCTCTGATGATTTTCCCTGCCCTTTTCAGACACCGCTTCCTGTAGATGTCCTTTATGGCAGGAAGTGGTGCTCCGGCGATGCGCTGGGCAGTTTTCCCGACCCTCTGCAATGCCTTCCAGTCCGAGGAGGAGCAGTTCCCATACCAGACTGTTATACAGTTGGTCAGGATGCTCTCGGTGGTGCAGCAATAGAAGTTCACCAGGATGTCTGAGGACAGGTTGTTCTTCCTCAGAGTCCTCAAGAAGAAGAGGCGCTGGTGAGCCTTCTTGACCAGCTTTGAGCAGTTGGTATTCCAGGTGAGATCCTCGGAGATGTGGACTCCCAGGAACTTGAAGCTGCTCACACGCTCCACTGCCATCCCCTTAATGTGGATGGGTGGATGTGGGTCAGCATTCCTCCTGTAGTCCACGATGAGCTCCTTAGTCTTCTCAGTGTTGAGCAGCAGGTTGTTTGTGTCGCACCACTCGGTCAGACGGTCCACCTCCTCCCTGTAGGCGGTCTCATCGTTGTCACTGATGAGACCAATCACCGTGGTGTCATCTACAAACTTAATGATGTTGTTGGAACCATCAGCAGGTCAGCAGTCGTGGGTGAAAAGGGAGTAGAGGAAAGGGCTCATCACACAGCCTTGTGGTACACCAGTGTTCATTGTGATTGTTGATGAGCAGCGGTTATCCAGTCGGACATGTTGAGGGCGGTTGGTCAGGAAGTCCAGTAACCATTTGCAGGTGAGGGTCCTAAAAGTGGTGTTGCGGGCCTTCAGTAGGAGACGAACATCCCGGTTCATCCAAGGCTTCTGATTGGGGTACATGGTCATCCTTTTCTGGGTGGTGACCCTGTCTGTGGTAACGGAGATGTAATACAGTACAGATGAGGCGTACTGGTCCAGGTCTGTGTTGGTGAACATATTCCAGTCTGTGTTTTTAAATCTGTCCTGGAGCACCGCGTCTGTCCCCTCTGGCCACACTTTAATTGTCCTCACAGCAGGTTTCACACGTTGGATGAGTGGTGAATACCGAGGTGTGAGGAACTGGGAGAGATGGTCCGATTGTCCAATGTGGGGGAGAGGTGTTGCTTTGTAGGCTCCAGCCAAGTTGGAATAAACATGGTCTAAAGTCTTGTCTCCTCTAGTGTGGCAGGAGACATGTTGGTGGAATCTGGGGAGGACTGTCTTTAAGTTGGTGTGGTTGAAGTCGCCAGCAACAATAAAAGCAGCCTCGGGGTGTTTATTCTGGTGTTTGTTAATGGCTGCAGAAAGTTCTTTCATGGCCAACCTAGCATTAGCGTCAGGGGGGATATACACTGCAGTAAGTATGATCGAGGTGAGCTCTCTGGGGAGATAATAAGGTCTGCATTTGACCATTAAAAACTCCGCATTGGGTGAGCAGTGACTCTCAGTAGTAGTTGAGTTCATGCACCAAGCATTGTTAATAAAAATGCACAAACCTCCACCTCTGGTCTTGCCGGAGTCATCTGCTAGCCTGTCGGCTCGGTGTGTGTGGCATCCTGCTAACTCGATAGCATTGTCCGGGCAGCTGTTGTTCAACCATGTTTCGGTAAAAAACATGGCATTGGAGTCCATTATCCGTCTGTTGTTAGTCATGGAGAGCCGTATCTCATCCATTTTGTTTGCCAGAGAATGGACATTGGCGAGGAAGATACTGGGTAAAGGCAGCCGATGTGGTGTTAGCCTTAGCTTGGCCCGTAGCCCTCCGCACCTACCTCGCCTTTGTTTACGTTCTCGGCGTCGTCTGCATGCACTTCTGCCCGGCTGGGGGGGGGGGGGGGGGGCAGCCTCCGGTGTTCTGGAGATCTCTGGGATGAGTCGGAGATCGCCGATAAAACTGTTGGAGTTTTAAGTCCAGATGTCCAGAATCTCTTGTCTGCTGTAGGTCTGCGTTGTTCATGCGCCGCCATCTTGGTCGTTTTTAGAAAAGAGCTTGACTCAGTCTGTCCTTGCAAGGGCTTTCCAGCAGCCTCGCAAGGACGGATAATGGAGTTGCGAGCGTCCGTCCCTACGCAGACGGAGAAGTATAAATTAGGCTTAAGACCATCATATGAACCATCAGTCACACATATGATGAAGAAACCTGCAGCTTCAGCAGTGTGGTATTGTGATGTTATTGATTCTTCTATTGTTCTCAGGTAAAATCAAGGGTATCATAGCTAAGGGTGAGCTGAACAACATGACCAGGCTGGTACTGGTCAACGCCATCTACTTCAAAGCAGCCTGGGATGAACCTTTTCTGAAAATGTCAACTTATAATGGCCAATTTTGGCTCAACAAGGTAAAACTGAAAAACCTCAAAGTCTGCCAGACACAATCTTTGTGCAAAACTCAGACATAGATTCAGTTATTTTCATGGTTCTCAGTGTTGTCACATCCAATAACTTATGTTTGGACATTAGGGATGTATGTGTTTAGGTGAAATTCTGGTAATACGATATGTATCATTCCATTCCATTTCCATTTTTTATTTCATGCAATCAAACAAAATTTACATTAAAACAATTCATGTTCACAAATAATCCATAAATGAAAAGGAGCAGAAAGAAGCTAAAACTTATATCTGCCCCCTTAACACATCAGACATTAGCTGTTCAACTCAAAGACTGTCGTTCACCTACCCCCCACCCCCAACACAAACAAGTCTATCAGCCTACTTAAGGTCTTATTTCATCAAGATAAGTTTGACGCCTGTTTTAAATACAGAACATGATTTAGATAGTTTTATTTCACCGTCAAGACTATTCAATAAACGGACACCTTTAACGGAAATACATCTTTCCATTATCTTGTTTAAATTTCTTTTAAATATCAATTCCTTTTAAATTATTATTACTTTATCTTTTTACAAATCTCTTTTGAATATTTATTGGTAGAACTCCTTTCTGTGCTTTGTACATAAGTCTAATAAATTATATTCTACTAATTAGTCAAATTTCTTTAGGTCTAGTTGTGAAAACATTGGATCCGTAGGATCCCTATATCCACTTCCACTAATAACTCTCACTGCTCTTTTCTGTAAAAGAACAATTAAATGTGTAAATATTTTGCAGGTACTTCCCCATACTTCAATACAATGTGTCAGATATGGAAGAATTAACGAGTTATACAGAATATACAAAGCTTTTTTGTTAAACAATTCCTTTGTCTTATTTAGTACTGCAATAATTCGAGATATTTTAATTTTAATAGCATTTACCGTAAATCCTCTAATACAGGCCCGGGCCTGTATTTGACTCAAGCTCATCAAGCTCCAGGCCTTTATTGGAAGGAGGACCAGAATTAGAGGCAGGCCTCTATTTCCATTTGAGCAAAATGAACTAATGGTTCCCTGGAGTTTTTGACAGTTAAAATTGCTCCCACATTTTCAAAGTTAAACACATTTCTTTTAACAACGGTAGTTTCTGCTTCAGCCCCCCCCCCCCCCCCCCCCCCAACCCCCCTCCACCTGCGCAGCGGCCGCAAACTGACTGATGCGCCTGCGGCCTCTCGGAGTTCCTGCTGTTCTAAACATTAAAATAATTATTTCATTTTCTGTTCCTCACTTCTGATTACCTTCAATGGTGTCTGTTTGTTGCAACCACCAGGTACAAAAACTAACTTGTTTTTGATTTTTTAAAAACTGAAATTATTGTAGGAAAATTCAATAAACAGTCCAAACTGATACATAACATGATTAACATGAGGTGGAAACAAAACCTGTTGCACATTGCTGCCAACTAGCAGTCGGTGTTTGAATTTCACCAAAAGAAAAGAAAATACCCTAATGTTTGCATGCAAATTCCTCCAAAAATTCTATACACTGCTTTTGCATATTGATATAATATTGCAGGAAAAAAATATTACGATATATTGCCGAATCGATATTTTCTTATATCCCTATTGGACATGTTATAATACAGTAGAGTAAAGTGGTCAAACAAGTGCAAATTTCTGGTTTGTTTTAGCACTGAAAATAAAAATGCTGATTCATGTTTGCTTTACCCTGGTGATGTCTGCTGTGAACCTCATTAACCAGGTTAGAATTTCAGGCACAATGCAGGATTGGAGATTTAGGATCCAGACAGTCGTAGTTCCTCTCCAGCAAAATTAAATGATACATAATATGAAATCCACAATAAAGCTTTAGAGGTAGGACAAAAGAAGTAATAACTCTAAGATTAACTCAACAACCCAGTTACTGGATGAGACATGGAGGTGTCAGGAGAAAACTGTTGAAAGGTTTTACTAAACAGAATTCAGGAGCTAGATTTGCATATGAAGCTAGTATTTCATAAGAAGGGGACATAAAAGGGAGGATGATTTTTTTTTACACTTCTTTTTGGGAAAGACGAGTTCAGGGAAGACTCTTTCCCAGAGACACAAAGACAGAATGGGAACAATCTGAGATCACTGACAACCCTCTGATTACTGGTGAACCCGCTCTTCCTCCTGACCCACTGTCATGCATGACTACTTGATGTGCTTGCTGTCTTCAGAGCATCACAAAACCAGTAAAGATGATGTCCCAGTACTCCTTCTTTCCTCTTGGCTTCATTCCTGAAGTCAGCTGTCAGGTAATAAAGTAACAAAGTCTAAATATTAATAAAAAAATACTTCATAAGGAGACTGACAGGGATTCTGTATAATATGTTTTAAACATTTGAATTCTTCATCTGAACAGGTCCTGGAGTTGCCTTACAAAGGGAAGGAACTGAGCATGCTCATCCTTTTACCTAAGAGGATAGATGATGATACAACAGGTCTGGAGCAGGTAGGACTCATTCTCACATAGATTGATAGGATTTACGTGGACGGACGCATCCTATGATTTTTCATCCATGCAGCTGGAGAAGCACTTGACCTATGAGAAGTTCATGGAGTGGACTCATCCAGGAAAGATGCACAAATGTAAAGTTGACGTGTACCTACCTCGATTCAGACTTGAGGAGACGTACGAACTGAATGAAGTCCTGACCCGCATGGGCGTGGTGGATGCTTTTGCTGCGTCAAAATGTGACTTCTCTGGTGAGACATGTTAACCTGTCGCATGCAGTGGGGTGTAGAGAACCTCGCTAGGCTCTTCCAATTATGTAGTGTAATGGTTTATGCTCTTTTATGAAAGAGGAACCATTCTACATATTAATTTGGAATATTAATTTTTAATAAATTAATAACCAAATTTTATAGGGTTAAGAAGACTCAAAGGTTGTTTTCATCGATAAACTGACGATAATATCCGTGGGTCTGTGTTTCAGTTCAATGAAGAGACAAGTTTGAAAGTTAAAAGTTTTAATTCTTCAAATTAAACTAATGATTTTTAAATGACAAACATAGGAAATAACAATCAACATTGGCAACTTTGTTGAACAATCTTTAACAGTTGATATTTTAAACTTGCTCAAATAGACCTTGTGTTGAATGTGTGAAAATTGAGAATGAGGTGAGATGAATGCGTGTGTGCGTCTGATTTTGCTTCAGGAAGAAACAGGTGTCTGAGTGAAAAGTGATGGTTTGAATAAACTTAGGTTTCGTTGGAAAAGATGCATCAAACGCTATCTATTGTGTTCTGCCTCACCGTACGAGGACCCTCGTTCAGATCCGGACCTCAGGAGGATGTTTATCCAGGTCACACCTTGGCTGGCAGAGGAGACGAAGGTGTGCGACGATCCGGTCCAGAGATGCTCCCCGGTACACGTTGTTGGAGCGTTTGCAGATGCGCTTTCTTAAGTTTAATTTACTCAGAAAATCAAAGTTTAATTTACTCAGAAAATCAAAGATTCTGAACGAGTCTGCGTTAGCGGTTGCAATTCAGCTATCCTGTCTGGCTTGACAAGAATAGCGTGGGGGGGGGGAGAGAAAGGAGCCGCAGCCCCGTTCCCCCGTTAGCGGTTGTTCACACGTCCTCTTTCTCTCGTTGTCACCACGAACTGAACCATGAACTGAAAACTTACCAAAAGCCTTTCTCTTCTCAAAGCAAAACTTGTGCGTCAGCAAATGTGTTTTGAATTTACTGTGAGAGTGTGTGTGAGCGAGTGTGAAGGTCACCACTAAAACATCTTCAAAACATTACTTAATTAAGCATTGCCTCATTATATTTAATATGATTAACCAAAGCATAATTATAATTCATTTGATTAAAATACATTTATAATGAGTAAAATGGTAAAATGATTATTTAGCATTAATAAACAAAGGAAGCGTAAGACTCTTTATTATGACTAGCTTTCATGAGAACAACATCTTCTGGCACTGCAGGTGGCAGATGTTATGGTTTGCAGCAGACTCTTGCAGACTTCATGTCGGCAAAGGTCTCACTCTGTGGGTGAATGTTCTGCATGACCCAGCTTTGACCCAGCCGGGCCAAGTACAACCTTTGGCACAGAAAACCCATATTTCCTCACGTTACAGGGGCAAAAAGTATTTTCATTGATTGTGCAAATTGTCCCACTTAAAAAGTTGAGAGAGGTCTGTAGTTTTCATAGGTACATCTCAACTGTGAGACATAATGTACAAAATGTTCAGTAAAAAAATTGTATGATTTTTTAAAGATTTTAATTGTACAATGGTGCAACTAATAAGTATTTAGCTCCAAGCATTATTAATTTATTTAACATTGAAGATAAAATGTGGTTGGATCTTCCAGCATGATAATCATCCTCAAAGCAGTGGCTTTGTAAAAAAAAAAAAAAAAAAAAAGTGTTTCAAGGTTCTGGAGTGACCTAGCCAGTCTCCAGACCTCAATCCAATAGAGAATCTGGGTAAGGAGCTGAAGGTCCATGTTGTCCAGTGACAGCACCAAAACATCACAGTTCTAGCATCGACCCACATGGAAGAATGGGCCAAAATACCAGCTACAGTGTGGTCCAACCATGGTTACATTACAAAGTATTGAGGTGGATTTTTGTTAACTCATTCACTGCCAGCCGTTTCTTGATCAGATAAGCCCTTCGCTGCCAGCGTTTTTCAGTGTTTTCACTGTTTTTTAAGAGTCACAAAACGTTGCGCTCTGTGATGATCTCATCGCTAAAACTAACAAAACAAAGATGAGACTCACCTCTTACATCAGGAAGAATCTGCTTGTTGTGAGCGTTTGTCACGTTTCGGGGATGTTTAGGACCCAAATTTGCAGATACCCAGGATGACACGAGGCAGGAGTTGAATATAAAGAAAAATCCTTTTATTGTAGGATTAAACAAAAATAATGCCAAGGGGCAGCAAGCCAAAAGCCAAAAACTCCAGATAACGATCAGGATATCCAACAACGCTAAAGACTCAAGAGTACCAAAAACACTGGAAATTACAAAAGCTAGACGAGACTGACAGAATAACATCACAGTGGACCGACAAGACACTGAGACAAGACAGGGCTTAAATACACCGGGAGGATGAGCTGCAGGTGTGTGGGGTGTGGGAGGAGGACCAGGTGAAGGCAATGACTAATCAGGGGTGAAACTAAATTGACCTAGGAATAAAACCTAATACAAAAGAGCAGGAAACATAACTACAATTCAAAGGGAGGTGGTAGAAAAATAATGAACACTGATGGGAAAAAACATACTAAATGATGAAAGGCTGTACTAAAGGAAATGACCTGAGAAACCTAGAGGGCTGGAGATCTAGGGGCAAATGGGGAAAACCAGAAGACACATGAGGAAGACGCAGACATGACACATGAGGGTGCTAGGAAACAAAAGGAGCACCTAGAGAGGATGGAGAAACACCAGGAGGCACATGAAGGAAGGGCTGCAGAGGCAGACCATGACAGCGTTATCCGTTCTTTCATAATCCGTTGTTGAATTGGGATCGGCAGAAGGTTTTCCGGTTTGCGCTTCACTTTTTTTTTTAACAGCAGCGGCCCAAAACGATCTCCTGACACATGGATTTTCTGCTTCCTGATCATGTGATGTGTGACGTATGCAGATGAAGATCGACCTTAGAGCTGGGATGTTTGTTCTCACAGAGCGGGGGCGTGTTCCGATGCCCACACGGTAAAAAAATGCAAATGACGACTTTAGTTGTCAATGGCAGTTAATGAGTTAATGACCAAATGCATAATTTCTTCACCATTATGCAAATACATTCCAGAAAAATAAAACATTGGGATTTCCTGGAGTGTACATATTATGAAAATTACAGATCTTTCATTTTTTCAAGTGGGACAACTTGCACAATCGGTGGCTGCCAAAAATGTTTTGCCCCACTGCACTTATAAAAGTCTCTGAGTTAAAATTGTGATTATTTGAAACCCGTTCATGTGACTGACTTGCCTCAAAACCTTATTTATACTGTGACTTTGTCCGATCAAAATCATAAAATCGTTTATTTCAATCATTATTTAACCCGAAAAGTAAACCTGTCAATTTTAAAATATGTGTGCACGATCAGGGGCACCTAGTCACCACAGTTTAATAATTCAATACAAATTATTATTATTATTATCATTACTATTATTATTATTATTATTATTTATTATTATCTATTATAATATATAAAGGGCGATGGTGGCACAGGAGTTAAGTGCTCGCCCTGTTGCAGGTTCGAGACCCGCTCAGTTTGTTGATGTCGTTGTGTCCTTGGGCAAGACACTTACCCCACCTCGCCTGCTGGTGGTGGTCTGAGGGACCGGTGGCGCCAGTGCTCGGCAGCCTCGCCTCTGTCAGTGTGCCCCAGGGCAGCTGTGGCTACATTGTAGCTCATACCCACCAGTGTGTGAATGTGTGTTAATGGGTGAATGACTGATTGTGTTGTTAAGCACCTTGGGGGGCTCCAGGACTCTAGAAGGCACTATATCAAATACAGGCCATTTACCATATATATTTCTTTTTGTAGGTATGTCGAGCAACAAAGAGCTCTTTCTGTCCAAAGTCTCCCACAAGGCCTTTGTGGAAGTAAACGAGGAGGGAACTGAAGCTGCTGCTGCCACTGACATCTCTATAAGGATGCTTAGTGCTGGACCAGTGTTCAGAGCAGACCATCCTTTCCTTTTCTTCATCCGCCATAACCCCACCATGAGTGTTCTGTTTGCCGGACGCTTCTGCTCCCCTAAGTGAGAGGTGTCTGGACATGGACTTTTATAGTGATGAACATCAGTATTTGAACACCCTGCGGTCATACAATGGGATTTCCTGCTTATTTTAAATGCTTTCTCTCACAATAGGAATACACCTCATGTGAGTTTCAGTCCCCCTAATAATTTCTTAGTTAGAACTTGCAAAATTGCTGGGTGTTCGAATATGTATGTTCCTCGCCATATGGTGGAACAGGTTTATTGTACTTCACAGAAAGCTACTGTTTCTTCTACAAACTAGTGATTTTCTTCATATCCATATTAATCAGTTTGTTGTTTTCTGTGTCTTGTAAAATATCTGATGAAGGGCGCTCATCCAGTTTAGTCCAACGCCAAAGGCTTACTGATGGCACCACCAACACCAAGTCGTAGGAAGAAGGAGGTCCAGTCATTGAGTTCTTTGCAACATTTTTTTATTTTTGAAATTAATTTGGAAACTCAACAATTATTTTTATGCAAATAATGTCTTAATATTGTATGTGTGTCAATAAAATAATGAAAAATCAAAATTATGCTCTCTAATGTAAATTTTTCATCTTTTTGCGTCTTTTAATAATTTACTTTTGTATCATGGGCTCGGTGTCAAGGGCTTTTATTATTGTATATATTGAATTTCCACTAACCTAACAAAGTAGCAGGTTCAATAGGTACTGCTCCAGACTAAATATTGCTCCTGATAAAATGCATCCTTCAAATAAAGTTATTCAGCATAGTTCAGAGTTGTAAACTGTGCTCCATGTCTCTGCTGCTGAGATGGGTGGACCACGCTGTTGATGGGACGGGCATGCCCAGTTCTCCCAGAACCGTGAGCTGCGGCTGCGCGCCGCCATAATGACATGCTTTATTTAGAAATGCAGCAGCTTCGCCAGTTGGTGTTGACGGAGCTTCAGTCCCAAATGTTTTTCTTTTGTTTTCACTCATCAGCCACAGATCGCTGCTCTCGCTCACAGCAAGCTGGGCTTCCTACCGTGGTGGCTGAAGCTTGGTTTATGCTTGACGCATTTACTTTCCACTTGGTGATGCGGCTCGCGGCTGGAACGCGCTTCACAACTTGCAGCGTTTATGGTTCATGCGGCTTGTCTCTGCGGTGAGCCAATATTCTCCCAAACTGTACGGGACAGCATGGAGCGCTATGGCATGCGTCCCACACTACACCATAGTAGAAGTAAAAATTACCGTTGTTTACAACACGGCATTCCAGCATTTTTTAACAGCGTGCTCGTCTTTTCTGACAGTGCGAGCTATTTCTCCTCAAGAATTATTAACAACATGTTGATCACGGTGTTCTTTGAGAGCTGAATCATACAAATGTCTGTATTTACGAACCTCTGCCATACTAGTTCTTGCCGGTCCGCCATGTTTTTCCACGTCCGACTGGTTAGAAAATTTCCTAGGTGTGCGGTGCGGAAACTTTGGGCCATGCGGAGGCGCGGTGGAGGGGCGTGGTTGTTAAAATGAAGCAATTTTGCCGCGCGGAGCCGTGCGAACCTCGTGGACGCGTCAAGCATAAACCAAGCTTCACTCACATGCTCCCTCTCCTACATTAGTAGCTGCTTCTGGTCAACACCTTCTACAGTGTTGTAGTGTAGTGAGATTGGGGTGTTAAATTATGACCAATAAAATGTGATGATTCTATATAAATATAGAATATCATCTGATTGATCTCCCAGAAGAATTTAGGATTCTTTGCTTATTCAGTGACCATAAACACACTTCGTATTAATGCAGACAGAGTCAAGTATATAATTAAAAATACATTTTATGTCATGTTAGAGGGCAGTTTTTTGACCCACGACATGAAGAATCACCACAGAACCTGAGGTAAGGAAAAGTTTTCATGTATTTTATTAAAGTCTTTGTGGAGGAGAGAAAAAACGGAGATCGAGGGGGTAGAGGAGTTTCGGGGTGTTCTTGAGAGAGAATGGATTTTAGTCTTTGGATAATGATGCAGAGGAAAATCAAAAGGGGAGAGGAGGCTTACGGTCTTCAGGAAGTTGGGAAGCCAAGGAGGGAGGCAGGTCAGGTCTGGCTGAGGGGGGATTGAGAGACCAAGGCTGGGAGCTGAGCACAGGGAGTTGGCTGCAGGTGTGTTCAGGTGAGCAGGTGGGTGGTGAAGAGCTGGTGGTCAGAGGTGAACGACATGGCTGAAGGCTTGAGTGATTCCAAAGCTATTGAAGTGTGATGTTCTTTGCAGGTGAGAGAAATCTGGATGGGTCAGGAGAACAGATCAGATAAACGTGGAGTCAGGATAAAAAAGACAAAAATATATTCAGAGATGACAAGAGCTAGGACTGGTAGTAGCTAGAACTACCCAAGACGGAATATCATCCGGCACTGGTGAGTTGTCACGCCGCTCCTTAAATCCCCTGGCCACTGATGGGCTGAACAGCAACAGCTCTGCTCTCCAGGACACGCCCACCTGCAGACAGCACTCAGAGGAAAACAAAACCAGTTTAGCTCAGCACAAACCATGACACTTTATTTTCGAGACTAATTGTAATACATGACATGCTATGAATAATGATGTGTGATGGATGTACGTGTGTTGATGGAATGTGATGCAGATGTTTATCAGAACCTTTGTATCTGAAAGAAACTGTGAGCTGTGGGTGTAAAAGAATTTGGTCTGCTATAAAACTAGAGTTGATGATTTATAGAACAACATCAGACACAATCTGTTGTGTCTACGAACCCTGATGGAGACCCCCGTTGCAGATCCGGAATGTCAGGAAGCCGTGTGTACCCCAAGGCACAGAAGTTTGCAGAATAACTGCCGTACCACTGGACCGGTCTTGAGTTGTCTCCAGGTCACAACAGGTATGAAGGTTGTTTGCGTGTGTTTAGTGATGTTTACCAAACATCCCTCAGAAACCACACCTTCCGGATACAAAATGTTTTGTTCTGTAAATAAAGAATCTTTAAACCTATGTGATATGTGACGTTAACCGTAATTTATAACTTATGAACATTGTGTATGAGTGCAGATAGTGATTCACCTGTCAAATCAAACATTGCTGATCCTAACATATAAATCTTTCAATGAAATAATAATATTCATTTCCCTTTACTGAATTAGGCACAGATTATCCAAACATTAATATTATTACTCATATAACATTTGTTTATTCAACCATACGATTATTTAATGAGTATGAGCTGCAACAGTTCACTTTTTACTCAGAGTGTGGAATCCTGCAGTCTTATCAGAAGAAAGCTTTGTTTGGGAGCATCGTATCCTCCTGAAATGTCACCATGCGCTGCAGAATCTTCTGGGCTTTAGAAGACAGAATAGAAGCTCCACTCAGCTAGTGGAATTATGTCTGTAGGTGGCCGGTCACTCTGTGGTCAATATATAGGTGACAATTGACCCTTTCTGGATGTTACAGTGTTTAGCATTAATGAGTACACCCCACCAGGTGTGTCAGAAAAACTTCAGTTTTCTTTCAGAATCTACTTTTTCCATGGAATGCTGTACTGCAAAATACTCCCTCAAATGTGATCCATTGACTGCAATCAAGATTTGTTCATTTGCTCACACGTAAAAGTTAATTTCCTAACAAAGTAATACAAGCTCATTAGTGCACCACATTTAAAATTTACATATATATATTTTTTTTTATTTAAGATGTGAAGACAGAAAATTATATAAAGGCATCACTCGACAAAGAAAATCCTTTCTCATATCATGCTGTCACCAACCCCGTGGAAGAGAAATGTCACAAAACCTGAGAAAGGAAATAATTCGACAACAAAGGTGAAGACTTTAAGAAGATCAGCAAATATTTACAAATCAGAACACTGTAGTTTAAGAAAGATGGAAGTGCAACAACGTCCAGCCCGATGATGAAAGTTAACATCTCGACAGAAGCATCTTTTCATGAGAGTGGAAGAAAATCTCCAAAGAAGTTCACTGCAGTTAGCTAAAGAATTAGAAAGACAAACTGAAGTGACACCATGTGGCACACCCTCTTGAGGAATGGCATGCATTGGTGTCATCTATAACAGAGCTGTGTACTCTGGAGTGATGAGACAAAGATCACTGTTTTTAGAAATCACGGTTTCAAAAATGTATGGCGCTGCAAAGGTGAGGATTTCAAAGAAAACTGAATGGTGCCTACAGTAAAACATGGTGGTGGCGTTGTCCTTATGTGGGGCTGCACGAGTGCTGCTGGTGTTGGAGAGCGTCATTTCATTGATGGTATCATGAACTCACAGATGTAGTCTATTGCTCAATACTGAAATAGAAGATGCTACCATCACTCTGTGCCCTTGTTATCATGCACTTTTTCTACATGACAATGATCCACAACACACGTCTTAAGCCACTGTTGGCTTTCTGGAGAGGAACAGGGTGAAAGTAATTATTGGCCAAGAAAGCCACCTGATCTGAACCCAACTGAACATCTATGGGGAATCCTGAAGAAACAAGTTGAGCATCATTCTCCATCCAGCATCCAGGCTCTAAAGAAGGTTATTCTTGAAGAATGGATAAAGATCGATGTTGCAATATGTCGCCAGTTTGTTTGTTCCATGTGACTTGAAGACAGTTTTGTCCTTAAAACTCACGCTGGTTATACAAAATAATAGATGTAGTACTTTATGTTGCAGGGTTGCTACTAGGGCTGCACGATATTAGGAAAACCTGCGATATGCGATAACAGTGATTAATATTGTGGTGACGATATTTTTTTAATTAAATCTTTATTTGGAATGAACATAAACAAAAGATCTAAATGACACAGGAACAGGGTCATTCCAGTTTTTTGTTCTTTTTTTCCCCTCCTTCCCCCCTCCCCATTTGAATTCAAGATGAGTGGTGGACGGCAAGAGCATCCCACCCTTCATAGAGGAGTATCAAGGAGAGTCCCTTAATGTCTAAACTACTGAAAAGTCACTGCGCTCCAGAGGGGAACCTGTAATAGTTAAAGGGTTAAACACATTTATATGGAACAGGAAACATAACCAAAAACTGAGGGGTTGTCTGTGCTGCTGCCAAAAAAAGAAATGAAATTGCCAGGTTACAAAAAGTTGATTAACAGTCGAATCACATAATGTCCGCTCTAGAGGGGGGAATGAATAAGATCCACTTGTTCCAGATTTCATAGAATTTGGTCTTCCGATTTTTCAACAAATATGTCAGTTTTTCCATCCTAAATAGCTCGTGATGACGATATTACTTGCGATAACTAAAAACTAAACTCAGGAACAAAAATAATCAAAAACAAAGAAATTTTAAAAAGTACTAAATAAATCATTAAAATGAAAAAAGCAAAAGATGTGAGGAAAGGGAAAATAAAACGAACAAGAAAAGGCAATCAGTGTATCCCGGGAAAAGCTGGATCAGCAGATAGAGCAGAATAAAGCTAACTCAGGTGTTTGCTAAGTGCTGTTCGTCTCGGGGCGGGCATCTAACCTATGAGAACCCACCCAATTGGCCAAATGGGTGAAGATCTCTATTTGATTTGTTAAAAAACATCATGCTTCCGTTTGATTGACAGAATGCATTATGTGTAGCAAACATTTGAGCTGACCATTCATTGCAATATTTATCTGTTCTTTGAAATATGCATATTGCGCATGCTGATATCGTGATAACGATATATTTGCGACATATTGCACAGCCCTAGTTGCTAGATACTGTGTCTATAAGGGTTTATATTTATTTATTCGTTAACTTAAAATTTAGGATATAATTTTCAAGTGGGTCTTCCTACATTATAGCCAATAAAAGAAAGATAGCAGAAAAAAGCAAAGCATTAATCACAAATTAAAAGCAACACAAAAAAAATACTTTTTCTGTGGCATGTAAAACATATTTTGCCATATATATACACACAAATACATAAACAAATATATACATATGCATAAAAGTAAGCATTATAAAATTACATTTCAAATGTTCATGGTAATTAGACAGTAGAGCGGAAGCAATTACAATTCTGCATAACAAACATAAACAGACGTACTAAATAAGTGAAAGAAGAACATCCTGACCAAAACGGGAATACACAGGTATAATTAATACACTACACATCATATTAACTCCGAAAGGTATGCATGATAAAATTGTTTTGTCTAAAAATATCAGAAAACCAGAGGTTTGAGCAGATTGAAAGGGCGAAACTTTTTCTCCCTTATCGGCTTCCGTAAACAGACAAATGCGGAAGTCGTTTTCATGAAGAATTTGGGGTGTGTCGACCTCTTCCACAGACAGTAGTTTTCCCAGAAGTGAGGATAACAGCAGACGTGTCTGACAGTGAGTACATTTGTTCGGTTTGTGAGAAAAATTTATAATGTTTTGTTTGTTTTAACCGTTTTTCGTCGCAGCGTTTTATACAGGAAAAGCTGCCATTACTGAACTTTATAAGTTTCTATTAAATGTTGGAGCTTACTGTTAGTTTTCCTGCGTAAGCTAATGATCACAATATTACTTATAAAAATGTACACTAAAACAAGTCACTGCTACGAAATAATAATAATGATTAGTCTCATTTCTCATAGGATTTTATTTAGTAAGTAAAAAAGTAAATACAAAGAAAATTTCCTGAATTAGTATGTTTAATGAAAGCTGAATAAATGTCAAACGTTTTCCCAGTTTGCAAAATGTTACAGCTTTCATATATGAATCATACACAGATGAATGAATTTGTTATTGTGTAATTTAATATTTTTCTATTGGAGCTTGATTAGACATGAAAGCAGTGCTTTGTTTCATAAAGAAGTAAACAATAATTAACGTCCAGCTCTTCTTGTATTTACAGGCACCATGGCATCATCCACCCCTCTGTCCAAGGCCAACACTTCCTTCTCTCTTGCTTTGTTCAAAAAGCTGGGAGAAAAGGACAACTCTTCCAATGTCTTCTTCTCTCCGCTCAGCATCTCCTCAGCTCTGGCTATGGTGATGCTGGGAGCCAGAGGCAACACGGCATCGCAGATGTCAGAGGTAGCGTCCATGCTCAGTAACCGCTGTTCTTGTCTTGTTATTATCACGTTGCTGTCATATCACAATACCATAAACTCTCCATTTTCTCAAATACTCAGTGTTTTATCTAAAACCCTGTAATCCAACACTGAACCTTAAAGGACCGTGAAGGTACTGCGTTGAATCTGATGTAAGGAGAACCCAGGTCAGAGTCCCAGGTGTCAGAAACGCATCTGGCGCAGATTTATCATCTGCTTTGTCTTTCATCGTCCGCAGAAAAGATCAGGTTGGGCTTGTGCTGTGTGGCCATGGTAACATAATAAACAATGCGGAAGTGTAGGGGTAATAAAGCCATCCGTTTGGTAGGGAGAGCTTTATGTGAGATCTCAAAGTTCAACCTGCATGAGCACTCATCAGGAGCTCAGAGACCGTATCTTTCCTTAAAATAACAAATGACTGTTTTCTTTCTCAATAAAGATGTATTTGGCAACTGCTGCATTAAAATGCACAGACCTTTAAAGAGAACATAGAAATGTATGTAGCTGAATTGAATACATTCTAATTATAACAATGTGGTTTTAGTCCAAGAGAGCAGCCAAGCCCCACCTAGTTTAGTCAGTGTTTGTAGATGGAAGGAGATCAGCCTCACCCATAATCTGCCCTGAAATTCAAATGTCTCCAGTTCCACAATAAATCAGTCTTTTGACATTTCTAAAGCAGTATTACGTAATTATTACAACATATGATGACTGTTAAGGAAAGCTAAATAACCGTGCTGTTATGTTTCCCTATGCAGGATTATCGTCCGAGTGTTTCACAGGGTCAGTAATTATCCATGAGTTTGTTGCTCAGAACGTAACCTTTTTTATGTTTAGAAACTGAATTAGTACAAAAAGAAGCTGCAGTTCCCAGCAAACCCCAAAATCCAGATGGCAAGTGCTGCAGAACTGCTCATGAACAAGATCCGAAGCAGGAAAGAAGCCCGTTTAGCAGCATTTATTTATTTAACCTTTATTTAACCAGATGAGTGGATTGAGAACTCATTCTCATTTACAACAATGATCTGGCCAGCAGCAACAGACACATAGTTAGCTTTACACCAAATAACAACGATTAGACATAAAGACAAAGGACTGTTCTCATATATAATATGAACAAGCAATCAAAACAGACTTAAAACAGTCTTAAGTACTCAGAAGCACATCGATCAGAAACTCTTGATTACAATGAATTATGAAGGTAGATAATGGAAAGTAGGTAGTGAACTTCAAGGATTTTTGCATCTCATTCCAGTCGTTGGAAGCAGCAAACTGGAATGAGGAGCGGCCAAAGGAGGTGCGGGAGACCAAAGGAGGTGCTTTGGGAATAACCACAGAGATTAAAGTGACAGCGTGTATTTTTCCTGGCGATAGGGTTCAGTAGATACCTAAATTTGTTGAAAGCAATCAGTGTTTTTGTGTTGGAGTAAGACCTTACCAAAGGATGCCCATTAGGGTCAAAAAGCCCAGAGGCATGCAAACTTTAGCAAAATAACAAGCACATCAGACTCTCTTTCATCACTGGCAATGAGTGAACAGGTTAATTTGTGAAACAATAACATTAACCCTCCCACTGTCTTCATGGGTGACCCCACCAGGAAAGTTGACCATTGAGCTCGACTGATGGTTTATCACTTGAGGGCCATGTGGCAGGGGTGAGGTGGTGCTCACTCCTCACCCCTGCCACGTGGAGTGATGATGAAAAGTTTTGTAACCATTTGTTACAAATCAGTAAATGCATTTTGTCCTCAAGAGCTCCCGTAGAAGGAAACATGGCGTCTAATATGGTGTCGCCCAGAGACTTAAACCCGCTCCATGTATTTTAGACCTGATTTTTATGGTTATATGTTACAAAGCCGCCAATATTTTTCAACAACTGGACATCGGTTAATTAACTTTCAACATTTTGATGGAAATTACCATAAATTAATGGTAAAAACTACACATTGTCTCTTGTTGTTGGAAGTGATGAGTAATGAGCGAAGATGTGATGGTGTTCTATTGATTATTGTTTTGCATATAAATTGATACCAATGTAACAATCTGCAGGAATTGAGCGATGGCAAGTTAACGAGCATTGTTAGTGACAGAATCTTTAAATGGTACTGTTAAACTCTTGAGTATATTCCCGTGTGTTATGCTGTTTTTAGGCCTACAGGGCAAAGTCAGCTGAGTAATGTGGTTTTTAAATGAGTAAAACCTGTCTGTGCTGCAGGAAAAAGTGACTCAGCCTGTGTCAGGAGTAGGGAGAAACGCCTTAGAAAACCCTAACCCTAACTAAAACCACTATGTTTGCTTAACTTTCCTTTAAGGCACCATCACAAAAGGTTGAACTTTAAGCTTTACAGAGACACGGCCCTGAGTCTGATAAGAGAGGAGGGTGGAGTGGAGTCCTCTGGTTGTGAATCACCAGATTTATCTGACATGGTCAGCAGGAATGAACAGTCAGGGTCAGCTCAGTGGGAGCAGCTCTTGATGCTCTTTAACAACTTTTAGTGCCATCACAAAGTGAGACACGAAGTGTTTGAAACAATCATGGTCATCTTCTTCCGTTCCGAAAAGAACTCTAAATATTAGGGGTGTGTATTGGTGAAATTCTGGCGATTCGATACGTATCACGGTGCAGGGGAGACGATACGATATATCACAATACATTGCGATACATTCAGCCAGGTGATATTAGCGATTTTTTTTAGACTGAATTTATTGTAGGAAAATTCAATAAACAGTCCAAACTGATACGTAACATGTTTGACTCATTCACTGCCAGCCATTTCCTGATCAGAAAAGCCCTTCGCTGCCAGCGATTTTCAGCATTTTCACAGTTTTTTTAAGAGTCACGGAATGTCGCGTTCTATGAAGATGTCAACGCTTAAACTACCAAAACAAAGAGGAGACTCGCCTCTTACATCAGGAAAAATCCAATAGTTTTGAGCGTTATCCGTTCTTTCATAATCCATTGTCGAATTGTGATCGGCAGAAGCTTTTCCGGTTCGCACCTCACTTTTTTTTTTACAGCAGTGGCTCTAAACGATCTCCTAACACATGGATTTTCAGCTTTCTGATCACGTGGCGTGTGACGTACGCGGATGGAGATCTGCTTTAGAGCTGAAAGGTTTGTTCTCACGTTGCGGGGGCTCGTTCCGTCGCCCACGCAGTAAAAAATGCAAATGATGACTTCAATTGTCACTGGCAGTTAATGAGTTAACATGAGGTATCTGAACCATAACAGGGATTTACATTTCCATGGTGGAAACAAAGCCCAGTGCACAATGCTGCAAACTAGCGGTTGGCATTTGAATTGCAACAAAAGAAAAGGAAAAACACACAAAAGTTTGCATGTAAATTCTTCCAACAATTCAATACGCAGATTTTGAATGTCGATATAATATCGCAGGAAATATATATCGATATATTGCCCTATCGATATTTTCTTACATCCCTACTAAATATAAAGTTTGAATGATGGACGTCCACAGCTTCTCTCACACATGCCTGGGCTGGAGATCATAACCGAACATAAGTGATGCCCTGTTTACAGCAGCTACAAATTTCACCTCCAGGTCCTCAGGTTCACTGAGACCAACAAGCTGAAGCATGCAGGAGCACAGATGCAGCAGCAGGCCCAGGCCCATCTGCCACAGTTCCTACAGAGGGTAACGTCACTAATACAGGGAGTGGCACTGGTCTTACTAACAGATGACGGCAGGCGTTCAGAGGGTCTCACACAAAGAATATTCTTCCTGACTGTTCTTCACCAGCTTCCCCTGCTTTCTGCAATGTGGTTCTCCTTCTCTTTTATCAGCGTCTGTCTTGGGTCATCAGGAAGTAGGATCAACATTCACCAAACCTTCCACAACATGTGTGTTCCTTTTCTGACTCCACAAAATTGTGGTTTTTATCGCTGACAAATGCAAATGACATTTCAGTGACAAAACGCGTTTCCTCTGACAGAAAATAGGCTTAGCATTCGTCATGCTGAGCCTTAGGAGGCAATGGTTAACGGCCTGTTTATTTGAACGCAGACGGTTTAAGAAAAAGCAAATATGAGCTTTTATGTAGACGTCAGAAAAATCTATATGAATAACAACATGGTGGAGGGCCAACTTGGGGCTTTGTTTTCTGCAAATGTTCCTGAAATAACTTAGAAAATTTGGGTCGTGGATTCTGTTGTTTTTAAATTCCTTTTTGCATTAACCTGGGGTTCATGTTGGACTTTGACTAATTTTCTTTGAAACATGGTGAGTTACACTCCATAAGCATATATAATAACGAGACAAAACCTACTACTATTGCTCAGAAGTCAAGCCGTAGTCTTCCTTTTACAGGCACGGCCATGTTGAATACTTTAAAATGAATGTCTACATAGAAGTGGGGCTAAAAGCCACGCCTACTCACCTGCACACAATCAAAGTGTGTTAGAACAATGTCGATTTGATCATAAAACTGCAAGTTTTAACTATGAGTCAACAGAAGTCTACAAATAAAGTATTTCAGATGTGATTTTAGTTTTTTGGTTAGAAAAGCATCTCTTATGTTGCATGAAAGGGGTGGGGCTTATCAAATGTACTGCAGCCCACCAGTAGAGGGAGACATTACATTCAGACATGTAGGTATTATTTATGCTGATGGTTTGTACCTTGTTTATTTATATTGGATAATTATTTGCTTATTTTTGCCTTAACCAGTGAGCTGACCATCACACCAGTCTGTTCGCCTGTTGGGAGTGGGCTGGCCTGGCCTTTTTCTTGTTCAACCTGTATTATAATACCTTGTTTTATTTGCAGAGCCTGAAAACGCTTGATTTACGTGATGGTGTTCACTCAAGCTTCGCCCACCTACTGAGCGAGCTCAACAGGTCAGACGCTCCATATGCCCTCAGTGTCGCCAACAGGCTGTTCGGAGAGCAGTCCTACCAGTTTGTTCAGGTGTGTAGAAAATTTGCATCGTGTGTGTGTGTGTGTGTGTGTGTGCGCTTTGGCTCACCCTTTGTTAAGCCAGAATGAATGAGGAGTGTCAAAGCCCTGTGAGAATGTCAGCTAGTCGATAAACAACCAGGTCTAGTGGTGGCCGTATTTTAATGCTTCATAAATCTTTCTTGAAAATTCACACAACAGAGGAAAGATGTTTAGTTTTTGAGGTGAATGTCTGTAAACGGGATTATAATTTGTTTCAGGATTACCTGGAAGAGACCAGGAAGTACTACAAGGCAGAGCTGCAGACCATGGACTTCATACACAACACAGAAACAGCAAGGCTCACCATCAACAGCTGGGTGGAGAAGGAGACACAAGGTGGGTCTCACACACACACACACACACACACACACACACACACACACACCTGGCAAACCTCTACCTCTCAGTCCAAAATGATGCTGTTAGAACAGAGAACCTTATTGTTAAAGACTCTTAGAAATTTGCTGTTACAGATTTCTGAGCATCATAGTTTCATGTGGGTCTTTTCATCTTTCTTCCCCAGGTAAAATTAAGGATATTCTGGATCAGGGTGCGGTGAATGGTTTGACCAAGCTGGTGCTGGTCAACGCCATCTACTTTAAAGGAAACTGGAACAAGCAGTTTAATGAGAGCGCCACACGAGACGCTTCATTCAGAATCAACAAGGTACTAATATCAGACTATTAAACCCGTGTTCATAAACAACAGGTAATATTGCTCTCTTTATGCGTCAGCAAATCAGAAATCATCTGTTTGTCTTTCATGTTTTCCAGAATTCATCCAAGCAGGTGAAGATGATGCACCAGAAGTCCAAGTTCCCTCTGACTTACATCTCTGAGGCCGCCTGCCAGGTAACTCGGTTAAGGTTTACCGTGATTGTGTCACATTCATGTGGTTTCACTTAAACACATAACTGAATATCTGAAATGTTCAAGAACAGATCACACTTCTAAAAGCATAAGAAAATCTTATTTGTCTTTTCAAAGTTGGTTTCAAATCTCCAACCAACATAGAAATAAATGGTCATTAATTTGAAAGTGCCAACGGAAGCAATGTCTCCTAATATCTAGTCTCTAAAAACATGACCGATGTAAAGCGTGAACCTGGGGAGTTTTTGTGCTAGTTAACCATAGCTCAGTGGTTTAGTGGTGTGAGTGTCTGCCCCGAGATTGGGAGATTGTGGGTTCAAATCTACAGTCGAGTCACACCAAAGGCGTTAGAAATGGGACCCAATGCCTCCAGCTTGACATTAAGGGGTTAAACCACCAAATAGTTCCAGGGTGCGGTCGTGTCTGGAGCTCACCAATCCCCATGGGGAGGGGTCAAATGAGGAGAAAAAAATGTACTAATGGGACTTTCATCTTTATGGGCTCGACACACGGGAGGCGACATTGCCTCTCCTCCATTCATTTTCAATGAGACATGTGCGACAAAGCGATAATCGCGGGTCTCCCTCCTACCAAGCGAAACGCGGAAAACGTGTGTGTGAAATTTTGCACTCATGCACGTGTCGTGCACAGGCGACACGGCAACGCGATCCCAGAAAGTTGAAATATTTTCAACTTTTCATCGTTGTCGCTCGGACGAGGACCAATCAGCGGAGGTTTCATTCACTGACCAATGAGCGGACAGGATGCTCCGTACATCTCCGAGTAAACATGAAGGAGAAGTTGATTATTATTATGTTTTATAGTAAAATCAGAAGTAAGATTTCACATAACTCTAGCAGCACCTTGTGAAACATCATATCTACTGCTTTATTAACTCTGAACCGCTTAAATAACCTTAATTCCTTCCAACCTGACACAGCCAAACAAAACAACAGAAGTTTCAATTTCGCCATGGAACAGAACGCGCCAACGGCTTTACTGCTGGCTGCTGCCGCGGGTCGCCTCCCGTGTGTCAGGTAATAAAAGCGACAGCGACGAATTTCGCTGATCGCGGTCGTTTCTTGCCTCCCGTGTGTCGAGCCGCCAAGCTGGTCCACTTGGACACTTAAAAAAACATGATTTGTTACAGTCATCATGATTGTCAGCCCAGTCCACTTCAAACCAGCAAAGTCTTGGTTGCTAAGCACGAAACGGTTATTCTGAACGTTGGTTAAGAGCTGTCCGGTGCTCGGTTTGTGTCGTTTCCTTTTGGGAACGCTGTGGCTGGACTCTGGTGGCCTTCAGGAGATCAGGATGATCCTGAATGTGCTATGGAAGAAAGGGAGGAGTTAAGAGTCTTGCTGGGTTTTAGTGAAGTAATCCTGATCAGAGGTTTTCACTGGGATGAGATTATAAAGTCTTGAGTGTATTTAGTTTATTTCTTGATGAGCATGGTGTGTTTGACAGGTCCTGGAGATGCCTTACAAAGGGAAGGAGCTGAGCATGCTTATCTTCTTACCTAATAACATAGAGGACAGTACAACTGGTCTGGAGAAGGTAGGATAAGCACGCATTCCCTCTTGAACCTGAAGTCTGAAAGATGAGAACAAATGAGTGACTGGTTTTGTTTTGGGCACTCAGCTGGAGAGCGTGCTGTCATACGAGAACTTTGTGGAGTGGACTCGCCCGGACATGATGGATGAAGTTGAGGTCCAAGTGGGCCTGCCTCGATTTAAGATGGAGGAGAAGTATGACATGAAGGCCGTCCTGATGAGCATGGGCATGGTGGATGCCTTTGACATGGGAAAGAGCGACTTCTCAGGTAGGACGTGTTCCTGGGTGGTAACCACACACGTTTGTTGAACAGCCATTCCAAACCAGAGGTCTCATTTATCAAGCTTGCTTACACACAAAACAGGGTCGGAAAACTGCGTAAGCAACTTTCCATGCAAACTTTGGGATTTATGAAAGAAAACTTGGTGGAAAAATGTGCTCAACTTTAAGTTGACTAAGGACCTGGCTTATGCACATGTTGGACATGGAGAGCACCTGCAGTGCTGCTGCTGAGAAGATAAAATCATGAAATCCTGCAGCATTATCACTTGTACTGCTTTGTTTTCACACAGAACAAGACACCCCCCCCCCCCACACACACACACACACACATATGCGCGCGCGCACACACACACACACACACATGCGCTCACACACGTGCGTGCACAGCCTGAAGCGCAGACTACGGAATGCAGAATATCAGCAGGGCAACAGATTGAGACAGAATGTCATGCATCTGTGACAGTGTGTGTCCCGTCACTGTGACCTGATTAATCATGCACCCTGCCTACTTTGACAAGGGAGATCGCCATTTGGCTGACTGGTTAGCGCGCGTGACTTTCACCTGGGAGTCTGAGGATCAAATCCCGATTGGACCTTTTTTTTTTTATATCCGCCACAGATCTCTCTGAAGAATTCACAACATTGATGGCTTCAGCAACGCTGTGCCACTCCGTGGATTTTCTCTTATTTGTTTTGCAAAAGCACTTCCTTTCATTTCTCCACCTCACCCACAAGTACCTCAATTTCTGCTTCTGTGAAATTGTGCTTCCTTGATCTGCCTTGATCTACGGTCCCCATGTCATTGGTGGAGCGCTACAACAGCCGGCTTATGTATATGCATGAGATCCACAAGGCACTGTGCATTGACCATTTATGGCAGTAAGTGGGCGTGGTGAGGGCGGGATGTGACCAAAATGCAGCTGAGAAACATTCTCGTTAGTCTCCGATTTATGAAGCGGAGATTGCGTGCAGCTGTGCGTACTCCATGTTTGATAGATCACAAACCTACTTGGCGTAAGTAAATTATTTTTGCTGAGCTTAAGTACGGTTCTAGTAAGGATTCTACGCAATGTTTGATAAATGAGACCCCTGATCCAGAAGGTTTTGTTTTAATCTCATGTGGTGCATTATCACTTAAAGAATCTTGCTGTTACAGGCATGTCTCCTGCCAACGACTTGTTTGTGTCAGAAGTTTACCACAAAGCCTTTGTGGAGGTCAACGAGGAAGGAACTGAGGCTGCCGCTGCCACTGCAGCTGTCATGATGCTGCGTTGTGCCCTACGCCCGGCCGCCTTCATCGCAGACCACCCCTTCCTCTTCTTCATCCGACACAACCCCTCCAACAGTGTTCTGTTTGCTGGTCGTTACTGCTCACCTGAGTGATCAGCACGTCGCTTAGGGCAGGAAGGAGGTTACTGTGTCAGCAATAGAATAACTAGAGGTCGTCTAGACTTCCCTTTTGCTAAACACACCCACGTAAAAGCTGATGAGGAAAACCTGTAGATGGATGTCTCAGAACATCTTGCTTGTACCACTTCTAACATAATCACTGAGTGTATCACGTGCCTTGCTTAAAATGAACACCTGATATCATGTTAGTGGGATTTTATCTATGTCTGTAATGTATGTACGGCCCTATATGCTGCTACCTGATACCCCAGGTTCTGTATTTTCGTTCAATTCATCTACGCATCAGTTCATTTGCCTCTAAAATAGATGAAGTTATTTCCACTGCTGTTTCACCATTAAGAGAATGAAAGATCCGTCACTAAGTGCAAATGACGGGAAGCTTTGCTGGCACTGGGTCTGAGTCCGCGTAACGCCTCCTGCTTTTACACATGGAATAAAAGTGTGTAGTTTGCATGTGTGTCTTCTTTTAAAAGCACCAAAAACGTGATGATTCAACATTGTTACAAAATTTTATTTTCAACCAGTTTTGCTATAAAAATCTGTGTAGTAACATAGTTATACTGCAGGAAATATATCCAGTCAGACACATCCATCTGTCTACAATCTGGATTACATTTAGATAACAGCTGTTTTTATTCAAAGTGGTTTACAGATTAAATCAATGGAACCAAACAAAATCAGCAGTTTTAAGGTTATAGAAGTGAAGAAGGAACAGGAGAACGAATGCATCTTCCTTGGCTGCAGGGGGCTCCTGTAAATATTCAGATTTGAATCTTGTGTCAGACGGTCATGTGAGAGAATGTGTTAGAGGACTTATGCATTTGCATAAAATCAAAAGAATGCTTTTGGGAGGCATCCTGCTCTGGAAAACAAATCTAAGAATATGAACTTAAAATGATTGTTTTTCTATGGATGACCTTTTATTTTATTTGGCATACAAGTGTCCTCTTTGTGTGGCCGTTTGTGTTTTTACAGCTCAGCAAATCTCACTGCGACACAGAGACGACGCAAAAAACTGCTGGATGCTATTAAAGGGACAGTTCACACGAAATGGAAGGGTTATTTATACTACCCTGTTTAACAACATTCAAATCAATTCAATGTTTGCCCTTTTTTGTCACTGAAGTAAATATTTATGGGGAAAAAAAGAATATTTTTTCTCCTTAAAAAGGAAGTTTATAGTGTTAATTGGACTATTGTGGTCCCAGAATGCATCACTCATCAGAGTGCTTAGTCAACCACATTGACTTATTTTTCAGATTTACTGTGTTAAACGTGTCTTTTGGAGTAATAGCTCCATTAGTAGTTTAGACATTTTACCTGGACCAAATGTGTCTAATTCTGTGCTTTTTATGACAACATCTGGTGCCAGAAATGAGGAAAACCTATCTTTTAGTTTTGTATTATTCTACACATGAAAGAAAATTGGTTTAATTTTTAATCTTTTTTATCTCAATTATTAGAAAAAGAATTCGGGTCAGAAATTTGTATTTTAAATCAATTGCTTGATTTTCTTTAGCATGTTTTTTAAAAAAATCCAGAAACCTAAACAAACACGGGCCAGGATCGTGAGTCTATATGAAGGATGTGTTAAACTGAGAATAAGAAGTGATAAGGGATTAAATCTGCTTCTTTCCTTTTCATATTCATGTTCTGATTTTTACTATATTTAGTTACAACCATTTTTCATTTTGCCAGACTTCACAACCTTTTCTACCTGTACCTAGTGACAAAAGAGAAGAAGGAAATTTTAGATGTTGAAAAGCTAACAGAAGCCAAAACAGGCTGTTTTCCGGATTTTTGGTGGCGGACTAGAAGAGAACTGTGTAGTCAGTTGTAAGAGCCAGACTGGAATCACGTGAACCTTTTCTGTATAATACTTTTCAAACACCAAAGCAAATATTGGAGGGACACTTTTTTATGTTAAAAGGCAGATAATAAATAAAAAAAACTATTTCATAAAATAAAAAGAGCCAAATAAAGCCTGTAAAACCTGCTTCTTCTCAAAAGCTTGTGATGTAGTAGTTCCTTTCTTCCAGCAGGTGGCAGGAATGACACATGATCATTTGAAGTGCCGCTACAAACCAAAGAAGAAGACAATGTTTTCCTCTGCACTTCCGGGTTGTCACATTTGAAGCAGTCTGGTCACTTATTAAAGGTCATTCACAAAAATGCTCGATGAAAACACTTTTAAAAGTGTCATGCGTTCAAGAAAAGCGGACATGATTCACATAGAACTGAACATTTGAGTTAAACTGCAGCTAATCTGATGGAGATGGGGAGACTTTTGTCCAAGCTTACAGAAAAACACGTCCTCCTGTTCACGACGTCCTTTCTAATCCGGCTGGTTCTGGTCGCTTATGGAGACTACCAGGACAGGAACATGGTGGTGAAGTTCACCGACATCGACTATCACGTGTTTACAGATGCTGCCAGGTTCATCACTCAGGTATGTCGCAGTGCTCGCTGTGCATTATGGGGGGAAACTGAGCTGCAGTTTTATCTACTTGTTACAAAACCTTTAAGTAAAGCGGTGGGCAAGACACGGAAATATAAATGAATTCATTTATTTATAAATATCATTGTAAGGAAAACAGTTTTCTGTGCAAACATGCCTAAAGTGTTATTTATAGTTTTACAGATTTATGAGAGGTACACATGTTTTCTAAACTCACATTAACTTGTGAGCGTTTTCACAGGGCGAGTCTCCGTACAACCGCTCTACCTACCGCTACACTCCTCTTCTGGCCTGGCTTCTCACCTCAAACATCTACCTAACCCTGGTGTTTGGTAAGATGCTCTTCATCTTGTGTGATGCGCTGTCAGGAGTGCTCATCTACAAAATCCTTTGCATGCAAGGTCTAGACTGCAAGGTATGTCAGTCTGAGCTAGACCTTTTTGTTTCTTGAACAAATTTAGTAGGAAATGCAGGTTTTTTTACATACCAGAATGAAAAAATGTGTTTTTGTTTGCATTTTTCTTCAGAGTGCAAGCAAAATTTCATCTTTGTGGCTTTTAAACCCTCTTCCTATGGGTGTGTCCAGTCGAGGGAATGCCGAGTCCATCCTGTCTGCTCTGGTGCTCGGGACGTTGCTCTGTATGGAAGGTAAAGAGGGGATGCCCTCCTTAGAAAGGGAACTCTTGAGACTTTTTAGTTTCTGATCTTCCTTTTTAAGCTTCAGTGCACCGATACCTTTCTTTGTTTGTTCTTCCAGCCAAGCATCTGGCATGTGCAGCTGTGCTTTATGGCTTGTCTGTCCATATGAAGATCTATCCTGTTACATATGCCCTGCCCATCGCTCTGGCTCTGCGAGCACCAGAGGGCAGAAGAGAGGAAGGCAGACAAAAGCAAACATGGAAGAAGTGGGTCACCTTTATTGGAAGTTTCCTCAACTATGAGCTGATCCTCTTTGTGAGTGTGGCCGGAGCGGTCTTTTTCACACTCAAAGGACTCTTCTACTACATGTAAGCACCAAAACACACACACTTACGCACAGGATGGTTTCCTGTGGCAGCACTTTTAAACTCTCTCCGAACGATCAGTTTTAGGCTTTAAGATTTTCACCTCGTGACATATTTAACTTTAAAACAGACACAATTTCTTTAAAAGTAAACATTTTAGCTTCTTTTATCTCTGAACTTCTAAGTGTGATCACCTCTGCTGAAACCTCAGGTATGGCTGGCAGTTTCTTCATGAGACATACTTCTACCATCTGACCAGAAGAGACATCAGACACAACTTCTCCCCCTACTTCTACATGCTCTACCTCACTGCAGGTATCTACTAATTCAGCATATCAAATCCACCAGATTAAGACAACAAAACAGGTGTTTTATATCGATGTTTTGTAGTTTTCCACATATTTTTATTGTTTTTGCAGACAGCAGGGGGAGCCAGTGGCTTGGCCTGGCAGCCTTTCTGCCTCAGCTCATCCTGCTGTTAGTAGCATCATGGGCCTTCCATCGTCACCTGGCCTTCGCCTGTTTCCTTAATACAGCCATTTTTGTTTCCTTCAACAAAGTCTGCACTTCACAGGTACTAAAGGTCTAGGCAGAGATCATATAAGAATTTATGGAAACAGACTAAGCGCTAAGCAATTGTTTATATATATTTTTTTTCAGTACTTTCTGTGGTATCTTTGCTTACTTCCTCTGGTCATCCCACACCTGAGTCTGTCTGGGAAACGGGGTTCAGGCCTGCTGCTCCTCTGGTTTGCTGGACAGGTAATTCAGTTTTTTTCATTAATTCTATTCTCATAATCTTGTTGGCTTAACCAGCAGGATTTTAGTAGATTTTATTTTCTTTGCTTCTTAATGTTAGGAAATTTCTCAGGCAAGCCCCATCTTATAAATGTGAATATGTAGCCTAGCCATCAGTGTTGGGAGTAATGCGGTACAAATGTAATTAATTACTGTAATGCATTGTTTTTTGCTGTAATGTGGTAAAGAAAATGGTAATATTTACTCGGTACAATTGTCAGTAACGCGGTAATTACAATGCATTTTAAAACCCAGAATCAAGACGTGGGTTTCCTAAAAATTCAAATTGTGGGAAACCTGAAAAAAGATCCAGTATCCACATATATGACGTCATTTATGGACTCAGCTTTGCGGGCATTCTATGAGCAGAGAGAACGCAGCGGTAATGGCTCAAATACTCCAGCTGCATCCTGCGCGTGTGGCCGCTGTTATATTCACAAAATCGCTCCACCAAAACAACGTAATTCGTTTGTGATCGTTTATGTCAGCCCATATTCTCTGGTACTTCACGTACTTTTCAGCTGAGTTCATAATCTGTGCCCCGGTGATTTCAATTCGTTGCTGCTGGAGCGCAGCGCATATTAAGCTTTTTATTTTTTATTTTTTATTTTTTTTGCGTTCGGTAGATCCCTTTGGCTGATTAGTTAGAAAGTAGGAAATCTAGGAAACAGTTTTTCTGGAAGACGGAGAAAACATGCAGCATGCAGGAAGGTTAGAGAGAGAAAGGGCAGGAAATTATTCACATAAAACCAAGAAAACAAAACAAAGTGCTTGAAAAGAAAAAAAAGTAGGTAGATTTATCCCCAATTCACATTTTTACCAGTGAAAAGCAACAATATATAAGCTTTTAATATTTATACATGTGATAGAATCAGATCACCCCAGAAGTCAGTCCCACATCCAGGGCCGTATCAAGGCATTTGGGGACCAAGGCAAATGTAGGCTTGGAGCCCCCATCACCAGCAGTCCTAGCTCAGACACCACATCACTTTCCACATATATGTCATGAGCTCACTGAGCGTCACATTACAGATTCATACTGAAGTTGTTTTGGTGAAAGTAACTTAAAGTTATTCAAAAGTAGTGTAATGCCTTACATTTTAAAATCAGTAATATTGTAATGTAATGAATTACTTTAAAATGAGGGTAACAAGTAATAAATAATGCATTACAGTTTTGAAGTAACTTGCCCAACACTGCTAGCCATAAACAGAGCTCCGTCGTCTTCAAAATGTCTTCACGTGCCAACAAACAAATACATAATTTTTCTAAATAAACTTCAGTACTGTCACCATCTTAGTTGTTCCACTCTGTTGCATCTAGGGTTGTCACGGTGTGGAAATTTAACCTCACGGTTATTGTGACCAGAATTGTCACGGTTTTGGGTGTTATCGCAGTATTTTTTAAAACGTGCTACATTTTCAGACAACTAAATAAATCCTGTATATCAGGAAAATATTGTCCTCAGTTTGTGTCTAAATTTTGCCTAAAATTTATTATTTTGTAATGATGTTGTTTATTTGTTTACATTTTCCCCTTTAGTCTTTAAAATACCAATATTTGTCCATAACTTCTTATTTTATGTCTGTTTGATGTCATAATTTAAAAATATTAGATCAGATGATACTCAGTACTCAAGTAGCCTTCTAATCAGATACTTTTTTACCCTTACTTGAGTACTAAACCCTATATCAGGAAAATATTGTCCTCGGTTTGTGTCCTTCCAGTGAGCTTTGCAGATGTGGGAAAATGTCATCAGGCAGTAATCATTGTTAAATTCATAATTATTCTCGGAGAGAGACCAACTCTTATCTGCCCCTGGGAGCCCCGTAATGCATAGCGTCATTTCAACATGGGGGTGTCCGTGACACGGTTTATATGCAGGTAGCGGCGCTGCGGCTACTTTATATAGCGACCCGTTGCATTCTCCCTCAACCCAAATCCTCGGATCACGCATTTTAGCTAAAACGCTAACGTTAGCTTGCCTTGCGTTGACTGCAGAGTTGTGGGTGATGGTCACGCAGATGTGTCATGAGATTTGAAGCGTTGCTGCCTTTCACAGACACTTTTTCTGCACGTGCTGCAAACAGGATAGCCGTCTTCTATCAACTGTCCCTCGGCATTCTTCAAATATCCAAAAGATGCCCGTACTTCCCACTTTGTCTTCTTTGAGGGATAATAAATGTCCTGAGCGCTGCCATCTCCTCCTTTGGCCATTATTTCAGCTTTAGCTTCAAGAAAGTTTTGGTCGTAAACAACAAAGTGCGCATGTGCCGCCGGCAACTTCAGCAGATGATACGGTGGCTGGTAAGGGTCACCGCGCCTACACCGCAGCCACGGTAGTCCACCGAGATAATATAGTTTTTAAAAAACAAGACGGTTATTATTTTTGTCAACTTGTTTTTTTTACCGGGGTTTACCGCTACACCGGTTACCTTGACAACCCTAGTTGCATCATCCCACCCACCAAACCGATGGAGCTCTGTTAGTTGCGAGACACAAGACTGCTGCGGCTCTAATAAAGCGTGGCAGGGCTAAATCATTTTAGCCTCAGCTACCTTCTGTCTTGATTTCTAGGCTAGGTCTCAGGTTCAGATCTGGCTGGGATCAGTTTTAAAAGATAGAAAATAGCTGGAAATGTTGTAGAACTGTAATTTGGGTGCACTGAGACCCTAAGACTGTTTGGTGTTAGGGCCAGGGCTATTTAACCTAATCTATCATGCTTTAAGTGTTGTGGCTCATCAACACAAAGTAGTAGTTAGAGCTGGTTTTGGGTGCCTGTCCTGTACCGAGCCATGTTTTATCCCCCTGCAGGGTATCTGGTTGGCTCCGGCCTACTTCCTGGAGTTTGAAGACTACAACACATTCTTCCTGATCTGGATGGCGGGATTATTGTTCTTAGTCATCAACTGCTTCATCCTGGTTCAGATCATAAGCCACTACAGACACACACCGCCTGCACAGAGACTTAAAACAGAGTGACTCTAGTTTTCTCACTGCTGCTTGTTCGGCTTTCATTGTGAAACTCCAGCAGATTACAGATGCATCAACTCAAAAGCTCTCTCTTTTACTCACTTTCTCCTTTCAGTTTTTAGACTTCCTGCTCCGTAATCTAAAGAGATGAGTTGTAAAGTAAATTGTGGGGGATTATATTTAAGCCGTTTGGATTAAATGTTTGTCCAGTCAGACCACCGGTAACTTCTCTTGTGCTACTCTCTTGAGACTTTCAGTTTGTTTTTAACTTTAATAAACTTGCTGTAAGTCAGAGAAAGTCCCCAGATGGGTTTGTTTAGATGTTCTGGTTCTGCTACAAGCTTCATCAGTTTTCCTGTGCTGTTTTATTATCAAATGATTAAAAACCTTTTGTCTTCTTTTATGGTTTTAGAACTCCTAAAGTATGGGTTCTTACACCGTTTTACCTTCATTTGACATCAGCGTGGTCATTTAATTATAACTGTTTAGCAGGAAAGGTTCACCAAGCAGAGTTCAAGGAAATCTGGGATTTTAATCTGCAAAAAAGTGGGATACTTACACATGCTCGTATTTCAACGGTTACATTTAAAGCATCTTTAAAATGTAAACTGTTGATGAGGCACGACTACGTTTAAAACCTTTGTCAAATAGCAACAATTAGTGATTTGTTAACTTATCACTAATTCTAAAGTAAGACCTCCCGTCCACCTGCAGTACCTGGTCGTGACCAGTAGATGGAGGTATAATCCAGCAGAACCAACAGAATGAGCTACTAGCCTTTTGTAACCTCACAGATTAATCAGTCAACTGGAGCATGAATCTGACCCAAACAGCTGCCAGTGGTTCCCTAATCTCACCCTCTCTGCTAATCTCACGCTGAAACCATCAGAGTGTCCTGTTTGGTTCTGGAGGTTCTGATTGTGTTTGTTGGTCTTGCGTCTTAGAGACTGACACCAGAACCAGAGCATGCTGTATGTGAATGCATGAGATGCACAGTGGGGCAGAGTTGGAGGGGTTTTCCTACGACATTTCTCGTGTGCTCCATATGTGCAGGCATGTTGGGTTGACTCACGGTCAGTTGCGGCCTGAGTTTATGAATCACTGAGTTGCACATGGTAACCTTTCAGCTGGCGCTTTGCCCCTGGGCCCATACGTAAACTATTTAACCACCACATTCAGAGTTTTTGTGTCAAATGTGCTGACTGTTAAAAGGCTAGTCCCCTCCTCTTTATTGGATTCATTCTGACCAGCCTTTCAGTTGAATGTATTATGTTTAGTTAAAGGTGCTTACAGTTGTAAGTAAGGGCTCTTGTGAGCAATACCAAATGTAATTAATACACTTGGAACCTGATTAGGTGAGGTGTTTCTGTTGTTAGACACTCAGGATCAGGAAGCGAGGTGCAGTGAGGATGGTGTTATTGTTGTACACATTCAACATATTTAAAATGCATTTGATCTGTTTAGAGTTTTTTTTTCCACTTGTCTTAAACCGGAGAGTCCAGAATAAGGATCTACTGTTGATTATAAAGGTTCAAATTAAAGGCATCTTAATCCAATCTGGAGAATTGTCTGATCAATACCGTTTTCCACTGATCAGTATTGAACATATAAGGCAACACTCGGCTCCTAAACATTATTGTTCACCTACTTTTAATGGTTTAATGGCAGCCATGTAGCGGTATGGTACCATTCCTGACCGGTCAGTAGAAGTACTTTAATCAGCAGCAGGAGACGGGCTATTGAAGACCAACTACCAATCAAAGTTGTTATGGCTCCATATTGGCAATCTCGGGTAGTTTAACTTTTACTCAGTTTAATTTAAAACAAAGATTTCACTTCATATCAGTGGAATAATAACAGTTTATTATGTTTTTAGTTGAAAAGGGTCAGAAACTGCATTTATTATCATCAGCTGGTGGTGCAAATGTACAAATTCATAGTTCAGACTTTTATCATGTGCTTTAGGGAGATACGGTGCATAAATACGGAGATCTAAACGTGCTTCTATAAAAATATTTGTTCATGCCTGTGAGAAACACAGAAAATGCACTTTAATTAGAGTAAAAATGTTAATATGCATCATCACAGCCCGCACACACACACACACACACACGTTTTACTGCCTCTTACAGAAACGGCTGTCAACATGCATCAAACACAGCGTACACGACTACTGCCTCACTTCTTACTCCTGATTGGATCTCCTCTATTCATCTTTTTTTTCTTCTCGCATCCATTTTCTCACTCCTGCATTGTGTCTCACTTCGCCCACCTCCCTGTCTTTGTTGATTCGCACCTTCTCTTTTTCCTGTACCAACGTGTAGATGGCGAGGCAGAAGAGCAGCATCATGCTTTTGCAGCGTGATGTCTTCAATTCCTTTTCTGAAGAGGTCTGGTCTTAAGCACATGTTAGCGAGGCTCTGCTGCAAATGTGATGCGCACAAACCAAGTGTTACATCATAAGAGGAGAAAGATACTTCTAATTTACTTTTTTTTTGTCATTTTGAATGTTTCATTTGAAGGCAATTTTTGTGTTTCTTTTGGAAAATATTTAAAATTCCCTGCCGAAAATGCATTCTTGCTTTGTTAATTCAGAACTAAGCAACATATTTGAAAATAAATTTCAGTTTTTATTTTCTACAGCCTAAACAAGGACAATTCTTAAATTTCTCATATAAGACAGTTAGCTGTTTACATGATCTGTAAAGACTTAGGTGATTTATCTTCTTTATAATAAAACTTTTCATTCTTTAAGTTAGAAGAACTAACTGACAGGTGTTCCTGTTGCTGACCCAAACGCCGTCCAAGAAGCCAAAAAGGTTTTACATTGACCGAGTCAATCTCCAGATTAAAACCTTACTGAGCTGCATTTCACCTGCTAAGAAGAGGATTGAAGAGAATGTCTCCAAAATAAACACGATGCTGCAGTTGAACCCTGGGAAAGTTCAGGGGAAAAAACTAGTTTATATATTTCTCTTTGTCACAAGCTTTATGTAAATCAGAGATCTACAGCTGAATAATGGTCCTTCCTTGGGTGTCTGATCTATTTTAGGGTTACTTGTGAAACTGTAACATTAAAAATTGTGTTTATTTTCTGTTGTTTTCACACTAATCTTGCATCATCAGCATAATTTCAGTTTTGGGTGAAAGCCCCACATGGAGGTATGTGAAGGTGAGAGGCCTGGAAGCATGACTGTGATAGGAGGTGGTTTCATTTAATTAGAGAAACAAACAAACATTGATCTAATGTGTGCTCGGTGTAGAAGTATTCACACATACACTCACATGTGCCCAAATGTACGCAAACACTCAAATCGTCCCAATTAGTCAAATCCCTGCATTAACTGATCCTTGCTCAGCCTGTAATGCTCTGTAATCTATACACCGAGTGAGAGGAAACAAACAGGGATGACTGGGAGGGATTAGGAGGAGTGATGAGAGTGTCGCTGACAATTAGTCAGATCTAGACCGATTCACTAAGTCAGAGGTAGGTGATGAGCGTATTGTAGCGTATTCTACATACTAGAATCAACACTGTTTGCTATCAGTTGTGGATTCTGAGAATGACCAAGCAAATTAGCATACGAGCCTTTATCATGCATACATATCCAGGATACTTATATAATCGATAGAGTTTCATACACCAACCTGTTTGGTCTATATTTAATCCAAAGATTAATGTTTAATTTAAGATAATTAAATTTAACAGCAAAAGTTTATTTTTGAATCAGAAGTTAAGAATCTTTGCTTTTTCAATAACAAGACATTTTTTAAACATTTCTGTGTTTCATTTCAAAGATGAGAGTCAAGTTTTTAAAGTTAAGAATTTATTACTAACAATTTTAAACTTGACAGTTTGGAACGACAATTCATGGATGACAATTTACCAGCTTTGATATTAAACTTGGTTTAAAGGCAAACCTGTGACTGGATGGAAAGCTAAATTGAAAATGCGAGTTTTGGATGCGTGAATGAATTCTCAGAAGGTTTCTTTCAGAGAGAGAAGCGCGTTCTGGGTTGGAAATGATGGTTTTGCAGCTAACTGTTGTTACTAAGAGAAACAGCATCAGACGTCATCTGTCGAAAGTGTCTACCTCACCCAGTTTCAGGAGACCCCTTTCTGGGTCCGAGATGTCAGATGGAGATGATTTCCTCTGGGCACGAGGATGGTAGAAGAACCTCAACGCGACCAAATCAGTCCTGGGATGTCTCCGTGGGTCACACGACTGATGAAACTATTTGCGTCTCAAAATCAATAACTCTGAAGGAGTTTTGCGTCAGCTGGTTATCGTGTGTTTATTCAAAGCTATTCTATCAGCGTGACAGAACAGCAGGTGGAGGCTTCAGGGCGGCCGTTCTCTTATCCTCAGTGATGGTGGTTGGTTCACGAACTGAGGTTTTGCTGCTGGAAAGTTAGTTTTAACAAACCCCTCAGAACACGCCCACTCTCAGAGCAAGAAAGCTTTGGTCATGAGTCAAAGACGTGATGGCAGATTACCTTTACTCTGGATAAGCTCTGTGTTGGATGGATAAAGTGGAAGTTGACCTTCTGGTTTACTGAACATACATAACCGATTATCAACCATAATCATAATTATACCCAAAGCATAATAATTCATTTCAGTAATTAAAAATAAATTTACTGATCCAAGATATTATTTATGATGATTATAATAAACAGTAATAAAGTCAAAGAGTTTATTAAAATTATTATTTAAATTATCATTGTGAAACTTGAAGTGTCCTTCTTCTGGGACGGAACAGCAGCAGATAGGGATGATATTCAGCCGTCATCATGACTCCTGGATTAATCTGTGGAACCAAAAGTTACAGTCTGACCCAGCTTGACCTAGCTGGGAAAATGTGACCTTTGTCACAAATTAGAGGACCTTCGTGACGCTACAGTATTTATTCTACAAAATTAGTTTTGTGTCAAAGCTGTTTGATTTTAAGAACTTGGTAAAGTAAAAAAGTGCCCTGATATGGACGCTGGACCTGGTTAAAGGTGACTGAAAGGTCCTTCAGCGTACACTGGGGCAAAAAGTATTTAGTCAACCTCTAATTGTGCAAGTGCCCCCATACTGGGCTTTCTTTTGCATAGTAGGTGATGACAGAAATCTTTTTAAAAACACTCACAGGTGTGTCTTCATTATGTCATCAAGCTCTACAGAACCATGGTCATAGGCAAGACAATGCTGAAAATACTTTGTCCCTTTTATTTGTTACCATCCAATGCATTGACATGGGGAAACATCTATAAGGTTCCAGAGAACCAAGAATAGGGTCCTCCTGCTTTTATAACCATCACATATGCAGGTTTTGGACAATAAAAACAGACTGAGCTAAAATAAAAGGAGATGGCATTAAACACAGATCCACTGTAATTATAGTGTAACACGTGAATGTTCAGGGATGATTCAAACCAAGCGTGCCAAGTGAATGTTGGCTCTCTGCTTGTCAGGACAGACAACTGGTTCTCCTGAGAATCACAGGGATCAGGAACTAACCACAGCTTTGAGACCAAATATCTTCATCTTCTTGTCCCCAGCCTCCCCCATGCCTTCTACCTTTCTCTGGATACCAACAGTCCCCTGGCTCCATGCTTCATCCAAACAGTGAAGACAGATGTGTATAAAATTTCTTAGGTCATGTGACGAAGTTGTCATGCCAGCTTTGCAGCACATTAATCATACAGCAAATGTGGCTATCCCCTGTATCCTTTTCTGCTGTGTATCTATTATTGATAGAAAAAGAAATTCAAAGGATGCAACTACAATTGGTAAATGTAAAAAATTCAAAAGCTAATTAAGAGACAGAGATGCTAACCGAACTAAAGAATGTCCCTTGTTTTCTTCTGGAAACTATTTATAGCAGAGGGACGCCTAAGGAGAATGACAAAGGTTATCTTTGTTAAAATGTTCTTTAGAAAAAGTATTACCTCCTTTTGTGTTTTATTTCACAACAAGCCATTAATATTTACGACTTGGTGTTTTGATGTTATATAATTGACCCACACAGCTTGGTGCGATGAAATATAAAAGAGACTAAACTGAAAAATTGTTTTGAAGTCTGACTTTCAGTAAAATACCAAACCACCTCCCGAAAAAACGAGTTCTATTAAATCTAAATCAACTTGTTTGCAAGCAAAGTATTCAACATCACTTTGAAAGGCCTATATATGAGAAGGTCTGAAAAACTATCTGGAGCAAAGACGGTTATGAGAAGTTTACGGGAAGAAAATGCTAAAAGCCACAAGGGTTCAGAACGTGGCAGCACTTTTTATTCCTGAAAATGCTAATTTCATTAATTTTAAATGGAAATACATCAAATGAACTGCACATAGAGGTATTGTGAGAGTTATAGAAATTTTAATTAGAAATTATGAATATCGTCTTCAAATTTTGCTTTAAAAAATAATAAAAACACATTTTGCAGTAGGTCCAACCTAAAAGATCTAAGATGAGCTTTCATCCCGTTTTCCCCGGAACATCTTCCATCCATTCATTATCGTACACTTAACCGGGGTTGGATCGTGGGTGCAGCAGTCTAAGCAGGGAGGCCCAGACTTCCGTTTCCCCAGCCACTTGGGCCAGCTCATTCAGAGGAATCCCAAGGCGTTCCCTGGCCAGCCGAAAAACATGGTTCCTCCAGCATATCCTGGGTCTTCCTTTAAGTCTTCTCCCAGTTTGTGTCACGTTGAGGAGAGGAGGTTGGACCCAGGATGCAGAAGTACCCAGAACGACTCAAAGGCAGGAGAGGTCTTAAGAAAAACAATTCCTTTATTTAAGGCGGATGTGCTGAAAAGTCCAAAGCACAAAATAAGACTAATACTCAAAAGCTTGAAAAAAATCAAAAATAACTAAGCTCACACATGAGCAGGGACTCAGAGAGACTCGAGAGGGGAACAAACGGCGCAACACATAAGAAAATGAACCAACAGACACAGAGTGACAAGACAGGGCTTAAATAGACTGAGAAGATGAGAGGGAGATGAATTGCAGGTGTGTGGGGAGAGGGACCAGGTGAACACAATTACTAACTCAGGGAGGAGGAAGAAAACACTGGTGGGAAAAAACACACTAAATAATGAAAGGCTGTAACAAAGGAAAATGACCTAAAAGACCAGAAGGCATGAATCATAACTAATTTTCTAAGGGGAAACTGACACTAAAGGAAAACACTACAGAAAGAAACTACAGGGGCGTGGCTAAGAGGGGGCCAAGAGAGCACAGGACCTGGGAAAGGGAAGTCTGAGGGGGGAATCCTAGAGGGCAAATGGGGAACACCAGGAGACACATGAGGAAGACGCAGACACGACACCTGAGGGCGCTAGAAGACACAAAAGGAGCACCTAGAGACGACTGAGGACAAAAGGAGACACATGAGGTGAGACGCAGACACAGACCATGACAGTTTGACATGCCAAGAAAACATCACTATAGAGGCATCCAGGAGGCATCCTAACCAGATGCCTGAGCCAACTATAACTGGCTCGTCTCGATGTGGAGGCGTAGCAGATCTACTCTGAGCCCGTCCCAGATGACCAAGCTTCTCACCCTATCTCTAAACTCCTCCACCTGGGGCAGGTCCTCACCCCTGACTTGGAGAAGGCATTCTACCCTTTTATGACTCAAGACCATGGTTTCAGATTTAGAGGAGCAGACTCTCATTCCAGCTGCTTCACACTTGGCTGCAAACCGCTCCAGCAAAAGCTGGAGATCATGTTCTGATGAACCTAACAGGACCACATCATCTGCAAAAAGCAGAGACCTGATCCTGAGGCTACAAGAACGGGTCCTCTTAACACCTGGATAGTCTTCCTCCATAAATCCTATCATCAAGCTGCTCCCAAGACAGCTTAGTAGGGTTGAGATCTGACTCTTTAATAGTGAAACGTCCAGCTAACGTTTTTGGTATTTTAATTACACATATGTTTTTGGCTAATGATTCTGTTTTAGAATGAGACTGGCTCTCGTCATATGCTCTCAGGTGTGGCGTGGTGTACCAACTTCTTGTAATTACTTTCCCTTTTACCCTTTACACTTATGAAAGGATTTACTTGGATATGCAGCCATACTAGGACATTTATGCCGTTGACTGAAAGACACTGATAATAGGTCATTGTGCAAAAAATGGATCTTTCCTCTAAAATCCAATTAATTTTGTTAATTGCACGAAAGCACCTTATTTTACACATTTCCAAGTGATTCAGACTTTTCATTGATAGATTATTAATTCATCTGATCACCAAAACTCACTTACATTGCATAAATCAGAGATAAAAACAAAAAAGGAAATTAATTCTGAAGGAGTCTCATCATGTGAGAGTTGAATTTCTTGAGCTTCATAAAAAAAATCTGTTTTTCCCCAAACCTAATCCCCAAACAGCAGTGAAGCACGGTGGTGGTGTCATCATGCTGGTGTTTGTTTATTGGCAGGGCTGGGAAACTAAGAATAAGAATGAACAGGATGGTGAAAAGTCTAAAGTACAGACAAATTCTTGAGGGAAAACTGTTTCCGTCATAAAGATTTGAGAATGAGACTTACAGTTCTTACATTTTTTTGGCTCTTTTTAATATTTATTGTGTGTTTTGATTGCTGTTTTTATCTGCTTTTACTGCCTGTTTTATTTGTATTTTTTATTCTGAGTCCTATGTTGGGAGGCGCTTTGGTCAGCTCCCATGCTGTTTTTAAATGTGCCGTATAAATAAACTGGTATAGTAGTTCAGACAAACAAATACTCTTAGTAAAAGCAACCCTCGAGTGGTTTAAGAGGAAACTTTGAGACATTGGTAGAAAAAAAAGATCACAGTAGTTAGATTTTATATCATATTTTTGGAAATCTAGAAGTAGTTTTGATATTTTAAAAATAAACGTGTTGATACAAACTATTTTTTTTAAGCCGTGAAGCTAAATAAAAACATTTTTTGACTGCTGGGGAGTGTGTGTGTGTGTGTGTGTGTGTGTGTGTGTGTGTGTGTGTGTGTGTGTGTGTGTGTGTGTGTGTGTGTGTGTGTGTGTGTGTGTGTGTGTGTGTCACCTGCTGTGTTTGCTTTGATCAGGGCATTGTTTTGTTTTGTTTTTGGTGAAATTACATATGAAAGTAAAAAATGACAATATGGCACAAAAGTTCATGTATTTCAGTAATTCAAAGGTAAAACAAATCTATGAGACTGATTATTACATGCAAAGCCAGATATTTCCAGCCTTTTCCTCACATTTTTCATCCCTGACCTGCTTTTATGTCTGATTGCTTTGGTGTTAAGACCAGTTGTTTGGTTAGCAATGTCTGGGTTCAAATATAAGCAGCGCTTGCTTAACTAGCGTCAAGTTGGGCTATAGCTACCTGGCAGCTGGCTTCTCACCGTGTTGCCACCATCCTGCGCCAGATGGCAGGCCGCTTTCAAATTTTCTTAAGAAATTTTCTAGTTTATTTTTGCACTGTGGTTAGTTATTCTTCTTCGTCGTCTTCCTCCGCTTATCCGGGTCTGGGTCGTGGGGGCAGCATCCCAACTAGGGAGCTCCAGATCGTCCTCTCCCCAGCCACCTCCACCAGTTCCTCCGGCAGGACCCCAAGGCGTTCCCGTACCAGACTGGAGATGTAACCTATCCAATGTGTCCTGGGTCGACCCGGGGGCCTCCTGCCGGCAGGACATGCACGAAACACCTCCCCAAGGAGGCGTCCAGGAGGCATCCTGACCAGATGACCAAACCACCTCAACTGACTCCTTTCGATCCGGAGGAGCAGCGGTTCCACTCCGAGTCCCTCCCGAATGTCCAAGCTCCTCACCCCATCTCTAAGGCTGAGCCCGGCCAACCTACGGGGGAAACTCATTTCAGCCGCTTGTATCCGCAATCTCGTTCTTTCGGTCATTACCCAAAGCTCATGACCATAGGTGAGGATTGGGACGTAGATCGACCGGTAAATCGAGAGCCTGGCTTTCTGGCTCAGCTCCCTCTTCACCCCGACAGATTGGCCCAGTGTCCACATCACTGCAGACGCCGAACCAATCCGCCTGTTGATCTCCCGATCCCTCTTACCCTCACTCGTGAACAAGACCCCGAGATACTTAAACTCCTCCACTTGAGGTAGGACCTCTCTCCCGACCCAGAGTTGGCAAGCCACCCTTTCCCGGTCGAGAACCATGGTCTCAGATTTGGAGGTGCTGATCCCCATCCCAGCTGCTTCACACTCGGCCGCGAATCTACCCAGCAAGAGCTGAAGGTCAGAGCTGGATGAAGCTAGGAGGACCACATCATCTGCAAAAAGCAGAGACGAGATTCTCCTGCCACCAAACTCAACACACTCCACACCACGGCTGCACCTAGAAATTCTGTCCATAAAGGTTATGAACAGAACCGGTGACAAAGGGCAGCCCTGGTGGAGTCCAACCCTCACTGGGAACAGGTCCGACTTACTACCGGCTATGCGGACCAAACTTACGCTCCTCTGGTAAAGGGACTGAATGGCCCTTAACAGAAAGCCACCCACCCCATACTCCTGGTGCGTCCCCCACAGGGTGCCTCTGGGGACATGGTCATAGGCCTTCTCCAAATCCACAAAACACATGTGGATTTGTTGGGCAAACTCCCATGCCCCCTCCATCACCCTTGCAAGGGTATAGAGCTGGTCCACAGTTCCACGGCCAGGACGAAAACCACATTGCTCTTCCTCAATCTGAGATTCAACTATCGATCTGACCCTCCTCTCCAGTACCTTGGAGTAGACCTTTCCAGGGAGGCTGAGGAGTGTGATCCCCCTATAGTTGGAACACACCCTCAGGTCACCCTTCTTAAAGATGGGGACCACCACCCCGGTTTGCCACTCCACAGAAACTGCCCCCGATGACCATGCAATGTTGCAGAGACGTGTCAACCATGACAGCCCTACAACATCCATAGCCTTGAGATACCCAGGACGAATCTCATCCACCCCCGGGGCTCTGCCGCTGTGTAGTTGTTTGACTACCTCAGCAACTTCTGCCCCTGAGATTGGACAGTCCGTCCCCAGGTCTCCCAGCTCTGGCTTTTCCTTGTAATGCAGGTGGGATTGAGGAGCTCCTCAAAGTATTCCTTCCACCGCCCGACTATAGCCCCAGTTGACGTCAGTAGCTCCCCATTCCCACTGTAAACAGAGTGAGCGAGTTGCTGCCTCCCTCTCCTGAGGCGCCGGACAGTTTGCCAGAACCTCTTTGGCACTGATCAATAGTCTTTCTCCATGGCCTCACCAAACTCCTCCCACGCCCGAGATTTTGCCTCGGCAACTGCCACTGCTGCACCCCGCTTGGCTATCCGGTACCCGTCTGCTGCCTCTGGAGACCCACAGACCAGCCACGCCCTGCAGGCCTCCTTCTTCAGCCTAACGGCTCCCTGAACCTCTGGTGTCAACCAGCGGGTACAGGGGTTGCCCCCACGACTGGCACCGGCCACCTTGCAACCACAGCTAGCAACAGCTGCCTCAACAATCACAGAGTGGAACAAGGCCCACTCGGAATCAATGTCCCTCACTGCTCTCTGGACGCGGTCAAAGCTCTGCTGGAGGTGGGAGTTGAAGACCGTCTTGACATGTTCTTCTGCCAAGCATTCCCAGCAGACCCTCACTATACATTTGGGTCTGCCAGATCTACGTGGCATCTTCCTCTGCCATCTGATCCAACTCACCACCAGGTGGTGATCAGTTGACAGCTCCACTCCGCTCCTCTCTTCACTCGGGTGTCCAAAACATACGGCCGCAGGTCAGATGATACGACTACATAGTTTATCATCAACCTGCGATCTAGGCTGCCCTGGTACCAAGTGTACTGATGGGCATCCTTATGTTCGAACATGGTGTTCGTTATGGCCAAACTGCGGCTTGCACAGAAGTCCAATAATGAAACACCACTCGAGTTCAGACCAGGGGGGCCATTCCTCCCAACCACAACCCTCCAGGTCATGCTGTCATTGCCCACGTGAGCAATGAAGACCCCCAGCAGGACAATGGAGTCCCCTGATGGAGCACTATCTAGCACTTGTTCTAGGGACTCCAAAAAGGGTGGGTAATCTGAACTGAAATTTGGCCCATAACCACAAACAACAGTCAGGACCCGTTCCCGGACCCGAAGGCGCAGGGAAGCTACCCTCTTGTCCCCCAGGGTAAATCCCAACACGCATGCAGAGAGTCTTGGGGCTAACAAAAAGCCAACTCCAGCCCTCCGCCTCTCACCCGGAGCAACTCCAGCAAAGGAGAGTGTCCAACCCCTCTCAAGGACTTGGGTTCCAGAGCCAATGCTATGAGTTGAGGTGAGTCCGACTACATGTAGCCGGTATCGCTCAACCTCTGCCACAAGCTCCTGCTCCTTCCCCGCCAGTGAGGTGACGTTCCATGTCCCAATAACCAGTTTCTTTGTCCGGGGATCGGACCGCCAAGGCTCCTGCATCGGTCTGCCACCCGATCCACACTGCACCGGACCCTTCATGTTCCTCCTGCGGGTGGTGGGTCCACAGTTGGATGAGCCCATATATCCGGTTCGGGCTGGGCCCGGCCAGTCCCCTTGGGCGAAAGCCTGGCCACCAGGCGCTCGCTCACAGGTCCAAACCCCAGGCCTGGTTCCAGGGTGGGACCCCGGTAACCCTCCAGGCCGGGTACTCCGACTCTTTGTTCTTACATCCATGAAAGATCCTCTGAACCATTCTTTGTCTCACACTTCACCTAAGACCCATTTGCCATGGGAGACCCTACCAGGGACACAAAGTGCCCCAGACAACATAGCTCCTAGGATAATTAGGCCACTCAAACTCCTCTGCCATGATAAGGTGACGGTTCAAGGAGGACGGTTAGTTATTCTGTGTCAGGTAAACCCAGGATGCACAAACTTTCCATATAAAGAGAGATCTTTAATAGACAATAGTTCCATTTGCAAAAACATTGGAAGACTCTGTATATGTACACTCTGTTCACAACTTTTCAGCAAAATCCTCAGTGACATAAGCACAAATGACCAACAAAAAATATATAGAAAAGAAAAAAAGCGTCATTTTCCAATAAAGAACAAAGCCTTCAAATTTGTAGTCTTAAAATTAGACACATTTGCCTTTTACAATAAATACAAAGAGTCAAGCATGTATTTCCATGAGTGTACACAAGAATAAAAGGATAAATCCACAACAGTGATATTGTCTACATTTGTGCGTGTTGACGCAACGTTTCTAGGTAGGCTGAACTTCAAATGAAACTATTCCCAGTAGTGCAATAAAGAAACTACCACTGTAGTTCCTCAGAGCTGAGACCTGTTATTAAATCAATTTGGTACTTTTAATCAATATGTGCAAAAATACTGATGCAAAAAACAAACAAAATCTGATTATTCTGGACTTAAAAGACAATATGAAATAGGATACTTTAATTCTGAAGGAAATTTTTCAGAGATGCGAGGCTACACTGAGAACAAAATGCAAAATTTAAGTTCTACAGTTAAAAATAACATTAAAATTAAAAATTGTGCTTTAGAAGGAGGAAATAGTTAAAAGATAGAAAAATATCACTTTTATTTTGCTTCTGCTGACCTTCAGTTTACAATTGTTACAATCCTACTGGTGCAGGAACTATTCAGTTTATCCTGTTGATTTAAATAATAGTTATGACAAGTTAAAAAAATGTCTAAATCTTTCTAAAATCTGACTTTAAGTAAAAGTGGACTCATGGACTCAGATTTATGACTGAGGTTAGTTTACTTACTTTTTGAACCCACATCTCTTCCCTTGTAACAACGTTGTTATGAGTTAATAAACACATTTTAAATGGGACCTACCAATTAAATGTTTAAATTAGACTCTGAAGACACTTTTGCAAATGTTTTTGCATCAAATCCTCTAAATGTTGTGTAGTGATATATGTCGTATTTATAAACAGCCATGTGAAAAGAAAAATGTGTGTCCGAACATAAACACAAAACATACTGAAAAACAGACGACGTGGTTTTAATTCTCTCTTAGTTCTGGATGAAAGGTGTACTTCAACACATCAACAGTAAAAACTCAGATAATGTATCATCTTGCTACTTTGGTGTTTAAACTGCACATAAGTTTTATGTCTGTGCAAACTGAATGATTTGAGTCCATAATGCATAGAAAGGTTTTTTTTTTTCCATTTCCATTCACACATTACCAGATGCTGTGACATAAAAAGAGTAATTACAACTCTGGTATCTAAAAAATCGACATGCATAACTACAAATAAAAACAGAATGCAATGATGAACATTAAAGCTGCTACAGCAAATGTGGAAAACAAATTAGCTTCAATTTTTTTATGCCTCTTAACAACGTTCCAACATAGTATAGCTATATTTAGCTATACATATATTTTGGAGATTTAAAAAAATGAAAAATAAACAAATGTATTGGCTCTCTCGCATTTGTCTAAAAATCCCCGCCAATAACACATTTCAGACCAAAAGCAACTACTGACCCATCCAGTCGTCTGTCTCCTGAGCCACCTCACTTCCCTGGGTCTTCCACTCATTACACACTCACGCATTTAGCAACAGAACGCCACTGTCAATAAATGAGAAGGAGAAACAGCCGGCTGCTACCACTTCAGCTTTAGGACAAACTACCAGAGTCCCAAAAAGAAAATCACCGTTTGAAGTCACGGACAACAAAAGACGTTTGGACGTAGAAAACAGTGACTGGTGTTAGCACTGTTTCGTTTTGTCGTGGGCTTCTGGTTCTGGTGGATGCGTCTTAGGGAAGATACCCGAGAGGAGGGGGTCAGTGTTCCATCATCGTGTTTGCTTTCAAAACCTAGCCTGTTCTGTACATTTGCTATAGGAGCTTTAACCAAAACCTTAGAATTAGTTTAATCTAGTGACCTCTTATGCAAAGATAATGTGAAGTTTCGTACCAATTATGAATGAAGTTTTGTTTACTGTTCTGTTTTTGTACTCTTATTTTAAAGGCAGAATGTTTTCTCAGTTGCTGTTTGATGATAAGATGACAGGTCTGTCCTAAAACATGCAGAATTATCAAGCAAGGCTTTCTCTGAAGAAGAGATCATCAGAATGTGATGCTCTGATGCCTGTTTGTATCATTCAGCTTTAATGAATCTTTACAGATGTGCAGTTTTCCAGCAACTCTGGTCCTTAAAATGAGTTTGGGCTAAAACAATGTGGCAGTGTTTCAGAAACTCATATTTTAGGCTCAGAGGTTCTAACGCAACAGCTTCACAGCTTTGCTGCTTTTTGTTGCTTTGTTTTCTCTTCATCATTTTCCAGTAAAATTTAAGATCCAATTGCATTGTACATCATTGCATTTTATATTTTACATTTTATGCAGCATCAAATGTTTTAGTCATTTGCACAAAAAGAAGTAAACGGAACAGATATGAAACACGCCAGCCTTTGAGTACATCTCTGCCTCCTATACGCATGTTTTCCTAATCATCTACCTAAACTGAATGAAGTTAACAGTGGAGTCTTCTGTGCTCAAAAAATCTTTTTATAGCTATTTTACCTCGACAGCCTGATGTGCACATACATGCAAAACCAAAAAAAAAAAGACTTTTGTCACATTGTCTATAAATGCAAAAGTGCTTGGAATCAATAAAATGTGTACCTCAAAAACAAGGGATCGATAAAATAAACTAAAAGTAACCTTTTTTTCTGATTGTCAACACTGACGCTTAAACCTGAGCCTTGTGAGAAACATCTTCATTAAATATAAAAAAAACTTCTCTTGTGATGCTGGTACGTGTTCACGAAAAGGTGAAGCAATCGATTTTAATACACAACTTTGTTTGTATGAACAGGGGCGTGTCCAGGGAGTGGCCCGGGGTAGCACATGCCACCCTTGGAATCTGCTTGGCCACCCCTAGGTGCCACCACACTAATTTACCTTTAAATAGGCTTTTCATTGTCCACAAAAGGCTTGGGGGTAAAACAAAAAAAAAGCATAATCATTGGTGCCACCCATGCACAAAGTTGTGCCTCACCTGGGCCACCCCATTTTAAAAGATCTGGACACGCCCCTGTGTGTGTGTGTGTGTGTGTGTGTGTGTGTGTGTGTGTGTGTGTGTGTGTGTGAGAGAGAGAGAGAGAGAGAGAGAGAGCAGGTAGGTAAGTGCTGCTTCATAGTGCACCAAACATTTTTACTGCATATAAATGTAAGGACTGGGTTTGTGGTGGCCTGTGCTCATCCCACACGGCATAACGTTCCTGGAGCCCACCAGCATGGACCGGTTTAGGTCGTGACCATTCCCAGACCAGGGAGGGGAGTCCATGGGCTCCCGCTTGATTGAATGGATCAGACCCTGACCTTTGAACTCATAAGTGCCATGCTTGTTGTAGTCCAGGTGCATGTAGGCCTTGTGAGAGTATACGTTTGAGTCCATGAGGTTGGTAGATTGATTGTTGCATAGAGAGTCTGAGTGGGAGAGTTTCTGAGGACTGTACTGGCTGGAGTCACTGTTGTTGCCCATGTCTTTATCGCCTTTTAGCAGGCGCGCGGCGTTGCCTACGTTGTTGTTGATTGCATAGTTTGGATAGGTGCCACTGTTGTATGGGGGGCTAATTCCTGCTTTACCTCGCTGACAAGGTGAGTACTGAGCATCATAATAATTGGTCTCTGATTTCAGTTGCAAGCCAGAGCTTGGATCATACATCCCGTTACCATAGTGACGGTCGATGGAAACTTGGTCACGACAAGCCCAAGTTTGCCCGTATGCGTCACACCCGTTGTCAGAGTCCGAGTCATGCTCCACCTTGATGGGTTGCACATCTGGCATCAAATGGGCATTGTAGCACTCTCCATAGTCGTTCTCACTCTTCACCAGGTCCACACAGTAAGCATCAGGGTCTGCTGGAATCTGGACGTTCCCATAGAGCTTGGAAACAAACACCTCATCCCCTCGTCCACCGTGACAGCTCGGAGAACGGCGATAAGTCTTCTCGTACTGGCCAGTTCTATTCAGGCGATTCGAGGTGTTGTATCCAACTCCCTGGGCTGCTCTGATGGGACCTGAGTGCTGCCTCATGTGCCACCCACCACCCATGCCACCCCCTACACCTTTATGGACAGCCATGGAGGACTTGCAGTAATTGAGGGGCTCCTCCTGGTTGTAGTAGCCATCAGAGTGGTACTTGAGGTTTTCTTTGCAGATTGGGGTCCAGGGAGTGTGGTGACCTCGCTGCGAAGCTCCTGGATGGGAAAACAGGATGGGGTCTGTGATGTCCCCCATCCCACCATTGACGGAGTGCCTTCTCAGGTGTTCCCCATGCTCACTGCGAGGGAGAACAAAGAAACTAATGTAATGCCCAATAAATGCAGACAACTCAATAAAAACACTATCTTTTCCTGATTCTTGACAATTATCTAAATTAAAAATATACTGTCCACCTCAGACATGGGCTTTTCCTCAACTTCATTTCTCTGCTGAATGGGATGTGATTTTCCTAAAGTGTTTGTTGTTCTGCCAATCTGTCAACATGATCATAACCTGTGTGCAACGTTTGATAGCACATCATTTTGAATAGCAGGGCTCACACTGCACTTGTTGGACTTCCTGCTTCTGCAACTGAGGAAACTGTTTTATCCACACAGCAGATGGATGGCCTCGCTGGAGTAAATTTGACTGGCCGACCATACATCCATGTGGGAACATCCACATGTTTTTCTTTATTTCTGAGAGACAAATGACTCAAAGCATAAATATTTTGGTTTAGTTCATTTTAGTACACAAAGGAATCATTCCAGCAGTGACTCATCTTTTCTGGGATGAATCCCGTCCGAAAACTGAGAACAGACTTTACATCCAGAGCCCAAAGATCGATGATGGTTCACACAGTGAGTCTGTCAGCAGTATAACCTGTTCAGCAACAGCCCCCTACCCCTTTCATGAATGAGTTGGTAAGAAAAAGGGAAAGTTTTTAAGCATTAAAGCTAGTAAATGTGAATTATAATGAGATCTAAAAAGCCCAAATATAGGAGTTTAGTACCTCCCAAATGAAAACTACATTATTTTTAAAGAGAAAATTACCAGATGCTTTATATCCTGCATGCAACCCTTTTGCAAAAAAATAAGTCATCTTCTTACCCATGCTCCATTGCAGACATAATCCCTCCTCCCTTGTTCTTTCCCCGCATTAAGATATTTTTCACTTTCATCTCAGCGATGGAGGGCAGTAAGAGAGGCACAGCTATGCAGAAAAGAGCCAGTTGGGGAGGCGTCGATGTACCAGAGGGGGACTTCTTCTTTTGCCCATGGAGGAACTTTAACCGACCTTGGAACTGCATAGTCTGGGATAAAAAAACAATATGTCTTCACTGGATTTGAAAATATTTAAATATCCAGATTTCATTAATATTTTTATGTTATTATTTTAATTCTTGCCATAGTTTATTTAAAACATAGCATGGTACTTTATTAGTAGGTACCAAACTTCAACTTTTCACATTTACTAAAATGAACTACAAACACATTCTACTAACAGTCTTATCACAGACGTAAGGTTTATTTATTTATTTATTTGGCTCAATTTTGTTTTCCCAAGAGGTTCATGGGTATGCTAGCCTGGCCTGCCAGACTCCTCCTCTGTTTAATTCTGCACAGAGAAAGGGTCTGGGAACTCTCCTATTCAAATAACCCCACCCCCTGAGAATTCTAACTGAGCCGATCAGCGCTGAGTAGCGTACGTCTGTCACGCTGAGAGCAGGAGATTTCGACCCAAAATGCAGAAACCCAGACAACTCAGGCAGGAGCGGTTGAATAAATGTAAAGTCCTTTTATTAGGGTGATGAGTAAATATCCAAAGGGACTGGAAGCCAAACCTAAAATCTGAAATACAAAAACAAAGCTCATTTATGAGCAAGAACCTGGAGTTTCTAGAGGAGGACAGAACAACACTGACAAAGACAATGGACCAACAAACACTGAGAGACAAGACAGGGTTTTATACACAGGTGATTAAGGGAATTGGGCACAGGTGAGACTGATAACTGAGAGGAGGAGCAGAACAGGGCAGGTGAGGAAACCAGACCTAAAATCTGTAAGACAAAGCTACTGAGCGTAAATAAACCTAAACAGTGTAGAAATAAGACTAAAGATAAATGAACGAATGACCTCAGAGTGACAGAACTAATTATACTGAAAGGCAGGAGAGGATCATACTTAAATGGGGAAGGAACACAATACACTAAAGGGAGATATGAACTAGATAATCTAAAATAACAGAAAAATAATGACAAGTGAAGTGACTAGAGGGAAACCTGGAGGAGCTGGGGACCAAAAGGGGCACAGAACATTAGAGGACACATGAGGGAACCTGGAGGAGCTGGGGACCACAGGGACACAGAACATGACAGCGTCACACACCATAACGTCGAGTTTGTCATAAACATGACGACTGAAGCGGAGTTCGCTGCGGCTCTTTCCTCTGGTCTAAATGACTTGGACACGTCTTTAAAACCACAACAAGTAGAAGCGCTAAAAGCCTTTCCTCTAAAGAAAGATGTTTGTGCTGTCGCCAGACGCCACTTTTGACTACAGCAATAGAACTACAGCGTTGTGGACGTCACACACAGCGGCGCTCAGTTTCTCATAAACAAAGGACAGCGGCGGAGTTTGCTGCGGCTCTTTCCCCCGTTCTAAATGACCTGAATGTCTTTAAAACCACAACAAGTATAAAATGGTAAATGGCCTGTATTTGATATAGCGCCTTCTAGAGTCCTGGAACCCCCCAAGGCGCTTTACAACACAATCAGTCATTCACCCATTCACACACACATTCACACACTGGTGGGGATGAACTACAATGTAGCCACAGCTGCCCTGGGGCGCACTGACAGAGGCGAGGCTGCCGAGCACTGGCGCCACCGGTCCCTCCGACCACCACCAGCAGGCAATGTGTGCTAATTTCTTCTAAAAATAAAAGATGTTTGCACCGTTGCCAGACACCTTTTTTTTTTTACTACAGCTAAAAAACTACAGCGTCACGCGGTACAGTCGACATTTCCGTCTTTTTTCTGATTGGTTATTTTTGAGCTGCTTAGTCCCGCCCCTCATGTGCCTCTCTGCCTGTGAGTTACCAGACTCTCTCTCTCTGTGCAGGCTGTTCTGGTTTAATGATTAATTATTCCAGTGGTTACAAAGCGAAATGTTAACACGTAACTAGGGGGAGTTTACAACAGGGACCATCTTGGTCCAGCTTGCTAGCATGTTTACATGTTTGTTTGTTTTTTATTTAGCACAATAATTAACATTCATCTGGATTTTCGAAGCTTCGGGTTGTTTGAGATGTTTTGTTTGAACAGAAATTCATCATTCTCTGTTCTTTTCATTAACTAACAATAAATATACAAATTTCTTCTCTCTGTGCGCAGTAAGCAGTTAGCCCACCAGTCCTTACTTTCCACTTGACATTCAATAACTGAAACAGTAAGGCAAAACATTACAATCCAGCATTTTCGTTGTGTTGCTGGCATCAGTGCAACCACAGCAGACTTTGTGACTGTGAACTCAAGTGACCCTGGTGGCATTGTCCAAACCCAAATTCTTGTTGCACCCTCATCAGGGCCTCAAGGTTTTCCACTGCAGGTCTAAAAAACACTTAAGATGCTGCTATAATAAAATCCTCTAAGCTCCCATTCTGTTGGTGACCACACACACATATTTCAGCATTCTTAGAGTCAGCTGTACATAAGTGTACACACTACCATGGACGTAATTTGGGGGGGGGGGGGGGGGACGACAGGGGGGACATGCCCCCCCTACCCCCACCCCACCCACACATACTTTTTCCAAAGTCAAGTTTTGACCCCTGCACTTTTTTACCATCCAAAAACAATATTACGCTATATTAAATTGACACTGGTTGAGCTCTAGGACCAAGCAGAAAACAACCGTTTGTGTTGAAGTCTGTTTCCCATTAGAACATACTGTAAAGATACCCCCCCCCCCCCGTGCCCCCCCTACTTCTAAAGTGAAAATTACGTTCATGCACACTACTGCTGTGAATGGGTTTAAAACACAATTTGAGACGCCTACCAGGAAACCAGAGGTACTGTCCAATAGACATCGCACCCTGGCTACGAAGCATCTGTTGAGAAAGCAGGAGAGCTCAGGAGGAATTCCTCCTGCCTCTGGAGAGTTGAACACGCTGTTCACCACAAAGTCCTCACCTGCAGCAAAACATGAAATAGAAATATATTTTGAGGACACAAAATGAGAAAATTTAAAATTTGCTGGCAGAACAGAGAACCCCAACATGCGTCATGAAGATATTAAAATAATCTAATCTTGTCTAAATAAACTTTCATTTGGCAGTCTCACATTGCAGAAGCGGTTCTGTAAAAATACTAAACTGTAGTATAATTATTAGCAAAAATATACAGCGTTGTGATTTATTTATGAAAAAGATAGTGTTTGTCACTTAGTCCCGTAAACAATGGGAGGATTTTCTTGTTTACAGTATAATAACAATATTTTACAAGCTATTTATAAGCTAACTGTCAGGTAAACATTCAACAAGCAGTAATACAACAACTTCCAGAGGTAGCGCATCTCCAGGTTAAGAGCTCGTGACATAGTAATCGGTCAATGCATTTCCCCAAAGTAGCACACATCCATATATGTATAGACCTAAAGGGCCTGCACTCGTATAGCGCCTTTAAGAGTCTGAGGACTCCAAAGCGCTTTCCACTACAGTGTATCATTCACCCATTCACACAAGCATTCACACGCTATGAGCTACGATGTAGCCACAGCTGCCCTGGCGACAAAGGCAAGGCTGTTGAGCACGGGAGCCACTGGTCCTTCTGACCACCACCAACAGGCAAGATGGGTTAAGTGTCTTGCCCAAGGACGCAAGAGCAGCATTCCCTGTCCGGAGCCGGGATCAAACATGCAGCCTTTCAATTACTGGCCAGCCCCACGGCTGCCCCACCGTGGTGTGTGTAGCTACCAGGAGGTGTGATGGAAAATAATTGGGAGCCACTACATTACAACCACCTTGCAGCCGCTATAAAAAACCTTTTTCACACTTCTGTTCTGTTTTCATCAGGGAGCGACAAAACAACACTTTCTCACACCCGAAGAGTCGAAAACTGAAGCTGGATGATCACACATCTGTCGAGAGGCGACGCGCTGTGCCAGAGCGTTGTTTTCCGACCGCCGCGGGAAAACTGAGATTTCACCAAATTCTGACCTTTATCCTCTTGCTTTTTAACCTTCCCCTCACCCCCCCCCCCCATCCTATCCTTAACCTTCTGGCGCATGCAAAACTTTGTTTCTGGTTGTAACGTCCCTCTCAAACACGGTTAACGGGAAGTTTAGAATGAGAAACAGGGTTAAGGTTAGGATGGGGGTGAGGTTAAATAACAAGAGGTTAGAGGTTAAATGTCAGTGAAATGTACATTTTACCGCAGGTGCTCTGGCGCAGCGCGTCGCCTCCCGACGCATTGGGACTCCCAAAGCGTTGGAAACAAACGCTTCGTCACCCAGCGTCGTTTCTCTACGCTTCGGGGGTGAGAATGTGTTGGACGACAGCAGGAGACAAATATTTCTGTAGGCTGAGTTGCTAAAATATCACTAAAACTATGGAACTTTTGAAATATGCCTGAGTGTGTGTTAAACTAAATGATCCATGTCTTTAGTAGCAATCATTTCTGACTGTGGGCTATGTGTCTAGAGGAAGAAAACAAACCATTATCCATTTTTCTATCAGCTATTTAATGGTTTTTGTGGAATCCACATGTCTCCTATAGCCTTGCAAGCCATCCTGTACATGTGTTAATACACAGTTTGGCCATGACCCATAGACAGAACTCAGTTGCTGGTGTAGAATCTACGCTTGTCTTTCAAACTGACTCCATACATATTTGGGCAGTGTTAGAACCAATCAGAGAGACAAACAACTTGACATGACGGCAATCAGTCATCAGGCAGTCCGCTATACACCATCGAAGAAGATGAAAAAGCATATGCATCCTTTTTTGAATTACAAAGGAATTAGGGTACCTCTATCTGCTCATGTCTCAAAGAAAAATCCAAGTCTAAATCATCCAAAGTTGATGCCAAAGAGCTCTATTCCTAAGCCGAGGCCATCTTTGTAGTTTTGCTTTGTCGCAGCTCGGGTGCTAAGCCCGCCCAATGTCTCTCTAAAAAGACAGTGCTGTGACTGGCCAGACTTAAAACTGTTCGACCCAACGGTAGACCTGCTGAGGTTACAGGCTAGACCAGGGGTGTCAAACTCATTTTAGCTCAGTGGCCACATTGAGGGAAATCTAGTCCCAAGTGGGTCCTACCGGTAAATTAAAAAAAACTTCAGATTGTTTTCTTTGTTTTAATACAGTCAATATAAAACAAGGCTGGAGCCTGAGGACAGTGTATCCAAAATAGTACAATTACAACACCTGAAGTGTACTTGAAAATTTGAAACAAAAGAAAAAATATCAACAAATAAAAAAAAACATTCCTTAGTGATTCAGAGCTTACAGATCACACGACAAGATCAGTTCCATGCAGCACTTAAAGTATATTTGACTCATTTTACTTTACATCTTTTAGCTTTCACCAGCACATCAATATCAGAAGTCACATCCTGAGTGGCGGCCAACTTCAGGATGGGATTCAAGTTCTTGTGTGAGCCTTGAGAGCAGCTTTGTTTCATTTATACTCATTACAGAGAAAACTTGCTCACAAAGATAAGTTTATTTTCACTCTACATTGTAAAGTATGAAAATAAAGTTTACACAACCATCTCGCGGGCCGGATTTAACCCGCTTGCGGGCCGGATCTGGCCCGCGGGCCGCAAATTTGACACCCCTGGGCTAAACCAACCTGCAGAGCAAAACCTTTTGCTACTGCTGTGGTCGGTCTACGTCAGTGGTTTTCAACATTTTTTAACGAGGACCCCCTTTCCTGTGTCCAAGACAAGCCAGAGCCCCCCAACTCCTCTGTCCATGCACACAATTAAAAGTGAATAATTACAAACCTTATGCACACATAGAGTTATGCCTCTAACACAGAGTTCTGATTGTAGTACTGGGTGTGTTATCGGGATTTTTCATGCAAGTTTTACTAATATAATCTTGGTAACCTCACTGTCTCAGCACACACAAAATCACGAGGACCCCCTGCAACCTTTTGGGCACCCTCTTAGGGGGGTCACGAACAAAGACTGGGAACCACTGCTCTACATCACCAAACTACATGTCCCCTACATGCTTCATCCATTTGTCACGAAGCTACTCACTGGTTCCTGCAGTAATCTGATTGTCCTGTTGACCAGATGTCCCCTGGTATTGTGGAGGACACATGGACCAGTGAAGCTGGCGTCTGAACTCCTGACGGTCGTCTATGTGGATGTAGTCAAAGATGTTTTGGTGCATCACGTCAGTCTGTGGAGAAAAGGTAGAAGAACGGAGGTGGTCCAGGCTGCAGTTTAGAAAGACACGATTTCCTTGATGCCTGATCAAACTACCAACATAAGCTCCTTACCAGTGCAGACTGACATTCACACGGATGAAATTATAAAGAGGAAAATCTTTTATATAACGCCTCTTAATATAAAAGTCACACAGCACTTAAACAGATGGTTTATATTAGTAAATGTGTTAATCCACTTCATTAAAACATGTGTACTTGTGACAGATCTGGAGCACTTTCCTTCAGTGCTGATGTTGTCTCTGTTCTACGTCTTGTCTCGGGAATCCCAAGCAGGATGAACTTCTCCATCCCTCAGAAACAGGGTGAACATTTCACAGCAAATGAAGCAACAGCAGCATACGTGCTTCGTTTACATCCGTACTGCATGTTTCTACACACACATGCAGCAGGATTTACTCAGGCTAAGCAGCTGCAGGACCAGCAAGGGCAGCTGTGTTTGTCAAACATTGCGTGACACCAACTCCTGAGCTGCAGTCCAGCCAGGCTGACCCTCTCATCCCCATCCACACACACACACACACACACACACACACACACACACACACACACACACACACACACACACACACACACTGAATGGGTCAAGTTCCATGCACTTTCATGCTTCTCTCTCTCTCTCTCTTTTCCAGCAATAGCTTTGGTTTCACCAGCAGATTCCTCCCTGAAACGTTTAACCTCCTCCTCTTTCTTTCTGTCTCTCTCTCTCTCTCTCTCTCTCTCTCTCTCTCTCTCTCTCTCTCTCTCTCTCTCTCTCTCTCTCTCTCTCTCTCTCTCTCTCTCTCTCTCTCTCTCTCTCTCTCTCTCTCTCTCTCTCTCTCTCTCTCTCTCTCTCTCTCTCTCTCTCTCTCTCTCTCTCTCTCTCTCTCTCTCTCTCTCTCTCTCTCTCTCTCTCTCTCTCTCTCTCTCTCTCTCTCTCTCTCTCTCTCTCTCCATAATTTCCACCATGGTGGCACGCAACGGTTTTTGATTGTCCTCTGAAAACACAAACTCTTTCCACCGTTTCTGCAAACACTTCATCCTGCGGTCTGGTTCTCTACTAGCGTTAGGACAAATATATCACCATTGTTTTGTGTCCCATGAAAAACAAAACAAATAAAAAAAAGACTGTGGAAAAAATGCAAATGAGAACATTTTAACTGAGGCTAATGTTTTCTCTTAACTGGTAGGATGCCAGTAAGTTAACTTCTGGGTTCTGGTGTTTTTTAGGTCTTGTAAAAGAAAGAAGGCAAAAACAAATAGCTTATTTTGAAAAAGTGAATGTGGGAAAATCCAGGAGCGGTTTTGTTCACTATATATAATCACAAAGATCTTTGAATGTCGTTAGCATATTTTGGTGCTTCTGGCTCACAGTCATGTTGTAACTTGCAAACATCTTTTCATTTTCTGTTGAGCATGTAATGTGTTTTTGCATCTCACTTATGAAAAAGTAATTATATTGCATAACTGGGCTTTACAACGGGCCGGTTTATCGAACCATCACCGCCAAGTCCTGCAGACAGGAAGGTGCAGCTGTTATATACGCAATCTCTTTTTTTACATCTGCTGGATCTGTAAGAAATGCTTAGCTTCTTTGCATTTTCTATGTAGTTACGAGCGTAAATATAGTGTGAGCTCTTGGTTTTTCCCACACAAGCATTGTTTCTACAAGAAAGTTCTTACTTTACCCAAGAAGACGGTTTGTTAAACACTTTTAAACTCATTCACTGTCCCGGGAAATGTTTTAACACCATTAAAACTAAATGGACGGCAATATGACATTCCTCTGAAGTTTGTATGTGAAACTGAATCAAGTTGATGCACCAGTATTGAACGGGTCCTGGACTTTCTGTCTAATGAAGACCACAAAATAAAAGTCTTATACATCTGTACACACAATGTGTTCACACATATTAAAGCAGGGTGTCTCAGACCACTTTAGCGTTCCTAATGATTTCATGGCGTTGGGTTTTCTTGCAGAGTCTGATTGTAAAGCCAAGCGGGAGCGCTGTAGCAGAAGGATTTGTACCCTAATGTGAGACGTGGGAGCAAACGAAGGGTTTTGACACTGAAAAGCACTTTATTCATGGTTTTAAAGGGGAGCAATGGTTTCAGCATCAAAGGACAGGAGAGCTGATGATATAATTTATAATGAATGAAGGGATGTTCCCACCGGAGAGGAAGAACGCTTAAGCGTTGGTGACTGGTGCCTGAACACACACACACACACACACACACACACACACACACACACACACACACACACACACACACACACACCAGACGAGAGAGTAACGGAGTGATTCTCAGGGTAAAAGAGAAGTCTTCATTTCTTTGTTTTCCCTTAAAGTGAAACCTCAGATTTTTGATATCTGTTGCAGAACGCCCTTTGACCTGCTGGGCGGAACTGTTTCTGACTGGAATGATGAGCTAACTGCTAGCAACGGTGATGAAAAAATAAGTTTTTTGCTAACTCTGTTTTATAAACCTTTACTTTCCCACTGATTTGACCTCATATGGTGATTTACATAAATTTCATGGAACTAACAAAGAACATTTACCAGCAAATATAATTTAAAATATTTGCAAATTTAAAATTTCTGCTTTTTCTGATCATCTTGTGACATTTTAGTAAAAAATACTTTTTTCCTATTAAATTAATTTGGCAGCTAAGTTTTTATGTCTTAAATGGAGGACATAAGCTTTTAAAATATAACAAAATGCTGAATATTGAGTCTGAAGTTTTACTACTCTTTAGCTGTGGTCACATTTTACAGCACTTTGAGCCAATAGAGTTTAGGTTGTTCACCAAATGTCTGATTATTCGCAAATATTACCACTTAGTTGTGATTTTAACATTAAAAACAATATAACAGTCTAACTATCAGCTTGTTCTACTTCCTCCACATGATCTTACATGAAAAATAAACAAAGAAAAAGGATTGGGAACCATTTTTTAATTATTCTTCCATAAAAACAGGAAGAATGGTTGCCTGTTCTTAGTTGTGTTTATTAGATTCAAGAGAGTTTATCTGAATGCAGCATTTTTGAAAATCTCAAACCTTTGCACTGTTTTCCTAGAAATATTTAGTGATAAATCAACTTAAAGGCAGATGAGGTTTGTTCACAGCTAGGATATTCTGTACAGTGAGGCTGTGAATGCAGCAGGCCAACAATAGTGATTAGTGATTTTTAACGCTGACAACAACAATAAAACTGGACAGTGGTTGTACTGCCATTTGCTGCATCCGTGTGTATTAATTTCCTTGTTTGTTAATTCGGTCTTAACTTGAGATTGTATGATTTAAGACTCAACGTTTGCTTTTAATGGCTAAAAATACTGCATCTAAACTCCTGATTCTAGAGATTTGTTTGGTTGTGCGTTTTTACGTTCCCTAGCAGTTTAGAAGGACCTAACAAACATAATAAATGAACTTTGTAATTGTACAGGAAGTAGTTTTCATAAAAAAAGTTGTCCCACAAAAAAACATAAATAAAAAAAAGATTCCTTTGTTATTTCAGATCAAAATGTCCCAATTACTTCAAAATCAAGACTTCAACTTTCTATGACAACATGAATTTTTTCAGTTGTGACATAAAATACACCATTGGTTGACAAAAGTAAAAACCTGTCTATTTTAATACATTAAATAACTCAGCCAATCTTTACAGAAAATCAGCTGATTTTACCATGTTTTATGTAATAGTGTCAAATTCTCTGTGTGCTTTTCAAAACGGCAGCTGTGTGTTAAATGCATGTACGTCTGAGTACCGCATACTAAAAACGGTAAATGCGTGTTTGCATAAATGAACACTGCTCCACTGTAAACAGCCTGTTTACCATTAAAAGCCACATTCTATTTATATTGTTTTATTTACGAGGATTTATTCCCGGACCGAGATAGGAAGAGACTGAAGAAGCTAGTTAAGAAAGCTAGCCCGGTTCTGGGATGCCCACTGGATTCTGTCGAGGCGGAGCTGACCTCCATCTTGGAAAATCCCCCTCACCCACTGTATCCCACTATGGAGGCCATATAATGCTGTTTTAGAGGCAGACTGAGACATCCCAGATGTAAAACTATTGGGATGTAGACGACGCTACTGTAGGTCATTCATCCCCTCTGCAGTAAGAGTGTACAACTCCTGAGTTTAACTGGTACTGGCATTATCCTACGCAATAACATCAGTGCTATGTGTTCATTACACAGATGCACATTTATATGTCTCTGTCCTTTATGCTGTTTCTTCTTGGAAACTACATTTTCTATTTTTATTCATTATTTTAATTGCTGAAGGTTGCAGTAATAGCCTACAGCCTTGTATTTAACTGTATTATTTTATCTTTCCTCCAAGTGTAAAATCTATTCCGTGACTTTTCTGACTCACCTGATGAAATCCAAGATAATCCACAATGGTTGAGGAAGCGTAGAAAACCATCCCATCATTGTTCACCACCAAGGCAAAGCCTGTCAAAGACTACACACACACACACACACACACACACACACACACACACACACACACACACACACACACACACACACACACACACACACACACACACAGTTAAATATTAAATACAAACTTAAGTGCAGTAAGTACAAACTTCCGACATTTATAATTTTTATTTATTATCACGTTGATTTCTTTTTATCTCTTGCCTTTAGGACAAATTATCAGAAGAGTTCCTTAAATTTGCACTTTTTTTTATCCCAACTTTAAAACAATGAATACATAAATAAATGAAGAATAAAACAAACGTACATTTTCCGGCTTAACTAAATTGTTTTTGCTTTTTTCCAAACTGAGAAAAAAAATCCCCCTTCATAAACTCCTTACAAATCATGAAGTTAATAGAAAAAAAAGAAAAGTGGTCTGACCAAAAAAGGGGAGAAGTCGTAATAATAAAATAATCTTGTTTTTATGGCTGGTGCAGATGTAAAATGGAGAGAAATTATAAAATTCTTTCCAGAATCCTTGGAACAGAAAATAAGCATGAAAGTGGAACAAAAGACGGGACAATAACTAACAGATGGTTGTGTTTCAGAGTGTGCCAAATAAAACAGTGAATTTATATTTAATCAGCTGCTTCAGAATAAGTTTTGGGTGTGTTTTCTCCTCAGATTTAGATAACTGGTGTGCAAAGTAAGCTCATCATATGGGTGACACACACTTTGATGTTTCTATCAACACAGAAAAACTTTAGTCTGCGTAGATCCTCTTGTTAGTAATAAACAACTGTAGGACTATCATTTTCACCTTCCCTGTTTAACACAAAGGATGACAGGTTCGGATGAAGAAAAAACAAAAACTCCGGTAAATGAATAAAGATCGGAAGATGGCGAAGTAAAAGAGGAAGAACAAACTTCACAGAGATGATTTGTGGAAGAATTCGCTCAGCGGTCGTAGCGTGACAATAAATGACTAGCGTGACTGCTGCTGGAGTCTGCCACCTCGTTTTATGGAGAAGAAGTGCATGCAGGACTTTCCTGGTGCGCGTGTGTGTGTGTCTGTGTGTGTGTGTGTGTGTGTGTGTGGGGGGGGGGGCTGATTTACGTACGCCTCTGTGATCTCTACTTTCACACTTAAACACCTGAGGATGATATGATTGCTGTTCTGCACGCGTGTTCATGCTCGGTCATCTGTTAAGTCTGCGTGACCACAGCGAATTATGGCAACTAACTGTCATAGAGTCATGATATAGAGGAGGGAGACATAACCTTTACAGCTGTGGTATCAAAACAAAAGTTTATGTGGAAGAAAAGAGGAAACGATGCTGAAAGACAGAGCAGGCGCTCAGTTGTTATGATGCAAACAATGTTTGACATGTTCAACTGCTGGCACATGTCCCCCCAGTGACCCCCAAAACACACGCATATGTACACGCACACGCACACACACACACACACACACACACACACACACACACACACACACACACACACACACACACACACACACACACACTTGAGAGCAGTGGGTGTTGATGCCAATGCCAACATTATGATAAACAATAATTTTTTTTGCCCAAGTTTAACAGAAAAGCTGAAATCATTCCATACAAAGTGAAATATTTCAAGCCTTTATTTGTTATTTTGATGTTTCAAGTTCAAAATCTCAGGCAATTAAAATATTGTGAAAAGGTTCAATATTCTAGAGTGGCACACTCTAGTCAGCTAATGAATCCAGAACACCTGCAGAGAGTTCCTGAGCCTTTAGATGGTCTCTCAGTCTAAGTTTAACTACTGATGTTAGTTAACTTTTGCACTATAATCTCATTTTTGAGTCTCACCTGTATAATAATGTTATGTTGGTTTTTGGATAGAAAACAAATCACTTTTTATTCTGGATTGAATCCTTTATGCAGCAAGAGAACTCGCCCCTCAATTTTACTTCCAAGTCATTGAAATAAAAAATTCTTGTACTTTAATGGTTTTAATTTTTCTGGAACAAATAGGTGTCAGATTTCAATCTGAAAGAGTTTGTGCAGGCCAAAGTAGGTGTGCGTGTGTGTGTGTACGTGCCATGTGTGCACGTGTGTGTGTGTGTGTGTGTGTGTATGCGTGCGTGTATGTGTGTGTGTGTGTGTGTGTGTGTGTGAGTGTGTGTGTATGCGTGCATGCATGTGTGTGTGTGTACGTGCGTGTGTGCATGTGTGCGTGTGTATGTGTGTGTGTGTGTGTGTGTGTGTGTGTGTGTGTGTGTGTGTGTGTGTGTGTGTGTGTGTGTGTGTGTGTGTGCTGGTTGCTTTTCTAAAGGAAATGCCTGGAAATCTTTCTACAGACGAACACAGTGAATTTGTTCTTTTCCTGTTACCGACTGTTAAAGGGACACTTGTTTATTAAGGTGGAATACATCAGCCCTGTAGAGGCAGTAAGGACTGCTGAAAACAATCATTATTTGATCATATTCCTCAAAAGTGGCAGGTGCATCCAACACAAACAGATCTTGTTATAAAAAAGTAAAATAACAACATGAAGGTATTAATACTAATATTGGCAGCCCCTTGCAACACGCTGATTTTGGATGTCTTCTCAACATTTGCCTCATTTCCTTGCATACTGAAACCTTTAGGTAATGGAAACATGCACCTATTGACGTCCCTCGGCACCAAATATCTGCAATATCTGCAAAGCCACTTCACATTTAGCACATGTTCTCACTCGTGGATAGTAACTGGAGACAACTGGAACCCCTGTGTGGTGAAAAAACAACCTGGACTTCACCTTCATGTGTTTACATGTGACTCAGAGCAGGTGGAACACTTTTGTCATACTGTTTTATCCAAAAGTGAATAAATGAAATTCCTATTTATGAGTCTGCTGCTAAACCTCATCAGTGGTCTGAGGTCAAGTGGCTGAAAAACAAACGTTATTGTTGACAGACTTGATCTCACTTTCACACATGACCACATGCATTCAGACAGTTCTCTTGGCCTCCGTCAGCTCCGACACCACCGTCTTCTCCTCGTGTGTCACGCAACACCAAAGCTACACTGGGAAGTTCAAAGGTCAGCTCGCTCAGACAAACCTCCTTACAGACGTGGAGGAGAGCGTTTCACAGACGTGTGTGTGTGAGTGTGTGATAGCTGATGGTGTGTTTCACCATCACCAGTAAAGTGAACTTTAAGGTTTTTGTTTACAGATGACCTCCTCTGTTTAAGAGATTTGAGATCACATGCACACACACACGCACACACATCCAGGTCATATGGTTTCTTACTTCCAGGAGGAGGCTGCTTTCGTTGATGGTGGCGCCTAGTGGAAGGTTCTCTTTCCTGGGTTCAGGGTTAGAGGATGCTGTGCTGGTGATGTGCTTCCTGGAAGTCTTGTCTTGACTCGCTGTAAAAAGGAAAAAGGGTAAATAGATTGCCATATGGGACTATAAACAAATAGCATGTTCCTGTACACAACATCCGAGATGAAAGTGTTGATTTTTCATCAGTTAAACCGTTTAAATGATCTTGCTTGCCAGAAAAAAAACACCATGCAAGGTCTAAAACATGATCGGAATATTAACCATCAGATCAGCTTGAGGAACGTAGAGATTTATAATTTATTTATTTTCAAAACCCTCTATGGATTCTCTTTTGGCCTCTGGTGGGTCAGTGAAGGAGCTGGATCAGGACTCAGACATTTGGAGGACTCATTAACTGTATCAGTCTACTTTCCGCACTTTTATAAATGCCAGATAGTAATGTGAGGTGGACTAGTCTAAAAGAACAAAACACTGGAGGGTTTTACTACTTTGCAGGATTCCTTATGTGAGATAAGCACATGTGATGGTCACGGAAGGAGAAGCAGACACCAAAGTCAGGCTGGGATGCTTGTGTTGCTCAGGACAAACATAACCTTCTAAAGCAGTGATACTCAATTAGCGTTTGTGGCCCACAAACCCCGCGCGCACCCCCACCCCCACCCCCGATGGCCGACCAGGAGGTTTAGGATAGAGCTGAGGAAAATAATCAAATAATCAATGCATGAGATGTTAAATGATTCTGCATCAGAAGAGTACCATAATCAATTATAGAGGAATGTAGTTTTGTTATTTTAACGGCGGCACCAGCGTAGCATCCACATCTGTCAGAGCGGGTGTTCTCCACATTTACCGGGTGGGAAACGTTGGTCTGCCTTTATGTGGTTCTGCAGGGCTGAGTTCTGGAGTTGTAACCTGAGACCGAACCCGAACCGAATCAGCCCGATGGGTTCTGTTGGATTTGGGCCGTGAATTATGTTAATTGCACGGGTTGTCGCGCTGCGCGCTCCGCTCACTCGATCAGTGACAGAGAGAGAGAGAGAGAGAGAGAGAGAGAGAGAGAGAGAGAGAGAGAGAGAGAGAGAGAGAGAGAGAGAGAGAGAGAGAGAGAGAGAGAGAGAGAGAGAGAGAGAGAGAGAGAGAGAGAGAGAGATTGTCTGCTCACACAAGAGAGAGGATCAGAGGACGCTCCTCCAAACACACGTTTTTATTTTCATAATTTCGTTATTGTTTCTCCTGGAAGCGCTCAGTCAGACCGAGTGCTGTGATGTCGGGAGATCCTCTTGGGCAGGGGGCGGGGTCAGTGACGGCAGCTGCAGCGTAATCATCTGTCTCTCTTATTTAGGGACACGGAGAAGTTAAAAGGAGAGAGAAATAGAAGATAGAAGTTTTTGTTCCACTTTATACTTTGTTTCATGAAGATAAACTGATGTTAAATTCAGCTTAGAGAAAAACTGGGAGGAAGCTTTGGTTCATTTTAAGTTACAGGAGATCTTGTCTCCTATCTGCTCCTCCAGAGACAGCATGGACATGAGGGTCACATGGTGAGGGTCACACAGGACAGGTTAGTGCAGTCACACAGCCGAGCTGGAGGGGGACAGGTGTTGTCCTGCTTTATATTGCAAGCTTGTGTGTTATGTGGGCTGCACAGTGGTGCAGTGGTTAGCACTGTTGCCTCGCAGCACGAAGGTTGCAGGTTCGAAAACTCGGCTGTGGCCTTTCTGCGTGGAGTTGCGTGTTCTCCCCATGCATGCGTGGGTTTCCTCCGGGTACTCCGGTTTCCCCCACAGATCACAACATGCCCTACAGGTTATAAATTGTAAGTCGCTTTGGATAAAAGCGTCTGCTAAATGAATAAACATAAACATAATAAACATGTGCATTACAGCCATCGATCCAAACAGCAGGAGCACCCCCCCCCCCCCGCCCCCTACCCCCCCCCCCCCCCATCCCCCACACCCTCTTTTTGTGAGTGGCCCTCGGACCATTATAATTGAGGACCCCTGTTCTATAGGAACCCGTTATCACCGATCATGGGCTTGTGGATAAAAAACAAGACAAATGATTATACATGACAATGAGAAAATCTACTGAGCTCATTAAAATGCAGTTATCACTATAGAGAAGTCACGTTTTCAGATTTCTTCAACGCTTTCATGCACAATTTACTGTTTTATCTTTGAGCGGTCCATTGCAGTGACCAGAGTCATGAAAGGGTTAAAACTGTTTAGAAAAGACACATTTCTTCCTGCACAGCAAACACACACACGGGTCTAAAACTACCTTCTGTCTTCTACTTCTTTGTGGATTCTGCTCTTTAAAAAAGGATGAGTATCTATAAATTATCCCAACAGTTCCGTTTCTCTTAAAGTAACAACGTCTGAGTGTGTCTACCTGCTCGGAGCGAAGCCTGTGTGTGTGTGTGTGTGTGTGTGTGTGTAGGGCAAGCTGAGCTGTCACGTGTTTCCTGCTGACGTTTGTGTTGCAGCCATGTTTGTGTGTTGGCCTCATGGCCGTCCTGACTGGGGGCATGTGGCTCGCTCCCAGAGATCAGCCCTGCGCTTCATCGCTCGTTGTTGCAAACACAGATTAGTCACGCAACACACATGCGCAGTTTATGTGCTTCAATACGTAAAACGTCACCATCGGTGAGTATATATGGCTCCTGACGCTTTGCTCTGTCCCCCCGCTGCCCACACCGAATAACCTCATTATGGCTTCAGTTTCTCACCCTTTGACCCTCAACTGTCTCCTCGCTACATTCTCCTCTTCCTCAAGCGTCTTCGGTGCTCCTTCTCATCTCTTGAGCTGTTTGGTTTCATGACGCAGGGCAAAGTTAATACTTTTATATTCTATCTGTAAGTTTACAACTGAAATCAGCTTTTCTTCACAATTTAAAGCAGTTTGTGTCACAAATGAGCTCCAACAGGCTCCGAAAGCCAGTGCTTACGTTAAATGTTTAGTCATCACTCACAGTAAGTGAGAACACATACAAACAGCACCAGACACCTCCCGTCTCTATTGAAACTGCTCAATCACCACAATATCACCCATCCAGTGGAAACTATTGCGGAAAGGAAATGAGTCTAATAACCGTCTTCGTTTTCCTCCTTCATCGCCTCATATATTTTTGTTTTCTCTCTTATGGCAGCTTTTGGAGAGGATGCAGCGTCAGGAAAGACAAACATACGGGATGATTAATTATCGGCACCGGCACTTCCTCTGCCGACAATGCAGGCTTTATTCGTTGACATCCGCGTCTTGGGGTTTGCTTTCTTTGCCTCTATTTTCTCCGTCTCTGCTCAAAAAGGAAAACAGAGGAGGTAATGGCGAGGCGTTTATGTGCTCGGTGTGAGGACAGGGTGTTAGGTAAAAAGTGACAAGTAGCGGGATGTAGACGCTGCCAAAAGGGTGAGGTTGAAAGTGTCCAGTTCCCTTCATGAGCCAATGACTGTCTTTCCACTGAATGCACAGAACATCACGACCACCACTTGTTGAGTTACAGTTCATTTTACAGTAAAACTTGACTCGGGGTTTATAAAACCAGATGAATATTAATGAAACGTGACGATACCAGATGACTTTGATTAGTTCATAAAAAAGCTGGACGTCACATTTTCTGATGGAGCGGGGTTGAGGTGTGTTTGTGGAGCAAGCGGAGAACTTTGAGGGGTTTTTGTCTCTTTTCTACACCCCACCCAGCCTCAAAAGCCACTTCCTCCTGTAAAACCCAAAGTAACAATAAAAGATGTAAAAATGGACTTGTAGATGCAGGCAAAAACATTATCACCCACCTTTAATGCTGCTAAACAGAGTTCATGCTGAAAAATGACCACTATATTAATATAATAATAATAATCCAATAATATTAAAGTAACAGAGCAGTGAAGGATTCATAAGAATGACCAAAATACTCGAACTGGGTCTATAACGTGTCTTTATTATTGTTATCAAACTGTGTAAATGGGCCATTTTTTAAAGACCCTTTTCAAGTGCCTTTAGTTTAGTGATCGGTTTCTCAGGGGCGTGTCCAGGGGGTGGCCTGGGGTAGCACATGCCACCCTTGGAATCTGATTGGCCACCCCACTGAATTCCCATTAAATAGACTTGTCTACAAAATGCTTGAGGTAGAAAAAAAATCATAACCATTGGTGTCACCCATGCATAAAGAAGTGCCACCCCATTTTAAAAGATCTGGGCACGCCCCTGCGGTTTCTATCCCTGCTGTTGAAAGTGTTCTTCCACAGTAAACATTTCAGAAGATGAAGCGTCTCCTGCGTGAGACCACAGTCATGTCCCGTGTCCAGGCTCTTCATGTCTCTCTGATTAGAGCAGCATGGCTGCCATCTTTTGGCAGCTGATCCTCAGCTGCAACTTGTAAAGAAACGTTTGAACGCGAGTGCCGAGCAGCACAGCAGTCCCTCCCCTCCCTCAAGGCTCGCGTGAGTGCAGAGAAAACTGTGTGTTTGTGTGTGTTGAGGTTTGGCTGGCTCACGGCCACCTCCTTTGCCTAGCCCCGCCCCCTTCCCTCAGCTCTCTACTTCTGTGCCTTCCTCTCTCTGCAGGCACAGGAAATCCACAGCAGCGAGAGCAATACCAACACACACACACACACACACACAGAGAGAGAGAGGAGCTGGCTGATCAAGGGCCGGTTGTCACGCGAGCAAGCCGTCTGTCAATCTGCCCCCCTCCTCCTGACAGCCTGCTGGCTGACAGCCAAGGCCTTGCGTGCAAACCGGCGAGCCACATTAACCCATAAAGAATTTCATAATAGCAACAGCTGTTAAATATTGATGACTGCTGGCAAGCACTCAATGGTGCCTAGCGAGAAAAAAGCTCGAGCCTGCACTGTAATGGAAGCTAATATTTCATTACAGATCAAATGTCCGGATCTTGGCCCGTCCAAATCCAACCTGTGCCACTTCCCTTTTTTCTTCATGTTTTTACAGCATAAGAACCTTTTTTTGTTCTAAAATTTTCCCTTTTTTCTCCAAACCGACAGGGCCAGAATTTTTGAGCGTTGCACCGGACCGAGTCAATCCTCAATCAGCCTACATACCAGCATTAATGTTCATTCTAATCTTTCCCATATTGTTTTCGGATGAGAGTGTTTAGTTTTTCTCCTGATGTGATTACACGTCGAGGGATGAAATGATTTAGAGAAATTCCCTTTGTCTGTTGACAAAACAGCATCCACCAAAAGTGCTTTCGGTTGGAGGCGAGGCAGGAATTACAAATATTCATCTTTCAGAGGAGATTATGATGTGAGTGAGTGATGTTTGCGGGGGTTAGAGCTGCGACGGGGAAACCTAATCTCTAGAGCAGGAGAAAAATCCTGATTCCTGCACAGAAGACCAACAAAGGCCTGAAGTAGAAGGGAAGTGATATTATGACAACGCAAATGGGAATGCAGATCAAAGATCTGAAGGTGAACTCGATTTTTCCTCGTCTTTGTTGTGATTGGCAGGCAGATGCACCAGTCCCCATGTTCTACACGCGTAATACGTCTAAGCACTCGAGGCTCGAGGCATAACAGACTTGAAAGGCAACTCATACTGCTACTGTACGTGGCTTCGCTGAGCATCGTTAAACTGGTGCCACGCAGTCCTCACAAACACACTAGCAGCAATCATAATTTAAAAGTCATGTTCTTGTGTCTATAAATAGAATTCATGACTGATTGCAGAACATGTGTTTTGTGTGTTTGGAAGGAAAATGTTTTTCTGATTAATCCAATCAAAGAGCAGCACACAAGCTGAGCCACTCCTGAACTCTGCTTTTCAAACGCTGTCAGAGTGAACCACATGAACTCGATGCAGCGCAATATTTACACAGACAATTAGAAAAACTAGCAAAACGCTAATAGCTGGAGGCTGTGTGCTCAAACACAGGCGGCATCCAGACGCGGGTTGCGTGAGATGAGCCAGTTAAGCAGGATAGATTTTTATTTGACTTAAACCCAAATGAACGTCTTCTAAATGAAGAACAACAAGACGCTCCGGTTTCAGAGTCCCTCTGGATGTGACGCATTCCACCGGCCGCAGCACCGACCTTGGCCTTCATTCGAGTCAGGCCCAACTCCGCTGCGTCACAACAGCCGCATATACTTCATGTGTTCAACGCCGCCTGAAGGCAGAAAGATGCAGCCTTCACAGTGAGTCACATAGAGTGAATGTATGTTAGATGGTAGAAGCTCACTTCCAACATCGTCGCCATTCGTTGCATCTTTTTTGCCTCATTTTGCATTTCACACATCTGTGTCTGGATGTATTTTTACACAAAAGATAAATGACTGAAACTTATATATTTGCATTTTAAACAAGTTATATATAAAATTTCATGATGCAATAATGTCTTTTTGGCACAAATGCAGAGACGTGCATCGCTCACATCTCAGATTCACAGCATTTCTGCAAAACACTCGGAGGCGCTGGAGTTTGTTGACATGCTTCTTCTATAAATAACTTTCCCTTGAATTCCTGTTTTGATCAGAGTGTTTTGAGCCTGCTGCGCTCAACAACTGGTGGTTAATAAAACGTGCAATCAGGAATCCCATCTGGCCTAAAAAAGCTCAGCTTTTCTATTTTTACACATCTTAGTTTTTACAAGCTTTCAGAAAACACGCAGGAGCTGAAATGACACCATAAAGATTAAAGCTTCAAGTTGTTCATGTTAATGATTGTTAATGATTATTCATGGGCTCTGATGAAAGCATGAACAAGTGAACATGCTGCTACGTCAATGTAGGAGATCTGACCCAAACAATTAATTAAAAAAAGGCTCAACCAGAATAAACACTAAGAGCTTCATTCACTCATTCATTCTTTAACACTTTAAGCACTGGCAGGCATTCATAACTGACAGCACCTTTGAAATAGCTGCTTTTCTTGCTAAAGAAAAAGCCAGGTGACCTGCAGGGGTGATTACAGGTAATTACAGGTTTACGATCCTCATGTTTTCATCCTGCCGAACATGAAAGGAGAGGAGAAAATATAACGACAATGGTAGTTGACAAGTCAGATTCCAGTTCCCCTTTGGAGAAATTCTGGTTTCTTGCGCCGCGTGCCAAAACACTCCACCAACAAAGTTCAATATAACAGTTAGAGACTCAAGTCTGGATTTAATATCCATGCATTCTCCCTACATTTGGTGGTAAACTTAATTTTGACTGTTAGGATAATTTATACTCAGTACAAATGTGTTTAAAGATGATGGATGTCGCAGCCAAACAGGGAGGCAACGTCATGCCTGATGGCAGTGAAAGGTCAGGAATTGAGTCCGATTGCAGAAAATAACGAAATTGCTGCAAATAGAAGAAATTTAATCAAAGATAATAGCGTAAAAGTGTGCAAATGTGTACAAAACACACTGCTTGGTCTGCCACTGACATTTCATTTGTCACAGAGACATTTGTGCCATCAGACAACTTTTAGCGGAAAACCAAACAAGGCAGAAATGAAGTGTGTTAACATCTTATCTGTTGGGTGTTACTTTAAAGTGACTAAAACAACAAAAATCAGTTTTTTTCTGCATATTTATGCAAATGTCTCCATGCATTTGTTAACAATGTAGAGGGTAAATGTTGTTGCTTTTAAGCTTAATATATTACCTTTACTAATGACCAATAAACTGTGATATTCTATATAAATATACAGGTGCTGGCCAGTAAATTAGAATATCATCAAAAGGTTGAAAATATTTCAGTAATTCCATTCAAAACGTGAAACTTGTACATTATATTCATGCAATGCACACAGACCAATGTATTTCCAATGTTCATTACATTTAAATTTGATATTCATAAGTGACAACTAATGAAAACTCCAAATTTGGTATCTCAAAAAATTAGAATATTCTGAAAAGGCTGAATATAGAAGACACCTGCTGCCACTCTAATCAGCTGATTTACTCAAAACACCTGCAAAGGCCTTTAAAAGGTCCCTCAGTCTTGTTTTGAAGGCACCACAATCATGGGGAAGACTTCTGACTTAACATCTGTCCAAAAGACAATCATTGACACCTTGCACAAGGAGGGCAAGACACAAAAGGTGATTGCTAAAGAAGCTGGCTGTTCGCAGAGCTCTGTGTCCAAGCACATTAACAGACAGGCGAAGGGACGGAAAAAATGTGGTAGAAAAAAGTGTACAAGCTCTAGGGATAACCGCACCCTGCAGAGAATTGTGACGACAAACCCATTCAAAAATGTGGGGGAGATCCACAAAGAGTGGACTGCAGCTGGAGTCAGCGCTTCAAGAACCACCACGAGGAGACTCATGAAAGACATGGGATTCAGGTGTCGCATTCCGTGTGTCAAGCCACTCTTGAACATGAAACAGCGCAAGAAGCGTCTCGCCTGGGCCAAGGACAAAAAGGACTGGACTGATGCTGAGTGGTCCAAAGTTATGTTTTCTGATGAAAGCAAGTTCTGCATTTCTTTTGGAAATCAAGGACCCAGAGTCTGGAGGAAGAGCGGAGAAGCACAGAATCCACGTTGCATGAGGTCCAGTGTAAAGTTTCCACCGTCAGTGATGGTGTGGGGTGCCATGTCATCTGCCGGTGTTGGCCCACTCTGTTTCCTGAGGTCCAGGGTCAATGCAGCCGTCTACCAGGAAGTTTTAGAGCACTTCATGCTTCCTGCTGCTGACCAACTTTATGGGGATGCAGACTTCACCTTTCAACAGGACTTGGCACCTGCACACAGTGCCAAAACCACCAGCACCTGGTTCAAGGGCCATGGTATCCCTGTCCTTGATTGGCCAGCAAACTCGCCTGACCTTAACCCCATAGAAAATCTATGGGGTATTGTGAAGCGGAGGATGCAATACGCTAGACCCAACAATGCAGAGGAGCTGAAGACGACTATCAGAGCAACCTGGGCTCTCATAACACCTGAGCAGTGCCACAGACTGATCGAGTCCATGCCACGCCGCATTACTGCAGTTATTGAGGCAAAAGGAGCCCCGACTAAGTATTGAGTGCTATACATGCACATTCTTTTCATGTTCATTCTTTTCAGTTGGCCAACATTAGAGAAACAAACATTTTTTCATTGGCCTTTAGAATATTCTAATTTTCTGAGATACCAGATTTGATGTTTTCATTGGTTGTCACCTATAAATATCAAAATTAAACGTAATAAACATCGGAAATACATTGGTCTGTGTGCATTGCATGAATATAATGTACAAGTTTCACGTTTTGAATGGAATTACTGAAATATTTTCAACCTTTTGATGATATTCTAATTTACTGGCCAGCACCTGTAGAATATCAACCTGCTTGGCCTTTGGATGTTTAATCAGAAGATTCTAGGATTATTTGCTTTTTCAGGGATCAAACACACTTCGTCTCAGTTCAGACAGTCAGGTTTATAAAATGTAAGAAATTTATTTTCTAAACAAATAAAAACATGACAAGTTAACCAAGACTACTGTGATGGATGAATCGAAGTGGATGGGATGTGATGTATGGTGATTTAATGGTGTGTGTTTATCAGAACCTTGTATCTAGCATTAAACTATGAAGTTGGTTCTTATCAAAACGGCATCAGACACAATCTGTGTCTACCTCACCCTTTCTTTGGAGACCCTCTTCACGGATCCGGAGGTCAGGGAGGTCGGATGACCGCTGGGCACCGAGGTTTGGTAGATTAACCGCAGCACCGACTCTCCAGTCCAGAGATGTTTCCGAGTCACAACAGATAGATTAAATCGTTTGCATCTAGAAGGACTCTTAGGGAGTCAGAACTGTATCAGCTTTGTTCTGCAGGAACCGTTTGCTGTGTCAGCTTCAGCATGTAGCAGGGTTTTTGACAGCTTGTCAAAAATGCTCTGGGTTAAAGAGGGTTCGCTCCGTATGGCCTGTCCATAGCTTTCTCTAGAACTGACTCACCGTCAAGTGAGCTCTGTTTTAATATTCTCATATTATGATTTCTTGGCCAATGGGAACATGCCATGTTAAGGGGTGTTAACAAGCAAACCTCAGAACATCACGCCTTCTTTCAGATACAGTGTGCTCTGATTTGTGGCTAAGAAAATATCTATGTGTCATGACGCTTAACTTTAATTTATCTCTAATGAACCTTGTGTCTGACCCCGGCTTTCCACAGCAGCCGTCAGCAGCACGTTACTGCAGCAGCACGTCATAGCTGCTGATAGGAACCGCTGTGGTCAACAGAACCTTTTCCACTGGAGCCGTCAGCAGCCGTCAGCAGCGCGAGTCGGCTGCGTCTCAGGAGCAGCATGTCGCGGCCTTTAAGCGCCGGTTCTATTTTCTACGCGCGACGCCTCTGAAACGGGTCAAGTTCGATATTTTTGGGGAAGGAAAGACAGGAAATCGGACGCGGAAATGGAGAGAAGCTACCGAGATTTTCAGAATAAAGAACGTACTGCCTTCCGGTCGCTTTACTTTTAAAAAAGGTTACTAACTGTGCGTCCCCGTGAGAAGTTATCACCTAGCTAGCGGTCTCCTTTGTTTTTCAGGTCCGTATTGGCGATTATAAAACGGACAGAACATAAAACACAAACCATGTTGTAATTTTCTCCTGCTTGTTGTTGTGTTTACTGACGAAGTCACTCGTGTGACTTCGTGCTCTGTCGGTGACAGCTGCTCTCCTGCTGCTTCGCGTCTCGTGGGAAGGGCCAAGCAGCAGTTTACGCGAGCAAGACGTGCTGCTGCAGTAACGTGCTGCTGATGACTCCGGTGGAAACCCGGGGTTAGTGCAGATAATGATTCACTTGTCATATCAAACAGTACTGATATATAAATCTTTCAATGTAATAATAACATTCATTAACATTCATTTCAAACTTCAGTAATTTAAGCACAGATTAATCAAAACATTATTATTATTATTCATCAACTAATATTGTTCATTTCATCCCACAATTGATTAACTAATATGAGCTGAAAATAGTCACTTTATTCAGAGAGTGAGCAATCCTGCGGTGTGTCACGACGAGCCGGCGAGTGGAGCGGAGGTGAGGATCCAAACGCTGGGGAGGAATCAGGCAGGTAGACAAACTGGGACAGGTAAGGTCTTTTAATGAGAAACACGCTGACATGGAAACAATGAGGCAACAAGAGACACAGAACTGGAGAGGTTTAAATACAAGAGGGCCGGGAGCTTGGGTGATTGGGAAACGAGAGGCAGGTGGGAGCAATCAACAGAGACGTAGGCTGAACCAAATGGGGAGACAGGACAGGGTGTGACACGATGTTACCAAAAGAAGGCTTTGTTTGGGAACACAGCCTGACATCTTGTTCCTCCTGAAATGTCAACAAGGCTGCAGTATCCTTCTGGGTTTGTTGGAAGCTAGGATGTAAAATCCCCTTTAGAGAATGGAATTTATGTCTGCAGATGATCGGTGGCATGTAGGTCAATCTGTAGGTGAAAACTGACCATTGCTGGACATTACAACAATGTGTACTTCCGCTTTCTAATGAAAGAGTTTCTATAAGTTTCCCTTAAACTGCTGTTTTGCGTCTGAAATACAGAACAAATTATAAAATGCATTTGGTTCTTTCAGGATTTTAATCCCAAATCAGACTAAATTATTATTCTTACTAAGGTTTACATTTGCCTGATAAGTAATGAGAGTTGATGCCTTTTTCCTGAATAGCATACCGTACATAAATCTCACAACAAGCAGCTGCTTGTGTTTTCAATCAATCGATCAATCAATCAAATTTTATTTCTAAAGCGCTTTTCAAACAAAGTGTTATTCAAAGTGCTTTACAAAATGACCCCAGATTCCTATAACAGGTTAAAAACATTAACAAACATATGCAATCACACGCACACACACACAGACTCACACACACACACACGAGTAAAAATTATATTAGGCTGAGTCCAGATGAGCCAAGTATGGTAACGCAAGGAAACGCCATCAGAGGAGCCGTCTGTCCCGGCAGCATCAGGTCTTCCACACTAAGTCAGGGCGCTCAGTGGAGGGGGAGCATAGACCCCCACCTATAGAGCGCCCAGGAAGCTACAGTCGACCACCGCTCCCGGGGCAGAGGGCCCCCACAGAGGAAACACTGGATTAAAATGAGTAAAAATGTAATAAAAGAGCTAATATAAATGACAACAATTAGAAAATAAGTAATAAATAAAATCATAGACAGTAAAATAATAATTTAAATAATAAAACTGTGCTAAAATATAATCATATAGAACATGCAAAGCAAGTAATAAAATATAATCATGTAAAATGAGAAATAAAACTGTAGTAAATATTTAGATAAAAGCTAACCTAAAAAGATGGGTCTTGAGTCTTGACTTAAAAACATGAACGTTCTCTGCGGCCCTGAGGTCCTCTGGCAGCTCGTTCCAGAGGCGAGGGCCATAACACTGGAAGGACGCCTCGCCGTGAGTTTGTGTCCTGACTTTAGGGATGACCAGGAGACGCCTGCCAGAGGAGCGCAGAGGCCGCGAGGGTTCATATTGTAAAAGCAGTTCTGATAGATAAGAAGGCCCAAGACCATTAAGACACTTAAAAACCATTAGAAGAACCTTAAAATTTATCCTGAAACATACGGGGAGCCAATGCAATGATTCTAAAACCGGTGTCATGTGCTCCCGCCTCCTGGTCTTCATCAGGACACGTGCTGCCGAATTTTGTAAAATTTGTAAGCCTGAGATGCTCTTTTTGGGAAGACCAGAAAGCAGGGCATTGCAGTAGTCTATCCTACTGGTGATAAAAGCATGCATCAGCATCTCCGTATTGGCCTGAGAGAGAATGGGGCGGACTCTGGCCATGTTCTTTAGATGATAAAAACCTATTTTTGTGATATTTTTAATGTGTGGGATTTTTCATCTGCAGCTCACCTGTGACTCTAAAACATGCCATAAACTAAAGTGTTTAGTAATCTATTTAAAAACAAACATACGATTATTTTTGCACATTATTATGGCAAACATATCCCTTTTGAAACCCTTTGCAAATTGTTTTTAACCTCCACACCCACACCATGTATTTGTGTCCCCAACGGTTTGTTATTTGGGAGAGTTTTCTCCTCCAATCATTAGAATTACTGTAAGCATCGTTTCAGTTAACACAGTGTCTGAGAAAAGGCAAAACAAATAAAAGTCAATATGTGTGTACATAGAATGCATCAGGTCCAGAAAACGGATGGATGTGTGATTAAATGGATGTTCGGAAGTTATGTGTTCAGTTTGAGGAGATCGAGTGATGCTAATCATGTCTTATGCATGAACAACATTATCCTGTCAGTCAGTAGACACTAGAGAGGTGTTATGTGTTCACAGTGTGTGTGTGTGTGCGTGCGTGCGTGCGTGTGTGTGTGTGTGTGTGTGTGTGTGTGCGTGCGTGCGTGCGTGCGTGCGTGCGTGCGTGTGTGTGTGTGTGTGTGTGTGTGTGTGTGTAAGTAAGTAAGTAAGTAAAAGTTTATTTATATAGCGCCTTTCACAGATATAAATCACAAAGCGCTGTACAACATGATAAAGATCAGGGCAAATACCTCTAACCAATAAAAACATCAGAAAAACAACAGCAGTGATAAAATAGAAAATAAAAAATTATTGTGTGTATGTGTCGTGTGTGTGTGTGTGTGTGTGTGTGTGTGTGTGTGTGTGTGTGTGTGTGTGTGAGTGTGTGTGTGAGTGTGTGTGTGTGTGTGTGTGTGTGTGTGTGAGTGTGTGTGTGTGAGTGTGCGTGTGCGTGTGCGTGTGTGCGTGTGTGTGTGTGTGTGTGTGTGTGTGTAGAATAGAATGCCTTTATTGTCACTATACAGGTGTAAAGTGAGATACAGAGCATCTCCTACTCAGTGTAATACAAACATACTTGGGGGGGGACACTTCTGCAGTGCTATGTACATATGGACAGTAAGTGTTATATACAAATTATTGCACAGTATTGTTACAGTTCAGTCATAGGTTTGTGGCTGTGACTCATCTACGTTAAAGGGATAGTTCAACGCTTTGACATCATGATACATCCATATTTTTATTTTCGTGTGCTTATCAGGAGCCGGGTCTTGGGGACAGCAGCCTAAGCAGAGAGGCTTCGCTAACCCTAACCCAGACTTCCCTCTCCCCAGCAACTTGAGCCAACTCTCCCGTGGGGAATCCCATGGCGTTCCCTGGCCTGCTGAGAGACATCGTCCCTCCAGCATGTCCCGGGTCTTCCTTTGGGTCTCCTCTCGGTTGGACGTGCTTGGAAAACCTCACCAGGGAGGCATCCAGGAAACATCCTAACCAGATGCCTGAGCCGCATTAATTGGTTCCTCTCGATGTGAAGGAGCAGCAGATCTACTCCGAGCCCCTCCCGGATGACTGAGCTACTCATCCTATCTCTAAGGGAGAGCCCAGCCACCCTGTGGAGAAAACTCATTTCAACCGCTTGTATCTGTGATTTTGTTCTTTCGGTCACTACCCAAAGCTCGTGACCATAGGTGAGAGTAGGAACGTAGATCAACCGGTCAGTACTCTCTTCACCACGACAGACCAGTACAACGCCCACATCCTTGCAGACGTAGCACCAATCTGCCTGTCGATCTTGATAGGTGTATTGTGGGAATCAGAAAACTTAAATAGCAAAAACATGCTTGTTTTTCTTAGAAAACTGTATTTTTTAGCATCCTGAACTTTTTTATGTACACCTTCCTAAACAAAACAAGATATATTTGTCTCTAAAATAGGCTTAAAAATATTAAACTTACCAAAGCAAATTTCAACGTTTCTCTGTAAATCATACAGAAAATAAACTAGCAAAAAGAAACCAGTTGTGGTAATTTCAAATGTCTCTGACTGTCTCTCCTGTTCCACCAAGTCCACAGCTAGCTTGTTTTTGGAAGTCTTGTGGAACAAATCAAGCATAATATCAACATGAAGGTTCTGAATTTAAACTCTGGCGCAGGTGAGGGTGGACTGAGCCTTAATCAGCTCCACCCTGTGAAGCTGTTGGGAGTCCCTGTACAAGCCCCAATCGAGACAAAGCAGGCACCTGTCACACCTTAATCCTGACATCATCGTTTCCTATTCTTATTGATCCCAGGGGGAAACACTGCATCACATTTTTATTGAACGTCCCAGTCCAAATTGTGTTTTCGACGGATTTGGAGTAAAGTTTTCTGCGTTTTTAGTTAAAAAGTCATCTATTGAGATACTTTTGGTATTTCCCTTTGGGACTACAATATTTACTGTTAGGTTTCAAGAAGGAACCAAAGGAATGTGCTTGATTTGCTTCAGAGACTAGTCGTTTTGTGAGTTTGTGAGGAATTTTAGTTTATAAGACAAATAATGTAGATGCATTTGCAATCAAGTGGGCTGGTTTTGTGTATACCGTAAATCCTCTAATACAGGCCCGGGCCTGTATTAGAGGATTTACGGCAGTTGCTTTTGTATTCACATTTTGAGGTTCATCATTTGATGGGTTTTCTTCTGACTAATGGAATGTCTAATAAAAGGAACTTTTTAATTCCCAAAAACTCCGTCTCACTTTCTACCCCTTCATGTGCGTGTGTATCCTCACGATGATCCCATCACCATGTGGCTAAAATGACACTGCTTCTCACGAAAGCCAAGTCAGCAGCAGAGGCAAGAATGTGAGTGTGTGTGTTTGCGTGCAAGCGTGCATGTGTGTGTGTATTATAGTAGATTAAGGGAAATAGAAGAATTTTCCGGGGCATCTATGCCGAAGGCTACAGAAGAGTCAGGAGTGTAGAAGTCACCATCCACTGACACAAACCCTAAAATGTGCATTTCAAAGCTTCACATGGCCTATTCTACATGTCAGGCCTAAATAAACATAAGAACAAAAACAATAAGAAACACTAAATTGGACAATCTCAGTTTTCTTACTTGAGATTTGGCAGGAAAAAAAAGACTAATTAGTATTTTAATGTTTGTGTTTCAGTAAAAATGTAGCTGATGAAGAAGCCTCTATGTGATTCAGAAGCAACGTAAAAAAGAGTTACAGAGGAAATACTGGAGATTAATTCTAGAATTGTTAATGAACAATATTCACTTGGTTTATCCTCATTTGTTGAAATGCATGTTTCTCATAAATTCAGCTGCTGGATGTGATGTATGACGACGTCATGTAAGCCCGGTGTGTCTTCAAGCCGGAGGTTGAAATGAGACTAAAGAGACGTGACGTCGTAAAAACTTTTCAGATCAAAACACATCGTCAGAAAATTTCATCTCTGAGAAATATTTTGTTTCAGGAGCCAAAAAAGGAAAAGCTGGAAGTTTAATGTGCAGCACGCGACTCAAACAAACCCTTCAGTTACTGTCTTTGCACTAATGAGCTTCAGTTTCCACCTTGCACCAGTTACAGCAGCTTAAACCACTGCTGCTCTGAGGCTGAGACCTGTGGGACCCACGCCTGGTTCCTCTGGATCTTTCACTCTGCTGCTTAACTTTCAAACTCTGTACAACTTTGCTGCAGCTTCGACGACTGACATGTCTAAATGATGCAATAAACTCATGAGAAAATCTCATTTACATCTTTTATTGCATCTATTCACCATCAAAATAAGGCATTTAAACCAAACCCCCACGTTATCACTTAGATTTTTCTTGAAAGTTGTTTTTTAATCTTGCATCTGAGGTTCCTTGAAGAAGTCATAGTTCCCCCTCTCAGACCAAACTGGTGCTGTGGCAGAAAAATGTCCAGTCATTCTGGAGATACGCAATAGTGATGTGGTTGTGTAATCAGCATTTATTATTACTTATCGTCCTTTCATCATGACTAGATTCAATCATGAGTGGTCACATAAGGCCTGGTTTGTAAGTACCGGCTACAAAGACGTCAAGTTTTGCAGATAAGATATTCTGCTTAACTGGGATTTTAGTTAAAAAAAAAACAACTACATGAGATGTTGTGTTAATTCAGTCTGTTTTACCACCAGTAGTATTCTAACAGCATGACGAGCATGCAGTCATTTTGAAAGCAGCAAAGCAACAGTTCAACACTCTGCAGGTCAGTCTCCCAGAGATTTCTGCCTGACTTTTCAGCTGGAGTCTGATTTATGAGCAGAAATGCAGAAATTCCTGTAGGATAGCTTCAGGATGTCTGCAGAGGGAGAGAAACATCAATGATTTGGAGACGTTTCAGCAGCTTTAATCTCTAAAATCCTCATAACAAACTCAAAAAACCTGCATTTTCTTTCTTTTGCAAAAAATATGCAGTAAATTAAGCAGTTTTTTTTTAAATAAGAAATTGGTTTTGCAGTTAAACACAATGGCCAGAGCTTGCATTTGGCTTTTATACATAGATTTTTTTCCATCATTTTGAAGCAACTAATTTCATTTAAATCACAACTATAAAAATATACGATCAGCCTTTTAAATCCCAAATGTGTTCATATGGAGGAATTTAATAAAAACTTGCACAACAGGTTGAAGGGAGGCAGTCTCCTGTTACACACGCATAGATTAAACACAGAAAATACCCACATCCTCCTCATCCAGCAACACTGCTGCAACTGTTTCTCATGTGACAGAAGGGGGTGGGGGGTACTGCTGAGAAGGGAGTGGCGAGGAATAGCGTGCAAAGACCTAATGCAACGTTTCAGAACCAGATGGGTCACATCAACAGCCCGCAATCAACATTTTTGGCAACTTTGCACACTTTGCATGTAAAAAAGGGACAGTTGTAAAGGAAAAGTGAACCACTCAGCATCACCTCCTCCTTTGCTGTCATCCGTCTCCACAAGTTCTAATTATTTATTATTATAAAAGAGAAGAAAGCAGAGGAAGAGGATGGGACGGTCAGTTCACTTCCTCACTAACATTGGTAATTATTACCACCACCAGGCTATTTAAAGCTTTTTACAAACCTCTCCGAGGTAAAAATGAGCCAAGAGGACACATGCTGAGTAACTTTAGACGGAGAGCTCGGCGGAGCTTACAGAAGGGTTGTTGTCAGAACGGAGATCGTATCTGTGTCTCTGGAGCAACGAGGGTCGAGATACCAAAAGCTTCAGCATCCTCCGCTGAATTATCAGTGACAAATCTAATCTTACACATGCATCAACGACATGAACACAAACATCTACCGGAGGGTTCTGTTTTTTCCAAACATTCCCTCCTCCTCTCCAACGCTGTGTGGCCTCACCCCTCATTCATTGTTTCCACAGCAGCCTCTTGTCTTCAAATAGCAGCTATAATCTGTCAGTTCAAGCACAGAAAACTCAGCTCAGATTAGACTAAGTGGTCCGATTTCATGTTACTCACAGGTGGAACATTAACTTACGCTCACGCTGAGAGGCAGATATTAAACTCTGCAGAGTGAATTTTAAAAGTTGTACCAGAACACTTGATGCTAACCTAAATGATGGCGGAAAGTTTTCAGCCATTAAACATCCAGAGGAAGAGGCAACGTTACATTCTTTCCTCATCAGATGGCAAAACGTGAAACGTTTGTGTTAATAGGAAGAAAAAAGCTTTTCCTTCACCAAACGGAGAAAAATTCAAAAGGATCCAGATGTGTCTGGGTAAGGTAGTGAAGCAGATCTGGGTTCTGTATTCAACTCCAGCCTGGTGGATGACCGGATGACTCCAGTAGCAGTGAATGATGTGTTTGGTTGGTTTCATTTGCTTTTAACCCTTCCACTAAACTAGACCACCTTTTTTCAGCTGCAATTGTGCTAATCACAAACGAACTTTGGTGCAACGCAAACAGATTAATGAACCACACGTGGATGGTATAAAGCAGGGGTGTCAAACTCATTTTAGCTCAGGAGCCACATTGATGGAAATCTAGTCCCAAGTGGGCCGGACCGGTAAATTAAAAACAACTTCAGGTTGTTTTCTTTGTTTTAATACAATCAATATAAAACAAAGCTTGAGCCTGAGGACAGTGTATCCAAAATAGTACAAGTACAACATCTGAAGTGTACTTGAAAATTTGAAAAAAAACTAAAAAATCAATCAATAAATAAAAATATTCCTTAGTGATTCAAAGAGCTTACAGATCACATGGCTAGATCAGTTTCACGCAGCATGTAAAGTATATGTGACTAATTTTACCTAACATCTTTTAGCTTTCACCAGCACATCAATATCAGAAGTCACATCCTGAGTGGTGGCCAACTTCAGGATGTGATTCAAGTTCTTGTGTGAGCCTTGAGCACAGCTTTGTTTTATTTATAATCATTACAGAGAAAACTTGCTCACAAAGATAAGTTTATTTTCACTCTACATTGTAAAGTATGAAAATAAAGTTTACACAACCATCTCGCGGGCCGGATTTAACCCGCTTGCGGGCCGGATCCGGCCCGCATATTTGACACCCCTGGTATAAACCAATCAGGTGTCAGAATGGGAAATGCTTCCTATTATAATCCAGTCAAAGTAAAATTCACTCTAACCGGATGGTGCAATTTATCAGGGTAAGAGTTTTTATACACATGACAAAGATGAAGGCAACGGAGTAGAAAGCACTGATGATTGAGTGAAAATGGAAGGAGTAGTAATATATCAGCTTATAATTACTCCAGTCAAGCTTATACTCAAACTTCCTACTTAAAGGAGACATAACATGCTTTTAAGTTATTCCTTTTTACATCTAAATCCTTCAGTTGGGGTCTAAATACAGTGGAACTGCAGTTCTTTGGTCTGATTTCCTCATTATTGTTGCTCTACAGACCCTCATCTACCCCTGTTCTGAGGAGAGTCTTGAGAACGAGCCGTTTTTGGGTACTGTCTCTTTAAACTGGAGGAGGAGCTGTAAACTCCGCCCCCCTCCATAGTGCAGACCTGTACTCTCCTCCCCCAGTCGGACTTTGTAGTTCTATAGAGAAATCATTATTTAGCATAGCAGATTTAGCATAGCATATTAGCATTTTTAAAACATGTGGGGAGGGTAGTTCATCAAGCTGTTTCAAGGCTGCTAACTCTCTCATGCATTTGTCTGTAGTCACACACACACACCCGTCACTGCCGACGGAGGGACCAGCTAGCAGGCACGTGCGCGCGCGCGCGCACACACACACACAAGGAATGCTGCTTGCTTATTTATTTCTATAAAAAATGTTTTAAAAAAATGATACAGCTCATTAAAACACCATTAAAAGAATACATTTTAAGATCTCTATCTATATATATACATACATATAATTATAAATAATTTTATAAGTAGTCTTATTTTATATTGGGTGTCTTAATGGCTGAAAATGGATAAAAAGCAGTTACATTTTAATTTAAAGATTTGAGATTCGAGTCAAAAATAAAGAACATTCCTCCAAATGTTCTTTAATGTGATCATTATAATTCTAATGCTTACAACTTTGTTTTTATTGTCTGCAATGCGTAGCCTATATCTTTATTAAATATGTGTTTAGCTGTAAAGTGGTAATTCTCTCTAATGTGTACAGAGAGGTGGACATCAGTGCTGCAGTGAAATTCCCAAGATCAGTCTGCTTTGCTAAAAAATATAGTTAAATCTTACCTGCATTCTAAATAAATACCGTTAGGTGGAAACATCAGTAGGCATTGAGTTATTGATACAATCCCTAACAGCCAGAATGGATGAAGAGCATGCTGGGTCATCCTGAATCTGAGCCTGTTCTGTGTATTTACCTACAGGATGCAATAAATGTCTACAAGGCTGAGTTTGGACCATTACATCTAAAAGAAAACATACAATCAGTGATTTTTTTAATTGTTTACATTAATATACAAATTTTCTAAGTATTAACCTCACAGCAAATAAGTAGAACAATATAATAAACAGGCTTTAGTAGTTAAACAGGCGTTGTGCACACAGGTGCTTTGTGTCTCGGTGCTGGTGGTGTCTAGGTCTCAGAGTTCCTGTCCTCCTGCCGTCTTCTGTTGTCCTCAGGATACGGATTGATGTTTCCTGATGATGAGGGAGGGGCAGTATGTGGGCTTCAAACTGGTCCTGGATAACAGTGGGAGACCTCTGTTGTCTCTGAGACCAGAGGGTCGGTGAGATGCAGATCTTCTCTACCTCATCTAGAAACGGAGTTGGTTCAGGGAAAACTTTTCCAAAGACCAGTTCCATGATGTCATCGCCATATTCTGCAATGATAGACGATAACTTTAATGACATATTTTGTTTACAAGCAGCTTTAGGAAAGTTGTTTCTTTAGCTTTCATGTTTATAGTCACGTTTGTGTTTGTTCACAAGTTCACTTTGCTGCAGTGACTTCATATTTTCTTACAAATGTAATAAAATAGTGACACTAAAATTATACAAATGATTCCTTATGAAAGGAAGCTCATTAGAGAGCAGTGCAGACAGACTTACTACATGCTGCAGCTGTTTTTACAGGCCAGCTGCTGCTGAATTTGGGGAAAGTTATTCTGCACACATCCAGATCAGATGGTCGATTACAGAAAATAATGTAATTCAATAATTTCTAAACAGATTAAACAAGTAAAACGTCAAATAAATCACTCTGCTGTCATCAGACGGAGTGATTCAGGGGGTGAGGTGTTCTTAATGATGAGGGTGGCTGAGGTGTGTCATCACTCACTTTGGTCTGGTCCAGCTACCATCTCTTTACTGGTGGGTCTCCTTCCTCAGTAGGTGACGTGAAATGCCAACATCTGAACGTTCTGTGTTCATTAGAGGAGAAGAAAAGTAACATTAGCAAGCTGGCTAAATTATTTTTTACTAGCATCTGGGAGAAGCAGATCTTCACTTACCTAAACATCAGACCAGTTTGTCCCAGCTGAGCTCATCAGGGCTTTAGTCTGACAGCCTGTCAGTGAAACACGGCTCCAGTCTTCTGGATGTTGACTCTAAAAAGCAAAGGAGCATTTTTACTTTTGTTTTACAGCCGATTTTATCAGCTTTCCGACGCACACGCTCATACAGACGGTGAGCTTTGCTGCGTCTGACTGATAAAGTTAGTTTTTATATCTGCAGTGAGACAAAAAACTAACCTCACTCCACTCAGAGATTGTTCTTTAAAACTATTAAATCCACTGTGTTGACGCACTTTAATGACTTTGTCACGCTGCATTTTAGCTGATATGGGACTTTATTTACTGGATGCTAAGATTACATCACACTCACGTAGAATAACACACAGGCTCTCTGCTGCTACAATCAGTGGGAGGTTATCATCTGGTGTAAAAGAAGGCGTTGATCAGAAATCACGTTTTATTCCACGAAAATCAGCCAAATCCACATTGATCTGGGTGCTAACTTTACTAGCATACTGTGCTAGCGATAGTAAGCCGGATGCTAACGCTTTAGTGCTGCTAATGCCCGTAAATCTAAAGTAAAGTTTGTCGACATTTTAGAGTGATATGAAGCTTACCGCTCTGCTGCTGTGTCCCGGTGCTGCCACATTCAGATGCAAATGACTCCTTTTAGATAGATGAAGCCCTCAGTACTTACTAGCCTGGAGACAGGAACGAACGAACCACGCGCGCGCACACACACACACACACACAAACACAAACACACTACTTTTTCTTCTGTGTTTTTTTTAGCAGTAGTGTCATCAGCTCCTGGGTTTAAATACTGCCACACCACCCTTCCTTAAAAAGAGGAACAGTTTTGAGCTGTGTGTGGCTAAAATAACCAGACATTCTGCATTTTTCCAATAGGACTACAAAAAATCTTAGCGAGAAGAAAAAATGGCGGATTGGCTCTGTGTTTAGCCGAGGGCCATTACCATATTTGGTAGTTATCCTGACTAAATTAATTACTGACGTAATGGATAATGTAAAAACTGAACGGGTGGACAAATATGCCCAAAACTTAATTATTAAATATCTAAATAGCAACTCCAGTGAATAATATAAGCCTTTTTGCTCACTTAGACACTTAAAATGTGAAACACACTGTGTTAACGGATAAAAAAGTGGGTTTTTCATGTTATGTCTCCTTTAAGTAATTGTACTAGGGATGGACAATATACCGGCATCGGCGATGTTAGTCATTTTTTTACATCATAGTATCGGTCCGATAAATAAAACCAGGCCGATATTAACAACCGATATTTTTTCCATCTTGTCTCCATTTGTTTATCTGTTTCGGGGGGGGGGGGGGGGGGGGGGGGGTAATTGTTTAGTCATGTGATAGTGATTGTAATCATCTCAGAAGCGTAAATGTGTTGTGTTGTGTGTACATAATAACGTAAATTCAGCTTTAATTATTTAATTTTATATAAAATGTGCTGATTTTAGAAGCATTAATGGCAGTATATTGGTATCGGCCATAACTGTAGTCTTAAGATCGGATATGAGTATATGATAAATGACCCGCACTTGTATAGCACCTCTCAGAGTAAGGACTCCAAAGCGCTTTACACTACAGTGTTTCATTCATCCATTCACACACACATTCACACACTGATGGTGATGAGCTACCATGTAGCCACAGCTGCCCTGAGGCACAATGACAGGAGCGAGGCTGCCGAGCACAGGCGCCACCGGTCCCTCCGACCACCACCAGCAGGCTAGGTGGGTTAAGTGTCTTGCCCAAGGACACAACAGCAGAATTCTCTGTCCGGAGCCAGGATCGAACCTGCAACCTTTTGATTACTGGACAACCCGCTCAACTGGGTGAGCTACTGCTGCCATATCGGTGCATCACTTATTTGTACTTCATTAAATGGATTCATGTCCATTTCTCTGTCAGACCATTAACATGTCAGAATCTGTTTGGTCCCTTATTGAAGCAGAAGAATCCTAAAACGTTCCTAGATGAAACATTTTCTACACATAAAATGTATTAAATGAGTAATGTTGCTCTACTGAATAAGCTCGTTTGCTGCATTTCTATTCTGACTCATTCAATAAGGAATAGTTGACACCTGATTTTAAACTTATGTTTAATTCAGACAGAAAAGGATCCGTCGTTTGCACACCTCCCTGATGAGAACATCAGAGCGTGACATCACCTCTCTTTCTGCTCCTCCCAGGCGTCTGGTTGTAGCTACACCTTTAGCACATCGTCTTCTGTGAAAGCCTCAACAGGGAACGGGTGCAACAAAACATAAATTAAAGTAGCATCGCTCCTTCCTTTCTTCTTATGGGAATACGGACATGTGATTTTAATCTCATTAATAGTTGTCTAATTATTTCTGCATGAAGGAAACAATAATCTCTCTATAGCTCAGTCTATAAACTTCACAGCCACGGATGTTAAGTCGGAACATTTGGTGCTGAAGGATACTTCAGGAGCCAAAACAGAGAAGGACTCATTCACTTGTGGTTTTCAAAGCAACACTCGGGTTATGTGTCTTAGTGAAGTCTGTGCTGTCTGCACAGCTAATCTGATTATGCATGTCTCTAAAACAATCATCATAAACGCTGTTTCTTGATTTAAGAATGATGTTGTCACAGTTCACCGACAGCGCGTTTGGTCTGACATGAGATTATCGCTGTGCTCCGGGATTACAGAGATGTTTCTGACTGAAACATCCAAACTTGGCTTCCAGTCTTTTCTGTCTCCCCCACTCCTGTAACCCTTTTTGATGACGTCAAGGAACTGATCGTCGATACACAGCAGAGTTTTATAATCTGACTCTGACAGTTGGATGGAAAGATTACTGTAGTTTAGATGTCACAGCTGCTGCTCGGTGGCTCCGTTTCCTCGTTTCCGGTCCCTGATTCCAAACAATCTATCTGATAAGCTGCCAACCAAAACACTGAAGTGTTACCCTTGAGGCATTTTTAAGGTTTTATTGTTTTTGCTTTCAGTCTGGATCAAATCTCATCTGAGAATCCTTTTAAATCTGGCTCATAACCACATAGATCGTCTGCCTCGGCGTTTTTACCGAGGACTAAATTAAGAAAAAGTGACAGAAAAAGAGGGGTACATTTGTTTATTTCCTCTCTCTCTCTCTCTCTCTCTCTCTCTCTCTCTCTCTCTCTCTCTCTCTCTCTCTCTCTCTCTCTCTCTCTCTCTCTCTCTCTCTCTCTCTCTCTCTCTCTCTCTCTCTCTCTCTCTCTCTCTCTCTCTCTCTCTCTCTCTCTGTGTGTGTGTGTGTGTGTGTGTGTGTGTGTGTGTGTGTGTGTGTGTGTGTGTGTGTCAGAAGTGGCACCTCTGCCTCTGTAATGGATATGTTTGCCCATGTGCTGCTGACTTCCATGGGTGACTGCACCACATCAGTGTTTTCTGTCCAAGTATCTGTGTGTCTTTGTGTTGGCTTCTTCTTTATTGGTGTTCACACAATGGCTGCTACATATTCTTGAGGTGTGTGAGCGTGTGTCAGTGTGTTTGTGTGTAAAGGTGCAAGCCGGATTCCCTTAAGCGTGTTTGATAAATCCACAGGCGGCATGTCTCTCAGGTATCGCGTGCAGCAGGGGTGGAGTCTTGGGGTGAGACCACGCCTCCGCTCTGCACAGAGGTCCAACAGGACAGCTCTCGACAGGTCCGTCTAACAGTTAGGTGAAAGGCTTAAGCTGGTGTCATGGGAGGGTCAGTGGATTTCAACCATTAATTCACCTGTCATCCCCATTAAATCCATAGCTGGTCCTTTGACCAAACGAGACCCCGTGTTGTTGAAACAACCGTCATCTGGTTAACCTCAAGCTCACACTCTTCCTTTGCTGTGTGTCAGCGCAAATGCACGCCCCTGTGGAAACACATAACCATGCCAATTTCATTTAAACATAGCATCAAACATCTCTGCCTGTAATGTAAAAACAAAACCAAACCCATAGTCCCATGTCTTAAACACCTGTGTGCTTTTGATGTCAAAGGAAACTGGTTTGGATGAGGAACCTCACAAGCTTCGTCCCAGTGTGGGTGGTCAGTCCGAGCTATCAGTGTGTGTGTGTGTGTGTGTGTGTGTGTGTGTGTGTGTGTGTGTGTGTGTGTGTGTGTGTGTGTGTGTGTGTGTGTGTGTGTGTGTGTGTGTGGCTTCAGCGGTCAAATTCGATGAAGCACTGAAACATGTCACCACTGCAAATCGTTCTCAGGGAAAACTTTTGCAGAAGAAAATTATTTGGCTTCAGTGGTGCCCCCAAGGGGTGGTCAGGGAAGGCCAAGGCCCTCAGTGGCCGACTTCCTTCTATTTACGGAATAAATCGCAGTCATGTTCAATCAAACCATACAGACATACAATAAATTAATTATGACTAAGTAAATTAAAAATAATGATAGATAGATAGATAGATAGATAGATAGATAGATAGATAGATAGATAGATAGATAGATAGATAGATAGATAGATAGATAGATAGATAGATAGATAGATAGATAGATAGATAGATAGATAGATAGATAGATAGCATAGGCGTCATTTTAACCGGGGACGCCGGGGACATGTCCCCGGCAAAATTCGTGATTGGCAGCTGTGTCCCCCCCTCTTTCAAAAAAGCCTGCTGATGAGGATTTTTGTTTTACCAGCTCAGATCTTATACCAGGGGTCGGCAACCTGTTCCCATCAAAGAGCCATTATTACCCATTTCCCACGGTAAAGAAAACACCGCAGCAGCCGCAGCGTTGCGGGCGGGGCCTACCCTCAGACAGCAGAGCGCTGCTCACAACAGGTGACAGCAGCCGGGGGCATCGCACCCGTGGGGGATTCAACACCCTCACTTTTCCTTCTGTTTTGCTCACTTCCACACCAGTCTGGTTTCTTTACGTCGCACTCACTCCGTTTGCCTCATCTCCTTCTTCCCCTCCCTCTTCTGACAGCCGATGTCGGGTTTCCAGGAGAGCAGGAGAGGGAGGGACGGAAGAGCTCGACTGAATTCATAATTTTACATCTTGACATTAGCTGTACAAAGTCTGAGTTTGATAAAGTGAAGAACAACAATTTGCAGAGGTTTATAACTGGCGCGGCGCCAGGTTTTCATTTTTGGATGGGCCACGGTAAGTTTGGACTGACCTTAATAAGCAGTGCCTTAAGTGAAGCAGGCAGGTCGCGCTGGAAAATTTAGTTTAAAAAGACGTCATAAATGTGTTCCCCCGTCATTTTTATTTCTAAAATATGAAGTAAAAACTCACAATTTAATTTTCATTCATTTGTCATTCATATGTAGTCTACAACCGTGCATTAAGTGGACCAACTTCCAGTAAACGCAAAGCATCCAGTCCACCTCTCCAAATGCGTAAAATTGCATCAGCCGCTAGTTAGGCGTGCCGCGCGCACCATCAGCTGATCAGCCCAGAAAAAAGCAGAGCAAATAGAGAAAGAATAGAGGATGATTGTGTCTGGATGTGGATGGAGATTACATTTTACAGCAGCCTGATCATCATTTAAATACGTAAACCATCACCTGGCTTCTAGTCCACGCTATCAGCATTATTTTAATTGGTGTGTGTGTGTGTGTGTGTGTGTGTGTGTGTGTGTGTGTGTGTGTGTGTGTGTGTGTGTGTGTGTGTGTGTGTGTGTGTGTGTGTGTGTGTGTGTGTGTTTTCCACTTCAAACACTGGTCTAACCAACCAGACCAGCGTGTCCAGTAACATATTAATGTTACAATTAAACTTGATTAACCCCAGAGCCGTGCGCACTGCGCTGTACGTCGTGACTGTAAATCAGGGGGAAACTATTTAATCGGATCCTTTACTTTTCAACATGGTTTAATGTAAAGTTTCATTCAGTACAAACTTTAGTTACACCAATCTAACGAGACAGAGCCTAGATTTGTATTCTGAACAGTTTAAACATGTTTGAAACGGAGACATGCGTGACACGTCTAAAATTTGCACCTGCTCCACTATTATGGAAATTAAACTAACAAGATGAATAACATGAAATTATTTTAGGCACAGACAACATCTCCCACACTTTTGAAAAGCTTGCAACGCGCCTGGTCGCTCATGTACGTCTTAATTATCTTTCATTAGACGATAATCAATAAAACGATTTATATAAAATGGATCCAGAAGTTGTAGCCCGTCTCTGCCTACAATTTTTGGTATTTTTCACCCTGTTGATGGTTTTACTGAGCAGGTGCCACTTTTGTCCTACGTTTCTTTTTAAAACATGTTTAGACTGTTCAGAATACAAATCCAGGCTCTGTCACGTTTGATTGTTGTAATTAAACTTTGTAGGTGGGGAAGGTCAGATAGCAGCTCAGAAGCGCCGATATGATTACGCACAAGCGTGGCCCGTCAACCCGGTCTCACAGTAAGACCGGGTTGGAACTGTTCAGGTTTACGCAGACAATCTTTACATTTAGAATTAGCTTACAGATGTAAAATTAATGCAGTAAAATATAAAGCTTTTTATTTAAATATCCATTCATTATTTCACAAGCACAGAGAGCCGCATCAGATGGATGGAAGAGCCGCATGCGGCTACAGAGCCGCCGACCCCTGTGCTAGCCTACTTTATTGTCCCCAGCAATTCTGAAAACAAACTGACGCCCTTGATAGATAGATAGATAGATAGATAGATAGATAGATAGATAGATAGATAGATAGATAGATAGATAGATAGATAGATAGATAGATAGATAGATAGATAGATAGATGGATAGATGGATAGATAGATAGATAGATAGATAGATAGATGACTAGATGACTAGATAGATAGATAGATAGATAGATAGATAGATAGATAGATAGATAGATAGATAGATAGATAGATAGATAGATAGATAGATAGATAGATAGATAGATAGATAGATAGATAGATAGATAGATAGATAGATAGATAGATAGATAGATAGATAGATAGATAGATAGATGGATAGATAAGCTGCTCTTTATAAAGATGTATAAATATCAACAGGTTTTGTAAAAGCTTTCTTTACGACAGCAACATTCAATTCAATTCAAAAATACTTTATTAATCCCAGAGGGAAATTGATTAAAATGCTATTCAACAATAAATGTTGAATGAAAAATACTTGGAATTACTGAAATGTTTTTTCAGAGATGTTTTAGTTTCTGAAATGCGAGGTAATTGTGTTGGATGCATATAATTTTTTCATGACGAAGACTGAAGGAGATATACGCAGCCTAAGGTTAAACGCTCCTAGAGCTACCACGAGTGTCACCCTAAATGTTTCACTGGCCCTGTATGAAGTTTTTCTGTGGGTGCCACTGTTTGACCTCTACAAAATGTCTGTAATTCATAGATGCAGATACTGAGCAGAGTTACATGTGATAGTAGGGCAATGTCTTGCAAAGTTTCATGAGAATTATGGTATTAGTATTAGACAGAAACAGGTATAACTTCATCCTTTTTCCACCATCTACATCTTAGTCTAAAACAAGCATGAAGGTAAGCAGATGATCTACATTCCTTCAAGTGGAGGCCTTTAATTTATTAACAGCACTGCCTGGTGGACCACTGATAAAATGTCCTGCACTCCCACATCTGGAAACGTTCAGCCTTTACCTGATTAGACCCATTCAGTCCTTTTCCAGACCATCAGCAGTCTTTGCTTCAGGTTGTAAATCTCTCCAAACAAGGCAGATGCTCTGGAAATAAGACTTTAGAACATCAAAATAGTTATTTCTCCATGGTAGTGACTGTTGTGGTGGACAATCTTATTTTTGGGGACGACTCAGTCATTTCTACTGCAACCACACAGATATGCAGAAGTAACACAGTGGGCATTCCTTCCTCTGTGTTGAACTAACCAGTGAAAGGAGATAGGGAGAGCCAGAGATTGCATCTGCAGACAGATTTACTGCCCTATATAGGCAGCTGCTTTACTGTGCAAGCAGAGCATCTAAGAGATGTTTGGTTTATTAGCTCCACTGATTTGTTTCACAGTCTGTGTTAAAGGTAGGTAGATCAGCCTCAGAATGAATATAGTCAAGTTGTTCTTTGTTGCACACACACACACACACACACACACACACACACACACACACACACACACACACACACACACACACATCCATGTGTGCCGACTTGATGGGTAAAACTGACACCAGTAAAACATGTGATGCACACCACCTGTGCAAACAGCACCACAAAGACTTTCCTGTTTTCGTGGTTCGGCCCTTTAATTAGCCTTTAATTGGGGCGCTGCTCCTACAGTTGAGACAGTGAGGGATGAGTAGCCAGCTGGGGAATCGCCACAGGACCCCCAAACACACACACACACACACACACACACACACACACACACACACACACACACACACACACACACACACACACACACGTATATATATTAGTGATCAGTGTTAATTCATAGCAACCTTTACAAAACTGTGGGTCATAAAAAACAAATGTATGAGTGCGCTCACCATTCAAGCCTCACACTCACCTCTGCTCCCTGACATTCTTCATAATTTACAAACCACATTCAAGGAGTTATGCAATAATCAAGCATGTGGCCAGCACTGAAAACAAACCATGGCACGCAACAGGAGAGAGGTCGAGTTACAGACTCTGAAAACTGGCTCCCCTTTTCTCTCTCTCCATGGCGCTGCTTCTCTATTTCCTTTTATTCCCAGCAGAGCATTTACGCGGGGAAATGGGTCAGACTTTATTAGCTAAGCAATAGACTGCTGAGTTTTCCTTACACAAAATGGCTTTACAACGGACCAGTGGCAATGTTTACATTTAGAGTCGCTGATGAAAAGAAGAGAAATTGACCAGGAAGAGGGAATTACAATGTGGTCGAAAAACCGAGAAACGTGCGTCCGAACTGTTCAATCAGAAGCACGGGACTGCTCCACTTCATGTGATTCTCGTGTAATAACCTTCACATTAAAGTTGCAGACAGACTCAAACACATCATGTTCTTCTGCTGTCTCCCCTGGAGACATTCAGTCTGTTTGGGATAAACCATTTTAATACATCTCTGGAACACACATGGCGACAAACATCCACAATACCGTCCTGCTTGTTCAGGAAACAACAGCTATGAGACTGTCTCTACTTGTAAGCGTGATGTGTGGCAAATAACACCTGTTAAAAGTGTTTTCATGTTTTGAAAATGCAAATCTTTGAAATTCCGAATGATTGTGCTGGGGGAGTAATTTTCACTGAAGAAACCCTCATCTAATTGTGAGTGGCATGTGAGGAAAGGATTATCCAGAGCAGGTGAGCGCTCCCTTCAGTCCTGTGCCCTGCTATCAGTGAAGCATCCTGAGACCATTCATGCTGCGCCTCAACCTATGAACACATGAACAATGATTAGCTCCTAAACGTACTCTGAGAGGAACCCCTTACAAAAAGTGACTCTGTCTAGAGTAAAACTTCAGTAAACTACAAAAATGTCTGACTAAAGCTCTAAAAACACAGAGAAAGCAAACAAAACCACTTGTTGATCTTTAATGGTGTAGTTGACTCAAAAACCATTTCTTAAATGTTTTGTTTTTCTGATTATAATCGGTCACTCTGAGATTTTCATACAGGCTGACATGAAAATAGTCTCCTACACCTACATCCTGCATTAGCTTCTGATAGAAAATAGACGGTGTTAAGATCTGGGTTTAAAATTCTTACATGAAAAGACATCCATCCATCCATCCATCCATCCATTTTCAACCGCTTTTCCGGACTCGGGTCGCGGGGGCAGCAGGCTAAGCATAGAGGCCCAGACTTCCCTCTCATCCAGCCACTTGGACCAGCTCCTCCAGGGGGATCCTAAGACGTTCCCCGGCCAGCCAAGAGACATACTGTAGTCCCTCCAGTGTGTCCAGGGTCTTCCTTTGGGTCTTCTTCCAATTGGACGTGCCCAGAAAACCTCACCAGGCATGTTAAACTAGATGCCCGAGCCACCTCAACTGGCTCCCCTCGATGTGGAGAAGCAGCGGATCTACTCCGAGCCCCTCCCGGATGACCGGGGAGGGAGAGCCCAGCCACCCCGCGAAGAAAACTCATTTGAGCCGCTTGAATCCGACATCTCATTCTTTTGGTCACTACCCAAAGCTCCTGACCATAGGTGAGGGTAGGAACGTAGATCGACCGGTAAAACAAGAGCTTCACCTTCCAGCTCAGCTCTCTCTTCACCACGACAGATCGGAACAGCTCCCCCATCGAAGACATTCACCATGTAAAGTAATTATTACATACGTTTATAAAAGTCTTAAAATTTTATGTTTAAAAGTCAAAAACAAGCAAATAAAACACTAATTCCTGAATCAACTTGCCTGTATTGACCCACTGGTTGCACAAATGACTTTTCCAAAATTTTCATTGGAGCAAAATGTAAAAAAGGATTTGAGCATGTCATTAAATGATCTTAAGAGATTAAGCTCATCGTGTGATACAATTCTGCATCCAATAAGAATTCAGCCTTATGCAATAAATATTTCTCACTACAAAGGATCAGATGTTTTTTCATGTGGTTCTTTTAAACAAATTCCTAGGGAATAGAAAACAGTTAGAAACACACTGGGGCGGGAATCTTTTCCAAAATTTCCATTTTACACGATTATGCTTTGGACTCGAATGAGTCTTGTGTGACCTTGCGGCGTGTTTTTCCTGCACCACCCAAAACAGCAAATGAACAAAACGTGGATCAGCATCTTGTCTGGCCACCAGATCTTCCTCATCTCAGACAAGAATTGCTCTTGGCAAAACTTAAGTGAGCTAATAAACATCCTCTGATCTGCCCCAAGACAAGACAGGAAGACAAGACTTCTGCACAAAAGGCATTTCGCATTTATGTACTTCACAGCTGAATCCAACGGCTGCACGGAGGAGAAATTATTAGCATGAAAGACGCACATATGCACTGGCACAAACTGCAAACTCACATGCATCTACAGGACGGCCATGCACGCTCAAAACAAGCCATGTAATTGGCCCTGAGCATGCTCAGACATTGAGATATACAGTAAATGTGACAGCTAGAGACGGGAGGGGAGGGGGAGTGGGGGGAGACGGTGAGCTGCTGTGACAGAGTGATTTTGCTGAAGACCATGCACTGCAAATATTGACCCAAGCAAGGAGGGCAAAACGGCCACTCTTCAGCACCAGGGAGCCACATAAACACAGAGTACCAGCTTTTAATTGTCTGGAGAACCAAACGAACCATAGATCGTATGCTTATTTTAAATGTTTTCATACAAATCATGAATACACACAATAATCTCTACCGGGCTCACAGATTTCAACCTTATCTAAACCATGAGCTGCATCACTCTGACTCGCCCTTCTGGACCTCTGGTGAAAACCTCACATCAGTGATGTAAACACGGGGTGCTCCTCATGACCCATCAGTGTAAACTGTTTCTGAAAAGGGAGCAGCCAACCTGAAGGAGCTAACCTCCAAACCTCAAACCCATCACATGACCTCTCGACCTTTTCCACCCCACGACTAATCCTCAAACGGAGCTGATCCTCCAGCGTTCCGCTGAGCTGCAGCAGGTCCAGAGATTATTTTTACACACAAACTTGATTCATGCAGCCATTGGATTCTGTTGCTTTACTGCTCTGTGTTTATTCTGCAGGCCAGATTATGTAATTCTGTAATAAATATTTAAATGTACTACTGCTTGTTTTTTTTTTCACAGCAGCTGTTATTTATTGCATGTCTTATATTTTATAAATGCACAAATTGTTTGTTTTAATTGTGGATGTAAACTTTAATCCCCATAACAATAATTTTATTATTACTAACATTTTCCTGTTGTTGTGTTTTATGTAGGATTTTGTTATTATGATTGCCCAGAATTTAACCCTCTCAGGCTCAAATTAAGTTTTGATGAAAGGATGAACATCTAAGTCCTTCAGGGGTACTTCTGAGTTAAAAAATGCTCATGAAATACGTATGTGGCACAACCAGGTGGGTAGGTTTTAATGTTCCATATCTGCAACGCCTGACCCCAGAGGGTTAATGAAGACGTTTTCACAGTTTTATCAATTTAACACATTTTTACTGATGACAAATTTCCACTTTTGTAGCACGTTTCTATTCTACATGATCAGTGGGTTGTGAGGAACAAAAGGCCTCTCAGTGTGTTGACAGAAGTTCCCTTTATTCTAAATTTTCAACCAGCCATAACAATCACACATCCTGCTGTTTGCTTTGAGGTTATATTTCCAAACTGTACTAGTTCTCATGAGTACTCTCTGGTGCTGAAGCTGCATGGTGCAGGGGCAGCAGATAGTTCATCTCACACCTAAAATGTGACAGTTTCATTCAAAACAAAGATCCTGATTGAGAGTCATTCACCCCCCCCCCCCCAGGGTTTTGTCCCTGGGCGACTCATGCAATGACACAATGTGCTTCACTGTGCTCTTTGAAGGCCAAACTTACTCTTCACACGCAATCTCTTTCCAACAAACACTGATATGTTCCTCTCTCTTTGTTCTATTTCTTCCTTTTTTATCCCTTTTCGCCTTTTAGTCTACCTTCTGATCACATTTTCCAACATTGCAGTTATGCATTTGATGTCAAGTTTTTCATTTAAACCAACAAAATGGGTCATTAAAATAACATTTTACTAATTTCACCTTAAAGGAACAAATGTGTTCCTGCTCTTACTCAGAACTACAGTTTTGTCTTTGTTATAAACAATCTGACAATTCAATCAATGCAGCCGGTCTGGACAGAAGGCAGTCTAATCCTGTACAGGAATAATTTTGGCAGATCAAAGTCCTGGATAAAATAAATGTCAACCTAAAATTTGGATATAATGAAATAAACATAAAAATATGCTGAATTCATGGATATTGTTGTTAAAATCATAAAACAACACAATGTGATTTTTCTTTTACAATAAATAGCGTCACAATTTTATTTATTTATTTTCTTTTTTAGGCCTAAAAAACTCCATCAGTGAACAGTAGCCTACACATGGCTGGGTTACAAACATACACTCACTCAAAATGATAAAACCCTGAAGTGTCATGACCGATAAATAAATAAAGTCTAACACATTAATTAATTAATTAATTTATTTATTTATTTGTTTATTTATTTATTTATTTATTTATTTATTCATTCATTCATTCATTCATTCATTCATTCATTTATTTGGTTTATTGAACAAGGACAGCACAAAAGACAATGTTACATGTAAGGGCAATGCAACCGTTGTTTTGTACAGAGGTTTTCTGGCTAGAAGCTAATTTGCAAACTTAGTCCTTGGTTGGACTTTTAGATGTAATCAAATAACAGCATTTATAACATTTGTCATCTCTCTCTCTCTCTCTCACACACACACACACACACACACACACACAAAAGCTATGTAGATAAATTAGTTTGACTAAGAAACATCCGTGTTCACAAGTTTTTTTTTTTTTTTTCCAGCCATTTTTAACCTGGGAGTTAAAAGCTAGAGTTACACAATTCAAACATTAAAATATCGTGGGAAGTGAACATGGTCAGTTTCAGTTTGTCCCATCTGTGTGAAAATGTAACGGCAAACAAGGAAATCTGCTTTTTCCTCTGTATTCGTGTGAAACATGAAAGAAAGTTTGTATCAATGCAAATTTTTCTTTCGTTTGTTCGTCTCCTATCTACGGACCTATCCTCATTTAAATATATTTTTCTATTTTAAATGCAAATTTACTTTTTACCCACTTGCTGACTCTTACTTGGAAAAATGCTAAAATTTTATATTATTTGCAATTAGGCTTATTGTTCCCCATGCTTGCTCCCAAACAAACTGCAGCTTTTAAAAATAAAATATTTTTGTTGCTTTTTTTTTATTAATAGAACATTTTATCTTAAAGTTAAAACAAATAAATTACATCACTGAAAAATATAATAATAATAATAATAATAATAATAATAGTCATCTTCACACACACACACACACACACACAGAGTAATACTATGCTACGGAGACACTAGTTTTAAAGAGACAGCAGCATCTTTCTTCGAGCATCCACAACATGCAGGCTTTGCTGTTTGACAGTCAGTAAGTCTGTTTTGGCCCTCTGAACTCAGAGCTGGAGGCAGCACACATGCAACCTGTAGCTGAAATGTGGAAACACAACAGTCTCAGTCTTTAACCTTTTGAATGCACTTTAAGCCTTATATATACTCATCTGGAATGCCATGCATCCTTATTTTTGCTAAATAAGTGAACAAAAACATGATTTTTTTCTAAAGATGCAAATATCAGCAAGGGATTATTCCTCAGTCCTTCTCTGTGTGACTATTTGGTGGTGTAAAGAAAATGTATTATTTCGGTGAAGCACAGAGCCACATTGTCCTGCCTTTCTCAGGACCTGTCAGATTTTTCTGTGTCCCTTTCTCTCGGTCTCATCACCTCTCCCTACACCTCATCGCCTTTGTACAACCAGAATAACCCAAGAAGGAATGTACAAAACAGGATGGCAGAGTGCCAGAAGAGGAAACGATGGAAAAACAAAGTGATCATACATATTTCTTTCCACACAAAAAATATATATATTTTTTTTTCTAACTCTAAAAGTGCCCATGCAGTTCCCATGTAGGAGAAAAAATAAGGATCCCAGAATTCAAGTCTTATTTCACAAACTTTGCTCTCCTTCAGTCACAAACAGTAAAAGAAAATGCAACACCTAATAAGGTAGATTAATACATTTTTGTCCATATAGACCATGTAGGACAAAACAAGTATTTTATTACTATAAACTACTAAAATAATTTCACCAACTTTCATTTTATATTTAAATTTGACCCTTGCTGGACTCCATACAGCTGGTCATCTCCTCCATGCAATAAAACAGATAAGTTGATAAATCCATCCTTTTATTGACAAAATATTCAAATCTTACATTTAAGAGCAATTACAACTCTGTTTTATTAATTAATATCTAAGTGTGCCACCAGAGGATTAACTAAGTAAATTTCCTAAATTAAGTAGCTTCTATTTTAGAAAAAATTAAAAATAAAAACACTAATTTAATATGTCTATGCTCTTTCTTTTTATATTTATTTATTTATTTTTTTCCCATTTATTTATTTATTTTTTTATTATTTATTATTTATTTGTTTATTTATTTATTTTGTTTTCTGCATCTGAATGTGATTACAAAAGGCCCTGACTCTAAATGCAGGATCCAAAGTCCCTGCAGCCCGGCCACGCCTTTAAACTGGGATTTGTTCAATAATCTGAGTCATATGTGAAGCAGTGTAAATGCACGTGCATGAGCACACTCAAGCCTTGTTAAACTCAAACGTCGTTACCTGCTCTCTAGCTGTTTAATGAAAGTTGACATTTTGACACTTAACTCCGCACAGGCTGGACAATAATTCTTTACAAGCTGGAATGAGATTTTCCAGCTCATCAAACCTCAGTTTGTGTGTTTTTGTCATGACATCACCAGCGAGGGAGCAGAGGCCACAGCACAGGCTCAATATGGCCTGGAAATCCACTGAAGCTGTGGCCAGGAGAGGTTGCATGAGAAAAAGGAGGATTTGAAGTAGCGAGAAGAAGCTTGCCAAGAGAGAAGGCTCTGGCCTGAAGGCTTTTGGCAGGTGTTGTGTCTCTGCTATCCATCCAGCTGCTGACTAAAAACATGGAAGGTGTTACAAGAAAATCTATTAGCTGTGCAGACAAGCGGCAATCGGGGTAATCATGTTTTTGTTCACTTATTTAGCTCATTTCTGCAGAGTGACAGCAAATTATTTTTACTACAGTATATCTGAGTTCTTTTTTAATGTTTGCTTGTGTTTTTAAAAAGTACAGCATCGTCGTGAGTAGTTGAAAGTACTAGTTAGGAGAAAAAATGATATTCTAGAACTAAACTAATTACCTCAGCAGCTTCAGCCCCATCAGCAATCATATGTTTCCACCAAATAGGTCAAGCCCGAGCTTCTTCTACATGACCTGACTCCAGCTGACATGTTCATAATGATGCAGGTGTAACGACGGCCCGGTGAATTATGCTGAACGTTTTATCTTCTGTCTTTCAAAACTCGTCTTTTTGCAGAGCAGATGTTCAAATCGTTAGCGTTAGGACTCTGAGTGACATTTCGCAGAGTCTTCCTGTGCGATGATCAGAGGCAATCGATGAAATGTGTTAGAGACTGGTGCACTGAGGAGTGGCGGCTCCACGGGAGAAGTGAAGTTTAAAAACAGAAACAGCGAAACAAGGTGAGAATAAAACACAAGTCCACTCCCTCACAAGTGTGATTTCAGTTTCATCACACCGCTTTCCACTTCACTCTGTTAAATGTCAACGGATGATGGTTTAATATCCACCTAAATAAAAAGTCAAGTGTTTGAAACGAGCTGTGAGACAGTTCAGCGTCATCAGCAAGCTGAAGGTAGAAAACCGTATAACGGTGAATTATCATGCCTGAAACATGTGAGTGGTGTCTTCAGCCTTAACTCGCTTACAGACACGCTGAGGTCATTTTGCCCGCGTTTACACAACATTGCGTGACAAGAGACGGGTATCTGGTGGATCCAATTGCCCTCGGAGAGGGCGGCAGTGCCTTCATGAATGTGGCCTTTGAGTGGCGAGAGGCCAGCAGACGTGCAGACAGCCTGTACTTACGGTATGTGGGAAATGGGCCTGATGCGACTTCAAACAGTCACAGTGATGTTATTATGTGCCCCCCTCCACCACCACCACCTCCTTTAAAGCAGCGCTCCTCCGTTTTTTTTCTGTGAACTTCTTCCTCATGAGTCACAAGGAAAGGAGCCTGAACTGGTCTGCTGTTTGCTTATTATACTGCTCCTGTAGGGAGCGGGGAGGGAATTCTTCTTTTCATTTTAGTTCTCGAACTGATTCCTCTTTTTCTTGGCCAAGCTGTTTTTATACCATTTATTTAATTTTGCTAAGGAATGTTAAGAACATTGGATCTTTGAAAAAGATCTTCAGGGAGACAAACTGGGAATTGTCCTGATTTTAAAAGTAAATTAGGACATTTTGAAGGAATAAAATGAGAAACAGAGGCAGAAAAAGGCTGTAAGTTGACAAATTTAATTACATAAGAAGTCGTAACAACTCTGACTCAGCCCGTCGCCCTGGGGAAAAGAGCACTTTGGATTTCGTCTTTCCGAGCTGACTTGTTTTCATGCAAAAACCAGGGTCTGCAACCTGTGGCTCTGGAGCTGCATGAGGCCGTTCATTCCCTCCTGGGTGGCCCAATGATGCTTTAATCACTTCAAATGAGTTAAATCTGAATTTTGCAGTTTTCTCATTGGTTTTTAAAATATACTCATAATGCAACATGGTGGGTTGCCTATTTTATTTATTTATAAATTATACTTACTGATATGAAATGCGCTTATTGTCATTTCATTGCCTCATTTAGCTAAAATTATTCAATAAATATTTTACAATGCAGTGACTGTTATTAATGTTGAGCTAATTATTTATTATACCATATGTTTTCCATTACATAATATAACAGACGAATGTTTTTCTGCACAACTTTGAACAAGAACACGTGATCTATGACCCTATAATTAATTAATCAAATTTTTTTTACTCTAAAAAATCAAAATAAGATATGTCACAACATAAACTGTAGGACAACCACAGAGTAAAGAGTTTTTCTGAATTTTTTATTTCTTTATTTTCAGGCATTGAGTCAATTTTGAGGCTGTAAACAAATAAATGAATCCATAAAAGTGGTTTATTTTATGGAATGATGCGTCAATATATTATTTTATTCTTTTTTTTTTTTTAAGTAAATCCGGACATTTTGGTGAGGCAGCTGTGGAGTCGGTGTGGTCCAGCTCTGATTCTGCTGCTATATTTACTGCAGCGGTCACTGCAGGTGTCGGTACAAGATCTGCTCGGGTGCAAGATCGGCTCGGGGTCCTTCGACTGCCGATGACGTCAAAGTACGGCAAACCCACTCGGACAAAATACACTACACATCTATACTGTTGGAAAGAATTTAGCAGTTTCATTATTAAAATGTTTCTTAAGACGTACATTTGTGTTTATAATGGTATTTGTAAAATAAAACACTATATTTTATTCATAATGTTGAACTCCTCTTTGAGCACATCCCTTGAAGAATCATATTAGCAACACCTGTGAAATTGTATTTGCAGGAAAGAAGTGTGTCCCGTTTATTGAAGTATTTTGTGTTTAGTTTTTGACGTCTTGTCCATGCGTATTTCAGTTACGCTCATAGCTGCTAGCCAAAACTCTGGAGTTAAAAGTTTTCTGGATTTACTAAAATACCTGTCTGTACTTATTTGATTGATGGTAGTTTTACTTTCTATTAGACTCCAAATGTAATCATTTGGCACGTTTCTAATTCATAATTTGTAATAATGTAATCGGTGATATTAGCATTAGCATTCCTATGGGTTTTTCCACGTATATCAGCATTGCGCTAACCACTCGCTGCCAAATTGCAGCCTCTGCGATTAGAAAAACTCCTTTTGTCACATCGCAATTTAATTGCACATGTAGTTAAATGTTCAGCCCTAATATACATGCAGCTCTATGCTAAAAGTGTATTTTCAAAGAGGTAATGATGGATTTCTTTGTAAAAGTTGTCCATCTTTCCAACAGAAAGATTTGCCTGGACCAACGTAACGTGATAACAACGTAACGTGATTGCGTAATTCCATAAGGTTCATGTTCAGCCAATCAACTACTTTGACGTCATCGGCAGTCGACGGACCCCGAGCCGATCTTGCACCCGAGCAGATCTTGTACCGACACAGGCTGTCGCTTCAGCTAAATTTCTGCTAGCTGAGCCAACGTTCCAGCTAACACCTCACAGCTTTAACACACTAAACTCATCAAACACACAGCAACAAAACTTCAAGATTATAATTCTTTTGATTTGTTTTATCGTTTAAAATATTTTGTTTTTTTATATATATATTTTACATATGATCATCATTATTGTTTACATTTCTATTTATTCTTTCAAATGAAAAAACACAAGTCACCTTATAAACGCAGTACATTCATTAAGCTTCCTGCACTCACACTGATTGCTGCCCCACTCTGCACAAGTGTCAGATTAAAAACACAAACAGGTTCAAAATTTAAATTCATCACATTGGTTAAATGAGACTGAACTGTTAAGGGAGTGTTTAAGGCAAAATAAACACAAGCCAAAGCCACTTCCACTTCTATATTTGACGAATGAGGCTGCATGAAAGCGAGGATTAGGCTGTCAGAGCACTGACTGGATGAATGTGTGAGCGTGTGCACATGTGATGCATATTTAAAACATTTGCAATTTGATGATGAAAACAAATCCTGGCACATTAGCGCTCAGAATTTCTCCCGTTCGCACGCAAACTTGGAGAAGGGGAGGGCCCTGGCGTGTGTGTGTGTGCGTGCGTGCGTGTGCACGTGCATGCGTGCGTGCGTGTGTGTGTGTGTGGCAGTAAGTGTCGCCGAGGGTTAAGCCGGCAGCTGTTTAAATTCAGTTTAACATCGCTGTCTCTGCAACATGCCAGTTTGAACGCGCTCCTCGGGGACGGACTGACGGTGACACTGTTGTCATTTTTCTGTCATTGCCTTCTTTCTGCTCTTTTTCTTGTTAAAAACATTCCCTTTAAATTCTCACACCCAACATTCAAACCTTGCTTTTCTTCAGTTCGCCAACAACGATAAGCTCAAGAATCTGATAGGAAGATCCGAGCTGATTCCTTTCCTGTCTGCTTAAGCCACCTGTCAGAGGTCATTGCCCCACGGCCTGAGAATTAAGTTTAGCACCACATTAGTGTCTGACTGGTCCAGAGTTGTATGGCTCCATTTGTAATGAGATCACGTAGTTCAGATTCGCTGAAGTGAAGTTCTGTGAGGTGGTTAAAAATGTATCTATTGTAAATAGCTCTTTGATCAGCCTTAGTTTGGAGAAACAGAGATTGATCTGACTAAATTACTGAGCTAATGGCTCATCACAAGGGGACTGGGTTCTGCCATCTTGTAAACATTCAGACATATGTTATGATCTTCCTGTAAGAGGAATACACAGCTGATTTAATTAGCTTTAACCAGACAGTTTTCTTGTATTTCTTCTTAATTGTAGCTAATCTGTTCTTAGCTCTGCTCAGACTAACCATTAGCTTATCAATCCAACCTGACATCATTTGTTTCTCCAAGCTAAGGTTCTGTAATGAGTTAGAACGTAACTTAATGAAAACAATGATTTCATGTAAATAATCATGTTCATAATTAAATATTTTAATTTATTGTGCTCAAACTAGCAGTAAGCTCAACAGTCCAGTAGGATGCTATTTCTCCAAACAAAGGCTGTTCAGGAAGAAATTGTCAAGATAGTTATATTTTCTCAAAGGCAACATTTGAAAAGGGAAATAAACTTGCTTTAACCATAAGAAACAATCTAGATGAGCAAATAAATAAAACTGCAAAGCGGAGAACTGATCTTTGAAGTCTCAGCGTAACAAGTAGAAAACTTCTGACAGCTGAGTTCCAAGAACGGTGAGCTCTACAGCGGCTGTGGTCTACGATCAGAAAGAGAGAGATTGTTTTGGCTATAATGTGAAGATGTGAAATGTGAAAGGATTAAAGGAGTCAGTTTGAGCATACAACAGCAGCTGAAAAGGGAAAATGAAACAAAGGAAGGTCTTTCAACAGCTCTCACTGTAAATATTATAAAACACTTGAGAAGATCAGTAAAATTCAGTCTTTATGGTTTGTGTGTATAAGTCAACATGGTGCAAATCCCTTTATTTTATCCATTAATAACGTTAAAACAAAGAAATCATCTTTATTCACGCTACCTGATCTCTTTATTATATCATCTCTTAATTTGAAATTTAATAATGAATCCTTAGTTTTCACACACACACACACACACACACTCATAAAAAGAAAAGGTTTGACTTGCAAAGCTGCTGTGTCTGGAGTAAACTTGTCACAAACATTTGAGTGAATCTTGTCAGACCTACTTATTTTTGTTTTGCTGTGTGTGTGTGTGTGTGTGTGTGTGTGTGTGTGTGTGTGTGTGTGTGTGTGTGTGTGTGTGTGTGTGTGTGTGTGTGTGTGTGTGTGTGTGTGTGTGTGTAGGAGTCACTGCTCCCAGTTGGGTGTCCCTTCTGATCTTTAACTGTGTGATGAAACAGTGTGAGTGATACATAAAAGATAAAAGTACGCACACACACACACACACACACACACACACACATATATATACAGCTCTGTTTACGGCTGAAAACATACACTAGCCCTTCACTCTGTGGCTAACTACTGATGCCCGCAGGCCAGGAGGGCTGAGACAAGCACAAGTCACGCAACTGCCTCTCTTTTATTTTGTCATCTTGGTCACTCCTTCTCTAACGTTCACAGCTCAGTGTGTACCTGCCTGTTGCATTTCGGTGACACATTCACTCCTTCAACACCGCTGCTGTAAACTGATGTTTAGCCTCCTTTGTTTGTTTAACTGACCCAATACAGCACAATGCATCTGTGAGAACGTCGATGCACACCAAGGCAAAATCGCTTGTTCCACAATAATTGAGCAGAGAGAAGCATTGCATTCAAACAGATTTGCAGAGAGCAGAAAAAGCCTGTCCGTATTTGGAGATATTATTAAGTACTCTTATGATCATTTATCAGCACAGAATTTTCTGTTAAGGGAAGAAATCAGTAATATAAACTTCCTTTATCCTAACTGACGTGCTCCTATTTTTACCTGTGTGTGATCGCACAAACTGGTGATTTTCCATAACATATGCTGACCAAAGCGAACCTAATCTGGCTGTCAGTAGTTAGCGTATTGAACTGTGTCAGGTCAGATGCCACCTTTAGTTAGTGATTATTCCAACCACATGGAAACATATCGATTTACATCAGGACCAGCAGCAGGGGCTGGGTCCGTTCGCTTTAGCACACTGAAGCATGCTTTAATTAAGATAAATGGAGGTGACAGTCATAACAAACAGCCTGAAGGACAATGATGTGAGGCAGTGAGCGCGCAGACCCAGCCTGATGACACGTAGAACACGAGTTACATTATTTAGAGAAACAGCATCCATGCATAAAGAGCACATGCATTGTTTAAATTCACCCAGTTTAACCATAAACACATCAGCTTTTTCTGGCTGTGGATGTGTTCATTTAAAGGTGATATTGGGTGTTTAGCAGCAGGGAGCTGAAGGCTATTGGAACTGAGAAGGTTAGAAGCATTTGGTTGTGGATCTAATCTAAACCTAGCCTAGAATACCGGTAGTCATTAGCTGAAGCTAGATTATTTTGCTCTGCATTTTCTAGCCATGCTCCATTGGGACCTCCGCAGCCCCGGCTAGTCTGGTGGCTGGCCAATCACAGCGCTCTATTGGTCGTGTGGGCAGGATGTTACTGCGGCTTAGCAAAGCTAAGTTGGGGACGGCTCGTTTGAAACAGCTTTGGCATCAACTTTGGACTATTTAAATTGGGCTTCTCTTTTCAAGAGCAGATAAAATTACTTAAGTTTATTTACAAAAAGGATGTATTTGCATCTTCATCAACTGTAGCGCCCCCAACTGGTGGCAACTCCTAGAAAATTGCTGGCCCTGTCGAGGAAGACCAGTGTTAATAAATCATATTAGTGTTCACTCAAACCATAAATTCATCTTATTAATCAAGACACAATTGTAAAACCCAATAAAAATATTTCAGTTAATCAGTAAATAAATTATCAGAATTAAAAAACAATTGTATATGTTTCTGCTGCTCACCATTTAAAAACGGTTATACCTCCACGGTTTTTGTGAAGACAGCAACATGTGAATTAAACTAAAAAAATAATATTCTAAATAATTTTTAAATAAGATTTCTAATAACTAAAAGTGTTTTAGATACCTGTTGTTTTTTTTATAAAAAAGAATAAAGGAGCATCACCACAGGCTAAACTCGTCCGGAGTTCTCACAAGGACTAATTTGGTGTTCCACCCTGAAATTTTCTTTGGTCCCATCCAGACCCCTAATCAAAATTTTCTGGGGCTGCCCCTGTTCATTATGCTTCATGACGGATAACCTCGTTGACTGACATCTGTAGCGGTGAGTACGTCATGTTGTTTGTTATCCAAGAGCATGTAGAGTCAGCATGAACGACTGCCCACTTTATATGGGTCGTGGCCAGACTACATATTCACATGGCTTGCCAGGCTAATCTACCCTAATCCTAATTTTTACAAAAAACTCTTCACTTTGCTTTATGACATTTTAATCATTTTCATAGAGCTGCATAATTTTAGTAAACATAAAATTGTGATATCGTTGTGTATAATGACAACAATGCCAATCGATCCATATTAATCTCACAACTCTTTAGCCACACTGATTGTGCTTGTTTGTTGTAAAAAAGCTAATAATTATGTTTAAAAATGTAAAAGAAGCCAAAAAATGCAGATGTGGTTATAAATAATTACAGCCGAGCTTCTGCCGGTGAACAAACTGCAATTTTTCCTCCAATCAAAAATCACCTGCCTCCAGATTTCTAATCAGATGTGTCCAAATTTAAAACCATTTAGAACAACATCTGGGAGACATCAACATGTTAGTAGTGTTGCTGCATCTCTCAAGTGTTTCCATTTCCAGTGAATTTACTCTCCGCTGGCCTCTGAGCGCTTGTTGCCTCCCCCTTGCCCCTCCATGCTGAGCGGTAGCTATGACCATAATTACACCAGACAGCTCCCAACAATAGTGTTGGACCAACAAAGGCTTCTGCTCCCTCTGTGTGAGTCCCGCCTGTCTGTTCGTACCCACTCAAACTCAAAATACACACACACTATACTCCACTGTTTGCACACAAACACACCACCCACTTCTGCATGGCTGCCACTTGCTGTAATAGTTGGGGTCTAATGCTCCTCTAACCCCTCACCCTCTGCTAGGATCTGAGTAATTCACTTATGGCCCCTGTGATCCACAAGGGCTCCACTCCTCCAGAGTCAAACTCCATTCATGCAGATTTTGTCTAGGGGTAAAAAAGCCTGTGTCGTGGATCAATTCAGCCGACTAATGAGCAATCTGTGAGGAGCCTAAAAGCATAAAGAACCTTAATCCCTTTCATGGTTGTGAACAGATACAAAGGATTACCATGACTAGTCTGTTATAGCAGTTAAACAACTGCTTCCTGCAGAGGGAGCAATAACAAGCAAGAAGGTGGGAAAGCCAACTTTACATTAATGTAAGACAATCTTCTACAATTAAAGAAATGTCTTATCTGTTCTAAATGTTAATCAAACTTTAAACGTTTGATTTTTATGGAAGCCCCATTCCCACCACTCAGAAAAATAAAAAATATGATCTCATAATTATGACTTAACTATCTCATTATAATGAGATAGTTAAGTCATAATTATGAGAAAACTAAATCATAATTATGAGATACTAAGTCATAGTAATGAGATAGTATTTCATAATTATGAGATACTAAGTCATAATAATGAGATAGTATTTCATAATTATGTGATACTAGGACATAATAATGAGATAGTATTTCATAATTATGTGATACTAAGACATAATAATGAGATAGTATTTCATAATTATGCGATACTAAGTCATAATAATGAGATAGTATCTCATTATATTGAGATGTTTGTCATCATTATGAGATAATTTTTTTTATCTGAGTGGCGGGAATGGGCTTCCATATTTTACCTAAACCTTTTTATTACAGACAAGTCCTAAGCAGCTCCCAAAGTCCACCACGGTGAAGAAGGATTTTGATCTCCTAGACCAGGTCTCAGATCATTCTCCTTCTTTTGTGGTGTGATCAGTAATGTCCTCTTTTCAGTATGTTGAATCGTTATCAGGATATTTCCACGTACAACACATGTTCTACGGAATGGGACGTGTTCCAAGTCACTGTTTTTAAATCTTTCTTACAGATTCCTGTGGGAGGACAGTACCCAGAGAAAACCCACACACGCACGGGGGGGAACATGGTAACTTTACACAGAAAGGCTGAGAAGGCAGGATTTCAACCAGTGACCTTTTCATTACCAACTGGTCCATCATGCAGCCCGAGGAGATAGGAGAAAAAAGGAAAAGCATTAGAGAACTTCATTAAAATGGAAAAACTCTAGTTTCTGTGTCGTTTTGTCATCAGTTACGCTGGCAGAAACCAGCTTAAAGGCAGATCCCATCCATCTCACACAGCAGAAGGTAAAGCTACAACATCAGACAGATGCTTTAAAATCTTTAGACCAGAGTTTGATTAGGGGAAACAAAAAAGAGATTTAAAAAGATAACTTGTTGGCGACTCTATGTGACTACATGCACATCTGTGTGAGTCGAGCTATATCACTAATCGAGCTAGCCACGAGAGAGCCTTTATCCTTGTTTACATGTCTGTTTCACAATCAAATTGTTTAACGAAATGCGTTTGACTCCACGTCATGCGCTCAGGCTTCAGCCAATCTGAGAAAGTTATGTCTGTTTTTTGATATGTCAGTAATGTGGATACCCCCCCCCCCACACACACACACACACACACACACACACACACACACACAGTGATGCAGCGTTGTACCGGTGTGTCGAGGTGAAGAGAAAGCTGAGTCAGAGGTGAAGCTCTTCATTTACCGGTCGATCTACGTTCCGACCCTCACCTATAGTCACGAGCTTTGGGTAGTGACCAAAATAACGAGATTGGTTGGATACAAGCAGTCAAAATGAGAGTTCTCTGCAGGGTGAGAAGGGTGAGAAACTTGGCCATCCGAGAGGGCTACTTCTCCACATCGAGAGGAGCCAGTTGAGGGCGCTAGGGGATCTGGATGCACCTGGTGAGGTTTTCCGGGCACGTCCAACTGGGAGAAGACCTTAAGGAAGATGCAGGACACGCTGGAGGGACTGTGTCTCTCGGCTGACCAGGGAACACCTTGGTATTCCCTTGGAGGTGCTGGCCCAAGTTGCTGGGGAGAGGGAAGACTGGGCCTCTCTGCTTAGGCTGCTGCCTCCGCGACCCGACCCCAGATAAGTGGAAAAGAATGGATGGATGGATGTAGACGAGCAAAAAGTATTGATAATCCTACTCAGATTACTAGTTTTACTCAGCCTGTTCCTGTCTAACAGGTTCAATACAAAATTGAAAATGAGAAACTTTATGAATCAAAATAAAAGTAAGGATCCTCCATCTTCTTTTGGACACAGAAGTCAGCAGGCAGAGTTACAGACATCGCATGTGGACGAAAGAGGAAGAAAAAATATTCTGCAGCTGTTTTTTTAGATCTGATCACGCACTCCTCATGGTGAATTTCCTTCACAGGGGTCAATGGTACAAACAGAAGGGGGTGGAGGGTGTTTCTCCCAAAGAAAACAACTCTTTTGTCCACTTTCTTAGAAACAAATCATTTATTTTGTTACTCTTTTAAGACTGAGATATTTTTGTATTTCCTCTGATTTGTTTTGACCCTTTGGTGTCCTATTGAACTCGCCGTGTAGAACATCCGTCCCATCGGAGATGTTTCACTGATACTAAGTGATTCTTATCTCTTTCACCCTATAATACCGTAATTGGATCAAACAGCAGGCGCAATTGAAAAGGTCAAAGGGTGTGGTCTTTGGAGGGTTTAAGAGTTCACTCTGATAAAAGTGCAGACAGCTGGGACCGATGGGTCATTGAGTTTCACAGTCGAGTGTTCAGCGTTCAGTCACAACCTGGAAGCATCAAGGTGGAGATTGTGGAAATAAAATCCTCCAGATTATTTACAAGATCCCTCAGAAAGATGATTCTGCACTAACGCGGCCATGCCCAGTGGCAGTGTTCAGCGGCGCTGGGGCACAGCTGTGCTTTGTGCTAAATGCTAACGCATGCAACAAATCATATTCACTGAGTGGATTTGCCTTTTGTACACACTTATAAATTGTCTCCCTCTATGTTTTCATATACTCTGTCCTAATCTTTTAATCCTTGTAAACCTTTTTCTACGTTTATGGTTGGTAATTTGAGCATTTATTCCATAAAGGATTAGAAATATATGAAAATCTAAATGAAAAACAGGCATGATTTTCATCCTAAATCTGTATTTTATCTATTTGCTAACAGAGTCCATCAGACCTAACCAGCAATCCCCCTCATGAGCTCTATCAAAATCTATATTTCACATCATCGTGCTGGGGGTTGGTCTATTCTGAGACAGCCCTCAAGCTAATGTAAGAGATATCAAACATCTAGTCAGTTTGCATGAAAGTTTTATCCTCTGTGCTCTTAAACATGGAACAGAAGCCTTCAACGCCAACACTGTGTGTTTGAGAGGCAACTCTAAAGTGGCCACGGCGTGACCTCTCCACTGCTGAACACTTATCTTGCTGATCTGTCCCCAGCTCCGCCTGACCATCCCGTCTGCGTGCTAGGGAAGGAAAACGCGTGGGGTCACTGGGAGTTTAGCAAACACAAGAGTCTGTCTATGATCCGACCTGACCCACAGTTTCACCCCTCAGCAAAAAGACTCCATTCAGAAGCAGTTGTCACGCTGCCGCACTTCCCGCTTTAGGAAATCAAATGGACTGCATCGTCATTGACCCAATTTGTTAGAGACCTGATGTGGAAATAATAGACCAAAAACCACTGTGAAGTGAAGCCTTTCATCTTTGAAGTTCATTTAAATTTATGAACGTTGGAATAAAAATCTAATCTAATTGTTTTTGTTCCGTGATTTTTTTTTTATTAGAGGGGTTGTTACAAAACTATCTGTCTGCCTGCTGATGTCATGGTTGTGCTTGCCTGGCATGAGTCTGTGGGCTCTGGGGTGTTTCTCTTCCTCTTTTATCACAGCTAAAGGCCTGATGACACTCTTATTGAAACTGGGCTGCATGCTGTGCATCAGTAATGCACACGCATGGTCAAGTCTACACCATTATGGTTGTTTCTCTTTATGTTTTAACTCCAGGTGAGTTTCTCCGCCCTGTCAACACCCTGGCTAAGCTCACACCTCTGAGATATTCCAGAAACTTGCTTTCAAATGCAGCGCAGTGCAATGTGGGCTTGTTTACACCACAACCATGTAGATGTGGCAGCAAGCTTTGTTTTGGTGGGAGCATTAGGGACTGTGAGAAACTCTGAGTTTCCGAGCAGATTACTGAGACGGCTTTCAGATCACTGATGTGTGCGTGAGCGTTTCTGGTTCTCAAAACAGCCCAAACAGAATGATTCTTCCCTTTTCTGACTGTGTGGCAGTATTTATGAATTAGAGGGGGAAATGTGAGGCTTTGATGGGTAAAAGTTTATAAACTAACTGTAGAAAGAGCCATTAGTGTGACAAATCTGAAATCTGGTCATAGGAACAGTGTATGAAACACAAAATATTGCATAATAAATTAATGTTTTGATCGTTTCAGCCTTATATTTTCTTGTGTTTACAGTTTATGATGTATGCCCCACATTTGTTTCCTGCTCTTGTGTATTTTATCATGGCACCACATACCAGGGGCGTGTCCAGGGAGTGGCCTGGGGTGGCACATGCCACCCTTGGAATCTGATTGGCCACCCCAGGCGCCACCACACTAATTTACCTTTAAATAGGCTTTTCATTGTCCAAAAAAGGCTTGGAGGTAAAACAAAAAATAGCATAATCATTGGTGCCACCCATGCACAAAGTTGTGCCTCACCTGGGCCACCCCATTTTAAAAGATCTGGACACGCCACTGCCACATACAGTCCTGGCATGGTTACTACAGCTTTTTTAAATGAGTGAATTTTCACGTCGATCAACACCTTCTTAGAGTAGGCCCAATGCTAACAGGTGTGTGAGGGTATTTTTGACACAATGCTTTTGGAGAAACCTGAATCCTTCCGCCAATCCACAGAAACACACCGTGGTCCCACGCTGATCGATCAATGCATCTGAAAAATTCAGATTTTTTTGTGAATTTTTATCTTTTAAGTTTAGACATATCAACTGTGAAATACACGGAAAGCCTCCAGCCAGGTGATGGTGTTGTCATTATTGCTAGGATGGAGGCAATAATAAATAAAACAACAAATTGGGCATCGTATCTAACAGAATGATCCAAATGTTGTCTTTTTAATTAAATATTGGAAAATATGACAAAGTCTAAAACTAAAGAACAAAAACAACGAATGTACACTAATGTAAACAGTTCGCTGTAGAAATCTGAGCTTAGGTTTTCATTGCAGAACTACAACAAAAGACTCATTACTGTTAATCTGGGAATAATTTAGTAAATTAACCAAGTGTTTCCCAGAAAGTGAGCAAAAACTTTTTTTTTATAAACTTTATGTCTGAGAATGTTCATTGCAGAAGCAGAGAGGGAAACGTGGCTGAAACAGACAACAAACCACATGCTGCACTCCAGTTCACAAGTGCGACCACATTACAAGCACATGAAGCCCACAATAAACAGCATAATGATGCTCAACTTTTTTTAGATGCATGTCGTGCCAACGGCACACAGTGGTGCATTAGCAACTATTAGATCCACTCATGTCAAGGCCATAACAGTGTGTTTCATTAGCCTTATTTATAAGACAGCAGGCTGTGCATTAGGGGAGTTTAGGGTTTTAATATGTGGTCTCAGGGTTTTCAGCTTTAATGCTCTCTTCTGATTTCCATCAGCTCGCTCTGTCTTCTCTTGTTAGAGCCAGTTTAGATTTGATGTCTAATTAAAGAAAACAGGGAAAATAGTCAAAAGAAACAAGATAAAAGATGTGATGATGGCCAATTCTGCTGATTTGTTCTCCACAATATTAAAATGATGTTAATTTACTTTAGATTAGAATCTGTAAATTGCTATCACATGAATTAGATGAATGGGGAGAAAACAGGAAATCAGAGCAGATAAATGTGGAGGCAGCATTAATTGTCAGGGTAAATATTCGATAAACTCAACAGGAACAAGGTTAGGGACCTATGGTAGAAAAAAGAATTCCTGCTGGGAAAATGTTTGCTTAATAATAATAATAATAATAATAAATTATTATTATTATTATTATTATTATAAAGCAGGCCTTGAGTGAAGATCCTTGTGCTTGTTTTAGTTGTAGCTGGCTAGCTACATAGCTACGTGCTGTTATGACAGCAGATCCTCACTACACGGGACAAATTCCTAATTATTCACAAGTTGTGCCAAATAAAACTAAAATATCTCAAAAACTAAACATCACATATGTAATATTATGTCATTTTGAGAAAGAGGAGATGAAGCCAAAGAGTTTGATGGGTAATATGTGCAAGGTATGTAAATGTTGGGTCATTATGAATAATAACAGATACTGATATTTTCCATTTTTACATTTTAAGGCCAAAATCGGTCGATAACATTGGTAGTGATATCAGACATCCCTATTTACTGTCCCCAGACCATCATATTTATATCATTTTGCTTTAATGTTTTTCAATATTTGTCAAATATTTCACAACATGAACTCAAATCTTGTACCTTTTCTTCATTTCCGACGATAAATTAATCAGTGAAGTATTTTTATTGTGGGATTTTATTTACACACACACACACACATTGTCTAGCAGAGGTGTGACCAAGTCACTGCTTTGCACGTCTCAAGTAATTCACAAGTCTTTCCAGTCAAGTCTCAAGTCAAGTACAAGTTAAAGACAACCAAGTCCAAGTCGAGTCCAAAGTCAATGATGTGGAAGTCCAAGTCCTTAACTTTGACATTTCAAGTCATAATCAAGTCATCTGTCAAACTTCAATTTATTGACAATGATAATAAATAAATTCCAGAAATAAAGTTTCTTAAAGCTTCATTTATTTGCTCAAACAAGCAGAAAGTGAAACTGATTATAAACAAAGTGCTGCTGCATGTAGCCGTACAAAATCAAACCCAGAACCAAGAATGATTTATGATTTTTGTCCACGATGTTCAAGTCATCATCAAGTCAACAGATGCAAGTCGATTCAAGTCATAAGTCTTGTCCCTAATGGACAAAATAGAAACTGCACCAGGGGAACAAATCCCTTTGTCCTCCTTTGTGAAACTGTTAATAAATTAAACCCAAAGCTGCAGGTTTGGAGTCATATTCTTTTCAGTGACTCACAGACATATCTGACTCGTGTCAAACCACAAGAGGGATCTATTTGCTGCTGATCGGGTTAAATTTATCTAGAAAAACCTCTGGCTTCAAGTCCGTGTTTAAACATCAGAGGGAAGTCGTTTCTATATGTGGGTCAAGAGTTGATCAAATAGGGGAGCGGAGAATCTGGATGTAAACACAACCGCATCGCTCATGTTCCACGCTAATTAATCTTATTTGCGACGCATCAAAGGTCAGATAAGCTGGTCACTACTGCCGCTGATAAGGAGGCACCCAGCAGAGGAGGAGTAAACAAAAAAAGGCTTTGGACTGTCTCACTCTTACTGCTGTTTTAGATGCTTTAAAAATAACCACAACCAGGCGCGGGAGATGTCAGGATCATAGATCAGAAAGGATCTGAATGCAGAAGCAAAGATCAGATTGTTTCCACCCGGACCCTTTTTGATGTGGGACATTCTAATCCTGCTCACTGATGTGTCTAAATGAAGGGAGGTGAACTTCACTAAAGATGTGGATCATTGATTTTTACTCCTTATTTATATTAGCTGGTTCAGTTGTGTTCATTGCTTTTAAATAATATTAGTAATTTAATTATATTAGCCTTTTTACTGTAAATACCATAGAAGAATTTTCTTATTTCTAACTGCACAGGTTGCACGTCATGTAGCTGTTATGATCAGATGTGATCATAAATGATCATAAAACATGATGAAAATAGGTACAACAACCATGAGGTAATATTTTGTACAACTTTTGGCCGAAGGAAGCCCAGAAAAGAAGAAGCGTTTTCTTGGATGATGCACAATGAGCACATTTTCATTTCTAAAATGTACTAATTACAGCTCTCGCTCCTGAGCGTCGCACCTCACTCAGAGAGGGATGTTTACTGGTACTTCTAAATCTGCCTCCTACCTCAGATTCCCCAGATTATCATCTGTTCTCCAACTTTGTGTGCTGCCTAAGCTAAAAGAGCCTTCAGGAACCAATAGGAGAGTCTGCGTGAAAGCCAACGGGATGCCAGCTGCTGAAAGCGCATGCCAAGGCAAAGGCAGCAGATAGTAAGGACTGGTGCAGCAGGAATCAGAGGGCACGGTGAAAGGGAAAACCCTCATGTGACAGAGAAGGGAAAACCAGAAGAAGCTTAAATTCCTCAGCAAACTTCAGAGAAACTACGTCTCCTGATGAGACTTTTCTCTCAGCCCCCAGGAATCAGAAGGCGGTGAACCTTATAGAACATCTTCTGCTTCACCTCCACTGCCCTCACTTTCCCCCTTTATTCTCCTTCTGCTCATCACATGAAGTTTCGCTTACAAGACAGTGGAAAGATGCTCATTTCTCTTTGTTAAAGATAAAAATACAATCTCTCGTTTTTGCTGCCTTTCTTGTCCAGCTGTGCCGACAGCCTCTGTGTTGATGAGGCAGCTGCTAAAGGCCAGTGGCAACAAAATACGTTCTTAAGAGAACATGAATATTTGAAGAGGCGTTCAGAAGGAGGGATGGAAAAAAAAGCCTTGAACTCAGTGTCCAAAACATGAAAAGAGAGAAAGCAGTGATGGTGATTTAAGGCGGGGACATGAACAAACATTTCCTCATATCTACCCATCTCTAAATTATGAATCATCCTCACCAGCTCAATGAAATGTTTATACCACGGAGCCCCTCGCGAGGCTTGTGAAATGATCCCTGCTCTCTACAAAGACAGCAGCTTTATTTTAAACGTACATGTTCTCATTTTCAAATATCAGCATCTGTACCAGAAAAGCAGTGAGTGTTTAAACCATCTGTTCTAATTCTGATCTCCATCAGCCTCCACCTCTGAAACAAAGCAGCCCTAAGTTCCTTTACCTTGGAAGAAGCTCTTGACACGGAGGTAGGAGACAGCGAGACGCAGAACTGACAGCTTGTCCAGTTTGGAGATGACGTCCGGCGGGAACGGCAGCAGGCTGGCCAGCCGGTCCAGCTCTGCGTTGAGCCTGTCCCGGTGCCGCTTGGATGGGTTGCTTTTCTCATTGGCAGAGGATGGCTTCCTGAAGACCAGATTGACGCCAAAAAGTGTGTTTGAGTTTGCGAGTGTGACCGTGGAACAAGAAGATCAAAAAGGGCTTTTGCTCTAAGTGAGAGCAGTGAACATCATTGTGGTGTGATCGTGTTAAACCTTTTCTTTTATATATGATTCTCACACCTTTTAATTAGAGATCCCGGTGTAAATAAACATGGTATTAATTTAATTTAATCTCTAGATTGTTACCAGCTGATATATGCGTTTTATTTGTTGCTCCTTATCGTTGTGATCACAATAATAATATTTGTTTGGACATCAGCACTTCAAGGAAAAACACAAGACCAGACACCGCACAATGCTCCAGTGTCTCATCAATTCTCTCTCTGGAGTAAAGATCTGGACTTTTAGCCAAAGCCAGACTTAATTCCCAAACATTACAGTTAAATCTACTGTGCAGCCATTTTTCCTGACTTGGATATGAACAGTAGACTGACCGATCTGATTACACACGGAGATCATTCAACGGTCTGTTTTATGTGTGTATTGGATTGGTGTCACAGTTTTACCAGCTGAATTAAACATACACGTTATGCTCCAAATACTGGATTTGTGCTCCTTTTCTCTAAAACAGAATAAAATTAGAATGTTTTTTATTAAACACCAATAAGATGATCACCACCCTAACCCTAACCCTAACCCAACCACGAGTAAATGGTTGAATTAGACATTTCCAGCCAGATAACACCAATCTCCACACTGTTCTTTATTTTAGGTTCTAATTGGATGAGAACTATCATGAAAATTTTATTAAAATCACAGGATCTATAAATAATTAGGCTACATCACTCTTTCATATCTTATATAAAAAAGCTGCTGATCAATTTTCCCATGAAAGCTAAATTAAAGTTTTTAAAGCCTAATTAATAAAATTATTAAAATTAATTTGGCTGCAATAAAACTGGGAGATTAAAAGCATCAATTCACATATTTGTCCAACATTTGACAGTTTACGGTTCATGTTTTTACTCTGTGAACTTCCTGTCATCCTTTTTGGGTCCTTCAGATTTTTAACGCGTTGCAGGTTTGTGTTTAAGTGTTTGAGCACTTTTTGAACATTGCTCTGTGAAGCAGGGCCCCTTAACTGTTTCTGGATGGGTTTCCTCCTCTTTCTGCCCGCGTACATGCAGTCTCCCGGAGGGATCATGATCCTGCGCTCCTCGGAGGTAACAGGTGCGCTGCGGATAAGAGACAGCTACGTTAGCGCCTTTAAGGCTGCAGACCCTTTCAATGCAGGACGGGACCTCTAAGCAGCACGTTCAGTCTCGTTATATCATTACCTGGGATCCAGGTGACACTTACTGAGCCCATAAAATGAATTAAAATAAACTATACGGGTGTAAACATTCCAACGTCAGGTGGTTTACCCTCCATTAAAATAAAACTAAGTTAACTAAAAGAGCAGATAATAAGGTTTAAATGACCATAAAATTGATTTAAATACTAACCCAGAATATCTGCGGATTAAATCCAGTATACGGTTGGCTTTAGAGTCACGTCCACGTTAAATGTGTTAAAGGGATGCGTCTCACAGGGGTGCACCGGCTCCAGTAATAAATCCAAGAGGGAAATTAAAATAAAGCGGAGAGGTCCTGGTGAGCTCCGAGCTGATGTTTTCATCAGCTTCGCTCTGCTCGCAGCAGATGTTGCGGATTCTTTATACCCAATTCAGTCGCCTTGGCTTCCTCGCGTTTCAGGTGGCGGATTCCTTTGAATGACATGTCGAGCCCTTCGCACGCAACTAGCTGCCTCACAAACAGAGCGCCGGCGCGCGAGAGCGCGCGCGCGCACGCACACACACACACACACACACACACACACACCATGTGCGCTTAGGAGTGTACTGCGTTTATAGGAATTCAACCTTTTGTTGTCACATAACGTTAATTTTAACATCTAATTTTATCTTTAGAGATAATAAATGACTAGAAGGCGTGTTTTGATATTATCAAAGCTGTTACTGATTATTAAAAGTATTAATAGTGATGAAAATACACACATTCCCTCATATTCGGAGTGGATAAACCGCAACCTATGTTTTGAAAGAAAACACCACCCACGTTTTAAATCACATTTTTGTGCAAAAATTGGTCAGGTGTTTTAATTATTATTAATATTTGTGAACTCGTGTGAAAATATTATCGATCAACTTCAGTTTGACGACTATTTGTTTATTTTTTGTGAAGTCCTTGAACGCAGCACTAGTTCAACCAGTCGCGTGCACCACCGACAGAGAGGAGAGGCGGGGCCACGGGCTCAAAGCAGCAGGAGTAGTCGGTAGGTTCCGACCGTCGGAAGCGTTCTTCGGCTGGGCTCACTGTCGACGAAATCCGGGATTCACGTCAAAACACTTTCCTGCTGAACGTGTCGGTGCGCAGGACTAAAGTCGTAGTGATGTGACTGATGTAACGGATGTTATAAGGTGCAAGATGAGTTTTCGAGGAAACAGCTCACGCTACACCGGAAATTGTGTCTACGCTTTCAAAATAAATATCCGATTATATTATAGATTATAAACCGGGGTTTTAACGGTACATGCAAAAAATTAGTGCGATCCAGATTGTTTCTATGATTTTAAACTGTTAATTAAAGAATGACATCCAATTAGTAAAGTCGGCTTTTATTTTGTTTTATTTTGAAAATTATTATTGGTAAATAAAACTAATGTGGGTAACTTGACAGACGTAAGCTCTGATTTAGCATGCTTTGTGATTTAGTTCGTTAAAACTGTGAAATTATTAAGTTAAATGTGTAAAGAGGTAAAAATGGACTAGTTAAAACACGTGTCATGAGTTTTTAAAAGTAACGTGACTGAGAAGGGAAATCCTGGCAACTTCATTTAAAAACAATTATTAATACTCTAGTCTCAGGGCACTGCGTAATGTTATTGTTATTGTTTATATGCTTTTTTCAGTAAATATCCTCTTCAAAAAATTTCAACATTACACATATTTTTATTATTTTTGTTAGGTTTTATTAAAATGTAAGTGGTCATGTAAATGGGCATAACAAATGTAGGTATGTAATATTTAGTTAGCAAAACTAAATAAACTTAAGAGTTCGTGCGTCGGTTTCCTCCACTGCCCCCTAGTGTCGGTTTAAAGCTTTAGCGCCAACAGTCAGCCCATGCATAAGGTTTAATTCTTTCAATTATAATTGTCTTATGCAAATCCTATAAGTTACCAAATGATAGTCAAATATATTTTTCTTGTTTTAATTAAGGAAAAATACACTAGATGGATTTGGCATTTTTACTTTTTTAACAATTGGTTCAATATAAATGTTATGTTTCAAAAGAGTCTGCCAAGTTAAAACTTTTTTGTGAGGCAATAATAAATAATCCCAGTAAGAATTTATGAAGAGTTTGGGGAAAACAGACTCATGCCTTGTGCAATAACTCAACTTTACTTAGAAATAAGACATCTGCTCTTTCTGATTTGCCTGACTGAGTTCAAATAACTTTTATTGACAAACGTGGTGGTTTATCAGAGGAGATGTTTTATTTGTTGTGACAGGTGGAGTTGTGGATCTGTAGTTCTTGTTAAGACTGTCAGATGCTGCCATTAAAGCTACAGGGAGCTTTGGTATCGGTGCAAATCCGCAGGCAACTTTATCCCATCTTCTTTCCAGATTAGCCCCAGCTTAAACCTCTGCTAACCCTTCAGGGGCTGACCTTTGCACGCAACTGCGGATGTGTTTATACATTATGTTTGTACACATTAAATACACAATCACAAATACGAGCTTTGAAACTTACACTGATCAAGATATCTTTGGTAGCATCACAGCAGGATTCTAGGAGACACACAGAACGGGACAAGTCTGATTGTAATGGACATTTATAATTAATGACAGGGTCAGTATTGGAAAGTAGTTAACACACGCTTGCTGCTCCTCTGTCACCAGCATTAGGAGCAGCTCTTTTCTATTAGACGCTACGTTGCTGCTTAGAGAGAAGCAAAGCTGCATTTGTACCCAACCAAAACACACAAGTTAGCTCTTAGAGAGAGAGGTGCAGCACACCTGGGCCAACATTCTGCTGTAGAAGAGCTTCATCACTGGGAAAAGATTCAGTCAGGAAATGTTGTTTTTAGCACACTTATAATAAGAATATGTCTCCAAAGTCAGATGTAGAACTTTAGGCTGCTCTAGCTGTTATTTACAGGGAAGATGAATTTAACTATCTGTAGTATTTCTACTATGGTGTGCAACACTTCCTGTTCAGATTTCACAATATTTCAGGTAGAATAGAAGCTGATGTTTATGTGAAGATTTATAAAATACTGTTTTTGTGTGAGTAATTGTCATTGTTCAGAGTAGAGTTGCTTTAATACAGCATCAGTCCTTTTTGGATCTGGCCTCTGTCTGATTAGCTTGTTTGTCTGATCAGAAGTAATACCTGTTTCTCCACACTGAGGTTGTTCAAATAGCAGAAACATTAATTGTTCAGAACTTTTGTGGAATTAATTTCCTTTATCAAATTCACCGTGTGACAACCTGACACACAAAGGGAAGGGAAGTTAGTGGCAAACTTGATCGAAAATCTAACAAGACTGGAGTTAAATCAGCAACCTGCCACAATGACCCTAAAGTGTTTAATACCACATCTTCACTGACTCGTGTTTATTTGGGGACAATAAGCCGATCTCCTGTGAGCGCATATAGGCACAAATCTCAAATCCAGGATGAACTCTGAATGTAACCCGGACCAGTAAAAAGATTTGAAAACAAATAAACGGTGATGCATTACAGGAAGCAGGATAATGAAAACAAGCTATGGATGATTAAGATAAGATTAGGTTTAAATTCGTGTCAAGAAGAATGCTTTGGAGTTATTAAAATGGTGATCAAATCTTTTACTTCCAGAGCAGCATAAAGGTTCTGCTGAGAACAAACCAGAGGCATCTGCTGCTCCTTAAGCAATGAATAAAAACCCAGAGATGACATCACGATCAGCTGAGAGGTCAAGAGTGTTGGGAGGATTATATTTTATTTATATTTTGGATTTGGGTTTTTAGGGTTATTTTACAGTCAGATAAAAAGTTCAAATGGAGATGTTCTCTTTTTCTCTGCCTTCGTCAGTCTTTCTGTAATCTGCTCCATCCCATAATTTGGTCTCATTGTGTTTTTCAGTAGAAAGTAAAAAGATAAGAGACACAAAGGATGTTGGTTTAATTCAGTAAACAGAAAGAATATTAAATAGTGGATCAAAAATGCAACATTTGGCACAATCATCACACTAATCTGTGATATTTCTGACTACTGGACGCACTTTAACCTTTATTTGTAAATATTTTAAACCCATTAAACCCTCAGATCTGCAGCAGGGCGATGGCACTAAGTATAAAGTGACTTAATAAGTCTGGATTTGGATTACACTTTAAAAAATATGCCAACAATGAACCTGCCTGGTTCCGTATTTTAGCTCCAGTCTAATTTCTACATTGAGCAAGCTTCCATTGAAAGGAGAGACGCAACCTGACCATCCAAACATCACAACTTCTCATCTTACACTGAAACAGTTTTGTTTTACCTAATTCAAATCAGAAATGTGCTTTTATATTTAAAATAAATTCTAAAGATTTTACAAGTGGTGCCAAAATCTCTCAGCTCCTCCAGGGAAACCCAAAGTCTTGTGATCTGTCTGCAGGATGTTTATTATGTTGTTACTATGATAATCCCAACCACGGCACGACTACTGTAGTGACAGTTACAAACAGTATTATTTAATGTTATTCCATCTAATCAAAGCCATGTGTGCATGAAAACAACCAGAAGGAAGTTGTGTGAGTCACTCCATTTGCTTCCCACATGCCACAGTCATGTTGATGGATTCCAAATGTGTATCTCTGTCCTCCAGATTCCTGCGACAAGCACGAGTGTGAGCACTTGCTCTGCTCCAGCCAGAGGAGAAAGTGTTCCTGTGGAGGGATGCTTTCTATTAAAGGACCATTTTATATCCAAGTTAGCACAAAATGATTTAAAAATGTCCCCGTGTTGCTCTTTGTCCGTGTTTAGGAAAGTTCAGAGGCTCTTTTCATTTTAGAACACACTTTTCAGCTGATTAGTTTCACACGATAGCAGGTTACTGATACCAGACTCCACAGGTGAGAGGCTGAATTTATGTAATGATGAGGACACAGTCCAGTTTAACAAGACAAGAAAAATAATTTATTTATATTGGTAACTAATAAATATAAATGTATTAGTGTAAAATAACCAGTTACCATACAATGCTGCATGTTGCAGGCTTTAAATGGTTAAACCACCTTAGCTTTACTCTGTGGTTCCATTATAAAAAGCACAATCATGATTGGTCAATTAATTTTTTTTCTGTTTCGAAAATTGTATTTTTAATAGATGAATGCTGAGTTTTTAAAGCGTATACTGACAATATTAAATATATATAAAAACACGTTTTATGTCTTACAACAAAGGTCAGACAGAAAAGTCAGTAAAACATATTTTTATGTTCAAACATTTAAAATACTAGTTATCTTTCCTAACTTTGAGTTTTTGTCAAATGCAAACATTAACTTACACAGAACAAATAAAAAAAACAGGATTAAAATAATTGTATGTATAAATACAATAAATACCCAAAAGCAGTGAAGTGAGAAGAAAAAGCACTCTGTTGATGAGTTCCTGCATCATTGTGAGTTTGCCGCCACCTGCTGGTTGAGTTTACACATCACACAGAAAGTTTCCAAACTGGTTCGGACTCAAAAATAAATAAATGCAAGGGTAAATACAGTACAGGCCAGGCATTGGACACACCTTCTCATTCATTGTGTTTTCTTTGTTTTCATGACCATTTACATTGGGAGATTCTCACTGAAGGCATCAAAACTATGAATGAACACATGTGGAGTTATGTACTTAACCGAAAAGGTGAAATCACTGAAAATATGTTTTAAATTATATTTTCTTCAGAAAAGCTACCCTTTGCTCTGTTTACTGCTTTGCACACTCTTGGCATTCTCTGGTAATTTGGTAGAAAGAGCAGAACAAGGAGAGGGTGGTGATGAAGGTCACACTAAAGCCAGCTTGAACATGTGAGTTTTCAGCTGCTTTTTAAAGGAGACCACTGAGTCCACTGATGTGAGTCTGGGGACCACAGCAGCAGATGATCTGTTTGATTCTGCAGACACCAATGCTTGTGTGAACCCAGAACAGATGTTTGTTGTGATGGTGTATATTGCTATGACTGCAAATTTTCCTCAAGTTTGCTCTTCTCCATCTGGCTCCTGCCCAGAACTGTCTGCCTTATGGCTCCAACTTGTGAAATGTTGTCATAAATCATCTGATGCATTGCCTCAAAATGTACGTCCATGCTTCCATTTGAAAGATGAGTTCTCTGCACAGCATAATTTTTTTTCAAGGGTTCTGGCCTTATTGTCTGTCTATCTGCATCACACATTGATCATTTTGGTGCATGACGGTCATCAGGGCATATAGTGAGAACTAAATAGACTCAATAACTTGTACTGGTGGCCTGGCACGGCAAGTGATAAAATACATAAAAGGGTTTCAATTATGTCAATCTAGTGATACAAGATGGTGTTCCACTAGGTCTGGTGCCATTTCCACATCAGGCATGAGAAAAAGTGATGTTGTAGGTCTTTTTGAGACAGAAAATATGCAATAACACTAATAGATTACCATAGTAAATGACCTAAAGTTGCTTTTACATCTTCTGTTACTGCCATGAAAGTAATCTGCTTCCTCACTTCAGTTGTTAGCAGGTTTGGTAACCCTTGTACTGTTGTGTGTGTGTGATAATGGAAGGTGTATAGGTTAGTTGGTGGAGCATTCTTTGGTTGAGTTTGTATGATAAATGAAGATAACGTTGAGATTACTAGTATTTAAATATGGAATTGATTGGAAGCACATTAGTTGTCGATTTTGGATTAATAGGAAGGGGTGGGTTACAATAAGTCTTTATTTCCTCCCACTCCTTTTCAAATTTGTAACTTCCTTATTTAATTTGAAGTTTATGAAGTCACATGGCATGAGACTCTATCTCAGTGTCAGCTGCTGACACACAAACACGGCTGGTCATAAATTTCATTTATTTTTGGAATAATAATAAAAGTTATGCTCTATGATTACTTTGAAGATGCACTGCTTACTTGGAGGTGGCACAAAAACATTTGGTAAGATCTGCTGGAAAAGAGTAAATCCTGTTTACTACATTGCACTTGCTGATCAGCAACCACCTGCTCTGAAACTATTCTTCCCATTCACACCGTTCAGTCTCACTCTGAACTTGAGATTGTTATCCACACCTTCATCTCCTCGTGATTAGACGACTGCAACTCGTTTTTCACTATTTATTTTATCTTTTGTCATTTCAAACATTTTTTTATCATTTTTTTTTTATCTTTTTATATTAGAATTTTTTTGTTTTCCCTGATCGATTTTTATCTCGAGAGGCACTAAATAAAAGGTTGTTTTCTTTCATATCTTTTCTTTATTTGTTTGCAAGTGTTGCATCCACTGGTATGCTTGCATTTTATGTTAAATTGCATGGGAATGAATGAATGAATGAATGAATGAATGAATGCTATCTTTGTTAGTGAATTTTGATTATAAATCTAATCTTAAAATTGAAAGATGCCATTAAAATTAAGATCATTTTAATTGGAGGTTTGTAGAATTGTTGCAATCAATCAATATTTCACCTGCTGTAGATCAAGACATTGCCAAACAATACTCCTTTTTAACTCGTGAAATAAAAGTCACAGATTCATGACCTCAACTATTGAATCAACAAACAAAAAGCACTTTACAAAGAGCCTCATCAACCTTTTTAGTTTCTCTTTACAGCTATGACAATTATTGCTTAATATTTCCAACTTTATTTAAATTTAATTTGATTTCTTATCATCTGTAACACTCACCTGGTGTTCCATGACACACTTTGAGCTCCTGACATTATCTTTAGGAATCAGCATTGTAGATAGCACTTTGAACAGCCTCAGTTTGGGATACTAAAGATTTTTTCTGACTGCACTGATGAGATAATTGCTTGTCTGAGCAAAGCTAAGACCAAAGTGATTTTCTGTCACTCTACCTTTCCAATCTCATAAATACCAAAGCAGTTTTGCATTGCAATTTAATTTAAAAGTAGTTTTAAATGCAAACAGCAGCTAGCGTTAGTATTCAGCCTAGGGCACATCATTCATAAATATCAGTACTGCTAATAAATTAACTTTGTTATGCAAAATTGACAAAAGTGTGAAGGTTGATAAAAGAGTTCTGCTACAAGTTGTTCAATGATGGCAGCAATTTGCTTTGATGTTTGCTAATCGTGTGCTGGCTGTTAGCATGTCAGGCCAATAAAAAACATGTCTAACTCCTTATAAAAAACACCCAATAAACTATTTGTGTTTGATTTCTGAGCACAGAGGCAACCCGTAAAGCCGGGCGTACACTGTGCGACTTTTTCACTCGTAGCACTCAGCTTCAGCTCAAACTGTACGACTTCCTCGCAGGGCAGATCTCACGAGTCATGTGCTCACACTGTACGTCTGGTAGCAACACGTCGGCCCTAAAAATATGCTAAAAATAGCAGTTTTTACTCAACACGTCAGACTTTTTTGTCTTGCCTGTTGTCCTTCGGGAGTGCTGCAGGAGGACACACAGGGATTTATGGGGGTTGGATGAGGAAAACGAAATAAAGAAAGTAAATCTGTATTTTGTGATCAGTTTAATTTGACACGAACACGACAAACTCGCTTTCTTGACAATCTTTGTGAGTAAAAACAACGTGTAGAAATAAAAACGAACAACGTGTGTTATTGGAGAAATAGCAGACGAGCGGTGTTGATGCATGATTGCGCACGCGTCGTGAGCGGTTCTGGTACTTTTTGGGTCGCAGCTGCTCGCAGCGCCGCTTCAACAGTGCAATACCCTCATGAGGGACGAGCAAAATATCAAACACACCAGAAGTTTGTGCGAGCTCACGATTGCTGATCGGTAGCTGGTCACGTGGTGTTAATCGCCTCTCGTAACCCCCTGTACACTACACGACGCTCAGCGCAAAACTCGCCCCGATCTCGTGGATTCTCGCATGAGTGGAAAATCGGCTGAAAAAAGTGAAAAAGTTGCACAGTGTACGCCCGGCTTAACACTGACTGTTTTATGAAAGAGGCTACTCTTTCTATGTGGAGGAAAACAATTGTGACTGTCACCGCATCCATCACATCCAGAGGTTGATGGAGACTATCTTTGTGCATCGTTTCTCCCGTGGGACCATGCCTCTCAGGACAATCGTCAAGGTCAGGACAAAATAACGCCAGCAAAGAAGAATCCATGCTTGATTTCATTTTTACTGGTGCAGCTTTTAATGCCTCTGCATGCTGGTCTTGATAGTTATATAAAAAGGAACAGGTTTAAAGTACATTACAGTAAAACTATCCGTCATGCCGTGCTGTGAATACCTGCGTGTGATTGAAATAGACCTTTAACAACTTTCACATTTTTGTTTGTTTGTTTTTCCTTTGCCTATTACTGGAGCTTCTTTGCATGGTTAGCCTGCTATATCAACCCCTCCATGTGAGTCGAACTACAGATAATCAGACATGTACACATTCTTGGTTTTCTATCCTTTAGGCGTCCACTCTTAACAAAATGCCTTCTCTCACCCATTACCTTAGTGGGTAGACATGCTTTTCTTTCATTTTTGCTTGATTTTTCTTCTTTTTTTCCCACTTTTATTTTACGTTGACAGTCGCAGTTAAAAAGTTTCACTCAGTTGCTAGAAAACTCCACTAGTGGGCGTACTAGGAAACTGAGTGTTGTCCACTAATAGGAAGAGGTTCCTGTCAGCAACCCTAGTGCCGGGCTCGTTTTAAGATCACAGCAGACTATAGGACAAATAAAATTTTTGATTTTAAGATTTCTAAATTTGCAGTGTCTACAACTGGTCCCATGTTCATTCTTATTGCCCTCATTAGTTTAATTGAATCTATTAATTTCTGCTGCAATCTGACATTAAAATACAGTTCACAACTTACTGTCACCACACATCCTTCAGACCAGGTTTCAACTAAGAGAAACCCTAAATCATACTCTTTTGGTATTTTTAATGTTTAAAGTATTCTGTGCACACCATTTGTCTTTGCAACATATGGAGAAGTACAAGTCAACTTTTTATATTTGAGCTCCGTATGTTGATGTGACACTGGACACATGAACTCAGACTATGACCTTTAGATTTCTGCTTGTGTGAAATGGGCTTTGCATTCACTTGGAAATTTCCACATTTTCCACTCATTTCCATTCACAGATGGAAATTGTATTTGATCTTGCAGTGGCCTCATACACTTTACTGGTGTTCATACAGATCTGGGCCAAAGGAAAGCACAGAGAGTTCAGACTCTATCCCAGTGTGAGGATGGCTATCATCCCCCTGGTTCTCTAATGGTGATGTGGCAAGGTGGAGAAACGAGGGCCCGGGCGGGATTCGATCCCCAGAATCCCGGGTGAGAGTCACGCGCGCTAACCAGTCAGCCAAAGGGACATCCCCTTGGCCAAATAGCCAGGGTGCATGATCAATCGGGACACTGTGACAGGATGCTCACACTGCCACAGTGAAGCATGAACCACTGCAACTTGCGGGGATTTCAGCACTGTGCAATTAGGTTTTTACTAAACTAAAAGAAGCAACAATGCAATGATGTCCTGTTGCTGATCATTAAAATTTGATGAGAATATTTTTGCTTTCTTAGCACTCGAACTCCCAGAGACTTGTCATTTGATGGGATTCCCCCATCTCTACCAGAGAGTTCTCATTTGACTGGGATGTTGTTATCTACGATTCCAAAATGTTGCCTGTCTGTGTCTCGAGTCGAACTTTCTTTTTTAGAGGAGTTCTGCTTTCTAACGTGGAACACAACTCTTCATCTGAAGACAAGTCAGAACTCTCTTGCAAGAGAATGGATTCTTCCCCCCATATTAATCACAAGAACCCATATTTTGCAGCAGAGCCAACGCCTTGGCAGCAGTGTAGCCTTTAGGCATCTTTGTGTCGTGTTTGTTCAAGCCGAAGGTTCTTGTAGTAAACTGTCCTTCTTATTCCCAAGTTTATATTGTCATCACAGTTCACAATCCCGCCCACCGTCCAACATGCCACACCCAAGTCTGTGTATGAGTATGACTTGTTTTCTATACCTGAAAAGCAGCTTTATCATAGGTGTTAGAAGTCATCTTTTCAAATGCAACTATAGCAAGTTTGTCTGCTAGATGTCACCCATTCACAATTAGCTGAACAGTTCAAGTCGGCCTTGCAGTTATCCTGCCTGTGAGGCTCTAATGGCAGGCCTCCGTTGTTGTTTGAATTTCTGACCAGAATACACTTCCTACTCTGTTTATGTAACCATACATAAAAGGCATAACAGAAAATAATGGCAACAATGAAAAAACACAACATAAGTACACCAACAAAACCATACATTACAGTACAGTTAGAAAAAGACTTGTACACCCCAAAGACAAGATATCAGCAGAACACTAATGTGGGGTCATATATAAAATCCCACGCAAACTATGCAATAAAACATACATTGGTGAAGCCGGACGGCAACTCAACACACAAACAGGAAAGGAAGTGATGCCACTAACAGTGGCAAAACTCTAAAGAAGGCTGCAGTCAGGGGCGTCGGACTGGGGGCGGGTGGGGGGGGGGGGGGGTACCGTTTACCCAGGGCCCACTGCAGGGAGGGGCCCTGAAACAGCTTTGAATAAAAATGTTTTCTTGTTGTTGTTTTTCCCCCCAACTTACTTAATGCCTTAATAAACTTCCCTTTACCTGGATAAAGGGGTTAAGAAACAGAAATTTCGCCTTGAAAATAATAACCGAATAGGCATCTATCACCCCTTAAAAATGTGCAAAGTGGTTTAGTCCACACCAGCGGCCAGGGGCTGCACGGCTGCATGTACAGCTAATGAGACATCGCAGATGCCGACAGCCAGAGCTGGAGGCAGGAGAGTCAGTCATGTCTTTTCCCAAGAAAGGGAAATCTGGCTTCCAGAAAAGAAGGAGAAGGAGAAAAAGTTAATTGAACAGAAGCAAGTATTGACTAGGTTATTCAAGAAGGACGGTGAGCAGCAGCCAGCAGCAGCAGAACACAGTTTTAGCTGATATTAGCTAGCTCTCAGAAGCTGCATTCATGTTAGGTGTTCAGAGTTAAACGCCTTTAGTTTCACCATCAAGATCAAATATAAATTAATTAGTGTTATCAGTGAAAACACTAATTAATATATATATATTAATCAGAATTATTATCGCGGGCGGCCGCCGCCGCCAATTAATTCGCGGACCTTGCAGTAAAAACAGGTTCACTCTGTGTGGATATTTCAGCTCCTTCCCAGTCATGGACCAGGACAAACTTGGTATTGATGGATTCGTGGTAATCTCAGGAATGAGAAACTGCCACTGTTTTTCGTATAGCATGATGATACTGGTGGTAGAGGATTGTTATTGACTTGGTTAGATATTTTAAGCCTATTTTAAATTTCTTTATTTTTGATCTTGAAAACGGACAATCTTATAATTTGGCTGATAATGCAGGGATTATAAAATTTAGAGTACATTACATTCACAGAGAGAACCTGGTTTATTTCATGTCATATGTATTTAATATATCAATATACCGGTTGTTGGGTATTTTTATAAATGTACCTTTTTGAGACCTAAAAGATGCCCATTACACATCATGAATCTCTGTGTTGGCTGTTCATAAAAAGGTTGAGCAAGAATGTTAATTGAGAAAACTCTGTACCTCTGTAACTTGAGAAGCCCGCCTTCTCCCACATCCATTTGTGAATAAAGCCCCTGACAAACTGGGAGCACACGGGAGTGACGTGGGGAAGCCTCGGAGGAGGTTTCTCTGCGTTAACTCTCCATGTTTTGGAAACTCAGGGTAAAACGTCTTCCTTGTTGTCATGTGTGTTTATTTCAGGGTCTAGGGTTATGGAGATTAAAAATTACCTAACATTCTGGTCTCCTGATGGAGACCGCAGGTATGCAAAGCTGGTGAGGTGAAAGCTTTGAGGCTGGAGCAGAGTGGGGGCTGGTTGAGCCACACACATGGACATTACAAATAATCAATTTACTCTCTCTCTCTATCAAAGGGTGTGTCGTCCTTTAAGGTAATATGGGATAAAATTAAATTACCTATCACCGGTATATCAGCAAAGCTTAACATCATGAACCATGACAGACATGACTGAAGAGCAGATGAAGATATCATGCCAGGCACTGATGAGAAAATATTACAAGGATCTCACAGCTGAATTTGAGAATGAGATGCTACACCTGAGAACAATATATGGTGCCACATTTCCACACATTTGGTCTCCTCTTGAGCTGCTTAATGCCATCTATACAGGATGCAATTACAGAGCATTTTTGGAGAAGTTTGTATTGGACTGAGGATATTTTGCACACTACCTGTGACTGTTGCTGGGGGTGAACGGGCTTTTAGCAAACTGAAACTGGTGAAAAATGATTTGAGATCAACAATGTCCCAGGATAGAATGAACAGCCTAGCTCTTCTTTCTATTGAAAGCCAATTAGCCAAAGGATTGGACTTTAAAGATCTCATAAGTGATTTTGCTAACATGAAGACCCGTCAGTGGGCATTTACTGGAAAATAAATTCCAGGATTTTTGTTTGAACACATTGTTGGTTAACAAAAATAATTATATGTGAAGTCTGGGCATTTCACTTTTATTATGCTAGCATTTGTATTTGCTCAATATAGAGGTTAAACTAAGATCATATTTATTATCTTGTCTTATAGCATGACAAAAAAATGTGTAAGAGAGATATTAAGTAATTGAGCATGGGGGCCCACCTAGAAGACTTGTACCTAGGGCCCAGAATTTGGTGCTACGCCCCTGGCTGCAGTGATAGTCGAAACATCAGTAAAACAAGGTAAAAATAACACTTTTTCTGTGTTAAAAAAAGAACCATAATGCAGTGCAAACATGAGGGTAAACTAACAAAATGATAAAACATAACACCAAGAACATGATCTTACTAAAGAGCAGAGGGGTAAACACAATTGGAAAAAACTGAGGAAAAAACTAGAACAGGAGAATAGACTCTAAACAAAAAAAAAATAACCCTAAGAAAAACGCCTTGCTCAAAGGCACAAAAACGGAAGCTAAATAAAACATGAAAATACAAAAACTACACAAAAAATTTTAAAAAATGAAAACTGATGAGAAGTAAAAACTGAAATTATCAGAGGCTAGGGCTGGGAATGGCTGGACTGACACTGTAACAAGGGGGTGAGTATTGTAGCGTAGTTTATCTACATAACTAGGATTTAACGCTGGCTGCTATCAGCTTTGCTAAATCCTGAGAAAGATCAAACAATTTGGCCTATGAACTTATATTATGTATAGACATCCACTGATATCTATATAATCAATAGAAGTTCATACACCAACTGGCTTGGTCTATATTTAATCCAAAGATTAATATTTAAATTAAGAGATTTAAATTAATAGCAAAAGTTTATTTATTAAATCAGAAGATTTAAAGAAATCTTTGCTCGTTCAATGACCAAATATACACCACTCTGTGTTTCATCTCAAGGAAGAGTCAGGTTTAAAAAGTTAAGAATTTATTACTAACAATTTAAAAATGTCAATTTATAAAGGCTTTGATATTAAAACTTGGTATTGAAGCAACCTGTGTCTAGATGAAAACTAAAATGAAATGCGTGCATTACCTCCGCTCCGCCCCCGCCTTCCGCAGCCGCTCGCTTCCGAACTCAATTTTTACTGGTACCCGCTCTACAACAGCTCCGCTCCGGTGCGGAGACCTGATCTGTCAGAAGTGTCTACCTCACCCAGTTAGGAGACCCCCTTCTTGGATCCGAGATGTCAGGAGGAGATGATGACCTCCGAGCACGAGGTGGGTAGAAGGACCGTGGTGCGAACAAATCGGTCCTGAGATGTCTCCGGGTCACAACGACTGATGAAACTGGTCACGTCTCAAAAATCAATAACTCTGAAGGAGTTTTGCGTCAGCTGGTTGCAGATGGCGTTTCTTGGAGCAATTCTGTCAGTACGACAGAACAGCTTAGTAGAGGTCAAGCGGCCGACCCGATCCTCTGGGACTCTCGTGCCACGGAGAGATTTTGGTGAGCTCAAGAACTGAACTTGAACTGAGGAGTTTAGGTTTTAACAAACCTCAGGACACGCCCTCTCAGAGATAGAAAGCTTTGGCTATGGAACAAAGAAATGTGCGAGCAGTTACCTTTAACCCTGATGTCTGTGTCCTGCGTGGTGTGTATAAGTGCACATGACCTTCTTTACACTGTTAAAGATTACTGATTATCATAAATAATTATTATTAACCAAAGAATAATAATTCATTTCAGTAATTAAATACATTTATAATGAACCATGATGATTATTTATGAACCTTGTAATAGGACAGTGAAAAGAGTTTATTAAAAATGATTCTTTTAAATCTTGAAGTGTCCTTCGTCTTGCGGATAGAACAGCAGTCAGATAAAAGGCAGTCAGATTAAAGATGGTTTACAGCAGACTCTGTGTCTCCTGTGATGGATAATCTGTGAATAGAAGTACAGCCAGGACAGGTTGACCTAGCTGAGGAAGTGTGACCTTTGGGTCAGAAATGAGGCCATTCATGTCGCTACAGACCCCCCATGGTCAATGGCACGGTGGTCGCAGAAACCACCTGACGTTGAACATTCAGACATATGAAGGACTCCTTTGAGCAAAGGCTGATTCAATGTTCCAGATGAAGGCAGAAGGAGCGAGGAAGCATTCCCCCATGCCAGTGAACAGACAGGATCACATCCTGAGGAAGTTGGTTAAGTCAACAATCTGTAGATCATTTAAAGTAAACAGTTTAATAGCAATATGCATGATCTTGAGGCCGTTTCATGCACTCTGGCGCTGTGTCAAAGGCGACTGTGGATAAAGGTTAAATACCTTGGAGGAATAGCTCCTTTATCACGTTACAGGGGTGAAACCCAACGTACAGGCACCAAGATGGGGGGGCAACTAGTATGCCCACCCCTGCTCGGCGCCTCTCAGTGGGAGCAACTCCAGAGTGGTAGAAAGTCCAACCCCTCTCAAGGAAACTGGTTCCAGAGCCAAAGCCAGAGCCATGTGTTGAGATGAGTCTGACTATATCTAGTCGCATGGACGTAATTTTCACTTTAGAAGTGGGGGGGACACGGGGGGGGGGGGGGGGTATCTTTACAGTATGCTCTAATTGGAAACAGCCTTCAACACAAACAGTTGTCTTCCGCTTGGTCCTAGAGCTCAACCAGTGTCAATTTAATATAGCGTAATATTGCTTTTGGATGGTAAAAAATGCAGGGGTCAAAACTTGACTTTGGAAAAAGTGGGGGGGACATGTCCCCGCTGTCCCCCCCCCCCCCCCCCCCCCCCCCCCCCCCCCCAAAATTACGTCCATGTCTAGTCGGAACCTCTCAACCTCACACACCAACTCAGGCTCCTTCCCCACCAGAGAGGTGACATTCCATGTGCCAAGAGCCAACTTCTGTAGCCGAGGATCAGACCGCCAAGGTCCCTGCCCTCGAATACCACCCATCACACACTGCACCCAATCCCTTTGGCCCCTCCCACAAGTGGTGAGCCCATGGGAAGGGGGACCCTTATTTTCTCTTCGGGCTGTGCCCAGCCGGGCTCCATGGGTGAAAGTCCGGCCACCAGGCGCTCGCCAACATGCCCTACCTCCAGGCCTGGCTCCAGAGGGGGGCCCCAGTGACCCACGTCCGGGCGAGGGAACACGGTTTCCATTTATATAATTCATCATGAGATCTTCAGGCTGCTCTTTGTCTGATCCCTCACCTAGGACCTGTTTGCCATGGGTGACCCTACCAGAGGCAGAAAGCCTCAGACAACTTAGCTCCTAGGATCATTGAGACACTCAAACCCCTCCACCATGGTAAGGTGGCAGCTTAATTGTGGATTTAATTGAATAGAAATTCATTAGATGCCACCAAAATAGAGCTTAAAGGTTTTTATATTATTTTTACTTAAACCATTTTTTAAGTATTCAAAGACACATTCTCAGCTTCTTTAGAACTTGGCTAAAGATGGTAAGATGTAGTATTTTACCAACTACTTACAGACCAGCAAGTACTCTACACAGTCACAACCTGGATTTAACAAAACAATATAAGCCTCCTAGTTACTGAGGTCAGCTCATGATCTGAATCTACTGGACAAGGTTATTTCCTGGAGTTTGGACCTTAACTCCATTGAAAATGTTTGGCATGTTGTGGAGAATGCTTTGCGTTGTGGTCGGACATACTATATATAAATGATATATGTAATGTTTCCAAACTGTTAAAATATGTAGTTTGCTGATGATACCACTTTGTATTGCACAGGTACAAATCTAGAACAGCTTCTGACTACAGTGGAAAAGGAGTTTAATACATAAAAAAACTGATATAAATGAGTTATCGATAAATAAAGAAAATGAAATTGATTGTTTATGGCACTAGACAAATGAAAAATATATCTAAAATCAGGGTTAACGGAAATGAAATTGAAAGAGTGTACGAAAATAAATTTCTTGGAGTGATAATTGATGACAAGTTGAGTTGGAAGTCTCATGTGAAAACATAAATCATGTGAAAACAAAAATGTCAAAAACCATTGCTATACTCTACAAAACAAAGTATGTCCTGAACAAGAAATCATTACACACACTTTATTGTACTCTGTTGCTTCCATACATGACTTGTCTTGAGAAATGGGGTAATGCATATAAAACAAATACTCTTCCTGTTTTCAAGTTAGAAAAAAGTGCTATAAGAATTATAAATCAATCTAACTATATAGAACCAACTAACATTATGTTTATTAATCTGAATACCCTGAAATTTTATGATTTAATTGAATTTAAAATAGCACAGATAATGTATAAAGCACTAAATACCTTGCTTTGCCGCAGTACTCAGAAGCTGTTTAAACTCAGTGTAATGGAGACCAGGGGTTCCATTCATTATGATTTATGTTCTGTTATTTCTGACTGAGTTACAGACAAAGGGTCAACCTAGTTTCTTTTGTTTGAGTGAACTTGGATTTATTTAGTTAATATAATTTGTATTTATGTAAATAATGTTTGTATCACTTATTATTTGGTGGTTGGGTTTGGTAAATATTATTTAGTTATTATTTCTTTGATTACCCCTTTTCTTGGTTTCTTCCAATCATTCACTTGGTTATAAAAGGCAGAGAGTTTTAGTGTTTGTTGTTGGTGACAAGACATGCTGCAATAAAGCCACCTCAACCTGATTTGTTTGTTTGCCTCTCCTTCAAACCACGTACCGCCGCCGGTCAAAACTGACACTCAGAGAGAGTCAATATGACTTATGGGGAACTGAATTCTTTAACAAGAACAGAATAAGGACAAATATAAAGCAGAGATGTGTTTCTGTTAGAGGAGTTAACCTGTGGAATAGTTATGACAGTGACTTAAAAAGGTGTAGTTCATTTTCCTTGTTTAAAAATAGAGTATTAGAAAAATAAAAAAATCAAGAATGTAAAGAGCAAAAATAATAATACTGAAACTCTTGATTGCTTTGCTTTGAAGAAGTTACTTAAGGTGGAAAGTTTTTTGGTTTGTTTGTTTTGCTTTGTTTCATTTTCTGCATGCAGCTCCTGTGTACTGGAGCTGTATGCAGAAAGATCTTTGTTGGAAGGGTTGGCATAATAAGCAAATGCTTCAGCCAATACCTTTTGATTAGCATTGTCTTTGTGGACTTCCTCATCATTGATACAAGATCTTGGTGAGAAATGAAAGCAACACAAGATGCTTTGGCAGTGTAAAAATACACTTATCATCAAACATGCCTTTTTACTTGTTTAAACTTACAGTAGATTTTGTGAATATTTTAGTTAAAATGATGCTGTTTCATGTAATAAAGTGCCCGCAGACAGAAATGTACACATTTTACACTTAACTCTAAGAGTGTGGTGTTAGGCTCTCAGGAGTAATGCTGATAATGCAGACATCCAGGCACACAAGTACTAAGCTTTACTATTAAGATTCCTTCATATGTCAAATGTGGTGTGACCTCTGACCTAAAGCATCTTAGGAGTTATGAAAATTCACCATAATTTTGATATTTCTGAATGGTTTCATTTTGGAAAACTAGAAGTGAAACTGGAAAAACTGAGAGGGGCTCATACATGCAAAGTGAGATATTTCAAGCCTTTATTTGCAGCCAGTCTGTTAAAAATCACAGCAGTTCATTAGAATTTTATATTACAAACCTTTCCACTATTGTCAGTTTTGCTTTGGTAACATTGGAAGGAATGGCAAGAAATTCCTGCTGGACTTGACCCCTAGATGCACTAGAAATGTTACATCTAGCTGCTAATAATGAAATTTACGCTTGCAAATCATTGTAGAATTTCCTGCAAATAAGTTAAGATAAAATAAAAATCCCACAAGTGAGAAATTTGCTTTTGTCTCAATAGAAAAAGGTAAGAGCAGAGAGTTAAAGAATCACTAAAACAGAATTAAAACAAAGATGAAATGATCCATACTCACCAAAAAAGGGGGAAAAAAATACTGGATAATGTTTTGTGTGAAATTAAAGTGATTGTAAAGGCAAGTGCATGCATCTTATAGAACTATTAAACTGTATTATTCATGGTTTTTCTCACAGAAACTATACATTTGACAGTGTGCCATTGCCTCCTAATGTCCACGGGAAGTAAAGACATACAGGCAAAATGATCAAAGGTGCCTATGTGTGAGATAAAGAGCAATATTTCTACAAAATATAGCAAAACATTTCATAGGAATCAAATCATCTGCATTTCACAAGCAAACAACCAGATGCTGTAATCAAAAAAGTGCAAAAACTGTTTCTCCGAGTGCTTTTTTACATGATTAAAAAGGCCATTAAAGGACTTTTGCGTGGCACCTGAAGCAGAAAACACAAAGATATGCTTTCTCACAAGCCAGCTCAGATTTTATGAAAGAAATGTGTGTTTCTAAATCTCTGTTTTCATTTCCAAGGCGTATGAGGTGAGCAGAATGTGCAGCATATGCAGGCACATGCTCCACAGTTCATTACATTTAAATTGTTTACTGGAAAGCAGCATAAAGCATGTGCAGCATATCCAAAAGTCATTTCACAGGGTTCACTATGACGTGTAAGACATGAGACAAATTACTCAGGCTCATTTCATCATCTCTGACTTTGCCCATCCAAAAATGGGTTCAGTTATTACAACTTTTGTAAAGTTATAAAGTTACAGTACAAAAACGGCTCAATTTCTCCATTTCAAGTTCAGAAATCTACCATTCTGTGAAATGCAAATAATCATCTTTCATCCAGTTCTCTTTCATAGAATTCGTTTTGTGTCTCACTATGGGAACGCCTAGGAGTGACCTCATCAGAAGCTCTTATTCCACAATGCCAGCCCTGATTGGCTGGAACAAATCTGTCAGTGTATAGGAGGCGGGAACCCCACCTATATATTAGGCCGGCTCCTCACTGACAGTATTCTGAAACCTCTTCTCGCTACGAGCAGAAGTTCCCAAAATCCTCTCGCGTGCTGACTGTCGGACTGGAGTTAGGTAAACTGCCCAGGGGAGTGCGAACTCTACCGCCGAGCGCTGGTCCTGGTCTTACGGTTTTACATGAGAGACAGTCTTACACTAACCTGCCTCCAAGCAGCGGTGTGAGTTGCAGACTGTGAGGAGTAGCAATACACTTAACAGTTAGCATTTTACCGAGTAGCATTACTCGAAGGGTAGCGATACCACCTACACAGGGCAGAGCAGCAACGCTTACCCCACCTAACCACCCGAGACTAGCGTTAGCTGTCTATACGGTATCGTTAGCTGCAAAGATAAACACCAGGAGGGCCATGGACGACATGAGCGGTGCCGCTAAGGCGGCTGAAAACCCGCAGGCACGAACCTGCCCTTATAATAAAATTTCGAGCTGGGATACTCACCAAAGGTGTGTGATGTGTCAAATATGTTCCGTATTTGGTTATTTTTAACGGTGTTGGAGGAATCTGAAGGTGGCGAGTCATTCTGGCAGATTGTAATTAACACCTGTCTCATGCAGGTGTTCTGACATTGTAAACCTCACACACAGAACATTGTGGATGTAACAAAATAAATCAAAAAATGATTCCCATTCAGGCTATTAACAACGTGCTGAAGATCTGAAGTTCAGAGTGCGTCTGTCAGAGGTCAGACGTGTTCCAGTGGAACCACGGCTCACGGGTGCACATGTGAGCACATCTGGGCTGGGCAGAAGTAATTTTACAACATTGGTTTAAGTAGCGCGAGACGCGGTGACTTGAGTGGCTGTGCCGCACGTGCGTGCGCGCGCACACACACACAGATTCAATAAGCACACACGCTGCTTTAACTCCGGCACACCGTCAGACTGAAGGCAGAAATGAACGCTGCCTCCACCGTGATAAAAACTTTTAAGAGGTTATTTTTCATTCAAGGTCAAATTAAGATATTAGCTTCTGGGATGAGTCGGGTCGGCTCCAGCCAGTGACTCCTCATGAACCTGACCACATCTCATGTTACTGCAGCATTTGTTATTCCAGTCCGCATGGCAGCGGATCGCAGATTCAGCCACACCATAAAACAGCAATAAGTCGGTCTGAGGCAAAAGTGAACATCATGGCTATATCTTGTCCCCTATTGACATCCTTTTCTTCTCACCCTGTTGCTGTTTCTGCCGGTGTTCCCCAGGGCTCTGTCCTTGGACCTCTCTTATTTATCATCTACATTCTTCCACTTGGCCATATCTTTCGCCAATACAAGATAAATTTCCACTTCTATGCAGATGACACTCAAATCTATATCTCCTCTCAACCCGATGCTATCTTCCCCCCAGTCTCCCTATCCAGCTGTCTCCTTGAGATAAAATCATGGTTCTCTTCAAACTTCCTGAAACTCGACAGCAATAAAACCGAAATTCTACTCATAGGCAAACCCTCCACGCTGAACATATCCCCCAGCATATCAATTAACATAGATAATTCCTCCATCCTTCCTTCTCCCCATGTAAAGAGTCTTGGAGTCATCCTTGACAGAACTTTATCATTCAAAGCCCACATCAATAACATCATTCGCTCAGCCTACTTTCATTTACGCAATATCAACCGACTCCGTCCCTCTCTCACTCCTCATGCTACAGCCATCCTCGTACACAGCCTAGTCACTTCTAGGACTGACTACTGTAACTCTCTTCTTTTTGGTCTCCCCCATAAATCCCTCCATCGGCTCCAACTCCTCCAAAATGCTGCTGCACGGATCATCACTCGTACCCCCTATAGAGATCACATCAGCCCTGTTCTTCAGCATCTCCACTGGCTGCCTATTGAACGCAGAATCTCATTCAAAATCCTGCTTCTCACATACAAATGTATCCACTGTCTCGCCCCTCCTTACCTCTCCGATCTCATCCATGTTGCTGTCCCATCTCGCTCACTCAGGTCTTCCTCTGCCATCCACCTTGTGGTTCCTCCTGCTCGTCTCACCACCGTTGGAAACAGAGCTTTCAGTCGCTCTGCTCCTCGGCTCTGGAACTCACTTCCTCCTGACATCCGAAACACTGACACCCTCCTCTCATTCAAATCCAAACTCAAAACTCACCTGTTCAACCTGGCTTACACTCTCTAGCCCACAAACTCTTTACTCTGACATTTACAGCATACTTTTAGTAATTTTATTGTTTACATGATTTTATTCTTATTTGTGTGTAAGTTTTATCATGTTTTGTGAGGTGACCTTGGGTCTTGAAAGGCGCCTATAAATTAAATGCATTATTATTATTATTATTATTATTTGATTACCCACAAGTAGGTGACCAGCTCAGGTTTACGCAGAACAGAAGGAAGGAGAGCGCTCTGGCCGCACAGGTTAAACGTTCCTACTTTAAGAAAACCATTAAATTGCATTGTTTATGTGCTACCTGGGCACTCTAAATATTTATTCAAAATGAAATCAAAGGAAATTGTAATGGTATCGAATGTTTATTAATTACTATTTAAAAAATGAAAGTGATGGGGAATTTTTTTAACCCTCTCTGGTTAGCTTGACATCTGATATATATATATATATATATATATATATATATATATATATATATATATATATATATATAGAGAGAGAGAGAGAGAGAGAGAGAGAGAGAGAGAGAGAGAGAGAGAGAGAGAGAGAGAGAGAGAGAGAGAGAGAGAGAGAGAGAGCCATGCCCCGATGTGGGGGCTGGGGGGTGGGGAGGGTGCGTCAACATGGTCGGGACATAGAAGGGGGTGCGCGGCTAAATAAATTTGGGAACCACTGCACTAGAGGGTGAGCAACTCGTTCCACACATGTTGGAGGGGCCTGTGAGCCCGCTGTTGCTGAGAATTAAAGATTGGGAGAAATGCACGGAGTCAGACTGGGTTCTGAAAACAATAAGCAGAGGATACAGGCTGCAATTTGCAACAGTTCCCCCTCGCTTTATAAGTGTGATTCAATCACAAGCCAAGGGAGAATCCACTAGTTTCAGACAGGAGAAAATTTCCTCACTGTTGGAGAAAGAATCGATAAGAGAAATCCCTCCAGAGCAAAGCAGGAGTGGGTTTTACTCAAGATACTTTCTGGTTCCGAAGAAAGGCGGAGGGATGCAAGCTATTCTGGACCTGCGTGTTTGAACAGGCATCTCAGAAAATACAAGTTCAGAATGCTGACGCTCGCTTCCCTACTGCGCTTTCTCCGCTCGAGAGACTGGTTCACATCAGTCGACCTGAAAGACGCTTATTTTCACATCCCGATTTATCTGCCTCACAGAAAATATCTCAGATTTGCATTGTTAGGGAGATGTTTTGAGTATCTCGTCCTCCCTTTCGGCCTCTCCCTGAGCCCGAGAGTGTCTGTAAGATGTACGGAAGCAGCTGTGGCACAGCTGAGAAGAAGGGGAATCAGAGTTGCTATGTACATCGACGACTGACTTATTGCAGCATTGTCTCGAAAAGAGGCTGCAGATCACACAGCCTTTTTGGCTCATCACATGGTAAGCCTGGGGTTCAGGATAAATTTAGAAAAGAGTGTCCTTCTTCCCACCCAAACCATCCGCTTTATTGGCCTGCTGCTGGACTCCACGCAGGCTATGGTGAAACTGAGTGGAGAGAGAGCGAATGCAATAAAGAACTGCTTGGCTCAGTTCCACAGGGGGAACATGCCGTCACCCAGACTCTGCCAACGACTGTTGGCCTAATGGCTTCAGCTCTGGTGGCTGTTCCTCTAGGTCGTTTACACATGAAGAGAGTTCAGCGGTGGATGGCCAGACAGAAACTGGACCGACACAGCTCTCGGAACATCAGGATCACAGCAGCCTGCACTGCTGCACTTCGGCCCTGGAGAAATGGACATCTCCTGTTGCAGAGAGCGCCCATGGTCACAGTGCAAAGCAGAAAAGTGATCGCGACAGATGCCTCTCTGTCAGGTTGAGGGGGGGTCTTCGAGGGGAGACCGGTGAACGGGTCCTGGCCCTCCCACATGCTCAGGTTCCACATAAATTATTTGGAACTGTCGGAAGTCTTCATGACGTTGAGACATTTCCTCCCTCTCCTCGTAAACCATCATGTGCTGATACAAACAGACAACACAACTGTTGTGGCGTACATAAATCGGCAGCGGGGTCTGAGATCCCAAAGCCTGCACATGTTAGCTCACAAGCTTGTTCTGTGGAGCAGCAGACACTTATTGTCTCTGAGAGCCACTCATGTACTGGGGATATGGAACCTGGGGGCAGATCTTTTCTCCAGAGGGAACCTCCAGTACGTGGAGTGGAGACTTAACCCAGAGGTGGTCAGGATGATCTGGATGCACTTCGGGCAGGCCTCGATAGACCTGCTTGCCTCTCGGGAGAACACTCAGTGCCCCATGTTTTTCTCCCTACATGGCCAGGACACACCTCTGGGAGTGGATGCATTCGCCCACAGATGGCCAGACCCTGCTCTATGTGACCCCTGTGGCTCTCATCTCACCAGCGATGGGTACCGAATTCGGTACTTTTTAAGGTACCGACCAAATTCCATAGTACAGACTGAGCACCGATACACGTCATTAGAAACGGTGCCTCGTTTCGGTACCTGTCCTTCATAACGAGAACTTGCCTGGACAGCTGCGCATACGCAAGAGCGTTACGCTGGTCGCTGCGAGCCAGTTGTAAACAGAGCAGCATGGTAGAAAGAACGCACGCTAAAGCTTGTGTCCACTTCACTAAATGTGATGGGTAACTGGGTGATGATGAAACCAGCGACAGCGATCTAAGTGAGACATCCTCATCTTAATCTGCTCCGGTAGGTAAATAACATGTTTAAGATAACATTAGCTTGATATGTTAGCTTCCGTTCCGCTAATGGTGCGTTCGCTTTCTCCTCGGAATTCCGAAACTCCGGCAAGAAGAACGTGAACGCGCTCTAAAGTTTGGCTTCACTTTACTAAATGCGACGGGTGATTGGGTGAAGATGAAACCAGTGACAACGATCTAAGTGTGAGGCATCATCGTTTTAATCTGCTCCAGCAGCTAAATAAACTGTTTAAGATAACGTTAGCTTAATAAATTAGATTCCATTGCCACCATTGTTTTCAGCTGATCGTGCGTTTGCTTTCTTCTTGGAAATTCTAACTTCCCAGTAGGAAAAATCAAATGAAAAAGGACGGCAAAAGGAATGAAGATACACAGTAAATTTAGTTCACAGTAAAGATGTTTGCTTCAGTTTAATTATCAGCTTATAAAACTACAAGGAAGATGTTAAATACAAATAGTTTTATGTTATTAATCCTGATATTTATCAAATAGTTATATATTGAGAAAAATATATATTTAATTATAAAAGAGAATTAAAATATTAAACACTCAAAAGTATCGAAAATTGTTACCATTACGTACCGGTATCGATTCCTAGATACCGGGTATTAGTACCGAATCGATTCAAATGTCAAAGGTACCCATCCCTACATTTCACCCACGCTCACCAGAGTGAGAACAGAGGACCTGGTAATGATTCTGATTGCACCCCATTGGCCATCGAAACACTAGCTGGCGGAGATCACACAACTCCTTTGTGGAGAACCGTGGCCCCCGCCCCTACGCAGAGATCTGCCATCTCAGGCACAAGGGGAGGTTTTCCACCCACACCCAGATTGTCCCTCTGGGCTTGGCCCATGAGCGGTCCAACCTACAGGCTGTAGGACTCCCACAGAGGGTCATTGAGACCATTCAGGGCGCAAGGACTCCCTCAACTAGGTCTCTGTATGACTGCAAGTGGTCTATTTTCAAAAAATGGTGTGGGTTAGAAACAGGAAATCCCTTTCCAGAGCTCCGTGGTGGTCATACTGACCTTCTTGCAGGACCTGATGGATAAAGGAAAAGCTTTCTCCACCATCAAGGTGTATTTGGCTGCAATATCAGCCTGCCATATTGGATTTGAAGGGAAGTCGGTTGGACAGCATCCCCTTGTGAGTCGATTTATGAGAGGAGTGCGAAGGCAAGTTCCCATCTCTAGGAATCTGGCTATACCCTGGGACCTCCCGCTAGCTATGGAGGCCTTAATGTCTTCTCGTTTTGAACCACTAGAGCAGGTGGATTTGAAGGTTGCTACATTAAAAACGGCACTGTTGCTGGCACTTATGTCGGCTAAAAGTGTGGGTGAAATACATGCTCTGTCTGTTCACCCATCATGTACCAAATTTTCCCAAGGGGACTCGAAAGTGACCTTACTCCCTAATCCCACCTTAATGCCAAAGGTGCTGGGGGCTTTTTCCCCTTTTTCTTTGGTTTCCTTCTGCCCTCCTCCCTTCTCCTCAGTAGAGCAGCAGAATCTCCATGCACTTTGTCCGGTGCGTGCATTACATATTTACATGGACAGGACAGAGACTATGCGAAAGAGAAACCAGCTTTTTGTGTCCTGGGCCAAAAATTGGTTGGGGAAGCACATATCAAAGCAGGGACTTTCCCACTGGATTGTAGGAGCCATTTCCTTAGCCTACAACTCCAAAAGGGCTCTACCTCCTGAGCAGTGTTGGGCAAGTTACTTCAAAACTGTAATACATATTTATTACTTGTTACCCTCATTTTAAAGTAATTCATTACATTACAATATTACTGATTTTAAAATGTAAGGCATTACACTACTTTTGCATTACTCTAAGTTACTTTCAACAAAACAACTTCAGTATGTCATGACACAGTATGAGTTTGGTAATCTGATGCCTGGTGAACTCATGACACATCCGGTGGAAGGTGATGTGGTGTCTGAGCTAGGATTGCTGTTAAAACAGTTCTTTAGAAGGATTGTTTATAACATAAATGAAACAACAATCTGTACTCTCAGCACGCTGCCATCTTAGATTAACTGAGCAGAGAGTAAGGTGGTGGGGGCTCCAAGCCTATATTTGCCTTGGTCCCCAAATGCCTTGATACGGCCCTGGATGTGGGACTGGCTTCTGGGGTGATCTGATTCTATCACACGTATAAATATTAAATGCTTATATATTATTGCTTTTCACTGGTAAAAATGGGTATTGGGGATAAATCTACCTACTTTTTTCTTTTCAAGCACTTTGTTTTGTTTTCTTGATTTTATTTGAAATATTTCCTGCACTTTCTCTCTCTAACCTCCCTGCATACTGCATGTTTTCTCCGTCTTCCAGAAAAAACGGTTTCCTAGACTTCCTACTTTCTAACTATCAGCCAAATGTATCTTCACTTGCGCGGCGCTCCAGCAGTAATGAGTTAAAATCACCGGGGCCCAGATTAACTCAGATGAGGCAAAGCACGTCAGAAAAGTACAGAATACCAGAGAACATGCGCTGATATGAACGATCGCAGGTGAATTATTTTGTTTTAGTGGAGCGATTTTGTGAATGTTGCAGTGGCCGCGCGCAGGATGCAGCTGGAGTGTTTGAGCCGGTACCGCTACGTCCTCTGCCCGCAAAGCGGAGTCCATAAATGACGTAATAGATGCAGATATTGGATCTTTTTTCGGGTTTCCCGCAATTTGAATTTTTAAGAAACGTATCTTGATTCTGGGTTTAAAATGCATTGTAATTACTGCGTTACTGACAATTGTACCGAGTAAATATTACCATTTTTTTTCCCTGTAATGCCTTACATTACCACATTACAACAAAAAGCAATGCATTACAGAAATTAATTACTTTTGTACCGCATTACTCCCAACGCTGCTCCTGAGGGCCTTCGTACCCATTCTACTAAAGGACTTTCTTCCACATGGGCCCTATTTAAGGGAGTGTCCATTCAGGAAATATGTGCTGCGGCGAGTTGGACCTCCCCTCACACATTCACTCGGTTGCTGCTGTGGCCCCCAGACTCTGGACCTCTCTCCCCCTGAGCCTGAGATCAGTGGACTCAGTGGTCTCCTTTAAAAAGCAGCTGAAAACTCACTTGTTCAAGCTGGCTTTTGTATGACCTTCTTCACCACTCTCTCTTTATTCTGCTCTCCCCACCTATTCCACCATCCTCAGCATCCACTGATTTCTCTCTTTCCTATTCACTCTCTCTCTTTCTTTACATTTTTAATCACAATCGTCTATTATTTGCTCATTTTAAATGTATTTTTAAACAAATTCTAAATGTTTTTTTATATTTTTACATTTTTTGCTTTTGTGAAGCGCCTCGTGATTTTTATCTTGAGAGGCGCTATAGAAATCATACTTTCTTCCAGGGGCGGTGTTAGGCCCGGCTACTTGGGCTGAAGCCCCGGATGTTTCATAGAAAGCCCCGGATCTAAATCGCGGAAGTAACATGCAGTACCAAAGTCCAACAGAGAGGGAGCAGCTGGCAGTAGTTTGTATTCAGCCTGCCTGAGCCTCCACCACTGAAGAAGAAGCCCTTCAACAGCCGGTGTCGGTACAAGATCTGCTCGGGTGCAAGATCGGCTCGGGGTCCTTCGACTGCCGATGACGTCTAAGTACGGCAAACCCACTCAGACAAAATACACTACACATCTATACTGTTGGAAAGAATTTAGCAGTTTCGTTATTAAAATAATGTTTCTTAAGACATAAGTTTGTGTTTATAATGGTATTTGTAAAATAAAACACTATATTTTATTCATAATGTTGAACTCCTCTTTGAGCACATCCCTTGAAGAATCATAGGTATTAGCAACACCTGTGAAATTGTATTTGCAGGAAAGAAGTGTGTCCCGTTTATTGAAGTATTTTGTGTTTAGAGTTTTTGACGTCTTGTCCATGCGTAGTTCAGTTACGCTCATAGCTGCTAGCCAAAACTCTGGAGTTAAAAGTTTTCTGGCTTTACTAAAATACCTGTCTGTACTTATTTGATTGATGGTAGTTTTACTTTCTATTAGACTCCAAATGTAATCATTTGGCACGTTTCTAATTCATAATTTGTAATAATGTAATCGGCGATTTTAGCATTAGCATTCCTATGGGTTTTTCCATGTATATTAGCATTGCGCTAACCACTCGCTGCCAAATTGCAGCCTTTGCGATTAGAAAAACTCCTTTTGTCACATCGCAATTTAATTGCACATGCAGTTAATCGTTCAGCCCTAATATACATGCAGCTCTATGCTAAAAGTGTATTTTCAAAGAGGTAATGATGATTTCTTTGTAAAAGAATAGACAGATTTGCCTGGACCAGTGTAACGTGATAACAACATAACATGATTACGTAATTCCGTAAGGTTCATGTTCAGCCAATCAACTACTTAGACGTCATCGGCAGTCGACGGACCCCGAGCCAATTTTGCACCCGAGCAGATCTTGTACCGACACCGGCTTATTCTACAGTCTCTGCCTGAAACGCATGAGTGAAGATGGACATAAGGACGTTTTTTAGACCAAAAGTACGGTGGCAGAACCCCAGCTTTGATGAGACTGGTGTTGACTCAGGTTTGTGAGTCTTATTTGAATATATTTGTTGTGCTGCTGGTTTGCCTAAAGTAAAGGAGAAAGAAAGGGAATATGTACTATCATCTCACACTAAACACTAACAGGAACAATACTCTGCCCTGAAAATGCTTAATATGTAGCTTCAGATTAAAAATTATGTGGTACGAGACAAATATGATGTTGACTAGTGTGTGTCACGTGTGTGTGTGCACGCGTGTGTGTGCGTGTGTTAAGCCCCGGATGTTCTTCATTCCTTAATCTGCCCCTGCTTTCTTCTTCTTCTTCTACAAGCTAGATGTCACAACACAGTCACTGTCTCACTCTGTGCTGGGTATGGCTCCCACTATCTGAGCTGTGCACATGATATGATATTTGGGAGTAGAGTATGTGGATCATGTTCTGCCTTGCTATCTGGGAGTCAGTATTTTCCCATGGTGAGACACGAAACAAATGCTATGAAAGAGAACTTTAGGTTACTGTCGTAACCCCGGTTCTCTGAGTAGCATGAGTGAGTGTCTCACCATACCGCCCTCCTTGCTATTTCGTAGCGAGGGAGAGATGGTCATTTTAGAATACTGTCAGTGAGGAGCCGGCCTAATATATAGGTGGAGTTCCCGCCTCCTATACGCTGACAGATTTGTTCCAGCCAATCACGGCTGGCGGTGTGGAATAAGAGCTTCTGATGAGGTCACGCCTAAGCGTTCCCATAGTGAGACACTCACTCATGCCACTCAGAGAACCGGGGTTACGACAGTAACCTAAAGTTCGGTTTGCTGAGGTCACTTCCTGCGAGACTTGATTGGTGCAGCATCAACGTAAAGCTGGGCTCCTGCAGCTTTTGGATGAAGAACAATAGTATCATCCTCTCGGTGCTGCTGCTTGGCAAAATTCACAAACACCTGCAGGGACAGAAGATCAAAACGACTTGTGTTTTTTTAAAGCATCCACTCGTTTTTAATGTTGTGTTTTCTTTATTCACCTGATCGAGCGTGGTCTGTGACACGGAGTAGTCCTCTATGTTCAGTTTGACCCTGTTAGCCAGGACCATTTGAAAAATCCTTGCTAGAGAGGAGGAGGAAATCTTGTACTGCAGAGTGTTGTAGTGTTTCTCTCTCTGGATGCAGCCTGGGAAAGTGCTCTCCATGAAGGCTTCAGCAGGGTTCAGGTCTGGGGGGGAACCAGGCTTAGCCGCCCTGATCTTCATGGTTACCACGTAGCCGTCTCCAAATCTGCATCAGAATGAACTGGTTGTTGGAAATTTCTGTATTTCACTTCAATAAGAGAATAAACCTGATTAAAAGTAGCTGACTTGTATTTGAGATGCTGAATGGTTCCCAGACACTTGAAGGATCCATTGACCATGATGGCTAAGCGGGTACAAAGAGCCTCACATTCCTCCATACTGCAAATAGGAAATCAGGACATTTATCAATGAGGATCACATCACCAGACACATAAAGGTATATACAGTACATTGTAAAGTTCACCTGTGTGAAGTGAGGACCACAGCCCGCTGGTCCTGAATAACACTCATGATGGACTTCCATAGAAAGCGTCTGGAGAGCGGGTCCATACCTGTGGTAGGCTCATCCTAAAATACAAACAAATGAATGTTGTCCATTTCCACCAGTGTTTTGAAAACTACGAGCAAAGCAAATAAATTCCTGCAGCCTGGGTGGTTTTGGTCTCACCAGCAGCACCAGAGCAGGACAACCAATCATGGAAATGGCAGTGGAGAGTTTCCTCCTGTTGCCTCCACTGTAGGTCCCGGCGCTACAGCCTGCATATTCCAACAGACCCAGTTTCTGGATCGCCCAATCTGCCACCTACATTTGGAGAAATGATGTGCCTTGTGCATTATTCAGATGAATCAGAAGTTCATGTCCCAAACATGAAACCTGCTGAAGGACTTTCTAGTTCTGTCCTGATTGGTAACATTTAAAGACAGTCTAGACCTAAGACCTCAATTACACAGGAAAATATTGTTATAATAAAAAAAAAACTCATTCAGAATGTAAATGTCATGTTCTGTGTCCCTTTGTTCCCCAGCCCCTCCAGTTCCCACTCCAGGTTCTCCTTTTGTGTTTCATAGCGCCCTCATGTTTCCTTTGTCTGCATCTCATTTATGTGTCTCCTGTGTTCCTTTAGTCTTCTCCAGTCACCCCTCTGCAGTGTTTATAGTTTCAGCTTTTCATGTTATTAGTCTCTTTAATATGTTTTGTCCCACCGGTCTTTGTAGTTCTCCTTCCCTTTAGAATTTTAGTTATATGGTTGCTTTTCTGTTTTTAGGTTCACTCTTAGGTCATGTTAGTTTCTTCCCTGATTAGTCATTGCTTTCACCTGGTCCTCCCCCCACACTCCACACACCTGCAGCTCATCTGCCTCCCATTATGCCCCCGTGTATTTAAGCCCTGTCTTGTCTCTGTGTCTTGTCGGTCCATTGTTGTTTGTCAGCGGTGTTTTGGTGTTCTGTGTAAGTTTCCGGTCTCGTTCCCAGTCTGTGCTCTAAGTGAGTTTTTTTTTCTCCTGTTCCTGGATCTTTGGTTTTTGGCTCCCTGCCTTTTTGGATTTATTTTTATTTTGGACTCATCCTAAAATAAAAGGATTTTCTTTATATCAACTCCTGCCTCGTGTCATCCTGGGTATCTGCATTTTGGGTCCAAACCATCCTCTCATCGTGACAGTAAATGTTCTTAAGATTGTTGTGGAGTCTTCATTACGACTCTCCACAATGACCAAAACCTCCATAGTGACATTATGGTGGTTCATCACTGTAGCTGCAACATTTGGGATCCTGTGGAGCATGGTGGCAGTGTAGTCACAATGTGGGGTCAGCACACACACACACCACTGGAGCTTGGTCATGTATTTTTAAAAAAAAAAGCAGGGCAGACAATGCTGACCTCATTCCAAAGCCACACTCTCATCATGGAGAGAGCTAGTGCGCTGTGATCTTTGAGTTTTAGCTCCCACCATCTCAGAGAAAAGCAGCAGGACAAGGTCAGAAGTAAGGTGCAATCATAGCTGCACATGGAATAATCACTGTGGGAATGGGCTGCTGGAGCACAACATCATGGGAACACAAACATTTCAAGATAAACCCGAATTAGTTATTCTTGCAGCATATTCATGGTGCTGGAGCCTCGCTGTAATCCGGTCAGCGTGCTGCTTTGTTTTTCTGTGAATGTCGTTGGGATGTCTCAGCTCTACTCGTTTATAATACCAGACTGTATACATGAGCTGTACGGAGTTTTCATCTGTCCCTGCGGGCCCTCCACTCTAAAGCTGGTTGTCCTGATTTGTTCCAATCTGGTCACATTGTAGTTTTGAGTATCTCCCTGTAGGGGGCCTAGGATGTCTAGAAGACAAAGAAGAAAGTTCTGACAGAGTCTAATGGTCTTTGGCACCAAAAATAACCACAACCTTGATTCAGGTGTTTAGTCAACAAATGATCTCTTGCAGTGTTATGCACGTTAGAATTAATCATTTCAGGTAGATGATTAAACCCCTGAAAAATCACACCTGTTCCACATAGGCTTCTTTATCAGCCTTCAGATTCCAGATAAAATCCAAACTTTAAATCCTAACAACAGTTCCTTCTCACCCTTCGGATCTCGGACTCTGGAACCCCGCGGAGGCGGGCGTAGAGGTGTAGATGTTCTCTGCCTGTAAGCAGCTCATCGATGGCGTCAAACTGCGGGCAGTAACCCATGTTCTGATGGACATTCAAGATGTTGGTCAGGATGCTGCAAAGACAACATGAAGGAAACATTTGAGAAACGGACTGTGACATGTCTGAAAATAATTGGCTGATGAAAACTTCTGTTCAGACGTGGGTATTGAAGTGATAATCATCTAAAAGTGTATTCTTCTCAGTTTAGTAGTAATCCATTTCCCCTTTTTGGTTTAGCAGATGCATTCATCTCCAACATCAACGTGTAAAATGAAGTTTTCTTCATATTGTGAACCTGTAACCAGAGACTGTGGCCTCTCCTGAAGTCACATCTATGTCTCCAGTCAGCATCTTGAACGTTGTTGTCTTCCCTGCTCCATTTACTCCCAGGAGGCCAAAGCACTGCAGATGAGGACAAAAAGCAAAATATCAACAATCAAGTTAACAGTGTGTCTCCTCTGCTGAGCATCTCTTTATAACAGAAAGTGGACAAACCTCTCCAGATGATACTCCAACACAGATCTGGTTCACAGCTGGGACTTTCGTCCCTCTGTACGTCTGAAAAAAAAAAAATAAATAATAAAAATTCTATCTTTTTTCCAAGTTTCTTTGTAATGTAATGAGCCACCTCACCTTGGATAGGTCTTTTATGCATAAAATGTCATTTGTTTTTCCACTCTTGTGGATTCGCTCCCTTTCCTCGGACACATCTTTGTCTTCCTCCAAGATGTAAGGCTTCGGGCTGTCTGGATTCCTACCACATAATCACATCGTCACCAGTCATCTTTAAGTCAGTGTGAAAGTGACATTAAACAGGGTTTTGAGACATTTTGAAGTGTTTCTATGCTAATTTGACTGATTAGGATCGTTATCAGTCTCAATTCTATGTCTCCATCGCCTGTTCACACAGCGAACTCTTAGTTACACCTTCATTAACAAACACAACTCAAAATGGCAGAATGTTTTATATGATTGTTGCACTTGCCGCCGATCCAGGAAGAAGTGATACTGAAAAAAAATGTTGAGGATGAAATAGACGAATCCCTCAACAGCCATACAGAACAGGTTCTTCCCAATGAAGTCCCAGTTAAAGGGGTCTGGACTGTAATCCTCACCTTGGGGAAATAACATGAGAAAAATCAGCTGTGCAGCTTATCTAACACAACCAGTGACTGTTTGCTAAGAAATTTAACACTAAGTAGGTGTTTACCAAAGCGAGCGTGAACATCGGTCACAGTCTGGCTGATGGCCAAGTCTATCAGACCTCGGCCCAGGCAGTAATGGGGAAAGACGAGTAGAGCCGTCTTTAACATCTGGTTAAATCTGTACAGAGCCTGGATTTAAATGAAAACAAACACAATTAAATAAAGTGAGAATGAATATTGATCAAAGACAGAATGTAGGTTTCTTGGTCGTCCTGTATTACTGTAGTGCTCTCAAAGAGGTCCAGGATGAAGGTGATGGCACTGCTGTTGATGCCGATAAAGAGATTGATACACGACAGAGAGACGTAGGCTGTGCTGGGGACACTGAAGACGTAGGACATTGGGTACATCATGGGTGTCACGGACCAGCTAAGGCAAACCAGCAAGAAGTTTGTTATGGACATGGGTGCTAGTTAGGACACAATTTTAATTCAAATGTAATTTAGTAAAATTCTAAACATGGTAGTAGTGATTATTTGTGTGTCGATACTGTTTCAGCCTAAGTCTCTGACTTTTTTAGTCAAATATCTCATGAGCAGGTTTTCATGGATCATTGGATGAACATGTGACGATTCAACAGTAAAGTGACCTTGGAGAACGTATACATAGCTACAACTCAATCTGTTCTGCAGATATGGAGCTATAACTTGGAGTCCTTCATGTCACACACACCGAGCGTTCATAGGTTACACAAGATGGTGTAGCAGCGTAAAAACACCAGATTATACGAGGCACAAAAATCAGAGAATGATATAAATTCTTTAAAAAATATGCTTGGCCTTTAAAAGCACACACTTAAAGAATGATCTGCTCAGTTTGATCAAACAAATGGACTCACCCATAAAGCATAAGCAAGGTGATAAGAGGCCGTAGGTTGGTGGAGGAGGTGTAACATTTCTTATCAAAAAACAGAAAGATTCTCACCACCATCGCTGCGCTGATGGAGTAATTCACCTACAGGCCGCCACAGAAAACACCCGTCTCTGTTATATGACTCACATTCCACTGGTACTACCAACAGGGTCACCGTACCATGTCCCACAGGAAGTTGGACATCCAGTACATCAATGGACTGACTCCACTGACAAACTGCAGGTGTTTGGCCTGAGTGACCCTCTCCTGGATGAGATAGAGGACAAAGCTAGCTGGGACGAAGGACATGGCGAAAATGACACAAATGGCCACCACCGCATCCACTGAGGTGGTCAGACTGGAGAAACAAGAGAGACATGGCATTGTTTCCATGAGCTAAGCTAAGCTTTCATAGTGACAAACGGGAAAAGGCTTGTTGTTTACCAACAAAAACATCAGACTGGAACAAAAATCGGGCTAACTGTTACTCACACGGTGATCTCAGACAACTGCTCCTTCGTGAGATTCAGAGGATGGTTGATAGTAGTGATTCCATATTCATCCAAATGAGCTCCTCTGGGCAAATGTGCACGGAGAATGGCATTGTTGGCCACATTCATAAAGGCCACCATGGCATGCCAGCCCTTATTGTTGTACCACACCTGGCCAAAAGCAGGGAGACCGGAACATGATGCCACATGTGTTGAATAACTTGTGTTTGTGAGCTTTGTAGAACTAACCTTCACATTGTCTTGTGTCTCCATGTATCTGAGAAATGTCCCAATGTCCAGAAGGGTTTGTTTAGAATATTTGCCCTAAAAAGACAAGGAAATCAAATGTTCATTGCAAACTATATTAAGATACTTTTAAAGAAGAGGTAAAAAAAAAAAAACGATTTCCAACACAAGCAGTGATGTTGGGATTTAAAAGCTCACCCCAGTAACATTCAGAAGTCGTCCCACCTGAGCAGCTACCTCCTGAATGGTTTTTGGCTGCAGACTTAAAACTGGGAGCTTTCCACCCACTGATACACCTCCATACCTGAACCCCACAGACAAACATTTTAGAGTTTTAGTGTTCTGATTCTGTGTGCAGCACTCTAATGGTAGTGCACTATTTCCACCACTAGAGGGCAAATCACACCAACACACGCCGCCGCCTCAGGTGCACTAGGTTTTATCACAGAGTGAAAAGGTTAAAATTACCTTTGTTCATTCACCCAATATTTACTTTTCAAGCTGGGGAGAGAGCACACAATTACATTGAATGACTTCCTGTGCAACACTATGTGATCTGTTCTATTTGGAGTGTTGTAAACCACCACATTTACCTGGTTCTGATGAGGCTGGGGTAGGTCTTTACCAGATAGTCAGAGATGTTCCTACCAGTCAGGTCCATTAGAACATCTCCTGTTGACTGGATCCTCTAAACAAAACAGAAAATGTGTGTTAGATGCTCATCAGCTGTGGTGGATCTGAACCAACTGAGGAAGCATCTTCTGCTCGTGGATACAGCAGGTGTGTGCTCAAAGACTTATTTTTGATCCCCACCTGTGGAGGTGGCAGGCCTCCAGCCCCCTCGGGACACACAGGGAGCATGGTGAGTTTTTTGGGTGTGCTGCACTGACACTCTGGAGACAGTTTGAGAGGAGTCCACTTTGGGTTCTCTAGCATCTCTATGAGTGCAGGGTTGACCAAAGGCATCTCCCACTCTGTAGTGATGTTATTACAAGGAAAATCCCTTTCGAGATACATAAAAACATCAGAACAATGCTGTGAAACAAAATAGTCCTGCAAAATGTCTAGAAGTGTTTTATATCAGATGTGTGACGGATACTTACTCTAGAGGTTCGTCCACCATGCAGCGAGTCCCAAAACCAGGTTTGTCCAGCAAAACCTCACCCAAGTGTCTCATGTCAGGATCTGTGGGGCGCTCATTGCTGCAAAGCACAACATGAATTTTTATGCTAATTTATTTCAGCTGTTTGATTAAACATTTACCCGTGACTGTACTATGACATGACACAGTCCAACCTGAAGAAGGTGTACTGTCGTCCATACATCCATGGACTGAGGGTCAGACTGGGATACTCTCCAAACGGTGGAACTATCAGAGTAAACATCAGCACCAGGAAGACAAAGCTGGCTGGAAGCAGAACCTACCAGACACAAAAACACAACTGCAATTTAAAAAGCTGATTTTGACAAAAAAATTATGTTTTTATTGTAAAACACAGAAAATAAACCTGAGCAATGAAGTCTTTGAAGGAGCGTGTGGCGTGATGCCATCTCTTAATCAGCAGAGCAAAAAACTGTTGGGTGATCAGACACAAGCCTCGGACCTGGTAGGATCCTCGTCCTGCACTGCCTTCTGGGATATCGCCTGGACCATTAGACTCTGGAACAAGAACCAGCGACAGGTTAGTCCAGAATAACATCAACCAGTGTTGTTATATAAACTATTAAATACCAGCCAAGTGCATAAAAATCTACAGATAGCTAATTAAAGCTATTATCCAGCAATATCCTAACAGTTAAAGCTGGTTTTTAAGCACTCTAAATTAGCTGGTGTCAGGATAAACGGCTCAATAACCCTAACCCTCTTAAACACGTTTAATAAATAAACATTATAATAGTTTCATACACCAAACTAAATGCTGGTTACATAGATTTTTGTCTTGATAAAATGTGTGGCTTTAAGCATGCTTATTAGCTAGCGGTTAGTTTTCTCTGTTAAGATGTGAAAATTAAATGACTCGCTCATTTAAGATTTATGTATACAAGATATAAAACTAGATGATCAGAGTTCTGAGGTTGTTTTGTACTTTTCTGCTTTTGAACCTCTGAATGGGCCTTTATTGAATAAGGAACTGGAACATTGTGTTTGTCCCACAACAGTTCCTCCGAGCTGTGAGCTGGTAGCCGCTGTCACCTTTCTGTGCGTCCACATCAACAGCCCCTCTGTTGAATCCACAGAGACTGGCTGGAGAAATCTGTTGCAACGTTTTCTTCTCTGAGAGTTCAAAATGGACAGAAAAGTCAACTAAGGAAAAAAATAAGCTACAAACACAAGTTCTGACATGAAAACACACACACACAGATGGAAGAAACTTATAGAAGTTCAACAACAACAAAAAAAACCGTTTTTATACCTTGGGCACATTTGATGTTGGCTGCGGTCCCATCTGCGGTGACCTTCAGAAAAATCTAAAAGAAAATGAATTGTTGTAAGACCAAAGAATTAACGTACCCTCTAAATCAGCCTTTCTCAAATGGGGGTACGCGTACCCCTGGGGGTACGTAAAGAAACTCCAGGGGGTACATCAGAGAAGCAGACTGTGTCTAAAAAAGAGCTTGATCACAGCAGTTGCCTCCGTGCCACCAAGGATGAAAAAGATCCTCAGTGAAGCACAAGCCCAAGTGTCTCACTAAAAAGTCTGTAAAATCACTCCGATCAGTGCAGTAATGTTAAGATTTCAGTCTTCTTTTTGATTTTTAAAAATATATTTTGAGATTTACATTTGTTTTTAGCAATTGTTATTTAAAATGACGTTGATGATTTCTTTTAGAGAACAGATATACTATGATCCCAAAAGAGAACACTTTATGTTGACATGCTTTTTATCAGCACAAATCTTTAATTATAATTAGCTTAATCATTTCTTTGGCCTGTATTTGATATATTTTTTTTAAATATTTTTAGTTATATATATTTTTTTCCAAATAGTTCAAGAGATACTACAAAAAATGTGCAGTGTTTTGCACATTTATGGATTTTTCAATGGGTAATCTTATGGTTTTAAATAGTTTTATGGTGACTGTTTTCAATTAATTAATTAGAATCACATTTTAGTGATGAAAAATATTTCCAATACATTTAGTTATGGAGTATTAACATTTAAAATATTCAAAATAGCTTTTTTTCCCCAAATGGTTGAATTTTGTACTTGTTTATCAGTTTCAAAGTTTAATAAATCAGTCACTGAAGGCACCTATTTAAGGTCTTGTATTTTACAACCAAAAATAGCATAGCATAGCATAGTTTATTTATATAGCACATTTAAAATGCAGCATGGGAGCTGCCCAAAGTGCTGCACAGGCTAAAACAAAACACACCCATTACAAGGAGCTAAAACAAAGGATAAAAATCTCAATCAAAAGCAGAGAAAACATGATGAATACTAAGAGCACATTAAAACAATGACACAATAAAACACTGAAACGAGTCACTGTCTAAAAGCCAAAGTGTAAAAGTGGGTCTTTAAACGAGATTTAAAAACCGCCAGAGATGGAGCCTGCCGAACTCCAATGGGCAGTGAGTTCCATAGCTTTGGGGCAGCATGGCCAAATGCTCGATCCCCCCGCGATTTGAGTCTCATCCGCGGCGTGTGCAGCAGCAAAAGGTCAGCCAACCTCAACGAGCGCGTGGGCACATATGGAGTGAGAAGGGCAGAGAGGTAGGAAGGTGCCAGGTCATTGAGTGCTTTAAAAACAAAAGTCAGTAACTTAAACTGCACTCTGAAAATGACAGGGAGCCAGTGAAGATGTTCCAGGACAGGGGTAATGTGGCTACGTCGGTGTGTACCCGTCAAGAACCTGGCAGCAGCATTCTGAACAACCTGCAGCCGATTCAGGGCAGAGTCCGGAACACCAATGAGGAGGGCGTTTGCATAGTCCAGGTGAGAGGTAATGAATGCATGGATGACTGACTCCAAATGCCTCCGTTTCAGGATTCGTCTGAGGTGAGTAAGGCGGCGAAGCTGATAAAAACAAGACCTCACTACAGAGTTTATCTGTGGGGCCATTGTGAGTCCAGCATCCAGCTTGACCCCGAGACTCGTCACACACTGTTTGGGGTTAAGGGTTAAAAGGTCACAAACAGGGTGAGAGCCATGGTGGTTGCGGGGGCCAAAACCAATAAACTCAGACTTCTTTTCATTCAGTTTTAAGAAGTTGGATGCCAGCCAGCCCTTCACGTCATCCATACATGCAGCCAATTTCGAGCCCGCATTCTTCTCATCCATTTCCACGTATAGCTGACAGTCATCTGCGTAGATGTGGTAGCTCAGGCCATGCTGATTCAGGATATTGCCCAGAGGCAGAAGGTAGATTGAAAACAGCAATTGCCCAAGAACGGAACCTTGCGGCACCCCCCAAGGCAGTGGAAGACTGGAGGATGCACAGTCACCAATCTGTACAGAGATGGTACAAAAATGTTTTTGCGCTGATTAGGGGTACTTGGCTGAAAAAAAATTTCACGGGGGTACATCAGTGAAAAAAGGTTGAGTACCACTGCTCTAAATGATACATGAATAGTCTTTTGTCCATCCATTTTCATCCGTCTGTTCGGAGTCAGGCCACGGGGGCAGCAGCCTAAGTCGAGAGACCCAGACTCCCCAGCCACTTGGGCCAGCTCCTCCGGGGGAATCCCAAGGTCTTCCCTGGCCAAGTGAGAGACATAGTGCCTCCAGCGTGTCCTGGGTCTACCTTTAGGACTCCAACCGGTTGGAAGTGCCCGGAAAACCTCACCAGGGAGGCGTCCAGGAGGCATCCTGACCAGATGCCCGAGCCACCTAAAACTGACTCCAAACCCCTCCTGGATGACTGAGCTTTTCACCTTGTCTCTAAGGGAGAGCTCAGCCACTCTGTGGAGAAAACTCATTTTGGCCGCTTGCATCCGCAATCTCGTTCTTTCAGTCACTACCCAAAGCTCGTGACCATAGGTGAGGGTGGAAACGTAGATCGACCGGTAAATCGAGAGCTTTGTCTTCTGGCTCAGCTCTCTCTTCACCACCACAGACGGGTACAACGCCCGCATCGCTGCAGATGCAGCATCAATCCGCCTGTTGATCTCACGCTCCATCTTTCTCTCACTCGTGAACAAGACCCTGAGATACTTAAACTCCTCCACTTGAGGCGGGACCTCGTCCCTGACCCGGAGAAGGCATTCCACCCTTTTTCGACTCAAGACCATGTCCACACTGATGTAATGCATTAAGTACTTGTTTCAGATTGTAAGTTCTGCACCTTCATTCAGGGTCTTCATGTACACTCAGTGTCCACTTTATTAGGTACTGCTAATTAACACCAAATAGGGTCGCAGCTCAGTTAGGCCTCTAGGTGAAGGAGACTTGCTGAAACTGAGCATCAGTACTGAGAAGTGAGGAGATTTAGAACGACTGAAACTAACATGTTTGTTTGTGCCGGACAGGTCAAAGAGTATTTTAGAATTGCTGATCTGCTGGGATTTGAACCCACAACCATCTCTATGGTTTGTGGTGAAAAGTAAAAAAAATGAGAGAAATTTTCCTGTGAGCAAATCTTGTGTAGACAGAAATGACCTGTTGAAGACATCAGCAGCTCAGATCAGCACTGAATCCAACCAGCATCACTGCTTCAGATGAACTCCAGCAGCAGAAGAACGCACCCGGTGTCTCTCCTGTCAGCTAAGAACAGGAAACTGAGGCTACAATTCACCAGAGGAGATTGGAAAAACCTTTCCTGGTCTGATGAGTCTTTTGGTGTCACCAACATGAAGCATCATAGCTCCATCCTTCCTCGTAGCAACGCTTCAGGCTGCTGCTGGTGTAATGGATTGAAGAATACGTTCTTAGAACAGAGCCTGGTTCCTGTTACTGGTCGTGTCTGTCCCTTTATGACCACATGGACCCATCTTCTGATGCTACTTCCAGCAGGATGCTGCGCCATGTCTAAAAACTCCAATTATCTCTAACGCACCTCTCAAATGAACGTCATGGGTTTAAAGCCAACAAATCTGCAGCAATGGTGTAAGGCTATCATGTCATTATGAATGAACCCTTGGAGAAAAGTTTCCAACACCCTGATGAATCTAAATCTATGACATGAACGGTTTTGAAGAAATCCGTAACCAACAAACAGCTGGCTGTCCAAATCCTGAGAATCTGGTTTTCAAATGTAATTAAGGGTCATTACATGAATCCTTTTTCATTAGAATTGTTCCCACTCCTCCCATTTTGTGTCTGACACACCAAATTACAGTTAAGCACTATAATCCAATTTCATTTTTTTACTGTTTCCACACCTCCTCCAGTGAAGTGTCTGACACACCGAAGCTGCTGAGGCCGATGTCCACCAGGGTTTCCTCCAGTTCCCTGAAGAGGCCGGCGTAGGCTCTGGGCTGGAAGTTTTGGTTCGGCAGCAGAAATGTGAGCTCCTGTCCAATGGCCTTGACGAGACGAGCCTGTGGCACATGATGACGGACCAAGGCTGTGATGCTTTCCACATTACCTAGAGAAGGATGAAGGAAGGAGAATTTAAACATCATTCCATGCATATGTGCTACTGTTCTGAAGCTTACGTGCATTTCACGAGAACAATAAATAAAATAAAACTGCATCACTTTTGCTTTGGTCACAATACCTCCTTGAACACAAAGATCAAAGGTGTTTCTAGGTGTGTCAATAATGAGTAGATTAACTACAATCCAAAGGAAACTGTATCCAATTGTATTCATGGTGCTGAACGTGAAGAGACTAAAAACAGGTTCAGGGAGACTAACAACAATTTTGCATAGAACACAAAGGCTAACAGCATCAATAGTGATCTTACCGTCCAGTTGTCTATCTGAGGCTGGATTTTCTTCTTTGGTGGTTTTGACTTTAGAACACTTTGAACATTTGCAGGAGCAATCCTGTGTGCAATCACAGCTGGCCTGTAGAAGAAAATGACAGCAGGCTTAAAATGTGAACGTAAATATGAAACCAGTCATGTTAAAAGTCAATTCAATGTGAATTTGGCCCGTAACTGTGCTTGTATTCTATTAAAGAGAGCAGAGACTCTCTAAATGCAAAGGATCTGCACAGTGTTTCGTTTTTATACGTCCCTACCTTCAGTGTGTCGTGTTTCATTCGGCGGACAAGAGTGAGATAGATTCCAGCTCCAAAACAGTTCTTCAGGAAGATGGGAGACCCACAGCAGTAAAGGCGACCCTGGGAGATGATGGCGACCCGGTCACTCAGCAGGTCAGCCTCATCCATGTGGTGTGTGGACATGATCACTGTGCGTCCTGCAAAACCAGCATCAAAAGGGATTATCCATCCATCCATCCGTCCACTTTTGGCCACTTATCCGGGGCCAGGTCGCGGGGGCAGCAGCCCAAGCAGGGAGGCCCAGACTTCCCTCTCCCCAGCCACTTGGACCATCTCCTCCAGGATGATCCCAAGGCATTTCCTGGCCAGCTGAGAAACATAGTCTCTCCAGCGTGTCCTGGGTCTGCCTTTAGGTCTTCTCCCGGTTGAACGTGCCTGGAAAACCTCACCAGGGAGGCGTCCATGAGGAATCCTATTCAGATGCCCGAGCCACCTCAAGTGGCTCCTCTCGTTTTGGAGGCGCAGCGGATCTCCTCCGAGCCCCACCTGGATGACCGAGTTTCTCACTCTATCTCTAAGGGAGAGCACAGACTCCCTGCAGAGAGAACTCATTTCGGCCGCTTGTATCCAGGATCTCATTATTTCGGTCACTACCCAAAGCTCGTGACCAAAGGGGAGGGTTGGAACGTAGATCGACCGCTAAATCGAGAGCGTCGCCTTCTGCCTCAGCTCCCTCTTCACCACAACAGACCAGTACAACGCTGGCATCACTGCAGACGCAGCACCAGTCCGCCTGTTGAAAATGATTATATGAGCAGGAAACAAATCTTTGTGATCTATTAATAATGCTAGGCATTTCTTGAAGGGATAAATTTCACCTATATTGCAGAAATTTGAAATAAGGAGCCGGGAAACAAAGTTATAGTTATTTTTTGGTCAGATCTAGAAAGATCAGATCATGCAATTCCTAAAGTCCTAAACCAGTTAGACCTTAGAGTGCAGTCAAAACTTTCAGCCGCAATCAAATCAAATGTTAGCTCAGTATCTGTAAACTGGTTGAATAGTAGCTATGTTTTGTCTTTGTTAAGGTTTCAAAGCTTTCAAAGCAATTTTGAATTGGTCTATAAAACTGATGGAGTTAAATCCCAGTTTCCTTGAATCAAGTTAACTCCTAAAGCAGGGATTATATTCTGAAAATGTAATGTCAGCTTTTGCAGAAAGACATGGTTGACTCCAGTTGAGGACGATTAACACAATGAAAAAAAATCTAAAAGCCATTGAGTATGTGTCAGGGATGACCCTTGGCTACTTTTGCACCAAATCATTGCTCAGTATGTGTAAAACTGACAGGTTTATAGTTATTTTCCAGTTTGCTTATGTTGATAAGCTGTGTTGGTAATCTGGAATCAATCTGACTGGCCCAAGTGGCTGGGGAGAGGGAAGCCTGGGCCTCCCTGCTTAGGCTGCTGCCTCCGCAACCCCGGAGAAGTGGTTCATGACTTTTTGCTAACACACACACACACACACACACACACACACACACACACACACACACACACACACACACACACACACACACACACACAAACACACACACACACACAGGGTCCAGTGTCACACAAGGTTTTGAATATTTTACCGTAACAGAATTCCTCAAATGACTTTCACACTCGTTGTTTAAATAAACAAACATTTAAAGGATTTCTGCAGGGCCCTGGCGGTCAGCGTTACCTGCACGGTATTTGAGCAGTAGGTCCCAAATGGAGCGTCTGGAGTAAGGGTCCACTCCAGAGGTCGGCTCATCAAGGATCACTACTTTGGCACCACCAACAAAAGCCAGAGCAACTGATAACTTTCTCTGCATGCCCCCTGTATGAACACCACAATGTATCAATGGGATGTAAATAAGCGTGGTTAAGATGTGCTACATCTGTGCGTGCATTTATGTTCTAACTGACCTGAAAGATTCTGGATCAGCTCAGCCCTCTTGTGGGGCAGGCCCAGATCCTGCAGCATGTTCTCTACCTCCTCCTCAGCCTCGGCTATTGGACTGCCTTTCAGCAGCGAGTAGAAGAGAATATGCTCTGCCACGGTCATACTGAGAAATAAACCAGCAGTTCTCACCAATAAAGGCTGACGAGCATTTTTGATATAAATATATACATAACGTTAATTAGAAGTGAGAGGCGTTACAAACTGGTGAAAAAGGATGTTGTGCTGAGGACACATTCCCAGAGACATGCGGACGCTGTCCATGTCCGTGCGGATGTCTTTGTCATAAATGGTGGCTGTCCCTGAGGTGGGAGGAAACATTCCTGTCAAAATTGACCTGGAGAAAAGAGAACATCAATGTTTACACACATTCAATGTGTGTGTGTGTCCACTTACAATGAGGCATGCACCTAACCTACATGGTGGTGGTCTTTCCTGCTCCGTTGTGGCCCAGGAAGGCAGTAATCTGGCTCTCATAGAAGTTGATGGTGAGGTTATCTACAGCCGGTGTGGAAGAACTGCCAAACACTTTCACCAGGTTTTTGACACAAACTCCCTTCACCAGATCAGCTGGCTCAGCCTCAAAGAATAACTGCTCTGTAAGATGATTTAAAAGAATGCCAAGACCCAATCAGGAGAGCTAAGCAGTCTGCATTCACAAAGTCCAGGAAGTACAAACACAAACAGGGACACTGAGTTTCTGCATTTTGTCTCAGATAAGAAAGAATCACAATCCAGCTCAAAGATGTGTAACAAAATACAAACAATGAGGCACAACCCTCATACCGTCCTTCTGCTGTTCCTCTTGCTCAGTCTGGTTCTCCTTTTGGAGCATCTCACGCTCGTGGTGTTCACACGAGGGGGTCGCCTCCTCGGTTTTGTCGTGGACCTCCTCCGTGTTTTCCTCTTGGACTTTTTTCGGCAGCTCTCCTTGCGCCTTTTTTGACAGGTTATCAAAGCCATTTTTATTCATCTTGGCATTTCCTTTGAGAACAGAGCATGAATCAGCAGAGATCTTTAGTTTTATTACTGGCTTTAAAAAAAGAAGAGTACCTTCAGTTGGAGTAATACTATTCAGCCAATAGCAGGGCAGGAAGGGAAAGTAGAATGGACGACCAATGCCATACTGTCCTGGAATGACACGAAATCAAATCTAACACATTAGAAGGTCTTCACTGTTGTGTTTTCATGGAACCATTTGTTTTTCTGACACACCGACCTGGGAAGAGGTTGTCCAAGTACCAGGCCAGGACAGCATAGAGCACCGTGTCCAGACCCATCATGCAGATCGACGTGAGGAAGGAGAACTCATCTCCCTTCAGGGGACTAGTCTGGATGTTGTCCCACTGCAGACCCATACCCTGCTCCTCATATCGTGATAAATATTCTGCACCAAAGCCAAAAGCCACTTGGGATAGTAGACTCTAAGAGAAGATGTGGCACCGTCACTAGTACCAGTCATTCACCCCTCTGTAGTCTTTTAATAATAAAGACACCCACCACCATGATCTTCATGTCTTTGGTGATGTGTTCCTGCCAGGCAAAGCAGAAGATGTGTGGCAGGTAGAGCGTGAAGTAAATGATGCCACAGCAGGCTGCTGCCAGGTTAGCCTGATTGAAGAAGACGCTGAGGAGGAAGCACTGCATGATGGTAGCCATGGTGAAGGTGAGAAGGAAGAGGAAGAGGATGAAAGGGTTGCTGTAGTTCAGAACCCTGCCTCCCTAGAGATAAGAACAATCACTTAGCATTTGTGAAAATAAACAACCATGTTTGCATCATTTGGTTTGGATGAACTGTTGTTTTACAGGTTGCTTCCAGCAGAGGTCGCATCAGCCCACCTTGCTGTGATGCATAAGTCTGAGGTGCTGCTCTGTTAATCACTGACCAGCCTGTTCCAAATCCTGCAGGACGCTGACAGAATTCTCATGATCTCATGGTTTCCAAAGTTATTTCATTAATGATTTATAAGGAAAAGTATCCACTAAGTGAGCTATTAATATCAGCTCAGTTTTTCAGGGAAAATGTGTAATAATTGACAGCTAAATAGATTATTTTCTGACATTTACAGGCTCTCTAGAGGGTGTAGTTTGAACAGAGACAGAGACAATGAGCATGTGTCTCTAACACATCCTGTAATGGATCATGTGCCAACTTTTACCTGCCCAAACCTAGAGGCAATGACATGCTTTTTTGTGACTTCCTCACCATGATGATGGCTGTAAGAAGAGCTGTGCTGATGCCCATCATGAAAAAGCTGTCGATAAACCAGGCGGACCATAGGACGCTGTTGGTGACCCCCGTGGTCTTCAAGGTCTCCTTCAAACGAAGCTCTTTCTCCAGAACGATGCTCTTCACTATCATGGACACAGAGTAGACCCAGGCCAGGACCATGAAGATGGGGAAACAGCGATTCAGCATCAGCATGAAGCTAAAGAAATTGTGGAGGAAGACACATTATTGTCTCATGGAACCAGAAGTGTTTTGGCCTCAGCGGGTTCTGCAAAAACTTGTTCCCAGGTCCCACTTACAGATCATCTACATAACAGGGATAGGGCATCTGCTGCAGGTAAACACCTACAGGCCACTCCTTTCCTGTCTGAGTGCTGATGATCCCATGTTCAATGATGTCCTGAAGATAAGCAAAACCACCCCAGATGTAGCGGAGGTCATCCAAAGGATCTGCTCTGGGGCCTGGGTCCCAGTACCTATGAGTCACACACATAGAGTAAACATCTTTCATTGTTCTAATGAACACATTATTACCTCAGGAGCTTAAGTCTAACCTGTCTTTGACTTTATTGGTGCGCTCTACTGTATCAATGTCCATACGGATCTTAAATTTAACATGAGGCGGGACGCTGGTGCTCCAAGAGTGCATGTTCACAAAGACGAGGCCTGCCCAGAACTTGCCTTCCTCCAACAGGTCCAAAGCTCGCTGAGTAACTGCATCTTCATCAGGGAGAGCTATGAATTTATCAAGAATCAAACACTGGGAGATGGAAGATTCACAAGGGAGAGAAAAAAGTTTGACAGAATGTTATTTTCAGCATTATTACTTGATATATGCGTAAACTTTTAGATATTTAGAATTAAATCATTGTAGTGAAACCCCATGCAAACTGTTTTATTACTGCTATGAGGAGCTAAATGTAGTTGTAATTCGTTTGTGCATTACTGTCTGGTCCTTATGAACTTTTGATTTGTGTGCAAAATGAAAAATTCAGTGACATTTGTGTGGTATTTCTAAGTGGTTATTTCATTGTGAGCACCTGAGTAAAACAAGGTTTTCTTTAGAAGTTTTATTCTGGAATGTCTGTTTCTGCTCATTCATCTTGTGGAGCAATTCAAGCTTTTACGTTATTTTTTAAAACTCTGTCGGTGAAACAAGCAGACTGTCAGAAATGAATATCACAGTAACTCCACAAAGCGTGTAACTGTTCCCGGGATATTTTAGCCTGGATAAAAACACTGGACTGACTGACAAGCTGAGAAAAGCCCAGAAATACCATGGCCCAAGACTCAGACCCTCATTCATTTGCAGAAGTGTTTGTCTGTTTTCTGAAAAGCGTGTCTGATAAAGCCATTCACCAAAAGCTCATGCAAATAAGGAGGGCTGTGATCCAAAAGAAATCAGTCCAAAACAGCCATTTACCACAAGGGGCACAGACACCCTCCCAAACCCAAAACACACACAAACACAATTTGCTTTGCAAACACGGTTGTGTGACAAAAACAAAAGCCTCGATTCGCTTTGACAATTTCATGCTTAACGTGCCCAATAAATGATTGTCGTCTAAAAGACAAGCGCATCCTTCTGTTGGCTGAAGCTTTCACCTATGTGCGCTGACACCCCTACTGGGTGGTATGCATACGTAACACCAACATGAGCCAGCCAGCCATCACACTTTGTTGTCTTTGTTGTCTCTTTATAAAGGATAGTAGATGGACTGACAGCTGTATCTAATTGTCCCCAGTCGTTCCCACCTTCCCTGTCAAACTCAAGTGCTGTAAGCTTCAACTTGGGCAAAAAAAAAGTGCACCAGCCATTTACCCGTCCTAGTGCCGAGGTACACCCCATGCTGCCCCAACACGTTTCTCAGCCTCTGTAGGGAAAGAGGCAGTTCTACTGTTGTTTTAAATGCATTGACCTCTATGAATGACATAAAAACACTCCAAAAAAATGATACGCATTCTTCTTGGTTTGTTTTTAATCTCCACTCCATCACCAATAAACAAAATAGACAGAAAACTGCTTTGTAATTCTGGCTAATGCCCACCTGGACCTGGACAGGGCAGATTACCAAGCCAATGTCCTTGGTGTGCAGTGTTTGGCCCACCAGGGCGTTGAACTCAAAAAGGCCTGTGCCTAATTGGATTATTTCATGAATGAGCCTGTCCTAGAACTTCACATGTCAAGAGAAATAAAGTGGCAAAACAGTGCACGTTTGATTGTTAATGTCTTAAACGTGAAAAGGTAAGCCGTTTAAAATAATGACCCTGACACTTTGTATTCATCTGGAAATTCGGAGCCCCGCTTTTGGAAAGTAACCGTTCCAGCACCTGGTCAACACCTTTGTTAAGGTGGAACTTTTAGCATGAGGAGGAATAACTAAAGACATGGGCTGCGCACACATTCATGATCTACATCCTTCAGAGTAGGCAGACGCAGAATTTGGACGCAGTTTGGTGGAGCAGGTACTTCAAGTGTGTTTTGAGAGTTTAAAACAATTTAGATTAAAGTAGAAGTTTAAACTCAGTAAAAAAATGTATGACCATTATTTGCTTGTTAATGTCTCATTTATAGTTTTTTCTAATGTCACCATAAATGGTAGCAAGCATGGGTTTACAGGAACAGAAACCAGAAGATTAAGACATTGTTCAGAGATTTGCTAGAATACCAAATCAAAGTCTTTGCTGCAGTGCAAAAAATAAAAAGAAACACATCACTTTCCACACGCACACGCTCATAACTGTCGACGCCGGTGTTATGTCGATATCTGTTCCCCCCCTCGAGATCGGTTTCTTTCTCACCCAGCTGCAAGTGGAAACGACCCAATCACAAAATATAACCTCACCCTAACCCTTACCCAAAACGTAACCACCCTGGCACCAAAAAATTAGGTTTGCGTAATATCATTTTTGAAAATATTGTGTGTAGCACAATTTTTATGTTTGTTTCAGGGTTATGGTTAGGGTAGGGGTTGGGGTAAGGGTTAGGATACACGACACACATTTTTTGCGAGTGGATGGCTCAAACTTGCAGCTGGGTGCAAAAGAAACAGATCTCAAGGGGGGAACACATCGACGTAATACCGGCAAATTTGCGTGGCACTGCCACTACAGTGTGTCTAATAAATGCGCTTTTGTGCCACTTAGTGGTAATATTGCCACAACCGCCAGACTAGTGAATGCAGATTACGCCTTGGTGCAACAGAGGGACGTGTCATAATCATGTGGCTCCAGCCGGCAACTATGTTGAAAATGAAAGTAAAACGTGCTGCAAGCTTCACTTTTGTAAACAGAATCAGCTGAGATGATAAACTGGAGCTACGCAGAGCTCCAAGACCTTATCTATGTTAGTGGTGTACACTAGTGGTGTTGAAGATACAATGGTTTAATGACCTTAAATACTTTAAATGACACAATACTTTCTTAAAAGAGGTGTATTAAACCAGAATATTAGTGGAATGACCTTGGAAGAGCAGAGCATGCACGGAAGAACAACAATGTCAAAGAGCAGGAAGTATGTTGTAGGAAGAATGAGTAACAGTCCCTCTAAGGAACTTTTGGTTACAGACTGTGTTTAGGAGCTCTGATGATCCACCAGGGGGATGTTACCGATGATTACAGTCTGCCTTTCAAATGCTGAATAATACTTTTAAATAATTTTCTAAATTCATGATTTTTTTAATACACAGCGTTTTGAGAGTAATATCAGCCATCTTTGAGTAAAAGCTACTCACACGCCCATATTGATTGAGCATTCGAATGATCCGGTCAGCGAGACTGAAGACGTCTCGCCAGTCAAAATCAGGCATGTCGTCCTGACGCTCCTCCGGCATGCCGCCGTGCAGGAAGTTGAGAATGTGTTTGGAGGAGAACGGCGCCTCTTCCAGACTCCTGTCAATGAAATCCATCACAGATGGATTGCGGATAGTGTCCTGAAATAAAAGGAAGTAAGCTTGTGATGATCGTTTAGCTCTTTTGTTGTTAAACCTTATGATAAATATTCAGTTAAATTCAAAAATTCTTTATTAATCCCAGAGGGAAATTGATTGCTGTAGTAGCTCAGAATAATTATAATAATAATCAAGTTGTCAAAGAGTTGTTGTATATTACAATACTGCACGAGCTATATAAGACAGGAAGTCAAGTAGAAACTAGAATTAACAATGTCTCATTTGTTTAGTGAAGAATAACTGATGGGGCCATTAGAGCAACACACAAACAACTTGTGCTCGTAATATGATGATGACAAAAAGGGTTATATTAAGGCAGCATAGGACAGTGTTACAGATGGAGGGGTATCTTTAGAGAGAAGATATAAGATAGGCTCAATTTTCAAGAAAAATTATTGAGAACCAGATAAAATGAGAAAAAAATCTTAGGATGAACAAACATGATTTATCGCCTCGTTCACAGGGACAATTGTTGGGCATTAAATGTCGTCTTCATGGCAATGGCAGGACGGATCATCTTTACCATATGCATCTCAAGTCTCACAAACTATTGGTACATATTGCAAGATGACCCAACAACTTTCTCATTCAGTCAAATTTTCTATTGACCCACCCGGATCATCTTGACTTGGACTCCATCTTGGAAAAAAGCCCAGATTTGTGGGGCTACTTCCTCCCAGGCCTTCCCCATCGTCCTCAGCCTCTCCAGCTCCTCAAATGTAACATTGGCCTAAAACAGAGACAAACACAAGGATGTGAGAAACACAAAACTTTTCTTCCAGATTCATCCAGCTTACAGGAAAACGGAGCGGACACCCATTCCAAACAAGAAGACAAACACACACATACAGTCATGTGTCTCCTAATCTCCTGCTACATACCATTCCCACATCAAAATCTGCAAAACAAGCTTTGCAAGACCAACACACACTCATTCTCACACAGAGTTACCGCGAGCCTTTACAGATAACCTGCAACAAATACTTTCAGAGCCAAATTGTCAAATATTTACTGCACGCTTATCGCTCAAACCCTGGGATGTGTACAGTGCTTTGTGTGGCGCGTACCCAAGGCTGGCTGCTCCAGCATTCAGCCATGTGCAGTGGGGGATGAAAGCACTCAAGAGTACACCCAATTAAACGCCTTCCTCTTGTGTGTGTCTGATTTCGGGTGACAATGGGGACAATAGAGCCGGGGTGACAATGGAGGCCGTTGGTGACAACCGGCTGAATGCATTCAGTGAATCCTGAGGTTCCCACAAATGACAACTTCCTCGTTCCACAGGACAGTTCAAACTAGCAGGCAACAGAAGCGACGAGGGGAGCTGGTGGATTCCTTAAAGTGGTTTTATTAATGTGAAAATGAGCTAAGATGTAGGGTGTTGAAGGGTTAACTTCCTTTTAATAAAGATTTTGGACTAAACAACACAATAAAACACAGACAAAAGGAATGATTAAACTTTACAACTCTGATTAAATAAATCCTCGTGGATCATCATTCCACAACAGCAGTCACATAAGATAGCATGCATTGACACCGGTTCTCCCCTTGCAGTTTGTTCAAGTATTCTGATGCATGACATGAGAGGATAACAATAAAGCTTATAGATCCGTGTTTTCTTTTTTGTAAAGTAATGGATTTAGCCCATACTTTCCAAGTGCAATTAAGATTCCATCTGAGGGAACAGGAAAACAAAGGGGTCATTAAAAGGTTGGGTAGTCGCAAACATGAGGGTGTGAGCGTCTTTCTATGCATGATCACAGGCCTTTAAGGAAAGACTTTGGAGCCAGAGGGGTTGCATTGGAGCCACCACAGCCATCAGCCTCTGTCCTTCATTGAGACCAACCCAACCATGACTGCTGCCCTCCTCCTTTCCCTTCTTAAAAGGATTTGACAAACGCTTATCTACATAGATACAAAAGGCTGGACATTACATGAAGAAACCTGATCCCTTTTTCATTTTTTAAGCATTGTTCACAGCATCAGCAATAGTCTACTCCAAAGAAAAACAAAGATCTGGATAAGAAAGACCTCTGGGTGGTCATCTGTGTGAGATTATTCATTTAATTTTACCAACGACTTCAGATGTTTATCTAAATAATTTTCTTTTTCTCTGTGGCTAGAGACCTGTTTCTGCTTTATGTCCTACTTTTAATTCACAACATGCCCTATAGGTTAAAAAAATTGTAAGTCGCTTTGGGTAAAAGTGTCTGCTAAGCACATAAACATAAACATAATTCAAAATGATTCTTAGATTGCTCAGTTGTTCTGTTTTGCTTTTAGCCTGGCAAGCCATTCTGTAAATAAACGACTCATAGACAGAGCTCAGTCATGGGACAGAATCTATCATTGGTCATTCAAACTGTCTCACATCATTGCTTCACGGTGTTCCCCAGGGCTCGGTCCTTGGTCCTGTTTTGTTTCTTTTATATATTTGCCCTCTTGGGGAGATTATCAAAAGCTTTACTAATGTGTCTTACCATTTATATGCGGATGACATTCAACTGTACTGCTCTTTCAAGGACACAGAGTTTAACAAGCTAGCTGATCTACTTGATTGCATTGAGCGTATTAAGGACTGGCTAGCCAGTAACTGTCTTCAGTTGAACTCAAGCAAGACCGAAACACTGATCATTGCTCCTGAACAGAAAGTGTTTTTAATCAAACAACACCTCGGTTCCCTGAGCTCCTCAGTCCAGACCAGTCTCAGAAACCTTGGTGTTCTTTTTGAGCAATCCATGTCTTTGAACTCAAAACAATTAGGAAAGAACTGCTTTTATCATTTGCGAAACATTTCCAAATTGAGAGCTTTTACTTCAAAATCGGACTTGGAGATGATTATCCATGCTTTTATTTCTTCTCGTTTAGATTATTGTAATTCTATCTTTACTTCTTTTAACAAATCAGATGTCAGTCGTCTCCAGTTGGTCCAGAACGCTGCAGCAAGGCTTTTAACAGGAACCAATAGAAGGGCTCACATAACACCGGTTTTATCTTCTTTACATTGGCTACCAGTCAAGTTTAGAATTGATTTTAAAATTTTAGTTTTGACTTTTTGAGCTCTTAATGGAGAAGCTCCACAATATTTATCAGACCTTTTAATCCCTCACTCTTCTGGCCGCACTCTACGGTCCTCGGGTCAAAACCTACTGAAGGTCCCGAAGACCAGTTTTAAAACTAGAGGGGACCTAGCTGTTGCTCCCAGACTTTGGAACGCCCTGCCCTTGTTTCTTCGTGTGGCCGACTCGGTTGATTCTTTTAAAAAGCAGCTGAAGACACTTTTATTTAGACAAGCTTTTATGTAAGTTGACCTTGTGCTCCTGTCCTGTTTTGCCTTTTTATGTATGTTGTGAAGCACTTTGTGATTTTATCTGTGAAAAGTGCTATATAAATAAAGTTTTACTTACTTACTTACTCTACGTGCGATTGGACAGTGCTAGGACCAGTCAGAGCAACACCAATGTGACCTATTCATTGGTACAGAAATCAGTCAACGGGGCAGTCTACCATTCTCTGTCAAAGACGCAAATACACCCTTTCTTTAAAATAAAGGGCTGCCCCCAGCAGCATTCCAACGGGCCAATGTCAGTTCTCTATTGGGGTTTCAAACTGATAAAGTGCTGTGATTTATCCACAGTAGTGGGTCAATCACAGCACTCTATCTGCTTTGTGGGCTAATCAGGGTCCTCTATTCGTCTTGTGGGCGAGATGATGCAATGGAGTGGAACAAGATGGCGACAGCTCATTTGAAACAGCTTTTACATCAATTTTGGACTATATGGACTTGGGCAAATTCAAAATGCTCCATAACAGACATTTTAGTAAAAATCTGAACTTAAAAATTTAAGGCAGTGTTGATCTACATGAACAACCAACTTGAGTCATACATCATTTTAGAAATGCCAGGGCCACACAAAATCCCTCTGAGTGCTGCAAATGGCCCCTGAGCCACACTTTGGACATGCCTGCTGTAAGGTTTGGTACAGCGCATATTAAATCCAGTCCAATGTCCTGCATGTTTTAGATGTTTTCTCAATTCTTCAGCGTTTCAAGTTCTACAGAGGCTTTTTAAAGGCCTGATGTATTTGATGAAGCAGTGAAACGACTAAAACATGCAGGACAGTGGCCTTTGAGGACAGGATTTGATAACCATTGTTAGGAAGTGAAGTTACATTTGACTTCCAATCAGTGTAAGTATCTAGTAGCTCACATTTCGTATGATCTGCTGGGCGGCTAGTGAGTCTGGAGCGTAGAGAATTCGTCCCATCAGCATCGGCTTGACAGAGTTCCAAACGATCCTGGTGGCGGAATTGGACTCCATTTCTTTCATCAGATCATTACAGAAAGGAGCTGTGAGAAATAAAGATTAATATGATCACAAAATAGGTCAAGTAAGATAGTGAAGAGGCAAATCAAGTGGACTGTTCCAACAAAATAATTAATTTTCCGAACCCTAACTTTACCATTCCAAATGATGTGTTAGTTTTGGGACGTCTTACATATTATGAGCTGAAATTATACATTTGTTTGCATGTGTCCAGTGTCACTTCTACTAAACCTTTTAATCATTTATTAGGTGATCTTCTGATAAATGGTCCTAATGAAGAGATTCAGGTTCAACTCACTGGTACTGTTGTCGTACATGTAGATGCCTCTAGCGCCACCGCTGCCAATACCCAGAAAGGCTTTGTAGTTATTGTCCTCATACCAGTTAAAGGAGGTGACCCGGGAGAACGCTCCCTCTGTGTAGCCACAGATCAGGCTGGAGGCAGCAGCCATCATCTCCCTGAAGGACAGATTCCTCTGGAAGAGAGGAGTTATCACCTGGAGGAGCTCCCTGGAGCTACTCCTGTGGAATAACTGGGAGGAGAGCAAAAGAGAAAAGAAGATGAGTCTTTAGATTTCATGTTTAATAAGAGTGTTGTCATTTTCTGCCAAACCACTTTTTGAGTCTGAATGAATCTGACGAAATACGTTGTTAAATTTTTGGACGATAACCTGCACTCTAAATAATTTATAGATGTTTCCTGTCTGATTCATGGGAAAAGAGCTGACTGATTCATTTACATCTTCCGCTTCAAGAGAAACATGTCTGCAGTTCTGATAACTATCTGACCAACAGGATGTCAGGATGTCAACGACAATTAATGTCTCGTGCAAACAAGAACACTCCAAAACAAAATCCTTTATGCACTCCTTACAGTGGGGAAAGAGTGTAGATGCGTGTTTTTTCTGTGATAAAATGCAGTGGCGCTGACAAAAGTTATTCTAAAAAAGAAAACATGCTTTGGGATCGTCCAATAATGAGTTCTGCATCATTCTGATGGCAAATAGACCAACTCTGGATTTAGCCTTCCAAACATGCACTTTAAATTGTCCCCTAGTGTCTGTTTGTGTAAAAACTCAGGCAAGCGGACGCAACTGTTTCCTGTTAGCTAAAAATAGGAAGCAGTGAACATTTGAATGGAAGCTACTGCGTGCACACACACACACACACACACACACACACACACACACACACACACACACACACACACACCGTCTCTTTACCTCTTGTAGTTTGTCTGAAGCAGCAGAGACAACTCGGACCCAGAAGTGAATGTCGATGCCATCAGAGTAATTGTCCAGAACTCGAGGGAGCTAACGAGAAACACAAATTTGGGTTAAATACATTATTCTCGTGTTACTGTTGCATAACTAAGTTAACTTTTTTTCATTCATTTATTTCATTCAAAATAAAAACAAAAACCATATAAACAAGATATACATAACAAAAAAAAATCTAATTTGAACGAAAAGGAGCAGAATGAAGAAAAACATCTATTTCTGCCCCCTTTTCCAGAAGAAATAATCTACCTCTATACAATTTCCATTTGTCAGACACACATAGATTCATTTTGAACTTTTTCCTGTTCATAACTCCAGAGTGATCATGATCATTGATTTAATTAACATTTGCATAAAATTAGTACACTCAATTTGGTACATTTTTGAATCTATTGAATGTGTAACGGGCAGAACTTGAGCACCCTTGAGGACACCAAGACACAGTAAGGCACTTTAAAAGTCTTTATTAGCCAGGAGCTAAGACGTGGCGTCACCCATTAAGGGCGAGGCTAGAGACAGAGACGGTGAACAGGCGAGGGTCGTGGAGGCAGGCAGAGTTCTTGGCAAGGGTCAGGCGTGGAAACAAGGTCAGGAGGTTGTGATCAGGCAGGATGAAAAAGGCTGGAAGATTTACTGGCGTGGGAATTCAATAATCTGGCACTGAATGGTTGGATGGCTGGTTCTTAAGTAGCAGGGGAAGCAGGTGTGTGTGATGAGCTGAGGAGTCAGGAGCAGGTGAAGCGGATGAAGCTGATGAGATGCAGGCTGGGGTTGCTGTGGAAACAGGGTTTGACTAGGGCTTGATGAGAGGACCAGGTGTGAAGCATGACGGCTGATGAGATGAATAATGGTGCAAGGAGGTCAGGGCATGGCAGGATCATGACAGAATGGCAGAGTTTTTTTTTTATTTCCCTTTTAAGGTTATTCCATAATTTAACACCATTTACAGATGTATTCCTTTCCTTAATTTTAGTTCTAAATCTAGGTTTTGCAAACACATCAGTTTCTTTCAGCATGTAATTACTAGTTCTCTTTTCAAATATCCCCTGAATGTTTGTTGGCAGAGTACCTAAACTGGCTTTATACGTGGTTTGTATGATTTTCCAGTCTTTTAAATCATGAAATTTCAGTCATTCATATTTCATAAACAATGGGTTCGATGGATCTCTACAGCCACTGTAATTGATGATTCTCAGAGCTCTTTACTGTAAAATTATTAAGGGTTGTGTATAGTTTTTGCATGTTGCTCCCCAGATTTCTACACAATAATTCAGGTAAGGAACAATCAGTGACTTGTACGATGCCAACAAACCATTAGTCAGTAAAAACTTGACTCTATGTAATACTCCTAAGGATATGGCAATTTTACCTTTTATATGTAACTAATATGGGATTTCCATGACAAGTCTTCATCAATAAGAACTCCAAGAAATTTAGTTTATTTTACTTTTTGAATTGCAATCCCATCTATTTCCAGTGGCACATCGCTGTTCTTTTTATCATTTAACAGTATGAAATTTGTTTTATTAAGATTCAGTGTCAATCGATTTATATCAAACCGGTTTTTAATTTTAATCAGTTCATCATTTATCACTTTAGCCACCTCCTCAATATTTGATCCTGAGTAAAACAGTGTTGTATCATCTGCAAACAGAATGGTACCGAGTGTCTTAGATACATTTACCAAGTCGTTAATAAACAAAATGAACAGTTTTGGTCCGAGGACCGACCCTTGTGGCACTCCACAATTAATATCACATAGTTTTGATTTATGGTCCTTTATCTGAACAAACTGTTTCCTTTTTTCTAAATAAGTTTTAACCCATTGATGAGCCACACCTCTTATTCCATACTGACTTAATTTTCGACGTAACCTTAAGTGATCAATGACGTCAAATTTTTTTTTCAAATAAATAAAAACACTAAGTTAAAGCTTTTTTTTAATATGAAATTTCTGTAATTCTTATAAAACTAACATATTTTAAATAAAAACTGTGGAAAGTTGATTGTGAGTATCCCAAAGAGAACAAATAAATATTCAATCCCATAGTCATCATCACACACTGGTGAAATTACACACATCTCCACATGTGACCCACATCTGGAGCGGTGAGTTGCAGCTGTGGCTGGGCTCGGGAACTCTTTGGTGTTTTATGTTTATTCATTTCGCAGACGCTTTTATCCAAAACGACGTACAAGTTTTTTTTTTTTTTTTTTTTTTTTTAATAACCTGTAGGGCATGTTGTGATGTGTGGGGGAAACCGGAGTACCCGGAGGAAACCCACGCATGCATGGGGAGAACACGCAACTCCACGCAGAAAGGCGAGTTTTGAACCTGCGACCTTCGTGCTGCGATGCAACAGTGCTAACCACTGTGCCACCATGCAGTTTTTTTAGAATCAAATATAAATATATCAACCTAAATATGTTCAATTATAAATACTGACATCTAAATATAAACTTTATGATTTTGAATAAAATCGTTAGCCAGCTTAAAAAGTCAGACTGCTGTGAAAAAGGAAGTGGCTTACCAAAATAAAAGCAGGACAAAAAGATCCCCATATAGCATCTCTGGTAGATTTATTAAGCCTTCATGAATTATTTATAATTGTGTAGGAAAAACCCAGACAGAACTCTGATAAAAGACCCATGGTTAAAGGTCATTTTAAATTTGACTTCTGTGCAACATAGAAGGCTGTTTTTAAAACTGCATAGTTAGGCTAGTTCAGTACAAAGTTAATCAATAAACAATTAGCTGTGGAAACATCTGGAAAAATGACATCTGTTTTTTTTTTCTTTTTGCTTTCCGCTGTCTTGAGCACTGCTTCGGTTTTCCCAAGAAAGCTTCCAGAAAGCCCACAAGACAATAAGATAAAGCTTCAGGAAGCTGCATGAAGCTAAGACACTCTGTTTTTTGTCGGAAACATCCTTCCTCTTTGTTATCTCCCAGTCCGGCTGGGAAACTTCTTACATCCAATAACAATATTCAGCGCCACACACTAGTCAGCAGCTGCAGCCGATGACACCAAACATTTAGAAGCATAACAAAAGGAGATGTGATGCGGAGAGGTAAAGAAGCTTTTCACTGCTTCTGAACAGACATGGTCAGATATACCAAGGCCTTCCGGCACAGCTCCACGGTTCTGTGCCTCGATGAAGATGAGGCAGGCGTCGTTTTTCTTTGGCAACTCGTTACTAAACATGTCACACTTAGCCAATATTAGGAAGGGACCATCTGTCTGCTCAGCTAATGTTTACAGCTTATTGGAATTATCTGTGGTTCTTTTAGCTGCTGCACCTTTTTCAGCCATTTGTACAAATTGTGTCTCTTTTTATCCAGACCATGTGGGTTTGAATGTTAAAATATTAAATGGTATGTATATTTATACTTTGATAAACACATTTTCGATTTTTACATGACAGGAACATAATGCCATGTTTACTTGAACTGCATTTCCTTGGAAAAACATCTGCTCCACCCTGTGAGTCACAGTCCTTAGAAAAATAAAACCAGCTGTGTATTCATTGTGTCAGCTGACTCTAAAACATGTGGTGTGTTCCAGAAAACTATGTTAGCTTGTAAAGTTTTCTCACGATGTGATATGGAGATTAAAAAAACGTAAATTGTTTTTGCACATAAAAAGCAATTTGTGGGATTTTTACATTGTGTGTGAATGGATATTTTAGCTTCGGAGTTTCTTAGAAATCAGTTTTTTAGGGCACCGTGCTATAAGTTAAGGTTAATTCAATCTCAACCTGGTGTGCTATTTGGAATAAAGCTAAAATATAAAGTCAAATTAAGCTTTGAAGTCTAAGAATAGATCAAAACGTACCAGTCGGAAAAGTTTGAAAAAGTCAACATTGGCGTAGAATTTGTCCTCGATTATCTGCAGGCGCTGTGGGGTCAGGATGCACATGGCGTTGCGGACGGCGTAAAGTCCTCTGAGGCTTGAGAAGATGAGGAATCGCTCTAGGAGGTTGAGGCTGCAGGCAATGTCCTTCAGGTGCAAGTCTGGGACACCGAAAGCAAACTGGAAACCAGCAGGCAAGAGACAGAAGTGTCTGTAAACTGTGTCACACACAGACGATGTGGATGTTGCCTTTGGGCAGAAGTATGTGAGAGAGCTTCCTTGCAGTCAACAGCATCAGCTTCATTGTGACATTCTATCTCTTTGTACCAGTCTACACAGCTTTTGTAAATTTCAGTTTTCTGAACATCTGAATTCCTGGTGTGAAATTTCTCATTCAAGTGGAAAGAAGAGCCATTTTTATCTTTCTGCAGCATAACTCAGAACTATGTTACTGTTTTTTTATTTCTCCTTTGTAATGTCATGATAAGTTAGGAGCCTAAGGCCTGTCTGCTTATGCAGCTTTGCCCTCTAAAACTTCCCTCATTCAGTTCAGTTTATTTATATAGTGCCAAAGCACAAAAACAGTTGTTTGAAGGCACTTCATAGATTAAACAATCCAATTGAAACTTCTTCAATCAATCATCAATCAATCAATCAATCTCTTTATTTGTTGTAGAGTGCCTTCCACTGCTTCTACGGAAGCCCAAGGTGCTGAACATAGCATAAATTAAAATAAAAACAGAGTGATAAAAAGTCCTAAAAACCACATAAAAAAGGCAGGATAGAATATATATTCATATATATATATAAACATAAAACCAGGTCACATAAAAGTCAAATGATAAAAATGAGTCTTCAAGTGACTCTTGAAGACATGGAGTGAGGGTGACTGTTTGATGCTGAGTGGCAACTCATTCCAGAGGAATGGAGCCAAGACCCGGGAAAGCCCGATCTCCTCTAAATCTGTACCGGGAGTGAGAAACAGTCAGTAGCTCCAGCTCAGCTGAGCGTAGAGATCGTGAAGGGTTGTGCCGTGGTAACAATGCTGCCAGGTACGGTGGAGCACCACCATATGGATCTTATCAGTGCACCGAGTTCAGTTCATTATGCCAGTAATTTAAAAGTTTCCTATTTAAGGAAACCCAGCAGATTGTATCGAGCCACTGACTAAATGTGTCAGCAACTTTACACAAATCTCCTTAATGCCATTAATAGTTTTCTGCTCCAAGAAACTCCAAAAGGGAATAGGCCATTGGGCTCAAGGACTTTGTGGATGTGGCATTTAGTATTAACTGTGCTCCATCTTCACACAATTTTCCCATTAAAGTCATCACTGCAGACGTTTGAGCTTAATATGAATAATTAGCAATCATCCTGGATCATGGCACTGAGATGATTGTCTCAGACTGAATGTGGTACTTATTTACTGTTGTATTATACGTGTGTGTGTGTGTGTGTGTGTGTGTGTGTGTGTGTGTGTGTGTGTGTGTGTGTGTGTGTGTGTGTGTGCGTGTGCGTGTGCGTGTGCGTTTGCGTGTGTGTGTGTGTGTGTGTGTGTGTGCGTGCGTGTGCGTGTGTGTGTGTGTGTGTGTGTGTGTGTGTGTGTGTGCGTGTGCGTGCGCGTGCGCGTGCGTGTGCGTGTGTGTGTGTGTGTGCGTGTGTGTGTGTGTGTGTGTGTGTGTGTGTGCGTGCTAATGTCTGAGTACCTGTTCAGGCCTGATCTGGGCATTAACTAAATGATACACCACAGACTCTGTCAGAGGAATGTCTCTCAGCAGGAATGACGTCAAGGTCTCATCGTCCTTCAGGATCGTCTCCACCTTCACTCCTCGACCTGCCAAAAGACACAGAGTCGAGTTTTGTTTGATTTTACTCATTTTCTTGGTACATCCATGTGCGGTTAAACTTCTGTTTAACTTGCAAAGAGGAAAAACTGGTTAAGGTGGAAAAATCTGGATTCCTATTAACACATATTCTGGACAAGTTGCCACAAACTGGCTTTCATTAGAGGAAGTGGAACACAGGAGGAAGAATTCCCAACTCTTCCAACTCCACACTGTAGCATTGTTTCCATTGGCCTGCCTGTGCTTGAAAGAAGTTTACTTTGCAAGACAAAGTGCGCTTTTGGCTTCTGTCCAGGTTCTGCCTTCGATGATCTTGCCTAGTGATGCATCCACAGGAAACAACAAATAATGTCAAACAAAGCAAGTGAGGATGTGAAAATAGAGAATGAGCTGAGTTTCAAAATCAAGATGGACTTTTTGGGGAATGAGGAATTCTGCACATATACATGTATTAAAATAACCACGTTAACAAAATCAAACACTTTTGGGGGGTTAAATGAGCAGCTGTGAGTCAAATTTGCCCATTGTTTGACCTTGTTCTCACAGCAATTCAGTTCACTTTCTCTGGAATCATGGGAACTTGAGAGGAATGTGAATCCATATCTCCTTTAGCTCTGTTAGTCATTCTACGTAGCTCTCCATGAGAAAAGCAGAACGACACAACGGTCCACATTCAGGAATGTTCTCGCTGTCATTCCACTCCTATCATGAACGGGTTTTTTTTTTTTCAGTGAGGAAATGAGGTAAAAAGGAGCGGCCCCCTTTAAGACAGGAGCAGTGTGTTGATATACTTATTGAGAGGTCAAAAGGTGGCTCATGAACAGCTACCTGTCTGTCAAACAAACATTCTAGTGGCAAAATAAGCAGCTTACTTTCCTAAACCTGTCTGCTATAATGGTGTTAAACTATCCAGACAGGCAGACAGGAAAGTGAGGTGAAACAAGGTCTGGGTTGACCCTAAGATCCTACGGTCTAATGCTATCTTATGTGTACAAAAGTTTAAAGATCACCTGACAGGAATAGACCTGCATTTAAAGACTTAGTGTAATTATGGAGGGAATGTGTTAAAACTTAAAACTACTAAAAAAAAGTTGCGGCAGTAACTTCAGTTTAGATTTCTGTTAACCTGAGAGAACTAAGTGTGTCACATAAGCAAACTTAACATCAGCCTCTATTAACTACTGGTATTCCTCAGGGGTCCTCACGTTTTCCATCATTGTAAATGACTCAGAACTAAATCCTGTATGTTTATGACATGATCATTTACAAAAGCCATAGAGCTTTTGTAAATGCTTGTCATTCACTACCACAATCTCTGATAAAACTGTAATTGACTATAATGTTGACTGTTAACAGACAACCAAACTTAGACCCAAAAGTGAATTCCCACGGTCATGGTAGCCAGAAAAGAAAGCTGTACAAAATGTCCTTTCTGTGTGCATTGTGGAGAATGGGCTCTGTAGATCGTGCAGCTTTGAGTTTGTAATGCATGCAGGATCACACATTCACCACTGCACACTCTATGTATATTTAGGGTGGAATAGAGATTGAAAATTCGCATGTTACTGTTTTTTTGGGTTTTTTTTGGCAAAGGTGTTATTTGAATACTTGTTTGAATCACATCACACTACCTCATAAGTCTGAACAGGTATTGCTGGTATGGTTCCAATTTTATTTCCCACCCTGCATGTATTCTAATTTTCATTTGCTAAAAAATATGTGAACTCGTCTTTATGTTGTTTCTTTTATTTTGAAGCACTGATCTCATTTGGACCTTCTGGACTACAAACAAGGGTAAATAAAAACACGTTAAAAATGAATGCGCAAAACAGCTTAAATTAGTCTTTTTTCATGGTTTTGCAGGATGTTGATGAAAGCCTTGACCACTGACCCGAGACCATTTCAGGATGACTGCGCAGCGTGTCCATAAAGTGACTCATAGCGTTCAGTTCCCTCCAGAGGCGACCGACCTGCAGAAACTCTGGGTCACTGAAAAGAAGCTCTTTGGCATCCGAGTAGAACCGTGCCAGTCTGGGGGGAGAGGTCAATGAAAGTTACCAGACTGTATCACAAAGGTATTTTATATTGCAGCTTTGCATTAATGTGTCTGGAGCATTACTCACTTTCTTTGAATTCTTTATTTAACTCTGTCTATTTTTCTAAGACTTACCGCTAAGTGGAAATGCTCCACCCCAGGTTTCAAACTATTCTTGTCTTGAAAATGCTTACATGGAATTGTTGTAGTTGGACACCAGGCCAGGAGATTCCCCGCGGGTGGGGAACTGAAAACAAGGATTGTTGGCATTGCAGAAGATTCCCTGTATCCACGGCAGGACACCAGCCGAGGGCATGGCCTTGTTAGGGAAGTGGCCTGAGGAAGAAGAGGTCCTCCTAAAACTTTGCTCAAGGGCACCTTTTCAAAACTTTTAAGGAACGAGGTGATCTTGTCTCACATTCGTGTTGACGATAGAGCGGGTTCACACTTCTGAGCCACATCAGTCCCATGAACAGAGTAGCAGGCCATACGATCTCCATGACGAAACGCACCTGAAAGAACGGCCAGCTTCATGAGGGGGAACTTTGTTCTATTGATTGTTGTCAGAGTGAGTTGAATGGGTTTAAATCCAGGGCTAGAGGTCTTTCACAAAGTTATGCCTATTTCACAGATTCTGTTTGCAGCCGAGTAAACTGTTGCATCCCGGAAAATGAGAAATGCTGAAACATGTATACAATATACACGCCTCCGCTTTAAAGGCTAGGTTATCCTGGGTTATTTATGTAGTTATGCTGCTATAGGCTTATGCTTTCTGAGGATATACTGACCACTTTCCACACTATGCTACTTTCTTCTACCACTACCCTTATTTAAGTGTTTTCTACCTAGAAAAGCTAAACTGGTGTTCTGCTGAGCTGTGGTAGCCTCCTGGAGGTGAGCATCAGCTGGCGCACTACTGCCAGCCGCTGAACATTCTCCCTCTTCCGATATTTGGAATGTGCTACAACTAGTTCACCTGTTGAATTACTTAGATTCACTCAGATAAAGACAATAAAGTTTGTTTTGTCAGGAAATAGAATCTCTACTAAGAAATTGTAATGTATGCAGTTATAGAAACACTACTTGGTATGTAGGTTGCATGCTGTCTTCTTAAACCCCCAGTGAGTCATGGCAAATGGGTCCGTTCTGTTGGAGGTTTCTTCCTGTTAAAAGAGAGTTTTTCTCTCCGCTGTCCCTGACACAAGTTAGTGACTTAATGCAATCTGCTGGGTTTCCTCAACTAGGAAACGTAACTAACTGGCATAGCGAACTGAGCTCAGTTGGAATGTCTACTTGATGAAGTGCCAAGAGATGACTCTTGTCATGATTTGGGGCTATCCAAATAAACTTAATAGAAGATGGTGTTTTACGGACTCATGACTTCCATCCAATTTGCCAAACTTGCTGGTCCAGCTTCCTCTTAAACAATAGAATATATTACCCTCTGCCTCCTGCGGATGGTCCAGTTCTTCCACAGCAGGAGCCTGACCTGTCCTCCTGACCTCATGCTGCCTCTTCTTCACCCCCACTGAGGCTGGCTCCAACCAACAAACCTGCATTCAACCAGACCATAATCATCTGCAGGGCCAGAGGAAGCCATCTTTTGTTTCACTCACTCGTAACTGGGAGAGAGCTGTGTTCATTACAGATCTGTGTGCCCATTTACGGAGTGAAAGCTCCATGTGAAAGCTAGCAATAGCTCAGTAATGAGGTTAATGAGCTCAAGACACTATAGCCGAGCTGTTACAGAATCTTCCTCTTTAAATATATATGCTGCCACCCTAATTAGTGGTTCGTGTCAGCAAAAACACGTTTTCCCCTTTTGCTGTAACATTTATTCAAGGATAACTTTTAAAAAGTGTCGTTGTTATACAACTTTACAGCTACCATCTTCCTACGAGTACGTAGACACAGTGGCTCTAAGTAACAATCTTCAACAAAGCAGCATGACTTACCTCAGCGGAACACCTGCCCTGTAGATTCACTCTCAATACATAAAAATGAATGACAGCACATCTTCCGGAGAGCTCCTTGTGGTTGCTAATGCAGCTTGTTTCCAGACCTTGTGAACAGTTAAGCCGATTGATTTAATCTACTTCGTCGGCGCTGGCCTGGGAGACGGCTCACGCCCTGCTTCCATTTCTCTCCCAACCACCATGAGACACCATCATCCAGTTATTAACAGTGCTTCATGTCAAATGTTTAGTCAGCAGAACATAGGAAATTAAAATTTACAATTTAAATTCAAAGTTCATCTAATAAAGCTCTGGGTAGCCGTTCCTCGCTCTTGTTTAGGTGTGTTGGTTTGACCAACATTATTACATCACTAGCCCTCCCACTGTCTTTATGGGTGACCTCGCGAGGAAAGTTGACCATTGAGCAGGGTTGATGGTTTATCCCTGGAGGTCCACGTGGCAGGGGTGAGGAGTGAGCACCACCTCAACTTTCCTCTCGGGGTCACCCATAAAGACAGTGGGAGGGTTGAAAATCCTCCACGAGTGTAAAAGGAAAATGTTAGTTGTGCAGTCAGAGCACATAATGCTTTGAAACTGGCCTAGTGGTATGAGTGTCTGTGCTGGGACTGAGAGATGGTGGGTTCAAAACCATGGTCCAGCCATACCAAGGACACTCAGCATAAAGGGCTTCCACTGGAGGGTTAAACCACCAAATGGTTCCTGAGTGTGACCATGTCTGCAGCTCACCACTCCTCCAGGGGATCGGTCAAATGTGGACAAAACTTTTCACCAGTGTGTGACGACTAACAGGACTTGAACTTTTACCAGAGTAACCTTCAGGGACAGGAGTCCGAGCAGAGGGTGATGCTTCAGCAGTGACCAAGCTTGCTCAACTTAGACCTGATGTTCTTTGTTAAGGAGATTTGGAAATCATTGTTATTTTTTTAAACATTTATTTCTGATCAGTAATAACAGTTTTGAACTATAGACTGTTAATTGTTGTGTCCTTGAGCAAGACACTAAACCCGCCTTGCCTGCTGGTGGTGGTCAGAGGGACCAGTGGCGCCATTTTTTCGATAGGCCTCACCTCCATCGGTGCGCCCCAGGGCAGCTGTAGCTACAACGTAGCTCATCATCACCAGAATGTGAACGTGTGGATGACTGATTAAAGTGTCTTGGGGGGTTGTAGAAGGTTAAGAAGGCGCTATACAAATACAGGTCATGTAAAATAGATCCTACCAATCAAATAAAGTCTAAATAAAATAACATCAAATGAAAGCTTGGGGGTTAAACCATGCAAACCTGTTAAAGTAACACCACAAACTAAAAAACAGTAAATCTCAATTAAAACCATTACAAATTGTGAAAGAACCAAGCAGACCTGTAATTATTTCATTTCCAGGTATGTTTAATAAGTTACAAAAAGGTGTCTATCGTGTACCTATTCACTTTTTACACTGAACTTACTAACACCGTGTTTACCTGGTGCCCTGCTGTGAAAAAAACAGATACCACTTAAATAAACGAAGCACTTGGTGTTACTTACAATAAACCTGTAAGATTTAGGTTACTGATGAGATATAAACAGAAACAGCTTTGGCTACGGAGACATATTCAGTGTTATATTAAAAACGTGTAAAAGCGATACCAGAGCAGACATCAGAGGCATTTATAAAAAAATATTTCAGACAAATTGACACTTTTCAGGTTCTGAATAATGAAACTACGTGGATGAATCTCCTGCCTGAACATCAGAAGAGACGTGCATTAACAGCGCACGTCCAAGGCCACCGTTTAGCTTTATTTACAAAACATTTTGATCAAAATGGTTAATCTTGTAACAGTTTAAACACTCTTACTCACAGCAGGTGGGACAACTCCAACAGGAGAGTGTTCATGTCAGCGCGAGAGCACAGAATTTCCTTCAGTGTCGTGGCTACGGTTTACACGCTAATATTACGACTCACGCCGAGTCTGGTTTTTTTTTTTTGGTATACACGCACATATATACAGTGAGTCTTTAACACATTATACAAAATACGGAGACAGAAAAACGTAATTGCACAGTTTTGTACATCGTGATGAGGTGCAGAGCTGCTTTAAAACTCTGCGACATTTTAAGTGCATCCTGTTTGCCGTCTGAGAACCAAACGTAGACGAACAAGTCCGGTTTTTCACTCACGTCCTTTGATCGCGCAGCTCCTCATTCTCTTTACAGTCTGAAGCTTCTTAGGCTTTTTACTAGAGTAAAATGGCACGCGTTAACCAGTTTGTGAATTAAACAAAATGAGCCTCTCTGTGTTCCACCTCTTGGAGGCGCCTGGGTCGTAGTCTCTGGTATACGGGTTTGGTCTGGTTTGGGCCCAGATCCTCAGGGCTGGAACTGGATGACTGACAAATGTCATCTTCCCGCTCAGCAGGAATGTCTTCCTCCAGAGGCTCATCTACCGACACCTCTATCTCGATCCCCAGCTCCTCTTCATCCTCCTCCTCATCTTCGTCCTCAGCACTGTTAGCTAACGCACAGTTCTGCAGCACTTTGGCTCTGCTCCCTGGTGGGGGCTTGTAGAAAGTTCCTGGAGGAGGCTGGAGAGTTCTGGGAGCTCGGAAAACAGTTGCAACTGTGTTGTACTTGGTTGAAAGGTCCTCCTTCTTTAAAGTTCTGCTGGGTCGCACTGCAACCGTGTAGGGTCTGTTGGGGTAGATGGGGCTGACGGCGCTCTTTGCATTTCCCAGGGAGAGGCAGGGTGGCACCGACGACGATAAGCAGCTGGAATCCACCGCCTCGCTCTCCGAGAGGGAACTGGACGCCTGTCTGGAGGCTCGGGAAGCCTCGTACTTGTACTGTTTGTCCCATGTCCTCCTTAGCGTCTGTGTGTCAATAAACGTATTCCGGTAATGTGTGCCAGCACGTGCTTTTGCGTTCTCCGTCTCGTCCGCCTCTTCGATGCACTGGTCACAGCCTCCTCCTCCTCCTCCTCCTCTCCCGCTGTCCTGTCCGTCGTTGTTCCGGGAGTTATTCTCGTCCACGCGTACTTGGTTTACAACCCGTTCAGCCGGCATGCTCACCGGTCGGGAACAGAGCCTGCTGCGTGGGTGTCGAAGCTGAACCCTGGTGATGGCGACATGCTGAGAGCGAAAAAGACCTTTCTCACTTGGCTTTGAGATCTCAGAAAGACTCGATGTTTTTATTCCATTTAGGGGTCCAGAGTCCACTTCGTCCGCTAAAACAGAAAGATCTTTAAAGTTAACTGTTAATTTGTTCGGCAGCATAGAATAGATGCTAAAAGTGAGGATTTATATAAAAAAGTTGCAATAACACTGACCAGGTTCAAAGTCACTTCCGTCGAGGTTTGGCATGGACTCCTGAACCTCAGCCAGCAGATGAGAAGAAGGAATTATGGAGGAATGTCTCTTGAACACCTTAGAGCTCTGCTGTGAGAAGAATGATGTTAGAAACAAAGCTTCAACTCATAATTTCACCTTAAACGGGAAACAAATGAGCTGGTTATTAAATGGATGCCATGCATTGAACAGGAACTGATGGGAGTATTCACCTCCTTGATGTCTCCCAGAGACTTGGAGTGGCGACTCAGCCGCTGCTCCTTCTCCTGCATGGTCAGGTGGGAGTCTACATCTGTAGGTGAGGTGCTGCCAACAGGGCTGGGGGGAGAGTCAAAGATCATCTGGTAGTGTCTGATCAGAAGCTCCACAATGAGAGCCTGGTAGGGGTAATCCACCAGGGAGGAGAGGGAGACTTCGGCGTCTGCATGCCTCGGTTTGATCAGTGTTGGGCCAAAGATGATGCCCAGGTTGCTGGCTGTCATCTTGTTCTCCTCTGAATGCTCTGTCACCCTGAGAAGAACAAGAAAAAACACAGTTATTAAAGACTGAGTCTGAGAAGTTCATGTTTTCATGTTCTGCAGCCCTCCATACCGGTGCAGATGCTCTATGATGAACTGCAGAGTCTTGTAATGAGCCGGAGGCAGATGTCGTAGCAGATCTTTGATTTTGAAAAGCACCCGGCTGAGCTGCACGCTGACCTGGGACGGCATCACAGAGCTTGGACTGAGCCGCGACGCCTCCAGCTCCTCCACGATGATGCTTTGGCTTTGTTTCGCCAAACCGACAAAGTCGTTATAGTAACGGAAGAGGATGAGTGGTTCTGGAAGCTGGAGAGAAGTTAATAAAAAGAAAAGATCAACCTAAATGTGGTTTATCTCTGGACATTGTGTGGGTTACACCTGATAAAAATAGATATGAATAAACAGTTTCATCAGAGAAAGAATACAAAAATATTTTCCTAACCAATAAAATCAAGGCAGTATTGTCAGGAAGCCGCCCACCTGTCTCAGGTAGAGTTTGAGAACATTGCTGATGTCATGGGGGTAAAGGTCAGACAGCTCCACCAGGTCCTTGCCATTCTCGAAGGCCTGGCACAGCTTCTCCACTCGAGACTTGGCTCCGTTGACACGGTAGATTCCCTTCAGAGCACAGAAACAAAATGCTTTCAGCACAGAAAACTCAGCTCTTCTCTCACTCACTATAGAGGCGCCGACGGCTGTGGAATATCAACGGGCAGCACAAAGGAACGGCACGGAACTGGTAAACTCTTTATTTTGACTTTTCAAAAGCAGCTTATGAGTATTCATTCGGTTCAAACATCAGACTAGCGGAACAAAGGTGAGAAACTCGTATCCTACACACTCAGAAATTAAAGTACAGAATTCAGGGTATCTGCAGGTTTAAGGGAGCCAAAATTAAGACTTTTAAAGACCTTTTTTTAAGGCCACTTTGACCAAATTTAAGCTATTTTTTAAAATTTCATTTAAGCTATAATTTCCAGCTATTGCCTGAAACCGGTGCTAACCACGTCGCGAATGTGGGATTAACCATCCAGTTACCATTAAACTTGTACTTCCCCATGGCGCAAGCTCCCACTAGCTTAACCAGCTAATGTGCTCATCTAAAAATAGCCCTCTTTCACAACCAACTGAATGTGTACAGTTCCGCTTATGAAAATATGATAAACATAAAATGCTGAACACTAACTAGAAATTCACGAAAATTTTATAGAAATAAAAATTTCTTGTTTATTGGGTCTTTGGTCATTTAAGACCTTTGGAAACTGTATTTAATGATTATTTGTAATTTTTAAGGATTTTTAAGGCCTTAAATTTGGAAAAGTAAATTTAAGACTTTTTAAGGACCCGCGGATACCCTGAGAATTGTACCTTTAGGGGTACAATTAGAGAGCACATTTGTACCCTTAATTTAAAGTACAAAAACACCCACAGAAGTACATTCAGAGAGACTGCTAACCAGGATGTGAACCTAGAACTTCCTACTTACAAGGCAACAGCACTAACCACTACACCACTGTGGAGCTTCACACACACATTAGAAAAGCATTTGTGATCCGATTTGTGATCTACTCTTCCAAAAGAAAATTCAGCCACACTGTCTCCTTTCAAAAATATTTAATTAGTTAGCACGTTATTTAAATGTATTGTTAATTTTTTTTTCATCCAACAAATAAGTTTACAATGATCTTCCAGTGCTTACAAAATGACGAACAGGGAAACTATGAAATCTATTTGCAGGTTGGTTTTTAGTGAAAGAGAATGTACCAGAAATTGAACCTTTTGAAAAAATTGTTGCAAATGTGTACTTTTTTACTACTAAGGAACTTATATGTACCTTTAAGACAACATAACAGGAACAGATAACATAAAGGGAACAGATAGATACCCTGAGGTCCAATATTAGTCCTTAGACTGAATAATGTCATTTTTGTCCCTTGGGGCACAACAACGTACCATTTACGTGCCCTTATTTTTGACAGTGTACATGAAGACATAAAAAATCACATTCTGGGACTATGTTGAGATGAAAATAAAATTCTTTTGCCTAATCAATGACATCAATCTGCCTTTCTCTAGCTATTATTAGACTTGTCAAACCAAGAATCTGAATCCTCCCATTAAACTGCTGATTGAATTTTACAGGTGGAATAAAAATACCTTCATGTTGAGCGCTCTGTTCTCGATTTCCGAAGTGCATTTGCGTATGATGAACGGGACGCCGTCCGGGCTGTTTTTGGCTGCCTGGATGAAGTCGATGCCGAACAGGTGAAGCCTTCCCTGGAGCTTCTTGTGACCACACTGAATGGCTAAAGTCTCCAGGCACTTCTTATGACAGGCCAGAGAACACTGCAGGCAACATAGAAACACATTTTCTAAACGGAGGGCAGAAAACAAACAGGAGATTCAAACTTTTAAGGTACAAAAATAAACTCTTTTTGACTTCCTTTATTGAGCATGTAGGTGGAATGGAACAAAAACACTCGCTGGCCTTTTTAAAAGAGGAAATGCGTAAATCTGCTGACACAAATAGAACCCTGATAACCATTTGTTGGGAGCTTTGGATAAAATCCAAAATGCCAACATGAAAACCAGCAGCGAGCCGAATTTCTTTACCAGCATTACATCATCTATTATTCCAGTAACCTCTCCGCTGCTGTCATGTGTGTGTATCTAATAAACATGGGCAGAAACGTGATCTAAAGTCAACAGAGGAGAAGGTTGCACAGGAATGATGGAAAGGACAAACAAAAGCTCTTCGGTTTCCTCCAACTGGAAGAAGTCTGGTCTCAGAGGAGAAGTTGTGGCCAGTTTTCCTTTTTCTTTTCTTCATTTTTAAAAGAAGAGAGGCGGCTTCTTTTCCTTTGATTTGGTTTTAATATTTTGGCTGCAGTGAGTTGTAAAGAAGCCGGAGTGCAACTTTGGCAACTTTAAAATGTTCAGAAGAGGAAGCGGTTACCTCCTCACACTCTGCTCCATGGAACACCACCAGGCTGTCACACTCTCTGCACTTGGAGGGCGCTCGAAGCTTCCTCAGCTTGTGGGTTTGAGCTGCTTTGGACATTTGGGTGTTTCTGAAAGGTCCTGGGGAGCTGGCGCTCTCTATTACCATCTCGCTTAAACCTTAAGAGCAAAAATAGAACGACACGGTCTAACAAATACATTTTACTGCTAATGAAACAAATAAAATCCTCATCTTATACAAGAAATGTAAGCAAAATTGTATTCTACTCACCATTATCCAAAGGAGACGTAGGCTCCCGGTCATCCAGGTCATCAGCAGACGACATGGTGCCCGTGGAAGGGGTTCTGGGTAATCTCCTCTTGAAGTCCCCTGCACAAAAAAGCAGAACACACATGTAGGACCACATCTTGGCACCAGCTCCGTTTCTGCTCGTCCTGACCTCAACGTTTAGAGAACTGAGTACAAGGCTAACAGATTTCACACACGTGGGCTTTCATCCCTGCTGCCGATGCAGGTGATTGTTGGTGATTCCCAGCTGTGCTGTCTGATCAAAGACAGGCCATATTTAAGCATGCTTGTTTCTAAACCACCTGACTGAACGGACTTACGGATTACCTCCTGCATTGATCACCCTCGGGCGGACAATCAAAGCAGACTTTCACCAATGACACCATTTAATGTCATGTAAACTGTTTAAACTACCAGCAAAGGCCCAATTCTGATCTGAGTCCTAAACAAGGACAAGAACATGATACTTAAAGCCTTTTAAAGGAGAATAAGGGCAGACATGGTGAGACTTTTAAAAATTCATAATAAAGTAAAAGTGTAATATTGGCCAAAGCTCTGGTGCAATTTTTAAAAAGTAATTAAAATAGCTTATAGGCCACTTTTTTCACCCTGATTTCAGCCCTGACAGTTCAGAAGATTCCTGTTAAAAAAAGGAAATGAACAAAACTACAAGTTATTTATGAGCTATAAATACAAATTACACAAAAATACTGTGAATCAGAAGTACACTGAGGGTACTGTCGCATAGCAAGAGGTGAAACACAAGACTCAACCAGTACAAATGTTTGTGTGTTTGAATGCATCAGAAGCCCCCTTCAGACAGGCCATGAAAAACGGAAATGTTCCGGAATCTGTCCGTAAGACCTTTCTGTCTGAATACAAACATCCGGATAACGTGTTCCGGAATTTATCCGGACGAAGCCCCTAGTAACAGGTCCGGACTTGTTACGGACAGGGTGGCTGCTTCAGACTGGTGAGGTAAAGTTCCGGACAAGAGGGAGGGGGAGGAGGAGGGGACCGGGGGACGCTGTGCGCACCTATATAGCCCGCTGCTGTAGCATGCGGTGAACCACAGCAGCTCGCCTCCTACGGTACCGCCCAGACGCGCGACGGAGCGCTTCACACCACTTCAGTGATTCCTTTAACCATTGAGCTTCATCATCCAGGTCTCTTATGTGTCTTCGTGTGCGCAGAATTATGCTTAAGCGCCTCGTGATTTTTATCTTGAGAGGCGCTATAGAAATGATATTTTCTTCTTCTTCTTCTTCTTATCATAAGTCCGATTCCCCCCACCCCACCCCACCCCCCGCCGCCGTCAGACATCTGGAACTTTTCCCTGCTGTGTGAACGCAGCCGAAAGGACAAGTTCCGGTACAAAAGTGGTGTGTCTGAAAACACAGTTCCGGTTAAAAACCGGATTGAATTGTCCGCAAATGTTCCAGAATGTCTGTCTGAAAAGGGCTTAAGTGTGATACTGTTGTGCAACATTAAACCAAAATAGTGTAGGGTCGCCAAGCTTGCTGGTTATGAAACAACATGCCAGTAAGTTGGGTGGAAATCAGGTTCAGGAAGGAAAATAACAGTTTACTGTCCCAAGGGCACCAAAGAAAACGATCTCTGCTGTATCTACGCCTGAAGGGAAATATACTCATTGGTGTGGAACGGTTTGTGGTGTTATACCTGGACTGGCTGTAGGTGAGTCCATGGACCGAGACTCACTGCTCCCACCAGCGCTCTCCGAGTCGCTGCACATCCCACCACTTTGACTGGCCGAGCCCCAAGAACGAAAAGCACCCTGAATCCGAAGGGCTGCACAACAGACAGCATCATTTAAAATAAGAATATGTATAGGTATTAGGTGTCTGCAGAGAAATGTACACCTCATAAACCCCAACAGGTTCTCATGTATGTGAAAAGACCAAATCCTTTTAGAGTTCCCCGCACTACACCTAAACCATGTGAATCACACCTGAAAACATTTCATTTTACTCCCAGACTCAGAATCTCCTTCCTTCTGCCCGCTGGGTGAGGTAGAAAACCAGCGGCTGCATGCTTACCTTGGATGTCGCTGCTCCCGTTGGAGCGCCTTTCTGCTATCTTGGCGTGTTGTGAGTTGTTCTGACCGTCCGTGTCATCTCCACCCAGGATGTCACAGGTCACCGATGCCTGCGACAGGTTACTGTGGGAGGAGTGGCTGCCCACGGAGCGCTTGTTTAAAAGAAGCCTGGGGCAGAAAATTAGGAACAGCATGTCACAACCAAACTGAGTGGTGGAAGATAACGCTAACAAAACAATTCAGAAGGCCACACCCCCAAAAACCAACATTAGTGTCCTTATGCTAACACGGGATATTCTTTGGATCAACAGGAATATGATTAATCCTAATTTAAATTCTTTTAATTCATATAAAGCAACGCATAGACATCTAAACACAGCAAGTGTTTTCTGTCTCCTCTTCTGTGCTGACTTATCAAATTCTTAATTATATTTGCAAATTCTATCAAATCTGACAAGAGCCCTGCATAATCCTGAAATCATGAGATCAGATCATCAAAGACAGCAGCTGATTAAAGGATAATGGCCACTAACTGACTCAGAATTAAGCCTGGCTAGAGCAACATCTCCAAACAAAGCCAGCCATTGTCGAGCAAAGTATCCCACAAAACACATTTAAGTAGGTCAGTGGGCTATATTTAAGCTCTTGGGGGGGCCGGTGCTTTGGGTGCATGTTAGCGTGGGTGTGTCCCCGCTCCAAAATTTCATTTCCTCTCTCCTGACTCCAGTCCTTTTGATCAGAGGGATCAGAGAGCGGGGAGGCAGGGTGGGAGAAAACTCGGCGAGAACAAAGCAGGCTCTTATTCCCGTGTGTTTGGTAACGTGTGTTTAACCACAAACCTGTGTCAACAAAATAAAGGAACCATTTTTAACCAAAAATCCACTCCAGAGAAACTGACAGAATCAATTAGAAGGTCTGGTGGTTTGCTCATGTCTGAGGAAAGTTTAGGAGCACCTGGGGATAAAAGAAGTGAAGCAAACGGGTGGACAGCCCCCGCCCGACCCCCTCGGTCCCCTGACTACAGTCATTTCCGCAGGAAGCTCTGACTAACACAATTGTTTTACACTTTCCAAAACAATCTCTCTCACTCTGTCCTTCCACCTCTCAGTTAGGGAGAAAACACACCGACTTTAGGATATTTTAACTTTAATGAAGTTTTCGTTCAACCAAAATAATATTAGAGCCTCCAACTAATTAGCACTACTTCACTTAATTTGGCCACGACTGCTTGAGAAGTCTCACCGTGAGCTTTGCGGGATGGGTGAATCCAGAGAGTGACACTCCAGACGAGGACCGTTGGTGGACAGACTCCTGACAAACTCGATGTAGCGCTGGCCGGGTTCGTACTGCTTGGCGTTCTCACACAGACTCTGGTGGTTGACTGGGAGAGACACGACCTGCGCCTGCTGGAGCTGAAACCAGTTGACGGTCACCTGCAAAACCAGGACCAGTCCAGATTATCAAACGAGTCACACGACGCATTAGCGGGTCGCACATAGCTGACGCTCTATTGGACCACTTTCTCACTGGGATGTGACTGTCGGCAACAAATTGCGAGCAGCTTTTCAGGAGTTTTATTTGCGTGGGTTCAACATTTCCTTTGTTTTACTTGAACCGTGAACACGTGTTTGAGTTTAATAAGAGGTGTGAGGTATAAGGGATACCTGGGGGAGAGGCTGGCGATCAAACCACAAATCAAATGACAGAAATTTGGGAACAAATAAAAGAATACTTAGGACAGAGTGACTAATTTGCATCATATTTCCCTGCTGATGAGGCTACATTTAAAAGTATCACTATTCTAAATTAGAAAATTTGCACTATTTTCCCACCACACAATTTTGCATCTCCAAATATTTGCGAACCATCCCAGAACGCTGGCTTTAGCCCTTATCAGGAGAAGGAACTCACAGCCTTCAGCGTGAGGTCACACTGGGACACCATCTCTCTGATCTGGGTGATGATCTCACTCTTGGTGGTGGCCAAGTCGACTCGCTTCACTCCAACGTCAACCTGACAAGCTTTGCATTGCTCCCTGGCCTCATCAGCCTAAAAGAAAAAGCCATTCTTAATGACGGATGTTGCCAGTGCTGATAATGACCGACTTAATAAAAAAGTTAATGCGTGCACTAATGAACAAAAGCAAGTTCAGGATTGGTCCTCCACCTTCTGCAGGGCCTCCTCCTCCAGCCTGCGCCTCTTTTCCAGCTGCTTGGCTACTGCAGGTCCCCCTCCACCTGCGTTCTGCTCCTCCTCCAGACGGTTGGTGGTCACCTTTGCCTTGTCGTACTCCTCCTGCCGCTGGACCTGCAGCAGCCGAGCCTTCTTCAGAGCACTGTCTGCCTCTTGCTGGAGACAGAGATTTGTTATGTTCACTCATAAGTAGAAGTTGTTAAAAAATTGTGTGGAGGACCATCCTGAGATTCACCATTTTCTTTTGCTCTCTCTGCCACTGCTCCTTAACCTCTTTCCGTAGTTTGTCCAGCTCATTTTTTCTGGCCAGGAGAGGCTGGAAAGAAACACATATTCATCAAGCTCTCTTATTTCCATTGTCCAAAACTAGTCAGGGTCCTGTTCCATAAAAGAGTCGGTTACTTAATGAATTACCTGCACAAACTTGTTGCTTTGGAGTATCGCTGCAGTCTGAAGCACCAGCTGACTGGATTCAATGTCGTTTTTGAAAGCTGTCATGTATATCTCACGGAAAGGCATGAACTCCTTGAACGAGGCGGAAACAGCCCTGATGTCATTATGAGCAAAAAGCAACCCACCAGTAAAATCCCCCGCAACATTTGCTCACCTGCTGACTCGCAAGAGTCTTGGCAGTTTCGGCCATTTTGGCGTAACTCTTTGCACACTCCATATCTGCAAAACGACGTTTGGAGTTCATTTGTTGACGTTTCTCAGATGAGAAATGAAAGAGTATGCCAGACTTATGTTATGAAAAATCTCCAGATGTAAACTACAGGTTTTAATGTTTTTGTGTGACTAAACTGCACGTCAGAATAATCAATAGAGGCATGAAAGTTGAGCAGGCCAGAGGATACTATTAACTGTACTGTACAGCCTGTCCTGCGGTGGAGTTGAGAGATTTGTGTGTTAAACTAAAACCAGTCATTAACCAATTTAGCAAACAAAACGTCTCACAATGCATAACTCCACCTTCAGCCTGGATACGACCTCATTGTTTTGGGTCCAGTTCACACATTCAGAAAAAACTTTCATTCAATCCCTAAATTCAATTAAACAATCAAAACAGTACCAAGATCAGGAGAAAAAAAAGCTTAGACTCATGTTTAACAACCCAAAACATACATTTCCTGGTTAAAAAAAGAAAAATGTAAATTAAATGCGGACATAATAGCTAAAAGGCTAGGTCTTCCTTATGTGTTGTCCCTGCAGCAGCAGAGAAACTCACCCGCGCTGAGACGCTTGTCCACCCACGCCAGCAGCTCCTTGGTGTACTTAGACCACGACTTGGCATAGAGCAGCACCGACTCCACCCCACTGTCCTGCCGCTGCAGCGTCCGGTCCACTTCTTCGACCCGAACTGGTGGAGACAGCCCTGTGGTAACCAAGGAAACCATGTAAGAGATAGCTAACGGGCGCCATTTTTGTCCACTGATGCACATGAGAGAGAGCGAGTCAGCAGGAAAAGCTCGGCCTGACCTGGGGTCACGATATTATCATTAACGCTAACCGATAACAGATCTATTCTGATGAGTCACTGAGGAGCAGCCGTTTATGAACATTGTCACACGTCTGCGTTTTTTCACTAACAATAGCTAATAAAAATAAATAAATTACAGACCCTCTGAGCTACCTCGAGTCTTCTACTCGTTTCTAAGGGCCACATAATTAGGATGTAAACAAATACAAGTAATAAATGGCACCTACAGAGGCTCAGAGCCTTGAAGCAACGTGAAAACAGGAGGTTTTGGAGGAGTAAGGGAATTGGTTTTTGGTCCTAAGTATTCAGACCCTTTGCTGTGATGTGCTTTCCATTTCTTCTGATCATCCTTGTGATGGTCCTACACATTCACTGGAGTCCAGCTGTGTGTGATTATGCTGACTGGCCTTGATTAGGAAAGACACACACCTGTCTATTTAAGACCTTGCAGCTCACGATGCATGTCAGAGCAAATGAGAATCATGAGGTCAAAGGAACTGCATGAAGAGCTCGGAGACAGAATTGTTGCAAGGCACAGATCTGGTCAAGGTTACAAATAAATCTCTGCTGCTCTTATGGTTCCTAAGAGCACAGTGACCTTCATAATCTCTAAATGGAAGATGTTTGGGACGACCAGAACCCTTCCTAAAGCAGGCCATCCGGACAAACTGGGCTACCGGGGGGAGACGAGCCTTGGTGAGAGAGGTAAAGAAGAACCTAAAGATCTCTGGTTGAGCTCGAGATGCAGTCGGGAGATGGAGAAAGTTGTAGAAAGTCAACCATCACTGCAGCCCTCCACCAGCCAGGACTTAATGGTAGAGTGGACCGTCGGAAGTCTCGCTTCAGTGCAAGACTCGTGAAAATCCTCATTGAATTTGCTAAAAGACCCCTGAAGGACCCTGAGATGGTGAGAAATACAATTCTCTGGTCTGAGACCAAGATAGAACTTTTTGGCCATAATTCTAAGCGGTATGTGTGGAGAAAACCTGGCACTGCTCATCACTTGTCCAATACAGTCCCCACAGTAAAGCATGGCAGTGGCAGCATCATGCTGTGAAGGTGTTTTTCAGCTGCAGGGACAGGACGACTGGTTGCAATCGAGGGAAGGATGAATGCGGCCAAGTACAGGTATATCCTGGACCAGAACCTTCTTCAGAGTGCTCAGGACCTCAGACTGGGCTGAAGGTTTACCTTCCAACATGACAGTGACCCTAAACACACAGCTAAAATAACAGAGGAGTGGCTTCACAGCAACGATGTGATTGTTCTTGAATGGCCCAGCCAGAGCCCTGACTTAAACCCAGTCTCTGGAGTGCTGTGGTAGATCTCTGGAGAGACCAAGCCCCCACAATGCGGCTCCAAAATTGAATCAAACCCGGAAGTACCAAAAATTGCAGTTCCACCCTCTTCCGCTGGGGGCTGGTATCAGAAGCGAGCAAATCCTCATTGACTCCCATGTTAAAAATACCAATTTCACAGCAGAAATAAACATGTTTACAGCCTGGTACCAAAACATGTTTTTGGTTTAAATGATCTAGTTTACACTCATGACAACTCTGAGGGGGGTGAATTTTTTTCTCACTCTTCTGTTTAAGTGTATTAAAAGCCTAAAATTCTGTATAATTAATGAGCATCCGACCCACGTGACCACAGAGCTAGCTCCGTGGAAAGGTCTCAGTAGCCTCGGTCTGGCTTGGAAACTGTTCTGGGATTTTGAGTCTCCGTGTTTGTGTATTCTTTTTTGGATATTATTTGTGCAATTGTTGGACAAAATGACTTGCTGTTAGGCTTGGGCGGTATTACGGTATTACCGTATACACGCGGTATTACAAAATAGCGACGGTGTCAGTTCCAATACCGTCATGAAAAACAGCTGTGCGACTGACCAGTTCCTCTATCCTCCCCATACTCCAGCTCTGCAGGGAGAGCGTGTTGGCTGTGTCAGAAAACGACCTCCAGCTTACAAAGTCAATAAAAACCACAATTCTAAAAAAGCTGGAGGCCAAGTATGAATCTGATTCAGTGCGCAAATTAATGCGAAAATGCACTTTCCTCGATCCTCGTTACCGTGGCAGATATGAGCTTGATGACAACGCACTGGCTGAAATCAAAGCTGAATTACAGGCTGAGATCGTGAGCTTAGAGGGGCAAACAGCACCAGAAGCAGTGGTCATCCGAACCATAGAGGAACGAGCACAACCTGAACCCCCACGCAAAAAGATGTCTCTGGGGGCTCTCCTGCAAAAACGAGCCGCTGACGCTGCGCCGGAGGGTCCCGTCGGCGCAGAGCAACGAGCTGGAGCTGAAATAACAGCGTACTGTTTGGAACCTGTTATTCAAGGGGACGAAGACCCTCTTCTCTGGTGGAAATATGCTGGCAGCCGTTTTCCCCAGATGTCACGACTGGCCCGGAGGTATCAATGTATTTGTGCCACCAGCTCACCATCGGAGCGGGTTTTCAGCACCGCAGGTAAAGTTGTTGGTCCACAACGTGCAAACTTGAACCCAGAAAAAGTAAACATGCTGGTTTTTCTGGCGAAAAATCTTAACTAGATTTGCTGCAACATGCCGTAATGTTCACACTCCTGTGTGTGTGTGTGTGTGTGTGTGTGTGTGTGTGTGTGTGTGCGCGCGCACGTGTGTGGCCGTGTGACGGAGTTTTCTTTTTATAATTTTAATTCAGTTGTTTTGGTTGCAATAATTTTTATAATTTCAATGTTTATGGTTATTCAACTCTTGTTGACTGTTACGGCCTATTTGCACTGTTTCATGCTGCTCGTTGATAAGTTGTTCACTTGATTTGCGCACAACAGCTGTCCTGGGTTTTTATGTTGATTTATTGCTGTTGGACTGTTGACTCTTTGCACTTGTTTATAAGCTGCGTTTTTTGTGTTAATAAATGTTAATAGTATGTGAGTTGCGTTGTTATTTTTTTTAGTAATTGTTTGGTATTCGGATTCAGAAAGGTGAAGGTCCACTTGAGGCTTACGTCATACTTTTTAAGTATTCACGGTAATACCGTATACCGGGGTAAAATCAAGTGGAAGTTAGATGGTATTCAAATTTGGATACCGCCCAAGCCTACTTGCTGTGGCATTAATTGCACTAATAGAGCGTCCAAGGAGTCTCCACTTCATTTTTTTCGGTAAGTAAAATTATATTTATGTATTTTAGGTCACTGCCGAGCTGAGCTTAGATTTTAACATGTACTGTTTAACCATGAAATTTAAATGTAATAGGGTAAAACCCAGTGCATTTAACATAATGCTGCACTTTAGAAAATGGGTTGAAATATAACATGTTGGTGGAGCTGGGTTCCGACTGTCGGCTTGTGGAGCTCTCGGGAGACCTCTGTGTTCCACCCGGTTCTCCCCTCCCCACAGCCCGGCGCATCTCTGTCTGATCGCGGCTTCTGTTTGATGTGCGGGCTGCCGGCTTGTGGAGCTCTGGGATGGAAACCTTTCCACCCGGTTCTCCCCAGCGGCAGCTCTGCTCATCTCAGATTGCAGCGGCGCTTATCTGCTGTGCGGCTGCTGGCTTGTGGAGGTCTGGAGACCTCTGTGTTCCACCCGGTTTTACCCAGCGGTCAGCCCGGCGTATCTGACGCAGAAGCTCTGGTGTTGTGCACAGTTAACTCCGGTTGTAGCTAGGTTGCTACCTTCTTTAGCTTAGCTCCCACCTCCACGTTAGCTTTGGGTTAGCCAGGGTTAGCTTGTAGCTAGTTCGACCGGGTGTCGTCAGTTGATCCCAGCCTTACAGCCCCACCCTCAGCTCCTCCTCTCTTCCCTTTTGTGGAATTGTCTGGGTTTGACGGAACCTGTGACACGGTCAAAATGGCGGTGGTGGCCACCTCCCATTTGGCCTCAAAAACGTGATATTGGAGCCTATGGAAAGGAGATGTCCAGTATATTCATGCCGATGGGAGAGACCTAAAAATGGCTGTCCACCACCGTTCACCAGTGTTAGGAAAATTACTTTAAAAAAGTAATTAGTTATAGTTACTAATTACTTTGTAAAAAAAGTAACTCAGTTACTGAGTTACAAGATTATAAAAGTAACTAATTACTAAGAAAAATAACTACTTAGTTACTTTTTCCATTAAAGAATGCAAGAAAAATTGGTTCCCCTCTTAATTGAACTTACTTAATTTACCATGAATTACTACAATAGTGAAATATAAATGACTAATGACTGGAACATAATAAAGTGTACCGGTATGTCAAAATGTTTTTATGAACCTGAATAATTTAAATAAATAAGCACTTAACAGGAGGAACTACTAACAGGAACATTACACTAATCTAGACTATTAAAAGGTCACTGTGTGATGTTTAACAAGACCCCAATCAGCTAAAATTTTAAATTGCAAATAGAAACACCTGTAAAGGTTCCCAAGCCTTTAAATTGTCTCTCAGTCTAGTTAAATTGCAGAAATAAATGTAATTTTGCACAGCATTTTAATTTTTCCAGCTTCACATGATTGTGTGTTATTAGCAGCATTTCTGTTGCTGGTAATCTAGTAACAGTTAAATAAATAAATAAAATCCTTTAAAATGACGCTAGAAGAGGCACAAGCCTGATGGAGGACTTAAATGTACAAACGTGGGTCAGACCCAACCACAGAAGAGCTGAAGCTACACACACAGGTAGTTCTGATAACACCTGAGCTCCATGACGTCTGAGACTGATGCATCAGTGTTACAGCGGGGCTAAAGACATGATCAGAAACAGGTTACAGCTGGGTGATCTAGGAAGGTAGAAGATCAGGACGTCTGAGCGGTGAACAGGTGAGCGGACCTTCAGGACGTCCCGCTGTCACGCTAAGAAGGTCACGGCTGCAGATTCGCTGCTGCAGCCGTAGAATATTCGTCACGTCTTCCTTGTCCGTGATGCGCTTGTATGAAAACACCCGCCTCTTTAGCTCCTGATCAGCTGAAGACAGCTTCAACACACCGCGCAGCTTAACGCACGCATGTTCTTATCAGTAACAGAAACGACATTTTGATAAAAGAAGACGGTAATTAATTAGTTTGCTTATTACTGAAAGAAATATGTTTTTTTAGTAACACGGTTATTTTAAACGGTGTTATTCCCATCACTGCTTTGTTGTGTCTACAGTATGCAGTGACTGAGACCGTGAGGGTCTCCGCCCACCCGGCCAATCATCATCGTGTTTGTAAGTGCGTTACCGACACCTCTCTCTCCCTGGCTGCAGCTGAAGTGTGGCGTTCAGAAAGCCTGTTGCTCAACGTTCGACAAGCACATAGTAACGCACAACCTTCCATCCCCAGTAACGGTAACGGCGTTGCAACAGTGGGAAAAGTAATTAATTAGATTATTCCGTAGCCTAAAAAAAGAACGCCGTTAGTAACGCCGTTATTTTAAATGGCGTTACTCCTGTTCACCATCCAACCTGACAGAACTGGAGAGGATCTGTAAGGAGGAATGACAGATGATCCCCAAATCTAGATGTAAGAAACTTGTTGCATCTTTACCAAGAAGACTCGTGGCTGTATTAGCTCAAAAGGTGCTTCTACTAAATACTGAGCAAAGGGATTAGATACTTAGGACCATGTGATGTTTCAGTTTGTCTCGTTTAATAAATCTGCATACATGTATAAAATGCTGTGTTTACATGTCAACATGGGGTGCTCTGTGTACATTAAAGATGAAAAAAATCATTTAATTGATTTTAACAAATGGCTGCAAATTAACAAAGAGTGAAAAATTGACAGGGGTCTGAATACTTTCTGTACCTACTGTAATACATACTGAAGTAACACCGGGGTCTTTAAACAACTCCTATCTCTAAAATGTCAAGTTGTTCATGTGAATGATATTTTTTTAACCTTTACAGATATTTATTTCAAATAATTTTGCAGAAACATTCTAATTCTCATGCAGCAAGTGTCCAGCTGCACCAGAGGCAGATGTTTATGGTAAAAAAAAAAACTCTAGAATTCTGTTAAAAACTGTTATGTGAAAATGATGATGATGTAAGCCTTTATTTACATAATTTGATTTTATTTTATTTTTTTTTAGATTAGAGCTGTTATACCATGTCTGCCTAAGTTAATAACAGGCCAGAAATGGTTAGGGTTTATGACTGATCTAGTTTTTATGGAAAGAGTCTGTCATTACAGATCAAATTTAAGGATAAAGTTAATTTAGCCACACATTATGTACAAGACCTTTTACTTCTCTATCCAATTTGTGGGGATTAGTTTTCATCCTGACACAGCGAGGCAGTGAGTACAGTGGCTGTGTGTTCAATCTGTCTTACCTGGTGGATCATCTTTCTCAGGACCAGATCCTCCAGATTCCACACAGAGGTTCTCAAAAGACTGAAAGAGTCAAACAGAAACAAAAGACACACCAACAAGGGGTTAATTTCCTACTTGATCCACAGAATGCTCTGCTAACATGATTAAAACAATCCTTATCAGAACCACCACTTCCTCCTCAGATCAGTTACGCTGTAGAAAAACAACATTTATCATTTAAAGAGGCTGTTTGAAGCCCATGCATCAACAACCTGCAAAGGTTTGCTTCACCTCTGAACTCTGCTGGGTAATCCTTCACGTGTCAGGCTTGACAATTCAGGGGCCGGTGGGTCACATCCTGCTGCTATCGGGGTCAAGAATAAAATAACGTGTGCACAAAAATAAGGAACCACGTGGACCATCAGACTTGTTTTCGTGTCTAATACAGCTGTGGGAGGTCAGACCAGGTGAATTTTGCACCCATGAATGCTTTCCAAACAGTAAAATCCTTCAAGCAATGTTTTTTGCTCGCCTCCTTTGATGCAAAGATCTGCCCAAAAGACGTACTAACTAACTTTTGGTAAAATCTAGAAAATTATATTTTGCACTATCTCAAAATATTGCAGCAACTCAAGCAATTTGTTAGCACTCAGTATGTGTTGCGAATCATTTAAAGATATAGCGGAGGACCTTTTTCTTCTAGGTGTATCATCGGAACCATTGGTCCGCATAACTGTCAATCATTCTGGTGAACCATTCACGCAACGCCGTCGTTGTAAGTGCTCGTTGCTGGGTAGTTTTCATTTCCTGCACAAAGCGAAGGTAGGGCTTCCCACAGACGCCTCTGTTGCCAGTTTTCTGCTGGACAGGTAAGATAAAGTTCGGCATGCGTTTTGAGGAAATTCGTTTCAGATTACTGCTAGAAGAAGTTTACTGCACGGCCAGCAGCTACTTGTAAACATAGCGTGCACGAGGCGTTCTCAAAACAAGGAGAGGGCGGTTCGTCCCTGAAATTCAGAAACATCCTCCGCCTTTATTTCAACTATTTTCCCATTAAAATATAATCAGTTATAGATGTACCATATTTTCAGGAAGTTTCATTGAAATCCACACAGTGGCTCATGAGATTATGTCACTGACAAACAGACAAAGGCAAAAACGTTAAAGCCAGCCTTTTGGCCCTGACAAATAAAAACAATGCTTCTTTTACAGCTCTTAAGCCTTTCTGCCTGTTTCTTTTCGACAAATGTTGCCATTTCAAAATCATAAACATAAAATTAGGAATGAGCTAAAAGGGGGGTGATGAAAGGACACTTTTCATACCTTGCTTTTCTTAGTTAGGGACAACCCCAACACTGATCCATTTTCTACATCTCCCATAAGGAAATCAGAAACTCTGAGGAGAAAAACCAGAATATAAAAGTAAAAATCAAATTGAGCAAAGGTTAATGCAGAACTGTGTAAGATTCGAATATACACCATTAAGACGCATCAACGACGATGTCACACTTACACATTGCCAAAGGTGAACGCCAATTTGTCGATAGCTGTGAAGATCTCACCAAAAAGCTTCTGTTTGTTCTCTTCGTTCACCTCGTTGAAGTTCACTCCTGCCAAATTGTGAAGAAAGAAGACTGAGCCGAGATTTGGTAGAAAACTCTGCTCTGTTTCCCTTTGTTTAAGGCATTAGCACCATAACATGATTCATCGTCCTGTTCATGATGTCAGGCGGGGAGTCAGAGAGATTTTCTAATGAGTCATGCCGTACTCCTCCAAACCCCAAAGAGCTAGACGTTTGTTTGTGTGAGCAGAGATTTTCAAATCAAAAAGCCCCTCACAGGCATCCAAAACCAACTCTGCTAAATCTGTGGAGATAAGCAAAGACCCAGAGTGTGTATGTTTGGCTGTAATCGGGCCAGGCAGTAGTTTCCTGCTGCAAGTCTAAACACGATGATGACTGAAGACAGAATAGGGAAAGAAACGCACCGGTGAAAATACGGCTGTAATCAGTCCACGCAGTAAACTTCCTGTGCTGACTTGGGCGAGAGAAAACAAACTAGAGATGTTCAAAAATGAGAACAAACCAGTAGAAATAAATCAGTGCTGTCCCTAAGCACTCTGCTGCCTCCATGAATTCCTCCGTCTTTCCTTTCCTTTAGAACAATGACGATTTCCAGAGTTCCAGCTCTCAGTGATGAGACGCTCTAGTTACCAGGCCCCTTTGTATCTGGGTTTTATTTGAATTTTTGATTCATCTCACACTGGACAAAAACAAAAATCTAGTTTGCCCTTGATGTCTTGTCAAATCTTTGCAGAAAACTAGTGAAAAATATAAAAACGTATTAATAATTTCAGTCAGAACTTCAAAAATAATACGTTTCGCAACCTGGTTAAAGTGAAGCAGCACTCCCCTACCAACAAACACTTTCAAACACAAGGGTACTTAAACACTGACATCAGTTTCTCTGAGGAAACCCACATTCAAAACAGTGACACAAAACTGCAAATCACCCACCTGATATCGCCCACCTCTGACAGTATCAATTCTCGTTGATTACACCAAGTAGGTCTACTTGTGATGACTTGTGAAATTTGGTTAAGCTGTCCTGGCACCGTTAAAGTAAATCATACAATGTCCCATGTCCATTAGGAGTCCCAAACTACCTTTGTCTTTTCAGCAGAAAGAAAAACAAAAAAGACACAATTTGTTTTCAGTGGGCACAAAGAATGCTGGTTGAACCCAAAAATCTGGGACTTTAGCAGGTTTTCATGTCAACAGTATCCGTCTTCATAAGTCCACAGTAGCTACTGACGCTACCAACCAACTCGTGTTCTGTTCCATCTCCTCCTGTGCTGTCCAACTCTTGACTAACCCCCCCCCCCCTCCCCAACAGGACATCCTGAGGCTTGCTGGAATACAATGCCACTACTCGCTCAGGCTCCCAACCAAAGGTCCAGATGTGGAAGTTACATCATCGAGGAAAAATGGCATTGTTTCACTGGAAGAGCTCAACGCTCTCGAAACATTCATCAGCAGCAAAGTCCTGTCCAGCACCGGTCAGCTAGAGGTGCTCTAGCTCCAGACAGAGAAGTAGCAAACGCATCAGAGGAAGGCTGAATGCTACACTAACTGAGCTAATGTTGGCTCAGACCTGAGAACATCACTATGTAGTGTTCCAGGGCTTGTACCGTCTGCTCATCATCAAATAAATGGCATAACAAGTGAAGCGATTAAAATGTTTGTGACACAATAACTCTGGGTACAGTGGTGCAAAAGCAAAATAGTGACACATTGTGAATGAGTGTGTGTGTGTGTGTGTGTGTGTGTGTGTGTGTGTGTGTGTGTGTGTGTGTGTGTGTGTGTGTGTGTGTGTGTGTGTGGAGGAGGGGCAGTTCTGGCCACCTAGTGGCAAAAAAGCCAATTCAGAAAGGTTTGTTCTTCAAACAGAGATTAGTATTTACTATGAACACACAGCTTTCTGCAGTTGTTGTCATTAAATATAAGAAAATGTTTCGCTATAGAAAGACGGCCTGAAAGTAAAGAGTTTATATTCATTTTCTAATTTTATTTTAATTTATAATGCTTAAATAGACCATCTATAAAGCAATCTGTCAAAATTAGGATGTTTAACAATTAAAAACATGGTTCTCTGATCATTTTTGTTGTCTACATCAACGGCTACATTCCAGAGTAAGGAAAAAAAAACAGACTTTTAAACAACCTAATGATTGTTTATGGCCGTGCATGCCCAAAATGCAGAAACATCCCTAAAGACCTAAAACAAATCATTACTAAGATTTTCTAGACAGGATTTTAACTGCTTTCAAAACATATGACAGTGTGGGAGAACACCGAAATATGTTCAGCTAGGACAAGAGAAAAGGGAGGATTAGATAGGCAGAGACAGAAAACAGACGCAAAGAGCGGAGGAGTAGCTGGTGTGTTTAAGAGCTCACCTTTGACCGTGGCAATGACGGTTCCAGCTGTACTTAGGATGTCCACTGAGTTGAGGCTCTGATGTTTCTTGATGATAGCCTTCAGGACTCGTAGCAGCTCGCCGAGTCGCTCGTGAACCACCTGGTGGAGACAGTCCTGGTGTTCTGGACATGAAGAAACATTGTGTAATTATGCCAGGTGATGGCTGGGGGTTACGAAACTATCAACATTTAAAATGTAGTCAAGATTGTGTAATACGGCACTGTTGGAACGTGTCAACATTAACTATAACATTAATGAGATTCTTAGGAACTGTGTTACCCCCATGTGTTCAGTTTACATGACAACATGGATGAAAACAGCTACTAAGTTTCCACCGGGCAATGTTTGACCAACAAAAGAACATTTCAGTGCTGTTATTCATTTCTTTGGAAAAGTGAGGCAATCACGACAGCACTTCTGAGGCTTCAAACTTTGGTGTTGAATGAAATTCCAGTCTTGTTGCCTTAAAGTGTTGCCATGATGTTCGTGTCAGACAATCATTTACAGAAAACACCATAGTTCCTAGTTTACAATTAAGTCTTTTCCAGGCAACAAAACCCTGGTGTTGGGATCACACAGTAACCTGACAGCTTTACGAGTAAATTAGAAAGGACCTTTTGTTGCCCCTCTCCAATTAGGGACTATTAAGTCAGGAAACCTAAGGGAACACAATATCTCAGGTATTCAGGTTGGTGCACTTGATGTGACTGTACAAACTGTGAGTCAGCAGGATTTCCTGAGGGACAAAATGCACTTTGTTATCAAGTAACCTTGAAATTATGCTCATGGCATGCTTGAGGAGTGAGTTCACTGCAGAGAAAATGTAAATCAGTAAGGAACTGAAATTTTATTACCCTTTGGAAACATACATCTGGGTGCTTCCTTAGCTTGCGTAGGGATGACGAGTGAAACGTTGAAACAGAAAGCTCTCTGCTCTCATTTCTCCATTAACACACACATTTTGTCCAAGTTATATTCTGGTACTTAACCTTCAACAGTAAATGCATGCTGCTGAGCAGATTGTGTTTATGTAATGTTTTTAATTAGGACTGCACGGTATATCGATCATTTAACATGGAGATGTCAATATCAATGTGCACAATATCCATCCATTCATCCATTTTCGGCCGCTTATCTGGGGTCGGATCGCGGGGGCAGTAGCCTGCGCAGGGAAGCCCAGACTTCCCTCTCCCCAGCCACTTGGGCCAGCTACTCCGGGGGAATCCTAAGGCGTTCCCTGTCCAGCCGTGAAACATTAGCCGTTCTTACAAAACAATGCTGTCAATTCGCCGCAGCGCTGTAGCGGCATCAGGGAGAACTTATGTAATTTATAAGTAGACAGATTGTGCTGGTAATGTGGTGCAATTGTGCCCTTTTTAGAAAAGATTAGGTGATGGTGGCATAAAGGGTGTATAGGTGGTCTCTATGCTGCCATGGACTTCCATTTATCTTGGACATTACTTGCATTTTTAACAACAACGTACAGTCCCTGTGCAGTCTCTGGTGATCCGAGCTTTAGCTCCAACGGAGAGAAGCTCATGGAGCACTGCAGTTTGCCATCTCAGTCGATTTTGTTCAAAAAGCAAAACTTACAGGCCGTGTTTAATTTCATTTTCAATATAGTTGTCAGCCAGAGCTCGGCAGTAACTCCCCATGTCATCATGACACCTCCTGTTGCGCCAAGGTGCAATCGCCATTTTTGAGACAGACAATTATTGCAATTTTACCAAGTGAGATGGAACGAATGTTGCAAAATTTGCGCAACACCATGCCGGCATGGCGTGTTAATACGACACACCATTGCGGTAATATTACGCTGATTTGCTGGTGTTCTGACTATCCGTGCTACTCGTCAATATGTGCTACTTTGGGGAAATGTGCCACCTCAACTGGCTTCTCTCGATGTGGAGGAGCTGGAGATCACGTTCTGATGAAGCCAACTGAATATCAAATGTGCACAACATCGATACCACAAAGGACTGTCTGCTATTTTTTTGATTCAATTCTAATATATATTTAAATATATCTTTGGCCAGTATGACGTACCCTCATTGCCTGGGATGTCTGCTCTCTGCTTAGACAGAGGTGGCAAAGATGCTGAAACAACAGTAAGTTCAGTCATGAGAGATATGAGGAAACTGTAGGTAATTCTCAACTATTACTGTCGTTGCATTATTATTTTTGGGTTAAACCTTATTGCAAAACACAAAAACAGATTGGGTGAAGGCAGTAAAAGCCCGAGTTTGTGCTGACGATCACCCCTGGATTAGCTTTTGTGGAAAGAGGGATCAGAATGACTTTAGCCATCTCCTGTTTTGTCTTTTATTTGCTAGTCCTCTTTTTTTAGAGTGGAACAAAGCTTGCTGCCAGTGGTGGTGGGCCTATCGGGGTGTTTGGACAATGCAGGCAGGGGAGTTTACTCTTACTGAAAGACAGGTAACATATGAGCACAACTCAATGGGGAATAAACATAGGTGTTCTCTGTGAGCAGTAAATATGGTAGAATTACAATGATAAAGAATATCATGGTGGAAATGAAAACAAATTTATTTTCAGCTGTTTATAAATGGAAATTTTCACTTTAATTTAAAAAGCGTTCTACTGACTTTATACTTTCTATTTTCAACAATGTACAATTTCTACATTTCTGGTTTATTTTAAATGAGAGGCCCAAGGAAATAAACCTGCTTGGAGACTAAATGAAACAGATTGGACTTTATTGGTGCAAAGATGTAAAAAAATAAAACTCTACATTTTTATCTATTCACACTAGAAATGGACAATATTGGCCTTTATACCAATATTCTGATTTTCTGATACTGACTCACTCTGATACCGATATAGATATAGGTTGTGTGGCCCCTCATAAAAAGAAAAATAAAACACTTTAGGTTAATAACATCACATATATCCTATCATACATGCTTACAATTTAAACATTGTATTGCAAAATGAAAACTACTTCAATCGGAATAGGAAAAGCAACTGAATCTCGTAATACCAAGATGTGTGTATTAGTTAGTAACGTATTCTTACTTGTTCGGAGTATTGCAGTTACAGTGATAAAACATTTATAAAGATCTTCAGAAAACAAAGCCTTGGGTGAAGGTTCTTGTTTTTGTTTTAGTCTTTTGTTAGGGTTATTTCTCAAAAACTTTACCTTAGACTAGGGCTGGGCGACATGGCCTAAAATCATTATCATGATATATAATTGCTAACACTAGCATACAAAGTCTGAGATGGTACGGCTCCCATCTACCTGAATCCTCTTGCAAAGGCTTACGTCTCGGCCCGGCCGCTCCGGTCATCACAGGCTAGCAGTGCCTACACCATGCTCAGGACAATCCAGACTCTTCTCATGCATCGTTCCACAAATGTGGAATGACCTACCAAGCACTACCAGAACTGCGGCTTCCTTTTCAATTTTTTAAGAAACTCCTGAAGACCCTGCTCTTCAGAGAGTATCTTCTAAACTAGCACCTCCCTGCACCCGTCCCCCCTCTCTACTGTCCACTCCTTGTTCCCTCCTCTCCATGATTGATGTCAAGTTGTTGTTGTTATTGTTGTTGTTAGCCTCAAGGGCAACATGCCGATTATCACTTGTAAGTCGCTTTGGACAAAAGCATCTGCTAAATACATAAACATAAACATTAACATATTGAGGATTTCACCTCGATAACGATAAATGGACGATAACTACAGGTATGCGCGGAAACAAAAGTTGTCCACTTGATTGGGGCTGTCACGTGTATTACGTTGAGTCACATTTTTATGTAACTCAAGGTGGTACAACTTCTTAAAGGGACATGAATGTTGCCAACGTACACGGATCTTTTGATTTTTTTTATCAAATTTATTGACATGGGAAAATTATCACAATAAATGTCAGAAATTCAATAACGATAAATTTTTGATTTATTGCCCAGCCCTACCTTAGACCTGTCGTATTTTGACATTTTGAGAGAGAGGAGAAGTAGCTGAAGAGTAATATGTAAACTATGTGTATGGTATGTGAAAGCTGGGTAATTAAGAGACAGAAAACCAACACAGACACACCCAAGATCAATCGATATTAATAATGGGCTGATAGAGTAGAAAACAAAAGAAAAACTGAAATTTTCAAATATAGCAATTGGGAACCATTTGGTGGTTTAACCCCCCAATCCAACCCCTTAATGCTGAGTGTCAAGCAGGGAGGCATTGGGTCCCATTTTTTCAAAGTCTTTGGTATGACCAGACCAGGAATCGAACCCTGATCTCCCAGTCTCAGGGCGGACACTCTACCACTAGGCCACTGATCTGGTTGTTGTGAGTGTGTATTACGCCTACTGATTTATAGTGCCCTCCCTCTTGATTGTACTACCTTGATTAGCATTATCCAACATTGTAATATGTACTTGACCAGGAATCTATTGGAATTTTTCACATAGTCGGGGTTTTGTTTTAATTTAACTCATTCACTGCCATTTGATGACTAAAGTCGCCATTTGCATTTTTTTTTACTGTGTGGGCGTCGGAACGAGCCCCCGCATCGTGATAACTAACATCTCAGCTCTAAAGCCGATCTTCATCCACGTACATCACACGTCTTGTGATCAGGAAACAGAAAATCCATGTGGTAGGAGATCATTTTGGGCCGCTGCTGTAAAAAATTGAGGCGAGAACCGGAAAAGCTTCTGCCGATCACAATTTGACAATGGATAGCGAAAGAACGGATAACACTCGAAACACGCGGATTCTTCCTGATGTAAGAGGTGAGTCTACTCTTTGTTTTGGTAGTTTGGGCGTTGACATCATCATAGAACGCAACGTTCTATGACTCTTAAAAAAACAATGAAAACGCTGGCAGCGTAGGGCTTTTCTGATCAGGAAACGGGTGACAGTTAACGGGTTAAATTTTTTAAAATTAGGACCATAAAAATTGGGACAAACTTTTTAAAGATGAAAAGATTTCTAGCCAGACCGACAGCATCTTGTTGCCGGGAAGAATTCATAAAAAATGTACGACTCCTTGACCGTTAAGTGCCACAAGAACAACTCCTTGCCAACATGTCCAACTGATTATAACTTTTCTAAAACTCTCTACAGGACCTGGAGAGTCCCGTCTTTCGCCATAGCAACCACCCTCATTCATCTTCATCATTTGCCATGTGCAGTTCTTTCCTGTATAGAGAGCCTGGTGAGTTTTTGATCACGTAAGAATCTTGTGCTTTTGTTTCACTGCCCAACTCCCCATGTGGCAGGAAACAGGCCAGTGTGCTTCTGGCAAAACCAGACATCCAACTGAGTCTATGTAATTCTGCACAAGCTATGCACTTACATGCAGATTATTCTCATCTTTGGAGGGCTAGATTGTTGTGTCACTTTAAAAGAGACAAAAAAATAAATAAATCCAAGATCCATCTGGAGAGGGCGGAATGTTCCTGTTGCTGGATTCCACCTCCAATGGAAGTTTGGAGATGTTTGGGAACCATCTTTGTATGTTATTAAAACCAAAACATTAAATGACTGAATTTATTTTTGTTTCTGCCAATTCTCACCCTTGCTGTTGGTATATTCCAGCCTTCACATAAACCTACACTCCAACCTGCTTAAAACCGTTATTTAGAGAGGGCATTTTAATCAAGACAGACCAAACCATGAAGGAAGAAGTTCTCAATGGTGGGTGGTTGGTCCATTTAAAAGTCCTAAAAGAAAGCTAATTAGCAAGACGTGTGGTTGCATTCAGCAGCACAGCAGGACATAGGACAGAGACTGATTATTTTAACCCCTCAAACACAGAGGAAGACTCTTTCTCGCCAGGTTTGACCTCTTGAAAAAACAAGTTGGTAGCATGTTTTTTTATTTTCAGTAACATTTTAATTTGCAAAGTTGGAACTTCTTTCCAAAAAACGAGTGTTTTCACAAGAAGGAATGTTTGGAGTGAAAACTTTCTGGAATTTCCAAATCTCTCTACTGCATCAGGGGTCAATAACAAACAGAAGGATCGTGGCTTTCTGAACTTCACGAAGCATTTATAGAACAATATATCACACCAGCTCTACTCAAGAGGGTATGTATTTTCTTTGTGTGTATCTGTATGTGTGTGTGAGTGTTTGACAGAGTAGTGAAAAGAGTCTAAGGAATACTAATGGAAGGAGTTTGGAGAGTATGGGAATCAGAGAAGAGAGGATAGAGGCTGTGTGCAATTTGGGCTTGGACTCTCATGAGATTTGTCCCAAATTTACCCCTGCACCCCACATCCCCGCTTCGGTGGGGGTTATAAGAGGAGTGAGTAGAGACATTCTTTGGCATAATAAGCCCCGGTGAATGAAGGCTACATGGGGATCAGACTCTGATCCTGATGAGAAGAAGGCCACTGATCAGGAGCAGCCCGGAGGCTGCCAGCAACACATTGCCAGGTTTTTTACTTCATTAACATCATGGAAACACGACATTCCAGCCTCTTGTTTGAGAGCTGGGACGGGAGCTGCAGGACCAAAGGGATTGAGGGAGGGACCCAAAATGAAAACATTCACCAGTGAAATGACTCTGCAGTAGCAAAACACCATGCTGCTCCACTGGCGCAGACGGTCCAAGGATGCTGATGTCCAAAAATGTCAAATGACGCCAAGTAAGACATCTTTTCACCAAAACGCTGTTGAAGAAGTGTTAGCTAAGCAAGTCTAAACAGCGTTGATGTTTTCATGAGCCAAAAATCAAAGATCCATTAATAAAAATGATAATCTGTGAGATTAGAGATGGTTAAATATGCTTCACTTAAACTATGCCTACTCAAATTTATATTATAAGGATAAAGTACATTCACTTGACACTCGCTACTTTCTTGGGTACACCTTGCTAGATAATTAGGGTATGTTTGTTTTTGTTTTTTGTTTTTTTTACTTTCTGTTGTCACAACAGATGGGATTTAACATATTTATTTTTCAAAAGTTAGATTTTACATTTGAATTTTATTTTCTGGACAGACGACAGGTAACTGGAAAAGCTACTAGCTGCTCAGCTCGCTAATGTAAACATTAACCTTATTAAAGGTTTTGTAAACTTACTCTGTGCCTCCCAGACTCTGGAACTCTCACCTCTGAGCCTTAGATCAGCAGCTGGCTTCCTGTGACCTTTGTGTGACCTTGTGATGGTTCTTCTTCACTACCTTTTTTCATGCTGCTGTTTCTACCAATTCTGCATTTCTCGGGATTCCATGATTACATTTTCTTTCCTCCTTCACATCACTCTTTATTTGTCCCGTTGAATCAGTCCACAGCTGGACATTCCTTCTACTCATCCACTAAACAACAAATAGTAGCCACAGTAAAAAAAAAGGCATTCACCATCATCAAAAAGAGATTTGGGCTTCAAGAGGTTTTCAAAGGACTTGAGTGTCTCTTTAATAAAATACAGTTCTAATGAACACTTGTACGGCTCAAAATCTTGGTTCAATTCAATTCAATTTGATTCTTCTACAAGTGGGTTGCGGTAAAATTACATACACACATCTGTATGGCATCCCATACATTCCATTCAGTCTGAATTTATGCCACCAACGGCACTGCTAGGCGATAATGAGAAAAATGTCCAAATAATCTTTAGAGACCCGCAACGTCACTACAATGAGTGGTCGGTGCATGAGATGACACGGCTCTTCCTGTGGTCAGTGGTCCTATCCCACCTCTGTCGACAGACCACTGGCCGCTCTCGCCGTGGATTAGCAGATTACAAGCAGCTGCTAAAAGGCAGGGGATCTCTGCCTTTCTAGACCTCTGTCATCAAACTGAAACATTCCCATTTCTGAACCTTTGAAGCCATTTTCCCCATGACTGCGTGCACAAAGACCACTACACAGCACCTTCCACCTCAATGGGAGGGGGGTGCTTTTTGTTACCACGCTGGAAGCAACTGCCTTCGTCAGGCTTGTTAACATTCATTTAGGAAATGCAAATGAAAATTCTGGATCAGTGACAAGTAAAATACCAGCTGTAAGGTTAGACCCATTTAAAACCACAGATTCTATCATCACATAAAGATCAAGACTTTTTTTCTAATCCTTCTTTGGTCCTTAGCATATAAAAGACATACCCAGTGTGAAGTAAAGAATTCCAGTCCCTCTCTTTCATTTTCCTCTGAAGCTGCCTGTCCATGTGAAGAAAGACAGGCAACCTTACTGCCTAGATCTACCCCCCCCCCCCCCCCACACACACACACACACACACACACTCACACACCGCTACCACCCACTGTTGATGCACAGCTCTGAAAGCTGGCATTCCAGCTTTCTTTAAAAGAAACTCCAACCCCCCACCCCCTCAACTTCCAGTTGGAGGCCAAACTGGCATTTGACTGAAAGGCCTAGATATATTCACAAAGTTGTGCAAAAGTGTGTGATCCTAGCCCTACTGGCATAAAAATGGCCTCTGAGCTTCAGAAGCTCACTTTAATAGCTGCCAGTGTGTTTTTGTGCCCTTAAACAGAATACCTGTCAAACTAAACACTATGTTTGCTTCTGCATCAAAAAGTGGAGCTACAGACTATCATTGTTTAAAAAACAAGCACACTCAGACTTATAATAGAAAAGAAAGCATGCCACACACTGCTTCACTCATTGAGACAAAAAAAACTAGGGATGCACCGATCAGGTTTTTTTGTTGCCGATCACCGATACCGATATCAAAGAATGCTGATCACCGATACCGATCACCAATGCCGATCACCGATCACCGATACCGATCACCGATCACCGATACAGATCACGTGGATTGGCCAAAAATTTTCTACAACATTATAATGAGTGCTACAAACTACATAATATGGGAATAAAGGAAATGTAACCTAATCTAAAATGGTCTGTATTAGGGTTGTCACGGTGTGAAAATTTAACCTCACGGTTATTGTGACCAAAATTACCACGGTTTTCGGTATTATCGCGGTATTTTTTTAAACGTGCTACATTTTCACACAATTAAATAAACCCTGTATGTCAGGAAATATTGTCCTCAGTTTGTGTCTAAATGTTGCCTAAAATGTGTTATTTTTGTAATTATGTTGTTTATTTGTTTACATTTTTTCCCTTTAGTCTTTAAAATACCAATATTTGCCCATAACTTCTTATTTTATGTCTGTTTGATGTCATCATTTTAAAAATATTAGATCAGATGATACTCAGTACTCAAGTACTCTTCTAATCAGATACTTTTTTACCCTTACTTGAGTAATAAACCCTATATCAGGAAAATATTGTCCTCGGTTTGTGTCCTTCCAGTGAGCTTTGCAGATGTGGGAAAATGTCATCAGGCAGTAATCATTGTTAAATTCATAATTATTCTCGGAGAGAGACCAACTCTTATCTGCCCCTGGGAGCCCCGTAATGCATAGCGTCATTTCAACATGGGGGTGTCCGTGACACGGTTTATATGCAGGTAGCGGCGATGCGGCTGCTTTATATAACGACTCGGTGCATTCTCCCTCAACCCAAATCCTCGGATCACGCATTTTAGCTAAAACGCTAACGTTAACTTGCCTTGCATTGACTGTAGAGTTGTGGGTGATGGTCATGCAGATGTGTCATGAGATTTGAAGCGTTGCTGCCTTTCACAGACACTTTTTCTGCACGTGCTGCAAACAGGATAGTCGTCTTCTATAAACTCCCTAGGCATTCTTCAAATATCTAAAAGATGCCCGTACTTCCCACTTTGTCTTCTTTGAGGGATAATAAATGTCCTCCTGAGCGCTGCCGTCTCCTCCTTTGGCCATTATTTCAGCGTTAGCTTCAAGAAAGTTTTGGTTGTAAACAGCAAAGCGCGCATGTGCCGCCGGCAACTTCAGCAGATGATACGGTGGCTGGTAAGGGTCACCGCGCCTACACCGCAGCCACGGTAAACCCACCAAGATAATATATGTTTTTTAAAAAACAAGACGGTTATTATTACTGTCAACTTTTTTTTTTACCGGGGTTTACACTGGTTACCGTGACAACCCTACCTGATCGGTCTACTTTGATCTATTTTGAAAATTCCGATCAAAACCGATAGGGGCGCTATCGGCCGATTACGATCAAATGCCGATCCATCGGTGCATCCCTAAAAAAAACTGACACCTAAGGACAATTAGAGAGAACAATCAGCCTGACAGCCATGTTTTCAGACTCTGTGGTGAAGCCAGAGTGAACCCACGTGTGCACAGGGAGAACGTGCAAACTCCTTGCAGAAAGACCACAGGCTGGGACTCAAACCCAGGACGTTCTGGCTGAAAGGCAACAGTGCTAACCATTGTGCCACTGTGCAGCCCTACTTTGAGTTTGTGTCAGCTAAATGAGAGAACATTACGGTTTGTTGTTCTCTCTTTTATTCTGTGCTGATAGCAAAATGTTCAGAAACACGACAAACTTGGAGAAACATCTGGAGTGGCAGCATTGTTGTCACTGTTTTACTGTTTTCTGAAAAGGAAATAGTTTGTAAGTTAAACTTAAAAATGTCAGGAGACTCATTGTTGACTTAAAGGTTAATGTTACTTCCAGCAATGGTAGTACTGGAAAAATGGATTACTTTTATGTTGATACAGGGGAGGTAATATGGCCTGTATTTGTATAGCGCCTTCTTAGGGTTAGGGTTACAACCTGAGGATCCAAAGGAGGCCAAGCCTTCACTGTATGTTAGCGTAGCAATGCTACATGCCTTTATGCCAAAGAAATTGTGCAGAACCTGCTCCACACATTGAGTATTGTGAATTCACTTTTGTTGATGCTAAGTGTTTAGGAGACACGACACACTGACTTTTGTGTTGCACAATCACAACGTCTCCCTGGCGACGGCAAAAGAAAGCACGTGGATCAATAGAGAGCAGAAAAGTTCTCATAAACTTCAGAGTCCTTACAACTGATCCAAAATCCCCTAATGTCTGGGTATCCACCAATGGACTTCAGTGCGTTTCAAGCTGTGGTCAACACGATGACTGAGTCACGTGAGCATGCTGCGAGGTTCTAGCAGAAAACCAAGGCCAATAACAGATTGTAGCTTCTGCTCTTGTGTCAAAACAACACACAAAGGTATTAATTAGATAAATGTGATTCATCGGCACTTGTCCTGACAACATGCACAGACCAGACCTGACACGAGCAAACTTTAAATGGCTGACTTTTCTTCGCGAAGTCTATTTCGACTGTGTATTTTTACAGTTGATCATTCCAAACCTCACAGGTAACCTCTGAGATCATCAAGCGTCTCCTCTAACTTCATATGACGCTCTCCACAAAATATCTGAAATAAGCAAGCTTGTTTTTATAAAACTTTTACACTTTATCCTCATTTGTATTAATATTTTATATGGTTTTAAATTCAGTATGTTCATATAAATACTGACACAAGCTATATGATGTGCTCATGTATGGCCCTTAGGCTGTTACATAAAGTTTACTGATTGATATTATTCCAATGAGTCTAATGTAATAACATCTGTATCTATAAATACAACTCATTTTCCAGCTTCAGTGGATGGACAAATTCTTATTGTGGACAAATAAAGCAGTGCAGCAGGATCGACTTGCCAAATAAGTACTTCTTTGCCTAATGCTATTGACCTTTAATCCAATGCAGGAACAAATGGAGGGGATCCCTAAGCCTATTTAGAGGGTCAATTTGCAGCCTTTGTTGAAGTTTTAACCTAAGAGGGTAAAGGGGAGGTCCTAACCACATAATTACATGAGCATTGCCTAAATCTAGTTTATTATTTGTCAAGAACAAATACCACAAGAGATTGGCAAAGTTTACCTGTTTTCACACCACTGTGAGAGCAAATTGCACAATCCCCTTTAAAGGCATCCCGGTAATCTTAGTTGGAAAATAACCCGAGAACACACAAGAAGGCTGAGTTTTCTCATGCAAAACCCCTCGTGGACTCTGATGAGCAGTGTGGGAATCCTGGAGCGTAACTGTAGTGTGTCTCAGACATCAACAGTCTACTGGGACAAAACCGGCTGTGCCCATAACCATAAATCTCCCCAGAGGGAAGGAAAGAGAGACACAGTTACGGAGCTCCTACGTTAAAAGAGTGTACAAATCTTTGAGCTTAGTCTGGCCCATAAAATAAACATGTGAGCACAGTTTTACCACCTGCACACAATGTGCTCTGCTAAAAGATGCATTTTCAGCACATTTTCTCTTAGACAGAAGGGATAAATGGGCAAGCCATCTGTCACAATAGTCCTCCCTGTAATCCTGGGAGTGGGGGGCAATCCTAAAACATTATCTGTGCTCTAAAACAAGGATAACCCAAAGCAATTAAGCTAATGCATCCTGGAAGGTAGCTAAATTAACAAGATGAGTCTGATTAGGCAATTATCTGTAGACTGTAACCGTAACAAGAAAGGCAAAAACCAGCAGAACTTTGCCTTGGGTTCAGGACAGTTTGGTGGCTATAAGTAGAAAAATACTGAAAAAGTCATAAAAGGAACTTTTTGGGAGCAAGAAGCCATTTTTAAAAAGGGTCCCAGATGCTGTGGGATAGGCCGTCTAAACAATGTTTAGTTGCAGTCATTAAGAAAGTCTGAAATGGTTGGTGAAAAGCCCAAGTAGGGTTAATTTTAGACAAGGGGTGATTTAGAATACGACACACTAAAATAAGCTTTTCTCTGAGGACCCAGAGCAAAATCGCTTTCCCACAAAGCTGTAAGTGCCGAGTATGCAAAAGGACTGAAAACAATTATGTTCCCACGTCTTCAGGGCATACAGTAAGGGGCCCAAACTAAAGCTAACTATTTCAACTCCATTTAACATTATTTCTAACTCTTTAAAGACACTTTGAAATTTTACCAAGCAGGCAGGTTTGTAATAGTCTATCATAGATTACATAACACCAGTAGAACATTTTAGTAGGTGTGTGTTAATCATTAAATACCACAAATACAAACAAAGAGGCTAAATCTAACCCTGCATAACGAATGACTCAAAGTGAATCATGTAGCTTATTTATAAAGAGATGAGGGAATTTAAGCCATCCATTAACACTGGCAATGAAAATGTAAACAATGGTCATAAAGTTGGAGAAAAATGTGATTTTATCTATTGACATGGTTGTTCCTGGAAAGAGTCAAAACTGAACCAGAATTGGTTAAATAAGTTTGGGAATTAGTCTTAAAATTTGGATTAAAAAAACACACATTGGACAAATGGTCATAAAGTAACGAGATGTTTGTTCAGCTAAAATCGGTCCCGTGTTATCGTGAGATCTTGTTGATCCATCAGAGCGAAGGCAGTAAAAACTGCTGCCACCTAGCTGTGGGAGTTTGAATTGCACCACACAAAAGAAATAGCGTTTCTATCTAAAATTAACATTAAAATATTGGTACTCTGCTTTTAAATATCGATTCAGTATCATAACACAAAATATCGTGATATTTTAGTGTATCGATATTTTCCTACGTCAATCTAAACATCTTGACTTGAAAACTAAATTGAACAAATTCACGAAAATTTTTTGTACTTTGAGAAATTATTTAAATCCATAAACGTTTTTTTTTAAACCTAACGTCTAATGTAAGTCACACAGCCAAATGACTCAGACCTTTAAAGCTCTCATCTGACTTTAAGACAAAGTCGTGTATATTTTTTAAGTAAAAACCATCAATTATTACAAACAGAGATGTGTAAGAATACTAAGCCATATAATTAAAAAAACGTATTAGCAGTATTTGTACACTACTAATATCCTGGTTTTTTTTGTTCTGTTTTTTTTTTGGCATCAGGCAGCTAGATTAGAGCTTCAAAATAAACTTGCTACGGATAAGTGGAGAAAACTGCTGATCAGAGAAAAGTCAAGTGAAACAGGTCGCCTGGAGCGCACTACTAATGCAATGCACATCTGAGTGGATTAGAAGATGACAAAAATTGAATTAAGTATTCTTTGTGTATCCTGGTATTAGCTGCACCTCACCACTGCTGGTTTAGGAGCTATTACATGTGTTTTGTGGACTTAAGAGGCCTCTCATTACTGAGGTGTGTCGCTCAGACAATGCTGTTGAAAGTAAGGAGTGCTTCTTCTGAAACAATAGTCGGGCTTTTCAAAGAACCAATAAATTAATTTGCTAAATTATATATATATATATATATATATATATATATATATATATATATATATATATATATGTGTGTGTTTGGGAAATGATATATGCATGGCGGTAATTCAATGATGCAATGCACTGAGTTTCGTGAACACGTTTTTAATAAACTGTAATTGAATCCTGAACTGAGTCAGCAGGAGAAAGGCCTGGATGGTGTCATGTTTTATTCAGGTGTATTTTTGAAGTACTTTTACTTAAGGAAGTGTATTGTAGCACAAAATCCTGGTAACACCCAGTTCTCTGCACACCAAGTGAATTTTTTTATTGCTTCAATTTTCATTCCTTCTCAGCTGACACATTAAAGTGCCCGTCACTGTGCTCGGTGGCATCCGAGTTATAAAAGCGCCAGTGACACACCTGTCCTGCCACGGCGGGAGGCAGCAACAACAACATACTTACTCCTGAAATAGAGGATGAGTCAAAACACACACCTGCTGGTGGCTGAACACTAATCTTATGATGAGAGTATAAAACAAAAGTCACAGGGCCCACCTCCACTCCTCAACAGGACCTAAAATGTTCTGCACAATAATCTGTCCAAATGATGACAAGTTCACAACCATATTAGTAAGAAATGAAATTTGTCGCAAATAGCAGCAAATCTAGGACTTTTCTGGGTGTGAGGGCATTAAGGGGCCACACAATTTATAAAAGGACCAAGTTTTATCTATGCAGCCTAAACCCTTTCTTTCCACCGGTCGTCAAAGTGGGCACATAACATAATAGCAGTGTTTTACCCGCGAGCTTATTTTCAACCGGGAGCAATTCTGACGTGAAATGGGGGCAAAAGCGTTCCACTAGCTGATCCTGGGAAGTCACAAAAACACGGGAGAATTGAAACACCATGCATGATTTCAGAAGTCCACACACAATAATAGGAAAGGAGAAAGACAGTTGCATGTTTCAAAAAAGGTCTGTGGTTTATTTTCTGTTGTTTACATCGGCTACGAGGGTTATAACAGCAAATGACGTACGTTTACCTGCATGTGACTTTTATTTTGAAAGTTTCCAGATGTGTTTTACACTGCTTTTGTGTTTAACTTCCTGTCTGACACAATCTAAACTGCAGAGTGTGATGTGTTTTGGAAGCATAGCGCGTAAAAATATACTCGGAATTAAATGATAGTGTGCCCTCGCTTCCGGGGCACGTCCAAAACGTCACAGTTTGCTGCCGGTGGAAGGGAACTCATCCACTGTAACATTGGCTAATTGCAGCATGGCACGTTTAGCGGCTGTTTAGCGATGCTTTCACTTGCAGTGGAAAGAAGAGGTTAACAAAAGATTTCTCGCTGGAAATTCCTATTTGGCTCATTAGCACCACATGTGTTTGGACTTGGAATTGCATCCACCTGTGGGCTGAGCACCGTGACAGGACAGGATCTGGGCCAATCAGATTTCAGCAGGGGTCAATGCCCCTGTGGCCCCACTCCTTGAACCACCCCTGGACTCATATTTGAGAAAACATGTCCTCCATTCTAACTTGATATTGTTTTTCTCCTCAGACACAAGTAAAAAACTAAATCTGCCGAGCGTCACGGACTGCAACAACAACCCAAAATCCACCGTGTATTAGTGTCCATTTAAGGATAGCATGCATCGGTAGAAAAATAAAACAGAAGAAAATAAAAACACCCAAGGGACCAATCCCGCAGCCCCAAACTATTCTTGACTTGGGAAAGAAACATTTTGTGCAAAAGCAGCTAGATAGCAGGAGCACGCTGGTCTGGAGATGCCCCCTAGGACAATGGGTGTCAGTCTCACATCACTGACTGTGAATGCAGGCACTGTTGCGAGGGATACAGGGCCCTAAGTTGTGACTACTGGGTCTGTGTAGCCAGAGAGGGAAAAAAGTTTAAAGTACCGAGAGGTTTGAGCTATTGTGATGTGCTTCAGAGACAATATGGTCGTAAATTAAAAGAGATTTAAATTCCAACAATCTGCTGGTACTCACCCCTCAGGCTGTAGTCAGTAAATCAGAACGAAAAGCACAAACCATCTTCATAGGACCCAGAAAATAAAGGCTGATTTACATGAGTTAATGCAAAAGCAGCCTGGATGCATTCTTACACTTAGCCTGGTCAGTGTTAATAATAATTATTATTATTATTATTATTATTATTATTATCATTGTGAGGTCATAACAAGTCCCTGTTCTGTGTCTGAATATGACAGAAATCTAAAAGTTTCTGGTCTGAGCTTTTATCTCATACAAATCTGTTTACTATAGACTAACGTGTCCGACTTTCCCTGAATCTCTCTTTTTCCTGTAATTAGCCAAAACAAGCCACCTAAGGGGAACGCTATGGCTTACAAACACGTGCTGGCGTCTGAGTAACTTGATTTGTTTCATTTGCGGCCTACATATTTTGCGTTGGTAACAAAAGTGGGTGGACAGATACTGATGTTTAAAATCGGAGCTTTCCACTTGCAGCCAAAGGTAATTTTAATTTGGAGAGAAAAGGGATTATAAACCGGTTTCTCAACAAGGAACAGCAAAGCCAAATAGTCTAGAATGACAGCTATGTGACCGTGTTGCACAGCGAGAACCTGTGCTCGCACGCCGTATGCCGATCATGTTTAATCCGGTTTTAAACAGACTGGAAATTGCAACTGTATCTGATTACACTCAACTGCAGTCAAACAAAGGCAGCGTGAAGCCATGAAGACTCGACTTCTTCTGCATCGTAAAGCTGCGGGGCCTAAATCTTTTGCGCATGATGATTTACAGCTTTGATCTGCAGTTTGCTGACAGGCCACTGAAAAGTCACTCAAGCTGCTCTCTGTAATGCTGAGCAGCCAGGTCAAGCACCTTTAGTGACCTTCCCAGACAAGATGTAGAAAAACAAAGCCAGAGAAAAAATCTGGGATTCCTTTTTCCTAAAGCTTGGGAGCCATGGTAGTGGTAATGTGGGGAAAGGGTAGCAGCAACATACGTACTGCAAATTTAGCTCATTTAGAGCTTCCTCAAAAAGAGTTTTTTGCACAATGTACATCATGTTTAGCGTCTACTAAAATGTATATCACTTTCTTTGCAAAAAAACAACGATAAAAAACAGAGATAAGACAGGTTGATCGACCGTGCAGTCAAGGCCGCAGTGCAACAACACAGGTACGCAGGCCTGGGTCTGTGTACACTGCACTAAAAGCAACAGTGTGTACATAAAAGTGGGCCGGCAGCGACATTCCGTTGTAAATCCCTTTCCCTGTTTTCCATTCCACCCCGTTTCCCCCTACTGCAGGTGAACGCACTGGCTGTTCAAGGAAATGTAAAACGAGAAGCAAACTATATGATGCTAAAGCACACATGACACACGTCGTTTTCTCAGGTGACGTGGTGTCACACGCTGGTTCTGGTCACATGTGACATCACACACGCAGGTGCCCACATCCACAGCAGAAACCTGTTGTGGAAACAAATCCTTTCCAGGTTATCTGTAATGACACTGAAAATACCACCAGGACCAGCTTGGCTGGGGTTCTAATAACCAGGCTGTAACCTAATAAACTATTGTTGGGTTTGAAAAGGATGTCGTATCAGCTGCTTCACACTAACAGCACAAACCAGACAGGGACTACAGATAACACCAACAATGGTGTGAGTCTTTTTCCTACAACACCTCGACCTACCTTTGGAGTTAAAGACATCTTTGAGCTGCAGAAGCACATCAGCAAACCGTCGCACATCGCTGACCAGCTGCATGATGTAGTGTGGGTCTGCAGTGGGGGTGTCCGGGCCATCCGAGCCGACAGAGTCGCTCTTGGGGAGTCTAGCAGAGCTTCCTGAACCCAGGCTGGAGCTGGAGCTGGAGCTGGAGAGCCGGGTGACACCTAAAGAGAGTTTGGTTCCACCAACACCACCGCTTCCACCACCTCCTGATCCTCCACCAGAACTCTGGCGCAGCATGGCTGCAAGCATGCCTGTAGGATCCAGTCGCCCCGGGGCCTAAATCTTAAGTGTTCAGCTCTGTCCTCAAACCAAACACCGCACCAGAACAAGGATGAAGATCACTGTAAAGGAGAGAGCATTCCTTTCAACCTGATCACATCATTTAACATTTCATGGCCCTGACACATCAGAGATATATATATATATATATATATATATATATATATATATATATATATATATATATATATATATATATATATATATATATATATAGTATTCCAGCATATATACACACAATGCTGGAATACTTTATTTCATCAATAGGTGATAGTCTTCAGCATGTGGACTTCCCTCCTCTTCTCCTAAAATGCACCCTTAAGGTAAATTCAGAGTCTAGCATCAGTCCAATAAAAATGGCCACATTCCTGAACAATTCTCCTTTTCTCTCCTAAATTTAGAAATTAGGAACGTTTTAAAAAATGTGAAAGGTGATGTTATGAAGTGTTTATTATAGTGCTAAATAAACTTAATGGCACAGTCTGTAATATAAATAAAACATGTAGGACAAGCAGGACGTGGACCTTTGATTTAAATGCCATCAATATGACTTCAGTGCAAGAAGAGACGTTTTAATGTTACTTTATAATAATTACACAGTTTGCATTGTGTTAATTACAGTTAAACTGACGTTCTGCCAGACTCTGACTAATAATGTTTACACACTAGGAAAAACGCGCCACTTCTACCAACAAATCTGATAGTTCTCTTACTTTCCTATTATTTTAATGTAAATATAACAATTAATATTTTAATTTAAAAGCTCATCCTACTATAGCCGTCTCAGCTCATTCGGTATTCACAAAACGCCTTAAGGAAGGAACATATGTCTTTACACAAGTTAAATTCCCTTTAATTTGGCAGAAACTCTGATTTAGAAGATAACTGGATGACAGATAATAACAAGTGAGGCTGCATGGCCTGATATCAAACAGCAGTAAATAAAGGGTTAAGGCAGACTTTCTGAATGTCATCCTAATCGCATGTATTAATCCGGGCATATGGATTTATTCCACTAGTTAACAGCAGACGAAGCTCGCAAACAAAACAACTCACCAGCCGTGAGGTCTTTTAACATCGTAGAATAAATACGACTCCAAAGAGGGCAAAAGTCCGGTAACTAGTGAGGAAGACCGATAAGATTAATTAATCCAGACTCAGCGCTATCCTCGTTATCTGAGTATCCGTGTAGGTCTCCTGTCCATGTGATGGGATCTGCAGCTGCTGATTAGTGGCTCTGTGAGCGTGTGTAGACGCACGCCTCTGTGGATTTTTTTTGTGCGAAGTATTCAACAGGTGCCTGAAGTTGCTGTGACAAAAACACGCACTGAAACACTGAACATCCGGTTGAGCTTTTCAAAATAAAGTCTTCACGCAACGGTCACTATTTTAGTACATAAATATTTTTCAACAAACGCAACACTTAAAATGAATAACATATTAATATTACAGCCTACCCAAATAGCTAAATAAAATAAAATTTATATCAAAATGACAAAAAGGGACCAAAGATAAAGTTTTTTTATTGCTTCAGTCTGATAATGTGTTAAAGAGCAAGTCACCCCCTACAAGAAACTTACTCCACTCCCACTTCATGTATGAAAAATGCAACAAATGCTGTTGCCTGGGAGACTGAGAGGGCGGAGCTGCTAGCTAATACACACAAACACGCTCACAACAGCATTGTGATATCAGCTAACGTTACTGTGTACCTCTTGGCCAATAGCGGTGGCTTCAAATCTAGTGCAGAGTTTTTACCTGACAACGGCGGAACACTGACAGTTTTAGGCAGAATATTTAAATTTGAACAAAGATGCGCTAAAGTGTCAAATTATTGATCACACAAGTCTACAGCACATTCAGACACTCGAGTTTATCAGCAACAAAAGTTGATTTGGGTTGACTTGTTCTTTAAACACAATTTTCAGAAAATCAATAGGAAGTTGGGTAGATGCCTATATGTGTAAACTAAGCACATTTTTCTATGGTGTAAACCAATAAATATATTTGCTTTTATTTTGAAAGTAAATTACACTACTTCTGGTTTTAACTATTACGGTCATTGAACCAAAAACTTGTGAAAATGTTTTTAAAATATTAGTTCACTCCAACGTGTACAAGCATACTAAGCAGCACAGGGCTTTGAAAGCAGAAAGACCTGACGTTTGTGAAAAAACGTCAAATAATAGGCGCTCACGTGAGATAGGAGGATGCCATCTTTATATTTCAAAAATTTTACTTGTGGGGACTGATTCCGAAGCTGTCATTAGTTAACCCGATGTGAGGCATTTAATTCTGCATCTGCGTTTTGTTTTGCCCAAGAGACATAGTGGAGAAGATGCGTATCTAAATTTAAACAAATTTGTTCATTATGAAAAATTAAAACTCAGACTTTGAAGGTAGCAATTATCATTCACTTTTAATGGAATGTGTTATTTTATGTTATAAAATAAAAATAAAGTAAAAGCCCACATAGATCCAGACCCTTTCAACTGTAACATTAACAAATGACAACTCAAAAACATCTGGCACGAACTGGAACTTTGAGCTTTACTGACATCTGCAGGTAGGTTTGTGCAATGCAGGTTGAAATTATAAATATCATACGCCCTCTGGCGGTCACAGAGCGAAACTAACTACACGGTAGACTTAAAGGGAACTTACTCTTATTGATTAAATGATGAGTAGGTGACATAAAATAAATTTTTACCAAAATACGTTTCTAGTTTCTAATCAAACATGTCAGATTTAAAACTATTAGTTATTAGTTCAAAGGCTAACTAATAATAATACCCATATGCATCTAATAATCACACTCAGACATTGATTTTTTTAAAAGCTCCATATTTTGTTTTAAACAAGAAAAGCATTAAAGTATTTGGATTTCACAATTAATGTATAACCTACAGGAAAAAACAAAAAAATACAAACAAAAACCATTCGGTGAAAAATCTACTGACAAACTAAGTAAATGTTTGACACAGCAGCGGATTTAATTTGATGAACTTGTTTAATCAGATAATGAAAATTATAATATAATATAGTATAATATAAATTATATTATAATTATTATAAGTATATGGTTTAAATGGTAAAATAGAACATAAGTCAAATTTAATAACTAAATTTTAAAATAACAAAGGAAAGTAAGAAGAAAAATATTTACTAAATCACTTATTCATAATAAAGCTTGAGTAACTTTCCAATAGAGCTACATTTATAAGAAATGTGAAACACGATGAATAAATCGTTAATAAAAGCAATTCAAATAGTGCAAAAAGGGTAAAACATTAAAGTAGAAGCAAATGGGTAAAACAAGGGGTAAAGAGATCAATGAAAGCAGGGAAATAAAATCAACATAAAAGATGGCCAAACTCAAACACGTTCAGGGAACGCCAAGCGGAGGAGGTGGGTTTTTAGGCGACTCTTAAAAGACTGGCAGAGATGGGGACAGCCTGACTGAGGGTGGCAACTGGTTCCAGAGTGACGGGGCTAGGACTGAGAAAGCCCGGTCCCCGCGAGTACGACATCTAGAATGAGGGACAGCGAGCAGGCCTTGGTCAGAGGAGCGCAGAGCGGGTGATGGCGAATGTCTGTTCAGGAGCGTGGCTGATAGGAGGGAGCACCACCCTGGAAGAAATTGAAAACAAAGACCAGGAGTTTAAAGTGTGAACAATAACATACCGGAAGCCGGTGCAGGGAATCCAGAACCGGACTGATGTGGTCCCATTTCCTGGTCCCAGTCAGAAACCTGGCTGCGCTGTTGTGTACAACAGAGGCGCAGTGATGATTGACCCAGTCCTGCATATAAAGAGTTGCAGTAATCAAGCCTAGAAATTACAAAGGCATGCAGTACCCGCTCCAGGTGGGCTCTCGACAGCATAGGCTTGATTTTTGCAAGGTGTCTCAGATGAAAAAAACTGGACCGGATCACAGAGTTGATGTAAGCATCAAATTTAAGTCCAGTGTCAATTTTCACCCCCAAACTGGTGACAACTGGTTTTGAGTAGGGAGAAAGAGGGCCAAGATCAACATAACGACCCAAAGCCCTGCTGTTGGGGTGAAAAACAATGAGCTCTGTCTTTCTTTCATTTAGATACAGATAGTTGGCCATTAGCCAAGACTTCACCTCATTGAGACAGGACACAAAGGACTGGACTGGATCTTTCTCTTGACACAATGGAGAGTGAATCTGGCAATCGTCAGCATAGAGATGGAACGCTAGGCCATGTTTACAAAAGACTGACCCCAGAGGAAGAAGATAAATGGTAAACAAGAGGACCAAGGTTCGATCCCTGCGGGACCCCCAAGCGGAGCCCCTCCCAAGAAGAAAAAAAAACACCTAGTTTAACACAGATTGTCCTGTTGTGGAGATACAATCTAAACCAATCCAGAGCAGACCTTTTGATCCCAACCCATCATTCCAAGCGATCAAGCAGAACCGTGTGGTCAACTGTGTCGAAGGCTGCCGTCAGATCTAACAACAGAAGCACCACAGATGTACCCTGATCTAGTGATAGATGTCATTTAGGACCCTCAGTAGAGCTGACTCTGTGCTATGGCCAGACCTGAACCCTGATTGGAAAACCTCAAATAGATCAGAGTCAGCTAAATGTGAGACCAGCTGCTGATAAACGACTTTCTCAAGCAGTTTAGATGAAAAAGGCAGGGTAGAGATAGGCCTGTAATTTTCTATCACAGAGACATCAGCACCAGGTTTCTTCAGGGTCGGCCGAATAACTGCTGCTTTCAAAGCAGCTGGGACCACACCTGTGCTGAGGCTCCCATTGATAATCTGACCAAGTGAAGGGCCAAGGCACGGAAAGGCAGCCTTCCAGAGACGAGGCAGCAGACATCAAGTGGAGAGCCAGATGGCTTCTGCCTTCCAACAAGCTTACTCAGCTCAGAATAAGAAACAGTATTGAGGGAGCTCAGGGTGGGTGGTGATGGAAGAACTGGAACAGGGTCAACAGAGTTACCAGAAATAGCTGCTCTAATGCCAGATACCTTATCAATAAAGAATTTGTGAAAATCTTCAGTTTCCAGCAGCGACATGAAGCTGGGCTCCTGATACACCAGAACAGAGTTCAGTGTTTTGTAGAGAATCTTGGGATTCTTGGAGTTTGTTTCGATGATGTCTGCAAAATAGGCCGTTCTAGCAACCCTCACAGCATCCTGATGAGCAACCAGTGATGCTCTGAACAACTCACGCGAGACCTGTAGGCCATCCTTTTTTCACTTTCTCTCAGAGGATCTACACGCCCGCCTACAAGCCCGTGTGACATCAGAAAGCCAAGGCTCCCTTCCAGGCCGAGACTTGCAAAGCTTGAGAGGGGCAACCACATCCAGGACCTGATTACAAAGTAAATCAAAGTGTTGTGAATAATGATCAATGTTAGATGGATCTGGGTCAAAGGACTCTACAGACATACAGTCCACGAACTTTGCAACAGTTTCTGCATCCAGTGCTCTGACCCAGACGGAGCTTCACACACAGGGACAGGACATGGCAAAGTAACATCACATAGCATTGGAGAGTGGTCAGGGAACACAGGAGGCAAAGTCACAAGGTTCATGACAGGGTGACCAAAATGCTTACTTTTTTCAGACATAATTTGACATAGCTGGTCTGCGGTGAAAATAAACGTAATACGTACGTACATCATGAAAATAAATTGTTTTTCCACATAGTATCAATTTCTTTCACATATTTTGCTTAGAATTAAATACCATTGTGGGTTTTTAGATACCAAACTGGGATTACAGTATCCACTTTGCCTCTGAAAAATTAACTGCCTTAATATTTGTCAAACTAATGTGTAATTTTGCCAAAGCTAATGCCACACCACCACCATTAACACACACAGAAATACAAGTAGAAAAAAACGAAAAGAAAATCTCACTCAAGGACTTTTGTAAAAGTCGACAGTCCTGCAAATTTATAATGCAAACTAATTTAGACAATAAACTTGGTAAGATATTTTGTCAAAACACAATAAATTCATGTCAAATTCACATACTATTGGTCAAACTCAGTAGCAATGAACAGCTAATTTTATTGAGACCGAAAAAGCTGCTCTCCTCTGTCCTTTTATAGGTCCCTAATTACTTAAGGAGGTCCACTCTAGGAACTGAAAATCAGGCAGGTACGAGGAACAAGTTCCTGTGGGGAATGCAGTAATTTGTACTTCATTTCCGGTTAAACATCGATTGTGAACTTGTTAACTTTACTCTGCTCTAACGGGTTATGTTAAACTTCGAAAACAAACACCGCAATATATTTTGGAGTAACTATCCTGTGATTAGTTAGTTTACTGTTTGATGATCACACACTTCGCTTGCACATCTTCTGGGCTTTTATTTTGAAAAAGGTATCGCTGGCATCCTGTCCTTGTTCTTCCTGGTGTTAGATTTGAGAGAGACTACGCGGTGGAAACTGGACTGCCCCCTGGTTTAGCAGCTTCAGTAGCGGAGCGCCGCGATTGTCCCTGCTAGCCAAAGATAATGAGCACTTTGAGATATCAGCTCCAGCTTTAAAACTTCAAAGCGGCGCAGCGGTTATGACTCCTCAAAGCAGCGCCTCTTCCGGGATCCAAGGACTTCTTTTAAAACTTCATGAATCACTTTCAGACGAAGATACTCGCTCTGCAGCTTTAACATGTCACGATATTATTGTTGATTTGGGACAAGAGTGCATGCTAACATCCACCGAGAATGAGCTCGGTAAGACAGTAAGGTTTATCAAAAATACCAAAACGCGCCAAACTCCATTATAATTCCGACGGTTTGCAGGCAGTCGTGTTCCTGTTGTCATAAACGGTAAAAGCCCTGGATTAGGAGGTTGCTGAGTGGAGGATTATGAGCTAATTATCAGTTCATCGGGCAGAAAATACACCAACAACACTTTTAACTTTTTATCTTCTCATATCAAAAAGGATCTTCCGCCAAAATCTGCTGGTTCGTGTTGCTGTAACACCCTAATGTGCTGCAGAAGGGTTCAAAACATAAAACCGACTATTAGTTGTCTGTATGGGTTTAAAAGTGCATCATAAAAGCCGAAAGTGGCTCAAACTTGACTTGATTATTATTATTCTGAGCTATTACAGCAATCAATTTCCCTCTGGGATTAATAAAGTATTATTGAATTGAATTGAAACTGTTAAAGCCTTTGTTCTTTGTTAAAGATAACATGTAATAACATTAGCATGTACTGCATGTATTTCCATCTAATCCAGCTTTACACACATCCCTGCTGTTCTCAAAAGACTATGGGCTGCTCACCTTCCTCAGGAAGTCCCTGGCTTCTGATGAGGTAAAGACGTCCTGCATTAATCAGCAAGCCAAAGTTCTTATAAGTTTACAGAAAGATTTGTTCTCCAGCTGCGGGACACCCGGGTGAAAATCTTGCAGTTTTTGGAGACGTTTTTGGATAAAGTGTCACCAAGAGTCAAAGGTTGGGAGAAAACGTATGCGACTGACATAAGAGTAAGGCACTTGTTTGTGATGTTTGTGGCATGACGAGTTGTGAAAAACACAACCCCCACAATGTTCTATGTGCTTCCACACACAGGACATGTGCATGGTTATGTACACCAAGGAAAGGGTAGCCAAATGTCGAACTCCACTGTTAGAGCTCCTTATAAAGGTGGGTTGTTTGGGGGTTTAAATGTAAATTAGTTTTTTTTTTCAGGTGGCATCTCAGGCCAGATGATGCTATCTGTTGCTAACAAACCTATATGTTCATGTGTTAACTTGTATACGATGGTTTAAAACTGTTGTACGTTTGCACCATTAAGGTCATCACACTTGTTGACGTCTCCACAGGTTCTCCAGAAAACAAAGGCTTCCAGCGTGGCGGCGGATTTCAGAATCTCTGATATTTTTAACAAATTCTACAGCGAACTTTGTCAGAAGAGCAAATTACCTGATTCAGGTTAGCATTGATTTAGCAAAACGCCGGTTGTTAACATCAAATCATGACTTTTGGATTTACACGATATTTTTTGTCCTTTCACCACAGTTCTGGGTAAAATCTACGAGTTATTGGGAGTCCTTGCAGAAGTTCATCCCAGTGAGATGGTCAACAACTCAGACAAACTCTACAGGGCTTATCTCGGAGAGCTCAAAGACCAGGTTGGTCTTACACACCTCAAGACAGACGTCAATGGCTTTGATTCAGATGACTGAATTGGGAACAGAAAGGAAGATTTGGTTTACTGAGTAATCAACTATCTTTTAAAATTCATCAAAATCCTTCTACTTTGTGTAAGAAGTATGGAAGGGCGTAGATGGAATTGCCAATGTCGGATCACTTTCTGGGTCCTGATTGTTGTCCTTTTTCCACCTAGATGACCTCTAAAACAAAAGAACCCAAGCTTTTTGTTGTGGCTGGGTGCTTACGAGGAGTGACCGCCCTGATGGTTAACTTCACTAAAACAATGGAAGAAGGTGTTCATTACGTCATCTGTGGCTCATTTTGTCGTGATGGAACAGAAATGTTAAACTTGACTCCTGCTTATGTGGTATTTGTTACTGACTTGCAGACCCAGTAACATCAACGGAGATCTTCCAGTATGCCCTGAAGGCGATCACTCCCCAGGTAAACATCTCCCGACAAAACTCACCTCGTCCTTTGCGTTGGACGTGGTGCTGATGTGCCACTTTGTTTATGATTGTTTTACAGACAGAAATGAACCGTTACGCAGTCACGTTTGGTAAGGATCACCGGTTATAATCTGGCAGATTGATGTTTAAAGCTGAAGAATTACGTCCCTCTGACTGTGTCTTCAACAGCCGGGCTCAGATTGTTTTCCAGACATGCGTCTCAGTTCAGCAGCTGCCTCATGGACAACTACAGGGTTCTGTTCGAGACCATGTCCAAGCTGTGTGGACACGTCAATGGAGAGATGAAGAAGACGAGTTACAATGCACTGGAAGCTTTTCTCAAGCAGGTAAAAACCTCCAGAGCTCTTTCAGTGAAACAGAGAACAGAGCAGTTTATAAACGATCTGAACGGAACTGATTTGATGTCTGATTTCTTGTTGTCCTGTGGCCATTTTCAGGTTTCCTTGTTGGTGGCTGAGAATATCGAGGAGCACAAAAGCAAGTTGAAGTTCTTCATGCAAAAGTTTTGCGGCATCATTAAATCCCTGGACTCGACACACAAAGAGCTGTCCATCGCCATACGAGGATATGGATTCTTTGCAGCTGTATGCTTGCAACAAAAACCTGTTTTAGTAAAAAATTGTGACAATTTAACACTTCATACCTGTGATTAATATTGTGTATTTTCATTGGTCCCGCTTTCAATTCCCTGTGTTTAGCTGTTGGACAGTTTCACCTAATCAAATTAAATGTTTTTGTTTTTTTGTTTTTGCAGCCGTGTAAGAAGGTTTGTCCCCAGGATGTGGACCTGATGTACACAGAACTGATTCAGCGCTGTAAGCAGATGTATCTGACAGAATCTGACAGTGAAGATGAGAGCTTCTACCAGCTGCCCAGCTTCCTGGACTCCATAGCCAGCGTGCTGATCCACCTGGACAAGGTGATAACGTGTTATTCTAGATATTTTTAACTGATGACAGTCAATCACTCATCTCTTTAAGAAGCTCTGATGTTTGTTTCCAGATACCTGAGGTATACACTCCTCTGCTGGAGCGCCTGCTTGTGGTGCAGATCGACAGCTACCCTCAGTGTAGCGAGAGAATGCAGGCGGCCTGCTGCAAGTCCATCCTGAAGGTGCTGATCGCCATGGTCTCTAAAGGACCAGTTCTGTGGAGTTTCATCAGCTCTGTGGGTATGTCAGACAACAGCACCTCTGTGTCTAAATACTAGCTGCTGCACAACTGCAGCGACACGTCGCAAAAACTGGCCTCTGTTCCTCAGGGTGTTCCAGGAGACGTAGCTCTGACAGGGAGCTTTCGTAGGAGGTAGAACTTCTCCTGTTACTCAGAACCGTTTAACAATCCTCTGTGCTTTCTTTCCAGTGCACCAAGGCTTGATCCGCGTCTGTTCTAAACCCATCCTGCTTTCTGAGGTCAGACGGGCTTTTAGAACGGAAATATCACAGATTTCCTGTGTGGAATTTTTCTCAGTAATTTCAGGCTTCTTAAGCTTTCATTGTTGACCGCGAAGGTAGACAAGATGTTCCTTCTGTTCACTTTAAGGACACTGGAAATGGATCTTCTGAAGGTTCAGAAGTCCGAACTGGGAAGTGGAAAGTTCCATCGAGTCACGACTACCTCCCCCTGTATAAAGGCCTGCTGGACTGTGATCAGCTGAAGGTGCGGACATGTTTTAACTTTCATCATCTCGCGCGGATCCTGGCTGTTAGGTTACTCGTGTTTTAAAGAGACTGCAGGTACTAATTTACATCACCAGGTGGCAAGATTGCACATTTTAGTGGTGATTAAAATTCTTTTTATCTTACCAGAGTTAAAATACACCAGCATGTAAACACACAGGCCCATCTGACATGATAAACATGATTTTGTCACATTGGCTAATTAAACTTAATGTTCTACTTGATCAGTAAGTCGATGTTTTTGAGCTGAAATCAAAACAGGAATACAAATCTGATGACCCGTACAGCCTAAACACACGTTTTTGCCACTATTTGATTAATTAGAGTTCTACTTTCTCTGGCAGGACTCCGGGTTTCTGGACGGGTCGTTTGTGAGTCAGAACGCAGCTCTCGGACCACTGAGTCGTCTTCTGTACGACGAGCTGGTGAAATCAATTCTCCGCATTGTGGAAAAGCTAGATTTGTCTGTGAAGAAAGTATCAACAGGAGAGCAGGTAAGACTGGACTGTTTATGTTTATGTATTTAGCAGACGCTTTTGTCCAAAGCGACTTACAAGTGATAATCGGCATGTTGCCCTTGAGGCTAACAACAACAACAACAAACAATTTCCAGTCAGTCGTAGGTGGCAGTGAGGCAGCATGATGAATCATGGAGAGGAGGGAACAAGGAGTGGACGGTAGAGAGGGGGGACGGGTGCAGGGAGGGTGCTAGTTAAGAAGATGCTCTCTGAAGAGCAGGGTCTTCTGGAGTTTCTTGAAAATTGAAAAGGAAGCCGCTGTTCTGGTAGTGCTTGGAAGGTCATTCCACATTTGTGGAATGATGCATGAGAAGAGTCTGGATTGTCCTGAGCATGGTGTAGGCACTGCTAGCCGACGATCCTGTGATGACCGGAGCGGCCGGGCCGAGACGTAAGCCTTTGCAAGAGGATTCAGGTAGATGGGAGCCGTAGCAATTTGAATTTGATGCGTGCTGCTAGCTGTAGCCAGTGGAGCTCAATGAACAGAGGGGTGACGTGTGCTCTTTTTGGCTGATTGAAGGCCAGACGCGCCGCTGGACCATTTGAAGAGGTCTCACAGTACAGCCTGGAAGACCAGTTAGAAGGGCATTGCAGTAATCGAGGCGGGAGATGACAGTAGATTGCACCAGGAGCTGGGTGGCATGTTGTGTTAGGTATGGTCGGATCTTTCGTATGTTATACAGCGCAAAGCGGCATGAACGAGCAACAGAGGCAACATGATCTTTAAAGGTCAGGTGTTCATCAATGACAACACCCAGATTTCGAACTGCCTTTGAAGGAGCCAGAGATAGGAAGTCGTTTTGGATTGAGATATTGTGCTGTATGGATGGTTTTGCTGGGATGACAAGTAGTTCAGTTTTAGAGAGGTTGAGTTGGAGATGGTGGGATTTCATCCATTTTGATATGTCAGAGAGACAGTTTGATATTCGTGCAGAGACAGTGTGGTCGTCCGGTGTAAATGACAGAGCTGGGTGTCGTCTGCATAGCAGTGGTAGGAGAAGCCATGTGATCGAATGATCTCACCCAGTGAGGTGGTGTATATGGCAAAGAGAGAGGTCCTAGTACAGGCCCTGGGGGACTCCTGTGGCAAGATGGAGCACGGTAGAGGACTCTTGTGTTTGTTACAGATGGGTCACAGCAGAGCAGGTTTTATTTATTTACTCAGCAGATTCAGATTCTGCTTGTCTGATGAAACCTGCTGTAATCTGTTTGTTAGGTGTATTCATTTTCCCATCCAGGGTCACCTGAGAGAAAGCTCAACTCGCAGGGGTTATATTATTAAGCCGATCGGTTAACCCATACCAATCTTTACCAACAACCAAACAATTTAGACTTTGCAAAGGGAGAGCAGAAATAAATGCACACCACGCAAGGGTTTTCAGTTCACTCTCGTCAGACAAAGCCCTCCAAGAGTATTTATTAAGGGACACACAAAAATGATAAAACGCACACACATCTACACACATTCCTGTAGACTCTCGAAAGGGAGACAAACAGGCGCTGGCACAGGGCGTTCTTAAGCCGGGCGTACACTGTGCGACTTTTTCACTCGTAGCACTCAGCTTCAGCTCAAACTGTACGACTTCCTCGCAGGGCACATCTCACGAGTCATGTGCTCACACTGTACGACCCATTTCTCGCATGCGACCTGACTGCTCACACTGTACGTCTGGTAGCAACACGTCGGACCTAAAAATATGCTAAAAATAGCAGTTTTTACTCAACACGTCAGATTTTTTTGTCTTGTTTTGCCTGTTGTCCTTCGGGAGTGCTGCAGGAGGACACAGGGATTTATGGGGGTTGGATGAGGAAAACGAAATAAAGAAAGTAAATCTGTGTTTTGTGATCAGTTTAATTTGACATGAACACGACAAACACGCTTTCTTGACAATCTTTGTGTGTAAAAAAACGTGTATAGAAACAAAAACGAACAACGTGTGTTATTAGGGAAATAGCGGGCGAGCGGTGTTGATGCAGGATTGCGCATGCGCCGTGAGCGGTTCTGGTACTTTTTGGGTCGCAGCTGCTCGCAGCGCCGCTTCAACAGTGCGATACCCTCACGAGGGACGAGCAAAATATCAAACACGCCAGAAGTCCGTGCGAGCTCACGATTGCTGATCGGTAGCTGGTCACGTGGTGTTAATCGCCTCTCGTAACCCCCTGTACACTACACGACGCTCGGCGCAAAACTCGCCCTGATCTCGTGGATTCTCGCACGAGTGGAAAATCGGCTCAAAAAACTGAAAAAGTCGCACAGTGTACGCCCGGCTTTACTGATACGCCAGGACTGGAAAGAGGCGAGGTCAAACGCCTGTCTGTTGCCAGGTAAAAATGAGCTGGATGAAGCTTTCGTTTAAAAAATAATTAATCAAATAAAAATAAAATAATTAATAATGTATCCATAATTTATCCAACACTGTTGGTCAGGAGCTGGATGACACGACCCATGCGCTGCCATCGTCTGACCCTACGGCTCATCTGTTACCCAATAAGGTCAAAGACTTCACAGCCTTCGTCAACCTGGTTGACTTTTGCAGGTACCTAAACTTTATATCTCTAAACTAAACACTCAGCTCGTTTGAATGGCTAAATATGTATTTATCTTGTCCCTGCAGTGAGTTGTTGCTGAATAAACATGTGGAGTATTTTGACTCCTGGATGTTTCCTCTGAGCCACGAGCTCATCCTCCACACCATCAGGAACCCTCTGGTCAGCGGCTTTTACAAGCTGCTGTCCGTCACCATGAAGATCGCCAAGAGAATCAAATATTACCAGGTTATGTTTTCATTTTAACAGACGGTCGAAGCATTTATATTTCATATCGGATACAGTCTAAACAAAAGAAGAGGCGGTGTATGTTAATAATTCTAAGCCTTGTTTATGAACAGGGAGTTGGCCGGAGATGTTCTGTAGCTCCTCAGAGTGACACAGTGAAAAGTGCTTGTTTTGCACTCTTCTCTAAGTTTGGAAAAGAGGTAGCTTCCCATTTCAAAAGCTGCTTCCAGCCTCGTTCATCTACCCGAGTGTGATGTCATGTGTTCCCCACAAGGTGTGCATCAGAATGAAGCAGTACAAAGACGAGCTGCTGGCTTCCTGCTTGACTTTTGTCCTCTCGCTGCACCACAACATCGTGGCTCTGGACATGAAGGCCTACTGTCCTGCTCTGGAGGTGGGGCTTCTTTTTCATTTACATTCTTTGCATTTCCTGCATCTGTTTTAAATGTTTTGGTGCCTTAATTCATTCAGCAAAGGTTCGAAGCAGGTCTGTTGATTCTGTCAGATGAATACAAAAAAGATTTCAACAGATTTTTACTGTTTTTTATGGATTTGTGCTCTCTCCTGCATCCAGACGGCTCTGAAGTTGGGTCTCAGCCACGTTCCTTTAGCCAACGCAGCCTTGGATGCTCTGGAGGACTGGTCCTCCCACATCCCAGCAGAGACGATGCAGCCCTGCTACACAGAGATCCTGCCTCTCCTCGACGGATACCTGAAAACCACCTCACCTACGGGTCAGACGGACTCAAAGATGTGCAGATTCATTCGTGCTTTAATTCAGATGATCAAAAGAAGGTGTTCTGTGTTTTAGACAAAGATGAGAGCAACTGGGAGGTGATGTCCTCTTTGTCTTCACGGAGGGACCGAGGATACAGCAGAGTGATGACGAGGCTCCTTAAGAAGTCCAACCAGCTCTCCACAGTACTGGATGATGCTTTTGTACAAATCACTGTTAGATGAGTAAGGAGGAGCTTCTTACACACATATAGTAACAGAGTCATTTGTGTTCACGCAGGAAGATGCTCCTCTTGTGTTGCTGAGGCTCAGGGTGGTGAAGCTCCTCGGTCACCTTGGAGGAAAGCTGAACAGAAACCTGGTGACTGGTGAGGATCTGCAAAACTAAGTCTCTTCAGAGCTGAGTGTAATTCCTGGTGTTTGGGCCGAGCTGCAGAGAAGTTCAGCTAGATTTTAACAATGATAATAAACCTGTGTTTTGGCGTGCAGTGGTCTCCTCAGAAGAAACGATGAAGAAATTTGTTGCCTGGGACACTGAGAAACGACTCAGCTTTGCCATCCCATTCACCGACATGAAGCCAGTGATCTTTCTGGACCCGTTTCTGCCTCGCATCAGCGAGCTGGCGCTGTCCTCCAGCGCCAGGCAAACCAAAGTGTGTTAGCGAACATCTGTTCCTCAGCGGCTGTGAGGCTTCAGAAAAGCACATAACCTTTGTGTGTGTGTGTGTGTGTGTGTGTGTGTGTGTGTGTGTGTGTGTGTGTGTGTGTGTGTGTGTGTGTGTGTGTGTGTGTGTGTGTGTGTGTGTGTGTGTGTGTGTGTGTGTGTGTGTGGACTCTGCAGGTTGCAGCCTGTGAGCTGCTGCACAGCTTGGTGGTCTACATGGTTGGGAAGAGTGCTCAGATGGTGGAAGGAGAGAACAGACTGCCACCTATGTACAAACTACACAAGAGACTGTTTCCTGTGCTGCTGCGTTTGGCTTGTGACGTTGATCAGGTGTGTAAAGATGGGTTTTGCCTCACCTCAGTGTTGCTCCTAAACAACAACGGCTTGACAAATGGCTTTGTTGATTCATGTGCTTCTTACCTTTCTGCTGCATGTAATAATTGTATTTTTTATTTTAAGTTTATTTCTAACTAGTGGATCTGGATTAGGGCCGGACGATATAAAAAATAAGCATATCGTTCAAAATAAGTCATACAGATCGATATTAGGGCTGTCGCAGTTGAGGAATTCCCCCTGCGGTGATTCAGGGTGGCTTAATATTGCGGTGTGCGATATTATTGCAGCACTTTTTTTAATTGCAGTACTATCTAAACATAATGTTTACACATTTAAAAAAGGTAAAAAATTGCCGTGCCTTCTTTTATAACACTTTACTGAATGCAGATCAAAGGGCAGTAACAACACAGATCGCAGTAACGTTTGTTTCTCCGACAGTCGGAGTCCGACTGAACTTAAAAACAACAAAATTCAGGAGAAGGTTAAACTTTTAAATGCAAATTTGGCTGCAGCATCTAACAAATAAGAAACAAGTCCCCATTTTGTTTAGTTGTTTAAAATCAAGCATAAAAAATTACATGTACCGGGCGCGGGGCACTTATCATTTCACTTTCACTTTCACACACACGAATGACGGTGCTTTATAGCCCGGTCACGTCCTTGTTACCCACAAGGAAAACCAGCATGTTAACCATATACGGTTTGAGAGAGGATCTGAGAGGGGTGGCAACATTTGCAGCAACACTGAAAACCCTCTCGGATGGTGCGCTCGTTCCACTAACGCACACGTACTTGCGTGCGACTGGCGAGCAAAGGGAATCTCCCGGTTGTTGCTCCACCATGTCAGGGGGGTTTCTTTAGGGTGGATGCATTCCTCCTGCAGGTAGCGAGTGAGCTCCAGCTCAGCTCAAACTCTCTTCGGGACGGTTGCAGAAGCGATGCTTGTCCGGGACTTCAGCAGGTCTCCGAGCGTTTATAATTTATTTGCCGCTGGTGGCAGCTCTGTCTCGGCCAAGGACCCTGGCTGCGCAGCAGCTGATGTACTGAAAACCAAAGTGCTCCCAAAGGAGCGAAGTAACGTTTCATTTTGATACCAGTGCAGCCATCTTTCTCAACATGCATCATTGAGTTGAACCAAGTTCAGTAATCGCGGTGGCCCATGATGCAGCGCGGTGGGCTTCTTCATATTGCGATATTTCATTTTTGCGGTTACCGTGACAGCCCTAATCGATATAGATAATTATTGGAAAATATTGTTAAAAATGTAGAAAATATATTTTAAGTGCAGCCCTGGCCATTTTATGTCATTCCTTAATTAACCACTTTCAATAAAGAACAAAGAAAAACCGCCTTAAATTCAATATTTGACGTTACAAGGACTGAACGATTTCAGGGAAAGATTGAATTGCATTTTTTTTTCTAGTAGAAATTAAGATTTTCTTCCAACCGAGGTTCAACTACAGCACATTATTCACAAGATTTAGTGATGTTAGCAAACATGAGTGGAAATGACTTTCATACCATCCTGTTTTTACTCATTTCATCACTTTTCTGTTGCGCTGTTTATTTCTTACACCCGTTTTTACAGATTTGTCTCCACCAATATTTACACGTTGATAAAATATTTGCTCCTGGTGTTCCGCGCACGCACCACCCCATCACACGGCGATGGGAGGCATGCTCTGCGTGCGTGCATGCATGTGTGTCACTCACTTCGGCTTTCACACACACGTCTCGGGAACGCAGAAATCTCTGAGCATGTGGGCGAGGCAAAAGACACGCGGAGAAGTCTGTGCTGTCCTTTAATTAGTCAGCAAAAGCGGCCCTATTGTGGCATCGCCACATTACACAAGTGTTAAAATAAAAGGAAATATTTAATATTAGTTGCACAGAGGATGTGAGAAAGTGGTCTAAACCATTACTAGAGTATAATTGTAACACTGTGCCACGGTGGTTTTCCTTTCCACTGTATGTAATTGGGTGAGTTGGGGTCGTTCATTTATTTATCGGTGTATTTGTGTTGTTTACCACACCCGAGCTATTAAGAGGGCCGCATCAGGTGTGGAAGGGAGGAGGAGGGAGAAAAGATAACTGAGCACGGATGGGTGTGGTGCAGGTGTCAGCGTGGATCTGCTGCAGCCTGTCTAGTTATCAAACTAAAAGTCTACCGCGTAACTGAGTGAAGAAACTCAGTAGGCCTACGGGTGACCGTTAATAAAAAATAAATAAGATTAAGGGTTTAAGTCAGAGAGAAACCCCCGACGATCCCGCACGGGAGCATGCCTGGATACCTGCGTTCTCCAGCTGAATGAGAGGAAACGCCCCAGATCACCTGCCTCACTGCCGATCGGCGGATGGACCGAGTCATTGACTGCTGAACCCGGTGAGGTCGACCCTTTTTATTTAGTGGTGTACCACTTATTTTCAGTTTTTGCTAGCGGCCACATTCCCCCCCCCTCCCCCCCCCCCTTTTTTTTTTTTTGGTTTGGACTGCTTCGGTTGCATTCGGGTCGGTGCATTGCGCACCAATCAGAGACTTCCTAAGCGCTTCATGGCGGAGCTGCAGATGGACATTTAGGGGTTTAATTTCCAGGGGGATTTACACCAAAGCATGTATGAACGTCACGTGATTCAAGTTGAATAACATTATAAACATACGTGGGAGATCTCAAGTTGCTGGTGTTCCGTGTCTTATTTGGCAGGGGAGGTTGTATGGAAGCCCTTTAGGGCCAAGAGAGGGTGATCCTACATTTAAATATGTTGGGTCAAAGGATGTTCTTTCAGAGTCCTTTGTGTGAATTAGCAATCCCTCTCCTGGACTAAAGTTAGGGGGGTGATTGTTATACTATAAAGAGCCGTTTCGTTCATCACCTATACATCGCTAGTTGAGCATTAGCAGCACAGACTGACGGCCAATCAGCTACGGCCCTGTAACGGCCTCTTCTTGCCGTTACGTCTTGTTTAAGACACGTTCTGTCTGTTTAGGTTTGAGAGGGGAGGGCTTGGTGACGGAGCGTGCCTGGATCTGTGTTGTTGATCTAGTATTAAGCAATCTGATTGGCTATAATGAAACACTTTATTTTATCGACCCATTTTGCTTTCTATCGCACCACACCTCTATCAATAGATACATATTCTTATTGAGTTAACCCTAACCCAAGCCCTAATCCGGATCTCATAGCATCTACGTTTGGATTCTTGATATCCCGTGCTGGAATGTTTCCAGGTCCTTATTTATCTGCGTTATGATTTTGTTGTTACCAGGTCACCAGGCAGCTCTTTGAACCGCTGGTGATGCAGCTGATTCACTGGTTCACCAACAACAGGAAGTTTGAGAGCCAGGATACAGTAGCTGTTCTGGAGGCTATCCTGGTAGGAGCTCAGATCAGTTTAGTGGAAAACACTCCTGAGATTTTAGCGTTTTTATATTGTGTCGCTGTGTTCAGGACGGTGTGGTCGACCCGCTGGACAGCACTCTCAGAGACTTCTGTGGACGTTGCATCGAAGAGTTTGTCAAGTGGTCGATCAAGCAGACCACCCCAAAGCAGCAGGAGAGGAGCCCGACCAACATGAAGTCCTTGTTTAAGCGCATTTACAGCCTGGCCCTGCACCCCAATGGGTTCAAACGACTCGGAGCCGCTTTAGCTTTCAACAGCATCTACAGACAGTTCAGGTGGGCTTCGTTCCTGCCGCCTGTTGTTTCTCCGTTTGCCTCATTTCTTTTGTAGTCATTCAGAACTCGTCTGTAACCTTTCAGAGAGGAGAACGCTTTGGTGGAACAGTTCATCTTTGAGGTTCTCGTCATATTTGTGGAAAGTCTGGCTCTAGCTCACTCTGACGAGCGATCCATGGGTAACCCATCATCCACACCTGCTCTACATAACCATTTCAAACTTTTAGCAAAAGGGTTTTATGAACACAGCAGTGCGGTGGTTTTCTTGTTATCCTCTGTGATGCAGGCACGTTGCAGCAGTGTGGCAGTGCCATTGAGCACCTGAAGAGAATCATACAACACAAAGCTCCCAGCCTCAATCAGCACAATGCTAAGAGACGCGTCCCAAGGTCCGTTCTCTGTGAGCTGTGGGGTTCTGGTACCGGTACCCGACTGGCTGCTGGACTTCACCTTCGCTGTGTGTCCCATGTTTTAGGGGTTTTCCTCCTGACGAGAAGCTGATCCTGTCCGATGTGGTGGTGTGGCTGCTGGAGCAATGTGGGCGACCTCAGACTGACTGTCGCCACAAATGCATGGAGCTCTTCTATGAGTTCATTCCCTTACTGCCAGGTCAGAACCAGACACTTGTAAAAGATGAATGTACTGTTTTTTATGTCAAATTTACACAAAAACTTCAAGTTTTCTGTTACTTGTCTTCTGATAAAATTTCTGGATGTGATTCAGGAAAGAAGTCTCCACCTCAGTGGTTGGACGGCATGCTGAAGGATCACGGCATGGATTTCCTGATTTCACGGTTTGAGGGAGGCGGTCTTCTGTCCCAACCCACCCTCAGGGACCTGATGGGCCCTTTCAGTGTTCGAGTCACCCTGCAGTGGATGGACCTGCTGCTGGCTGTGCTGGATTGCTACAACACCTTCATCAACCTGCACATCATCAAACCCCATCACATTCTCAGTAAGTGTTTTGCACAGCTGTGAATGATAGCAAATTTAGGTTCTCTTTCCTAACATTCGTTTCGATGTCTCACTATGGGATACGCCCCTCCGCGGATTCCTCAGAAGCACTTATCTCAATACGCCAATCCTGATTGGCCAGTGACCGTGACGTACGCGTCCCCCTGCTACTATAAGTAGCAAGCGTCCCAACGCACGCACTATTCAATCACCTCTTCTCGCTTCGGTGGTCGCTTATCTCTAAGGTAAGTTAGCTCAACTGTTCACAGACGGAGCCAGCTAATATTCTCTCCGTCGCCGAACGTTAACTTACTGTCCTTCTGTCCTGGCCTTCACCATAGGCTCGGGGCATAACGAGCAGCTTCACACTCCAGTGCACCTGTTCGTTCTCTGCTAACACACCAGTTAGCCCACATGGAAGCCGCTCCTCCCACCAGAGGAGTCGATGGCGCAGGAGCTCGCCTCTGTACCTGTGGGAACAAAATCTCGAGCAAAGACCCGCACAAGGTCTGCTCGAGCTGCCTCGGGCTGGAACACGCCCAGCTGGCATTGGAAGTCCCCGGGTCATGTAAGAGCTGTGCCTGCTTCACCCTGAAGAGCCTTCGCCGGCGGCTAGCGCGCCAAGCTAGCCTGTCGGGGAAGGACCCTTGCCTGCCGGCCCCTGGGCCACCGCCTGGGGACGCCAGCGCACATGCCCTCCCGGAGCCGGAACCGTGTGCCGAACTCAGCTGGGGCTCACAGCTCGAACTGGCCGGTCCGAGCCACCCCGTCGAGGACGTGTTGGAGGTGGACTACGGAGACGACGAGGACACCTCGGAACTCCTCATTTCAGAGGAGGACGAGGATGACGACGTTTTTCTCCCCATCGCTCAGACCTCCATGCCTAGCTTTCCGTCCTCTCCCAGGGATGGAGCGGCTTCTCCGGCCGCCCACCTGGACATGCAGTCAGTCTGCCGACGCGCTGCGACCAGGCTCAACATCCCTTGGCCCACCGTGGTCACTGAGGCTGTCAGATCCCGCTACGAGGGAAAGAAGCTGCCTCAGGCCACAAGGGCGGCAAAGCCCCTCCTTCCCGGAGCTTCTCCAAGAAGTGAGGTCCTCCTGGGACAAACACCCTTTCAGCTCCAGGTCTCCTGTCCAAGGAGCCTCCTCGCTGGACTTCGAGGGGATGGAGAAGGCTGGCATGCTTCGCATGCCGCCAATGGAACCGCTGGTTGCAGCCCACCTGCACCCACGACTCTCGGCAACTTCCTCCAGGCCTCCCGCTCTCCCTGCAAAGGTGGACCGCTTCCAGTCGGCGCTGAACGGGAGGGCGTACAAGGCTGCCGCCATCTCTGTCCGAGCTTTGAATGTCTCCTCCATGCTCTCAGCGTACCAAGCAGAGCTCTGTGAGGGCATGAATACGAAGCCGGACCCGGAGGTGTGGGAGGAAATCACCGTACTGACCGACATCTGCCTGCGTGTGCAGCGCTGCGCGGTCCAGGCCACGGGAAAAGCTATGGGCATGATGGTGCTTCAAGAACGTGCACGATGGCTGAACCTCACCAACCTCTCTGATAGAAAGAAGGAGGACATTTTGGACATGCCAATCGTGCCTGAAGGCATTTTCGGCTCTGCCCTGGCATCAATGCAGCAAAGGTGTGAGGCCAAAAAGAAAGAGGATGAAGCCCTTCATCTCTGCCTTCCCCGTAAACCCTCACCGGCGCTGCCGGCTCGGCCGAACCTTCCTCAGGCAGCTGCCAGAGCCCAGCCTCAGTTCCGGATCCCAAAGCGCCCGAAGCCTCAAGCTGTCCAACCAGCTCCTTCGGGCTCAGCGTCTCGACCAGTTTGGCCTCAGAGGTCCGGCAACCAAGCCGCTCCGCCGTCGGGACAACCCACCAGACACGGCGGTCAGCAGGTGAGGAAGAAGAAGAGGGCAGCCTGACGGAGTTCTTTCCCTCCCGACGCTGCAGCTGGCAGTTCCCCGTTCGCCAGCTCCTCCTGTTCGATGTTGCCATGGTGCCTTCTCGCCCCCTCCGGCAGAGTTCCCGAGCGGTCCAGGGTGGGGCATCTCCTCTCAATCAGAGCCACCCATATCCCGGGTGTTCTGAATCGGGGGGCGGATCTGTTGTCCAGAGGAACACTCCTGTACGGGGATTGGAGCCTGCATCCAGCAGTTTTGGAACAGATTTGGATCCGATTCGGCACAGCCGTAGTGGATCTTTTTGCCTCCAAGGAGAATGCTCAGTGTCCTCTGCGCGACCGAGACGCTCCACTCGGCGTGGACGCGCTGGCGCACGACTGGCCACGGGGACTGCTTTACGCTTTTCCCCCAGTGGCCCTGATACCACCCACCTTGCTGAGGGTACGAACCCAGCGCCACACTCGCATTCTGGTGGTCCCATACTGGCCAGCCATGCATTGGGTGGCGGACATTTTCCAGCTCCTGGAGGGCCAACCTTGGAAACTGCCGCTTCACAGGGACCTGGTGTCCCAAGCGGGAGGCTCGATCTGAAACCCTCATCCAGAACGGCTGGCCCTGTGGGCCTGGCCCCTGAGGGGTGCGGGCTAGTGTCAATAGAGCTGCCCCAGGCAGTCATTCGAACCATTCAGAATGCTTGGGCCCCCTCCACTAGGTCCCTATATGACTGTAAATGGAGGGTGTTTGAAGCCTGGTGTCAGGGCAGGGAGGTCTCACCCTTCCAATGCCCGGTGAACGTCATTCTGTCTTTCCTGCAAGACTTGTTGGATGGGAAGAAGGCTTTCTCCACCATTAAAGTGTACCTAGCAGCCATTTCCGCCCGACACTTGGGTTTTGGGAAGAAACTGGCAGGTCGACACCCCCTGGTGTGTAGCTTCATGAGGGGCGTGCGCAGGCTTCTCCCTGTGTCTCGACCCCTGGTGCCCTCATGGGATCTGTCCTTGGTGCTGTCGGCCCTCTCCGGGCCTCCATTTGAACCTATGGACGGCCTGGACCTTAAGATCCTGTCTCTTAAGGTGGTGCTACTCCTGGCTTTGGTATCTGCAAAGCGAGTTAGTGACTTACAGGCTCTCTCTGTGCACCCATCCTGCACCCAGTTTGCACCCGGTGACATGAAGGTGTCCCTAAAGCCCAACCCTGCCTTTGTGCCTAAGGTGGTGGGCTCCTTTTCTCCTATTATCCTCACAGCTTTCTACCCGCCACCCTTCTCCTCTCCTGAGGAGGAGCGGTGGCACAAGCTGTGTCCGATTCGCGCGCTCAAGGAGTATGTGAATCGGACGGAGAACCTTCGCAGGGGGGACCAGCATTTTGTGTCATGGGGTGGGCCTCGTAAGGGGAAACCCGTCACAAAGCAGCGGCTTTCCCACTGGATTGTGGAGGCTATTTCTATGGCTTACTCCTGTCAGGGCATTCAGGCACCTGTAGGGCTCAGGGCCCATTCTACTAGGGGCCTGTCTGCTTCTTGGGCCCTTTTTCGGGGGCTGTCAATCCAGGAGATTTGTGCTGCAGCAAGTTAGGCTTCTCCACTTGCATTTGCACGCTTCTATAAGCTTGATGTTTCGGTCCCTGCAATGACTCACACAATTCTGAGTGTGGGGTCTTTGGCGGGCCAAGACGTATCCCTGTAGGTTGGTGATCGCTGGATAAGCTGTCTGGCAATACGGGAGTCTCCATATCCCATAGTGAGACATCGAAACGAATGTTAGGAAAGAGAACTTTAGGTTACTGTCGTAACCCCGGTTCTCTGAGTAACATGAGTGAGATGTCTCACCAGACAACCCTTCTTGCTGGACGAAGCGAGAAGAGGTGTTTATCTTGAATAGTGCGTGCGTGGGAACGCTTGCTACTTATAGTAGCAGGTGACGCGTACGTCACGGTCACTGGCCAATCAGGATTGGCGTATTGAGATAAGTGCTTCTGAGGAATCCGCAGAGGGGCGTATCCCATAGTGAGACATCTCACTCATGTTACTCAGAGAACCGGGGTTACGACAGTAACCTAAAGTTTTCTGTAATTAATCTCCTTTTGTTAAAATCTGAGGTTCGAAAGATAAGTCGAGCTTCTTGAAAGCTACCCGTTTCTTCCTGACGGAGCTGGCGACTCACGACCTGACAGCGGCGGAGAGCTGCTTCCCTCTGGGTGAGAGAACGTCTCACTTCAGCCCAGGAGAGGTGGACCAGTACAACTACAGCAAGTGCACCATCATCGTCCGTCTGCTGGAGTTTTCCTCCATGATTCTCGTCAAAGGAGATCAAAGCTGCTGGAAGGTAATGCTCACTTACTCTCACCCATACAAAATCTTCTCTCATATGTTTGTAAAATGATTCGCAGCTCCTGGAACAAGATTTGTTCAGTTCTGTGCTGTTTGAGCTGACGGCGGTGGTGGTGTGTGAGCCGTCTGCTGTTGGGTTTAACGTGGCTGATGTGGCGGTGATGAAGAACCTACCAGAAGTGTGTGTTCCTCTGCTTAAAGCTCTGCTGGTCTCACCTTATCGCAGCCACATTGAAACCAGCTTACGGACAAAAATCTCAAGTAAAAAGTTAGTTGACTTCTCACACTGAAGTTCTTCAGAGAGAAAATACAAGAAATATGCATTAAATGATTAATTTTTCCCCTATGGCCATAGTGTAGAAGACTTTTGTGCTGTTGACCTGTACCACTCAAACACCCTCAGCCGCCATGACCAGATGGAGATGGTCCTTTCCTCCTGTAAGCAGATTCACAGAGCTGGCTTCCTCAGCTCCATTCTGTACAGTCAGGTATCGACACCAACCCGTTCAGGTTTGAAATGATCTGGTCTGTTTTTAGCACGTCCCCCAGGAACATGATGCGTGTTTGTCTTGAAGGATTCAGCCTACGGCCGATCCCTCGGGTCCAAACTTCTAATGACGGTGTATAAAGGCATCGCTCCAGGAGGGGAGAGGAAGGCACTTCCGTCTTTGGACGCAAACACCAGGAGAGTAGCAGATGGCCTGCTTCAGCTTGCCTTTTCCCTCAGCCAACAGGTCGGTGGAGTCTTTTTGTGTGTTTAACTGTCTAAGCCCCGATGCAGTTTGGGTCAGGGATCTGCAAACAGCTGTTTATGTAAACAATGCCTCTGATTCTCACAGCACTGCATTTGTAACATGCATTCAGTTAGGGATGCGCCGATACGATACTGGTATCGTATCGGTAAAAGTTAACCGATACCAATGCAGTTGCTTGAAAATGGCTCCACTGTAACTTGTCATTTCTGTTCACCTAATATTTTAGTTTTGTGACGATTTCCATTCATATATTTAACTTTGTATCTACCTCACACTCTTTTCCTGTTGTAAGCAGAGAAGAAAATAAAATCTGTATTCCAAATCATTGCAATTTTTTTTGTGGTAGAAGTATCGGTATTGGTAATCGGTATCGGCGAGTACTCAGATCCAAGTATCGGTATCGTATCGGTTTGGACAAAAGTGGTATTGTTGCATCCCTACATTCAGTACTAAATGTTTACTGTTTCTGAAAGGAGCAATCTGCTTAACTGCTGCTCACTAAAAGATAGAAAGGCGTGATTCATTCTGTCTCCTAGTAGAGTGTGAGACGTAGTTTCTCCTGGAAATAAACGATCAAAAATGTGGGGAAGCCCCTTTGTTGTGGTTTTATAATCAGAAAACGTGACTTCCTGATTATAGATCATTTCAGCAGCTTCACATCTAGAGGTTTGTGGTTATTTCTCTCCAGAGTGAGCAGCTGGTGGAGTTGCTGTTGAACACCATCACGCTCTCCGTACCAATATCTGGAGGTCACAGTCACAACTTCCTCACCTTCTCACATGGGGAGTACTTCTACAGCCTCTTCCAGGTGACCATCAACACAGAGCTGCTGAAGAGTCTGAACACCACCGTGCCAAGCCTGATGAAAGCCTCCACTCAGAATCCCAGCATGGTATTTTGATATCCTACCCAGTATACTGCTCCACAGCTCCTGCAAAGGAAAGCAGTCATGTGACCTGTGTTGTTCAGGTGAGCGTGTTGCTGAACGGCATGCTGGACCACAGCTTTAGAGAGCGCTCCGTGAGGAAGACTCAGGGGAAGGCGCTGGTGGACGAGGTTCTGAGACGTTGGACCAGTCTGCAGCCGTGGTGGGAGGGACCGTCCTCCAGCCCAGAGAGTAAAACCGCCACTCTTCTTCTGCTGTCCAAGCTCTTACAGGTGGAGATGATGAAGTTAAAGTTGCTCCTGAGTGATGAAAGTCGTCTGATCAGTCTTCTGTCTTCACCTAGATCGACTCGTCCGTCTGCTCTGATCAAACCCATGAAGCGTTTAGACCGGTGTTTTCCACTTTCACCGCTCTGCTGCTTGATGTGAGCCTGCCTCTGAACCTCAAGGTAATTCGGATCTGTTTGAGGGAAATCGCGTGTTAAAACACATGAAACTGAGCTTTCCATTTTGTTTTCTTACTCCCTCCTTCAGAGCCAGGCCTTGCTGGTGCTTCCTTTCTTCACAACCCTCCAGAAGGAGCCGTTGGCTGAGCTGCAGACGGCTCTAGATGCTCTGGTAGCGTCCCATTTTCCCATGCAGTCCGACGAGTTCGCCATAGGCTCCCTTCACCGCAACAACTACATGGACTGTGTCCGGAAGGTAAACGCTGCGGGTTTTGTTTCCGGATGAGAGGTAGTCCTACTCTACTAGCTTTGCATCTCCATCCTTTAGTTCCTGGATGCTCTGGAGCTTTCCCAGAGTCCTCTGCTGCTGAGACTACTGTCAGGTGTTCTGTGTCGAGACAGGAAGCACATCATGGAGGACCAGTTCCAAACCTGTTTCCAGAAAGTCGCAAGGCGGTGAGTGAGACGTTTATCTGTAACATGAACTGATGCAGCAGCATTTATTGTGCTTCCTGTGTGTTTTCTCAGGGGGAACAGTGAGCAGCAGCTGCAGCTGCTGAGTGGGGCGTACCAGGTGATCCAGCAGGGCGATGTGCCGGCGAGCTCCATGCTGCAGGCCATGATGGACAGAGTGCTGCTGCCTCTGGCCTTCCACTGCAGCACCAAGGCCCTGAGTGACTTCTTTGTGGCAAACGTCAGTGACATAATCGCTCTGCTGCTCAGCCGATTCACTAAGGTTTGGTGGTGTATTTTATACTCGCTGCATCCATTCAAAACGTTTTATTACAATAAAAGTTTCTTTTTGGTGACGCCCTCATTTCAGTCCAGCGAATCAGCTTTTGAGGTTCAGCTGCTGAAAAAGAGCGGCTGCTATAAGCTGATGGAGCTGCTTTATTCACGGCTTCCTAAAGAGGAGCTTTACTCCAAGGAGTCCCGCATCAATCAGGCCTTCTGTAGCTCGGACAAACCAGAGGGAAACGAGATGTCCAAGACCTTAATCAAGTAATGCTCCGTGAAGAGTTTGTCGTTTAGTTTTGTCAGTCTTCTCGTATAAATCCAGGCTAAGCTCTTGTTTCTCATAGGTTGTGTTTTGAAGCCTTCACTGAGAACATGGCTGGTGAGACGCAGCTGCTGGAGCTCCGGAGGCGTTACCACTGCGCTGCATATACCTGCGCCATCGCCGTCATCAGCTGCAGCTTCAGCGAGCCCAAATTCTACCACGGCTTCCTCTTCAGCGAGAAACCAGAGAAGGTTCTGCATCTTTGAGCTATATTTAAATTAGAACTTCATGCTGTTCAGTCAAAGAATTAAGCACATTTTTATCTTCATCCAGAATCAGTTTATTCTTGAAAACATCATTGATGTTCAGAGGACCTACAGTTTCCCCATTGAGATCGAGGTGAGCCCATTTTCCCTTCTAACAGGTAGTGTTGTGTGCTTATTATGGTATGTTTGTTGTATTTTTTTAGGTGCCTCTTGAGAGAAAGAAGAAATATTTTATGATTCGAAAAGAAATTAGTGAGGAGAGCGGAGGTACGACCCAGCCACGGACGAATATTCTGCTGTTTTGTGTCGATCGTAATGCAGATATTGTTGTGTTTCCATAGCAACACCTGTCTACCTGTCCTCCCAATCCTACATGGCCGACAGCAGCTTGAGTGAGGAGATGAGTCAGTTCGACTTCTCCACAGGAGTCCAAAGCTTTTCCTTCAGCTCCCAAAACCCAGAGAGACCAGAGCCAGCTGTAGCTAAAAATGTTTGTTTTTTTCTCTCCTCCTTTTATGTTCAGATAAATCTGATGTCATCACCTCTCGGTGCTCCTGCATCTTGTTTGTTCAGTCAGCCCTGATCAGATTTGTGTTTATCTGTAGGAGACCGAGGAGAGAAATCCCTCCCAGCATGCACTGGTGGATCTAGAAATGGATGAGCTAAACCAACACGAGTGCATGGCATCCATGACTGCTCTGATTGAACACATGCAGAGGAACGGCATCACTCCAAAAGTCGAGCAGGTCGCTTGGATTTTATTCCGTTTTTGGCTCGAGCCCGTCAATCTCATTAGTATTTTCAAACGTTCTCCTCTTTGTTAAACAGGGAAGTGTTCCCTCTGACCTTCCGCCATGGATGAAGTTCCTGCATGGAAAGCTGGTGAATCCATCAACACCTCTGAACATCAGACTCTTCATCTCAAAGCTGGTCATCAACACGGAGGAGGTGGGTGTCAGATTTGCACGATTTTGAGTTCGTTTTCTGTTCCAGTGTTTAATGGTTTTACTCTCCAGGTTTTCCGGCCGTACGCGAAGCACTGGCTCGGCCCGCTGCTGCAGCTTGTTGTCTCTGGGAACAACGGAGGAGCGGGCATCCATTTCATGGTGGTGGATGTCGTGGTCACGGTTCTGTCTTGGACGAGTCTGGCCACGCCAAAGGTTGGTTCTGCCGTTGCACCAGATCAGTAACAGTTTCTTATCGACATTGTTCTGTCCAAGAGTAGACCGATATTTACCGTTTTGTAAATATCTGCAATGCGTACCTCCTTAATAAAGCCGATTTAAAGTCGGGCACTTCCAGGGCAGCCCAGTGCTGCTGCAGAATGTAATCTAAATGTGAACATTCCTAAATAACACCTGAAAAATAAAAGAAGTGCTGCAAAATGTTTTCAACTCAAATGTTTTTTAACAGTTTTGAATGAATAATATTTGGTTAGTTTATTGGTTTGTTTGATTTACTTTAATTAGATTTGTGATTTGAACAATGAGCAGCGCACAGCAGTGTTTGTGCATCAACTGATGCTATTAGTGACATTTTAGCTTGCAAATAAGGTGGAAAACGTCCAGAAATCTGCAGCACATATCAGCCATCGGCTGCCCATTACCTCTAAATATCAGCATCGGTATCAGCAATAGAAAAGCCATTATTGGTCAACTTCTAGTTCTTTCTTTGTTTATTGTAATCTTGTGTGTTGAGATAAAAAAAAACGCTCTTTATAGTTTTATGTTCACGTTTTCCTCTTCAGGGAAACCCGAGAGATGAAGTTCTCGCCAACCGCCTGTTGGAGTTCCTGATGAAGAACAGCTTTCACCCTAAAAGGGCCGTTTTCCGCCACAACCTGGAGGTCATTCGTACTTTGGTGGAGTGCTGGAAAGACTGTCTGCATGTTCCTTACGGGTAAAGAAATGGAGCCGCTACTGTTTGTTTGGCGCCAGCTCAGGTCAGCCTGAGCGTCCTTGTTCCAACTTTGTGGAACGGCCTACCTTTGGCTGTTAGGCTGGTGCCTTCCTTCCAGATTTCTAAGTCACGTCTTGAGGCCCATTATTACGTGATTTTCACCACTGGGGCTCTGCAATTTAGTCTTGATTTTAATTGTTTAACAATCGTTCTCATCTGTTTTTTATGCTGTTTTTTTATTGTTTTTATTTATTTATTTGTTTTTATTGATGCGATTGCCTGTTTATTGTTGTGTTCAGCACCTGGGGCTTCTGATCAGGGTTGTGGAAGGTGCTCTATAAATGAATGAATGAATGAATGAATGAGAGAGGATCATCCAGACGTTCTGTTAGCAGCTTCTGCAAAAGCAAGGCTTCGTTTTTGGGAGAAAGTTTACATTCAGAAACTGTTTTAGTAACAAATAAGAATCTATCTGTGTTATAAAAAGATAAAACACATCATTGCTATAAAGATAACAGATCAGGAATTTATTTATTTATTTATTTGTAATTCTTTATTTAATCTCGGTTTTCCTTCCCTTCCCAGTCTGATATACGAACGATTTAGTGGCACCGACCCAAACAGCAGAGATAACTCCGTAGGACTCCAGCTGCTGGGAATCATCCTAGCCAACAGCCTTCCTGCCTACGACGCGTCGTGTGAAATCAGCTATGATAGGTACCACGGCGTCCCGTCTAGCTTGTCTCTCGTTCATTTCATTTTCTCTCATCTACGTTTCTGAACTCGCACGAAGGAAGCTTCAGTAAAGCAGGAATCTGTTTTTATTTATCGTTCAGAAAACGATCTGAAACGATTTCTGTGTGGTTTGTGTTTTCAGGTACATGCAGTCGCTCACCAACAACGTCTCCTTCGTCAGGTACAAAGAGGTTTACTCTGCTGCGGCGGAAATCATCGGCCTCATCTTGAAAAATACGACTGAAATGAGCGTATGAACGTTTCCCTGATTCCTTTAAATCTCAATCAAATCCTTTCTTTGCGTGAAAAATACCAAATAATTGTGTTTTGTGTGTATTTTATGTTTTCCTCACCCTCATGCCTCAGCAACACGAAGAGCTTCTCAGTCTTGCTGTGACCAAGATTTTAAATCTGAAGAAGAAAGATTTGGACGACAAGTTCATCACCTGCTTGAACAAAGTGTCCAAACATTTTCCTGCGTTTATGGATCCGTGAGTTTGTGATTCATCTAATAAATCCTATTTATTGTTTATTGTGCTATGTGGATCCCATTAGCTTCCACAGCAGCGGTCGCTAATCTCCCTGGGGTCCATGTTCAAAAAACAAAATACATTTAACAATACAAATGATTAAAACAGTATAAATTATTACATTAGAGTTTTAAAAGCTGTAGTGGCCGACCAGCACCAACTACAAGATCCCCCATAACCTGCAGAGCTATCTGAAAATACCTTTCTCCTCATTCTGTCACAACTGCAAGAACAAGACAAATACCATAGCCTTGTTTTGATGTTCTTCTTAAAAGAGCTCTGATTTTGGATTTCCCTAACACAACCTGCTAGTGTATTCCACTCAACAGTCCCTCCATATAGAACGGCTTTCTTCATATGATGACTTCCAGGTCTTGGCATGATCACCGTGTTATTGCTTACCAAGCGTGTTACGATGGCAATGTTCACTAAGTAATATTTTGTCTGTCACATGATGATGAAGACTATTAGTCGTAACATTTTGCATAAACATCAGAAGACTATGTTTGACTTTTGGCTCCACAGTTAACCAAGACAACTCAAAATGCATCTCGTGAACATTTGTTCGAAGGGGACAGTTCAAAACTACTCTGGCTGCTCTGTTCTGAGCTATTTGCAATTTTCTTAGATGTTTCTGGGCCGGGCTGGACCAAACTACTGCACGGTACCGTAAATGAGATAAAACACCGCTTTGAACAACATTTTTCAATACAGTGCTAGAACAATATGTAGAGCACTTTCTGGACATAAAGATTCCTCGGCCCATCATACCGACGATATGGTCAATGTGATCCAATTTAGACTTTAGGGATTCTTGTCGATGACCTCTGACCTTTACTATTGTTCAGGTTCATCAGCCATGTGTTCTTTCTGCTGCCGAAGCTGCACGGCACGTTAAAGACTCTGTGTTTGGAGTGTGTGCTGAGCAGAGCAGATGTCATCCCAGAAATCTTCCTGCAGCTGAAAACCACAGGCTTCGTCCAGATGATGAGCCACAGGTGAGTCTGAGCACGCCGGTGATTGTGGCGGAGAAACGTTTCCTCGTAGATTCGACGTTCGGAGCGTTTTTCTTCCCGCTTTTTTTTTCCAGGGATGAAGCGAGACAGAGAGTGTGTCTGGACATCATCCACAAGACCGTGGCTCTTCTGACACCAGTTGAGCTGCAGGAGTTCCTGGGAGCCGTGACAGCTTTTATTTCTCACCCTTCACCTGTCTGCAGAGAGCGGATGTACGAGATCCTCATGTGGATCCAAGACAACTACGGGTCAGAACTCCTGGCTTTCCTTTACTTCCCGAACAAATCCCAGCCGAGGACTTTTTGTCGTTATGTTTCTAATTTGCTCTCGTGTTTCCTCTTTGCTGTGGTCACGGATATTTCCTTTCACCAGTGACGAAGAGAGCATGAAAGACAACACCTCCCTTGAGATTTTAAACACAACCAGGGAAGTTTTGCTTCAGGGATTGTCAGAGGAAAACCAAGGCCTTCAGTATGTTCCTGTCTCCGTTTACTTTTTATGAAAAGTTTTAAGTGTTTATGTATTTTTTATTTAATTACTGGATAAAAATGCTCCCTGTTCATATTTCTTTCACTAAAACCTACTTTTATGACACGTTTTCAGGCTGTATGTTCAGAACTTCTGGAACCAGGAGAAGCGCCTCCCCTCGGCGACTCTTGACCGAATGATAAGGGTGCTCAAGTCTCTGTACTGCTGTCAGATAGAGAGGTGCTTTCTGAGCGTGGCCTCCAATCTCCTGCTGGAGATGACCAGCCGGAGTCCCGACTTCAACAGAAACATGTTTGAGTATCCTCTGTCTGAGTGCACCTTCCAGGTCGGCGCTCATTTCAGACTTTCATTTGAGCTTTCCCAACAACAATGATGCATTAATAATTTTTTTTTTTTTTTTTTTCACAGGACTATGTGATTGATTCAAACTGGCGCTTCAGGAGCACAGTAATGACACCTATGTTTGTTGAAACCCAAAGCTCTCAGGGCCCAGATAGTCTGACGGCGTCTCAGTCCGGAGCCATGAAGGGGAAGCTCAGAGCCACTCAGACGTCGTTAGAGTTCAGCCAAACCCAAACCCCAGGTACCGCTGCAGCCCGGTCAGCAACCACTCACTATGAAAGCAGCAGTGTGATTTCCTTCTGATTTACCGTCCAGGTCGGCGTTCGGCGTACAACTGGCTGACGGGCAGCAGCGTGGATACACTGGCGGATTACTCTCTCAGCTCAGAGTCTCTGTCATCACTGCTGGTCTTTGATAAGAAAACAGAGCGGCATGCAGCTGCGAGAAAACCGGTCGGAGAAGGATTCGGTTTGAGGCGTCTGACTGCGTCAACGGACGAAGTGGACAGTCGCACAAAAGGTCAGCGGGAAAGAAAAGATCAGTGCGACTTAGAAGTCCAAAACAGCCCACACAGATACAAAATCTTCTTATTCTGTCATCAGCCGAAAATGAGAGGCGTAGTAACATCCTGAGACTGAGGCGCAGATTCCTCAAAGACCAAGAAAAAGTCAGCCTGAGGTTTGCACAGAAAGAGATCCAACAGCAGAGACAGCGAAAGGTTCGCAGCAGGCAACATTTTAAGCTACCTGCAGTCTGAAAAAACAATTATCCTGAGTCTAGTTGATCAGCTGTGCTTTTGACTGTCCCAAAGGAAGAAAAAGCTGACCAGAGGCTGCGGAAAGAGGCTCAGGTGACTCTGTATCGTAGCTACAGAGTGGGTGACTTTCCAGATATCCAGATCCCACACAGCAGCCTCATCGCTCCACTTCAAGCTCTGGCTCAGGCAAGGCTCCTGCTTTCTGGAGGTTATTTTCATCATCAGAAACATGAAAACAGACATAAACTACCGCCATACTTTTTATTCCTCCCCAGGGAGACCCAATTTTAGCCAAGCTGCTCTTCAGCTCCATTTTTGCTGGCATCCTCCAAGAGATGGAGAGAAGCCACAGTCCAGAGGAGAGTGTGAGGGTGAAAGAGGAGCTGCGCTGCAACATGAACTCGTTCTTGAGCAAGAGTACGCTCTGCTTCCCTCCCTTTATCGCATGTGTGCAGGTAAACCATGTCTCCGCCTAAAGCGTGTCCAACACATTGTCCTGCAGCAGTCCCATTGATATGCCCGAAGGCTGAAAGCTGCAGAGAGAATCTCCTGATGATTGTTCCTTTAGGATATGTGCTACCGGCACAGGGAGCTGCAGCAGCTGGATCCAGCAAACATCAGCTCCACCTGTCTGGTGACTCTGCAGCAGCCATCAGGGATCCTGCTGCTGGAGGAGGATCTGCTGCAAGCTGCCGGTCCAGATGAACGTCCCGCCAAACGGTCACGAGGACGCAGAGAAATTCCTCCAGACACCAATAAATGGATCCACCTGGCGAAGTAAGACCAGGCTTAAACTGTGATGAATGGCTATGTTGGATAGAAGTCGGATGTCTTCACTTGGTGCAGCTAGCCGGGTCCTCCTGGCTCCCTCTCTGGGGCTTGCGGGCCGCGTCTGTACATCTCGCTGTGTCTTCTGTCGCCAGGCTGTACCGATCTCTGGAGGACTACGACGTGGTGCGTGGTATCTTTGGCGGTAAAGTTGGAACAAAGCCGGTCACCGGTGCTGCTCTCCAAGCTGAAGCCAACACCGACTTTGCTGAAGCCGTGAAGCTTTACAACGAGGTACAGAAACGCTCCGTGGACACTCTCAGGTGTAGGGAAGTGCATCAGGGAGAAATTCAGCTTTGTTCTTAGGTAGTGCAGATGCATGAGTGCAGGTTTTAGCTGTCATTTAGTTCTCATAATAAACTTGGCTTCATTCTAACAGGCTCTCAACACTGAGAACTGGCCTGACGGAGAACCCACCGACTCTGAGAAGGATTATTGGGAAACAGCAGCGATGGAGGCCTACAATCAGCTGGCTGAGTGGAAGTCTCTTCAGTACTGCTCCACCGTTTATATTGATGAAAACACTCCACCGAACCTGGAGAAGATGTGGTCAGAGCCTCTGTACCGGGTAAAACAGGAAGGAGTTACCAGATCTCAACGCAGAGGGACAGACTGGTCTTTCTGGGGTTGTCTTTAACGTTGTGTTTTGCTGCGTTTTTATCCTACACGAGTCTCTGTGATGTTTTTGTAGGAGATGTATCTCCAGCACATGATCCGCAGCATGCTGAAGCAGCTGCAGCTGGGCGAGAGCGACCAAACTCTTCTCAGCTTTGTTGACAAAGCCATGAAAGTGGAGGAGCGTAAAAAGCTGCTGGAGAGTCAGTTCAGCCAAGAGCTCAGCCTGCTCTACATCCTGCAGGAGGACTACGACCGAGCCAAGTACTACGCCAGCTACGCCATGCAGCTCTTCATGGAGGTGTGAGATCTGAGCTGAACCGCGCAGAGAATGATCCTTGCTCGTTTGGATGATCAGCGTCGTCTCTGTCTGCTTACAGAGATACTCTAGTGTGGATACACTCCTGACTCGGAGTCGGCTGACGATTCTGCAGTCGGTGCAGGCTCTGACTGAGATCCAGGACTTCCTTCTGTTCATTAAAGAAGATGGTGGGATAGTAATGAGGGATTTTCTTTTCTGGAGCTCTTTTACGCAAAAATACAACTTTAATTCTATTTTATTTATTAGTGTCGGTGAAGTCCCTTAAGCACCTGATCGGATCGTGGACCGATCGCTATCCTGATGCTCGAGTGGATCCGGCGAACGTGTGGGATGATATTATAACATCTCGGTAAGAAGAACCAGCCCAAGCACTGGAAAACAGCTTAGTCCCACCTATGTTTGAGTTTGGGTTTCTGTGCTTCAGGTGTTTCTTTCTAGACAAGATCAGGGAAAGGCTGCTAAGCCACGCCCCCAGTGACAGCATGGAGGTGGACGGCGCATCCCGAGACGTCGAGACAATAGTGAATGACTGCAAGTTCAACATGAAGCTGCACATGGCCGAAAGCATGTGTCAGCAGGTAAAGACTCAGGAAGTTGTGTGTGTGATGTCACATCCTGTCATAAAACAAAGTCGCAAATGTTTTTAGAAAAACTTTTCAGTCGCCACCAAGCTGCTGAAGGAACTCCACCGAGAAGCCAAAACCAACAAAAGCTGGCTGCTGCGATGGGTGCACTGCTTTAGCCGCTACAACCACAGACGCAGCCAGAATCAGGGTCCCGTGGAGCAGATCGGCATCGTGCTGAAGACTGTCCCGCTCCTGGGTAAGAAACCCCCTCATCCCCCGACAGCTGGAGCGTTTCTACACCAGAGGGTTCATGTCTCCCGTTCTCTCTCTGTAGAGGAGCTGCAGACTGAGTGTCAGAGCGCCTCGGCTAAAGTGTTCAGACACCAGAAGGTACTCCAGGGAACGTCATTGAGCATCCTGGCTACAGCCGTGGGCAGAAGTCCGTCAGTCCTGGGAACTGTTGATCCTGATAAAATGGAGAGAGTTGTCCGGCTCTCGGGAGCTGTTTGGTCCAGTGACAATCCAAAGGTGCTCAAAATATTTAACAGCAAAAAGAAACTAGAAAATCGTTTAAACATCTTTTAGGCAGAGGGTTGGACGTGACCTTCCCTTTGTTGATTTTCTTTTCCCTCCAGGAAGTAGAAGTCGGATTGCAGCTGCGTGCGCTGAAGTTTCTTCAGGAAGCATCCAGGAAGGCTGATGAGGAGCTTCAGTCCTATGATCGGAACTTTGTGGAGACGGGCAGCATCGTAGAGACGTTCATGACGTTAGCAAACTTCTGCGACAAGCTGCTGCGAGCAGAGGAGCAGAACGACTCTGGTCAGCAAGATTTCCGATCAGGTTCTATAACCAATATGCTGACTCCGATTTTGATTTTATGTGTATTTTTTTTTTGTGTTTTTTTTTTTTTTACTCGCTTGTTTTTAATTCAATTAATTTTCATTCTTAATTATGAAGTTGCAGGTTTTTCATTCTGAGGAAGATGCTCTAGTTGTGGACGGACTTTATCACCATGTTTTAACGGTTTGAATAAACGAGTACTCAGACCTACAGTCTAAAAATACAGAATATGCCTTTTCTCTATTCAGAGGACCTTTTCAACGGTGCAGATTTCAGGATTTTTAGTGTACCTAAAAATCCGTCCATTCATCATTCCTCTACATGAGATGATGTATTCCCTGAAGCAATGCTAGACCTTTAATCATGTATGCGTTTGATTACAGAAAGCTGTTTTCCAGACCTTCTGGCGCTTCCTGTTCATGTGGTGGAGAGCATGCTAAAGGCCCTGAAGATGAACTCAGAGGAGGCTCGCCTTAAATTCCCGCGTCTCCTCCAGATCATTGAGCTTTATCCATCCGAGACCCTCAACCTCATGACCAAAGAGGTTCGTTTACCTCCTCCTGCTCTGCTTTAGTGATTAGTTCTTTGGTTCATGGTCCCTGCACAATACGTCGAAAATGTACTGTCGTCGCTGTATCGGCATGCACAATACGCATGAAAGGTCAGCTCGGATGTTTTCTGCACATGATGCGTCTTGTCAAACGGAAGCATGAAGGTTTTGACAAATCAAATAGAGTTCGTCACCCATTTAGCGTATCGGGTGGGTTCTTATAGGTTAGATGCCCGCCCCCTCGGTGGGCAGAGCTTAATGTGTTTGGCTAGCAAACACCTGAGTTAGCTTCCTTCTGCACTTTCTGCTTTTCCCAGGATCCACTGATGGTCTTTTCATGTTCATTTTCTTTTTCCCTTTCCTCGTATCTTTTGATCACAATTTTTGCTTTTCCCATTTTTGATGATATTTTGTAGTCATTTTAAAAAACATGTGTTTTGCATTGTTGTTGATTTTTTTTGTTGCAAGTCATATCGTGCATCGCAGATTTTCCTAACTTCGTGCAGCCCTGGTTCATAAACATTTATTATATTGAAGGGAATCTGCATGTGCTCACTAATAACTGTAGCATTCACACATTAGGAGTTGTTGCAGTGCCCTAAAACATACCTGTGACTCCTCTCTGTGTTTATAATCAGATGGTCTCGGTTCCCTGTTGGATTCTGATTGGCTGGATCAGTCAGATGGTGGCTCTGCTGGACAAACCAGAAGCTGTGGCGGTGCAGCGCTGCATCAGTCAGATAGCTGAGAGCTACCCTCAGGCGCTGGTTTACGCTCTCATGATCAGCACGGAGAGTTACCGCTTTGAGGACTCAGCCACGGGTCATGGGCAGCAGGAATTTGTTAACAGGTGAGCTGTCTTTGATTTTTACTTTTAAGTTAAAATGTGCCGTTCCTCAGAGTTTCTTTTCTTGTTTTTAAATGTTGTTTGTGAACAGACTCAAGAGCCTGCTGGACAAAGGAGGAGCTGTGAAGAAGTTTGTGGAGGCCCTGCAGCAGCTCACTAACCCTGATATGATTTTTAGGGTATTGAACGCAGCTTGATGAATGAATGAATGAATGTGTTTTTGACCTGATGTTGACAGTTCATCTCTCACAGGACTGGATTGATGGCGTGAAGAATGAAATGGAAAAGCCGACCTTTGACAGGAAGCAGATGTGTGGCATGTATGAAGAGATGCGCTCTTTACTCGGGAATCGCAGCGCTGAAGGCTGTGGGGTGTTCCGCAAGAAATTTATTCAGGTTTGTTCTTTACATAGTTCACAAAAACTCTTATAATTTACCTCACAAATGGAAAAATAAAAATTTTTGAGAGTGTCTTTGTACATTTTTCCAGACGCTAGCTCACTTTGTCCCTGGTCTAAAAGCAGCATTATAATTTGTAGAAACGATGCATCAGTTCACACTGGACCTTTTAAATTCTTTATTCTTTACAGAAATTCTCCAAAGCAGTGGAGAAACTCCTAGGACCAGATGGAAGCACAATGTTTGAGAAGAGGAAAGACAAAAGCTTTCTGCAGCAGGTGGACGACCTGGCCAAATCCATGCGTGGATTTATGGAGGAGCCGGGAAACCTGAAAGAGTACTCGCCCTGGCTGAGTGGATTTAAACCTGACCTGTTCAGTAATGTGCTGGAGATCCCAGGTCAGTCAGCTGAAACCCAGATGTTACAAAATACTATGGGGTAAGATTTGTGCCAAAAGGATCAACCAAAAAATACAGTCCCACACTAATTTTACCCTAATAAAGCGACCAAAAAGAACAGTTCAGAAGCAAAAGTATGAATTCCAAAATTATTTCTAAAAACAAAATGAACAAATTAATAAGTAAATATTTACATTGCAAAACAAGATGTTTATTTTTACTTTTAATATTTTATTCCTTTGACATACTTTTTGGTTCTCACCTAATTCTGCACAACTCCGACCATTTAGACTTTTATTCTGAAGGGCATGTATTGCTGTCCCTCGATTTCATTCTGGGCTTTGCTTTTGAAAAGGTTTCAGTGGAACGGGATCATCTGTCCTTTGATCTCATGGCTGACGTGGTGTACCATACACAAAATTCCACTGGGACTTCAGTCTGAATAATGCAAAATTAAGTGAGAACCTAGAAAGTCTCAAAAAAAAATTGAGCTGATGCTTGTGTGGAAGTGTCATATGTGGCCCTTTAAGGTTCATCACTGAATACCTCTGTTGATGGCAGCATGCTCAGATATCAAAGCTTTAATACGTTATTTGTCACAAATTAGGGCCTTTCTACTGTCACGTTTTGGCTCGGTTTGTTTTATTGAACATTTTACTGTTATTGAAGCTGTTTTTAGAGGTGTTGCGTTTATGGATGTTGCGTTCGCAAGAGACTGTGACTGTTTATCTTTGAGCACCAGAACAGTGGAAGCTGTCAGAATCTCGTCAGGCACTGTATGATCAAATCAAATCACGTTTATTTGTATGGCACATTTAAATGCAACTATGTTGCCCAAAGTGCTGAACATAGTTATATAAAAACATTTCAAAATATAAGCAGTCAAGTAAAAGCACAATACAACATAAAAAACAACGCATAAAAAAAAAAGAATCATACATAAGAAATGACAAACAGGACTACATTTCTAACGACTTTTCAGACCCCCTTAACAACTTTTTTTTTTTCAAAAAAGCACCTAGCGACAAATCTGGCGACATTTCTGACCCCCCTCAGCCACTTTGACTACAACTTTGTAGCAGACTTTACCTGCAGATCAGAGATGCATCTGAAGCGACAGGACCGTCCTTCCTTCCAGAGGATCAGAAAGAAAATAATCTGTGCATGTGCGTGCAGCATGATCACGCTACCCCCATTGACCAATCGAACCTTTTGTGGGTTTTCACAAGTCCATTATTTGAGATAGCCACCGGAGCTACATGAAGGGCGACCACTCCTTCCGCCATCCTGCTGCATTTCGGCAGCTGAGCTCGGCTGGCACTGGCAGGCAGCGTCGCACTCACACATGGCTTCTCGCACCACTTGTGGTGCATTCAAGGAACATTGGAACTCTATGATGAGTTCAATAACGTAGCACATTTAAAACTTTTATAAAAAACAGAATAATACTGTAAGGCAGGTCAATATATAGCACTGAATCACAACAGAAGAATACATCTCAAGGCACTTGAAAACTACAAGAGAAAATTCATTTAAATTCAATCATACATACATTCCTATCAATTTAATATTTTTGTGTTTACGAGTTCCATTCTCTTCAGACAAAATAGAAATATTCTTCCATTTTTTGTGCCATCTTGACGTTTTAAAGGCTGCTGTTTTGTATTCTATGGAGTTTTTATTTTAATAAAATATAAAAAATAAATTAAATAATTTTTTAAATAAAATCACACAGGTTTTATTTGATTTACTCTACAAGACCGGTGACGTCATGACGCAAATGTGGTGACGTCATCACGCAAACCAGATTGCGTCATTGCGTCGTATGCAAATTAGCACGTGACGTCATCTGGCGACTTTTGGGGGGAACTTCAGCTACTTTCAGTCGAAAACAGTTGGCTACACTGAATGAAAATATGCACTTGTGAATTAGATTAGATTAGATGAAGTTTATTTGTAAAGGGACAGTACATATTAATGGATATATATATAGTTATACATATGTAAACATGCAAGATTATAGCCAAGGCTAATTTCCATCTTTATTGATAAATGACCCGCACTTGTATAACGCCTCTTAGAGTAAGGACTCCAAAGCGCTTTACACTACAGTGTATCATTCATCCATTCACACACACATTCACACACTGATGGTGATGAGCTACGATGTAGCCACAGCTGCCCTGGGGCGCACTGACAGAGGCGAGGCTGCCGAGTACAAGCGCCACCGGTCCCTCCGACCACCACCAGCAGGCAACGTGGGTTAAGTGTCTTGCCCAAGGACACAACATCTTTAGTCCCTCAGCAGTTGATAACTGCTACACATGTGTGAATACAAACAATTATATAGTACATTTTTGTTTTTAGAGGGAGGTTTTTGCTTTTGAAATTCACACTTTTGCCCCTGAACTGTTCTCTCTGGTTGCTTTATTCAGTTATATTTTGTGCAAGACTGTTTTTTTTTTAGGTTGATCCTTTTGGCACAAATCTTATCCCATAAAATAATGAACTCTTTAACTGTTTTATGTCCAGTTGCTGCGTGGTTTAATATGACCTGCCATTCGTGTATGTTTGATGTTTTAACAGTGAAAACATGCTGTTTACTTTTGTTTTAGGACAGTATGACGGCAGAGCTAAACCATTACCGGAGTATCATGCAAAGATAGCTGGCTTTGATGAGCGGGTAGGCTTTTAGACAGACATGTCATGTATAATCCTGTTAAGCTGGGCGTGAGCGTGCTGTTGTTTCTCTTTTTTCAGGTGAAGGTGATGTCTTCCATCCGCCGGCCCAAACGTCTTATCATTCGTGGTGACGACGAGCGGGACCACCCCTTCCTGGTGAAGGGCGGGGAGGATCTCCGTCAGGACCAACGCATCGAGCAGCTTTTTGCTGTCATGAACATTCTGTTGAGTCATGACACGTCCTGCACAAACCGAGGACTGCAGCTCCGCACCTACCAAGTCGTTCCCTTAAACACCCGGTACTTGACTCAGCTAACCAGTTAATGTAAGGTAAAACATTATAAAACATCTGTAAATGTGTTTTTTTTTCTAGAATTGGTCTGATTGAATGGATGGAGAACACGTGCACTTTGAAAGAGTTCCTCTGCAACACAATGACTGAGCAAGAGCAGCAAAACTCATTGAGGTATGATAAGGATTAGCATCTAAGAAAATATCAATGCACTGAAATATTGCGATATTTCGCCTTATGAAACTGAATCGATATTTAAAAGCAGAGTATCTGTTTTTTATTGAGAACCTACGTGCAAACATTTACTAATGCCACTTACACCTAGCATTGGCTCCACTCCTCTGGCCGCTGTCATTCCACACTGCCTTAGGAATGCAGATGAGATTGAACACATGGGCGATGTCCAAAATTGGCATGATAAATGCATATGAGTGATGTCATGAGCACATCTCCGAGCACGTGGGAGGAGCAAAAGAGCGCGGAGAATTCCGCTGTGTTTCCATTAATAAACAAAAGCAGCCTGAGCCGTCTTGCCTTTGGCGACCCTCTGACTCCGATATTGCTGATTCTATCTGCCAATCAGAGGCTCTCCCTAACAGTAGGCATGATTTTGAGCCGGCTAATCAGCCAGCAGTGGGCGTGTTGGACCAGTTCAGCTCCAGGCAGACTGCCTCGGCAAGAGGGCTGAAAAGACGTCCAGTTGCGCGCCGGAAAATGCAAGGCAAATGAGAACACTCCTAACCCGGTCCAGGCAGAGTGGAGCCGATGCTAGTGTGTAAAGCCGGGCGTACACTGTGCGACTTTTTCACTTTTTTGAGCCGATTTTCCACTCGTGTGAGAATCCACGAGATCGGGGTGAGTTTTGCGCCGAGCGGTCTTGTAGTGTACAGGGGGTTACGAGAGGCGATTAACACCACGTGACCAGCTACCGATCAGCAATCATGAGCTCGCACAAATTTCTGGCGTGTTTAATATTTTGCTCGTCCCTCATGAGGGTATCGGCGCTGCGAGCAGCTGCGACCCAAAAAGTATCAGAACCGCTCACGGTGCATGAGAATTCCTGCATCAACACGGCTCGCCCGCTATTTCCCTAATAACACATGTTGTTCGTTTTTATTTCTACACGTTTTTTTACTCACAAAGATTGTCAAGAAAGCGTGTTTGTCGTGTTCGTGTCAAATTAAACTGATCACAAAACACAGATTTACTTTCTTTATTTCGTTTTCCTCATCCAACCCCCATAAATCCCTGTGTGTCCCCCTGCAGCACTCCTGAAGCACAACAGGTGAAACAAGACAAAAAAGTCTGACGTGTTGAGTAAAAACTGCTATTTTTAGCATATTTTTAGGGCCGACGTGTTGCTACCAGACGTACAGTGTGAGCAGTCAGGTGGCATCCGAGAACTGGGTCGTACAGTGTGAGCACATGACTCGTGAGATGTGCCCTGCGAGGAAGTCGTACAGTTTGAGCTGAAGCTGAATGCTACGAGTGAAAAAGTCGCACAGTGTACGCCCGGCTTTAGTGCCATAAATTTCTTTTGTGTGGTGCAATTCAAGCCCCGACTGCTTGGTGGCAGCAGTTTTTACTGCTTTCATCCTGAGGAACCAACAATATCTCACGATAACACAGGATGTGTCTAGAAAACATCTGGAGTTTTCTATTTAAATTCAGTAATTGCAAATATCATATTGCTTTTAGTTTCACAAAATCGTCTTTCATCTATTGAGATATTGATTGCATCACCAGATTCTTGCCTAAACACACCCCTAGTAATCATGCAGTGTCTATCTATATTCATTACTTCAACAAGTCTTGGACTATTGATGTGCTTCAGCTTGTTTTTCTTTCAGGTGCCATGATATCTACAAAAAATGGCTTCTAACCTTTGGTTCAAAGTCAAACCCCGGAAATGATATTTTACTTTATGGAGTGACTTACAGGTAGGTTGGCTGAGTCCTGTGTGAGCAGCAATGAGTTAGAGTTTAGGCCATGTTGGACATTTCCTGCTGCAGCTGTTTATAAACAAGTTTTTTTTTATGTTTCTGTATCAGGAAAGCCAAACGCACCGAAGTGGTAAACAACTTTCTGAAAATGTTGCAGTGTGTCCCGAGTGATCTGCTGAAGTAAGATCAAAACCTGTTATGTACGATCAATAATTAAGATCATCACCTGGATATAAGCCTTTCCTTCGTTTCTAATTGTAGGAGAGCTTTTCTGAAGATGTGCAACAGTCCTGAGGCGTTTCTGTCCCTGCGCTCTCACTTCATCAGCTCGCACGCTTTGCTGTGTGTGAGCCACTGGATTCTGGGTATCGGGGACCGCCATCTTTCTAACTTCATGATCAATATGGAAACAGGAGGCATGATTGGCATCGACTTTGGTCATGCGTTTGGTTCGGCCACACAGGTAGCATCTCTAAAAATAGTTCTTTTGTAGAGTTTTCACATCAGTCAATTAGATTATTATGATTATTTTTTTCGTATTTCCTTCCAGTTTCTCGTCGTGCCCGAGCTCATGCCCTTCCGGCTCACCCAGCAGTTTGTGAATCTAATGCAACCCTTAAAGGAGTCCGGTTTGGTCCAAAGCATCATGGTCCACTCCCTACGAGCCTACAGAGCCGAACCAGACCTTCTGCTGAACACCATGGATGTGTTTGTCAAGGAGCCCTCGCTGGACTGGAAGGTGACCAATCTTTAACCAACTACTGGAGTCCATTTTGCCTTTACAGTAATAAATACACATCACAATTCCCCCACAGAACTTTGAGCTGAAGCAACTGAAGAAAGGAGGAACCTGGACGGAGAGCGTGAACACCAAAGAAATCAACTGGTACCCTCTGCAGAAGGTGAACTTTGCCAGAAGGAAACTAGAAGGAGCAAATCCAGCTGTGATCACCAGGTACCTCACATCTGCTTGACCAGGAACATCTCAGGATGATAATTCATTTACATCTAGAACATTTTCACTTAAACTCAAACTCTCTGTTTCTGTAGTCAGAGGAAACAGGAAGTTTACAGAACTTCCATCTAAAATCAGACCATCTGTTTATGTGACAGAACAAAGCTACTTTGTCTTGTTTCTTCGTCATCACTAATTAAATTAAATTAAATTCTTGTTCCTCAGTGAGGAGCTGAAGCTGGGCTTTGAAAAGGATGCAGCTTTCCCAGGAATGCAGTCTGTGGCTCTGGGGACTGAAGAGCACAACATTCGAGCGAGGCTTCCAGCTGCAGGTCTGTCTGTGGAGAAGCAGGTAGACTGTCTGCTCGACCAAGCCATGGACCCAAACGTGCTCGGCCGAGTTTATGCAGGCTGGGAATCATGGATGTGAATCTTCGTGGTGGTTCAGTTGTGATGGTCAGAAGGAAAATGTTGTGTCTGGAACATGTGAAGAAGCTGATTTTAAAGCTTGTTTGTAAGGTTTGGTGATTCTAAAATGGCGCTTGGTGTTTTTTTTATTGTGAAAAATGATTCTCACTGATGGAATTGCATTATCACTGAAAATGACTGTTATATCACTAAGGATCAGGAATTAAATGGATCATCACTAACTCTGCATCCGGTGAGATTTTTCATGGACTTAAAAAAACAGCATAAAATTAGAATCTGTAAGAAAATTTTAGTGAGTCTGCTGTCAGAAACTATCCTGCTGAAGAGTCAAAAAGAACCTCTAAAGAGGATGCCAACAGAATCCTTCCAGCTGATTTTCTGAATCACGTTAACCCTGATGAAGCATCTCGATGCTCAGGGTAAAACCCGACAAATGTTTAAGAGGGGTTAGGGAGAGAAGATCTGTGTGACTGGCTACAGAGAATAAATGATAGGATTTGTGATCCAGCCAGTGAAAGGGACTTTAACTAATCACATCCATGTAAACCCACAGCTGTGTAGAAGCAGTGGTTGGACCAGAGTGCTTCATGATCCTCAAATCCAAAACATGGAACGCAAAACAACTGAAAAAATGTTTGTCCTCGTGATTATGGATTTACTTGATACTGATCAGAAAAATAAGGTTTACGTAATTATCTAAATAAAAAGAACACTGTTGTTGTACATTTAAACAAAAGTCTGTTTTTCAGGACAATAACATGATAAAAGGTTTAATCAAGACTATTCAAAGATGAATCAGTCTGTGTTATTTTTAATTTTTTTACCTTAAGAGATTTAAAAGCAGAACTTGTGGTTTAATTGCATTATGACTCAACTCTGGTTGGTTTCTTCATTGTGTAAAACAGGAATCAGAAAAACCTCACATGAGCCCTTGTTCGAGTCCGATCTGAACCAGAAAACCAACTTGAGACATGTTTAGGATTTTCTTTTCTGTTATTTGTAATTTCATTTGTAACTTTTAAAACGGGTCCTGCAGAGAATTTAGCAGTGAAATTACATTAATACCAACGTTTTACTGGAAAAATGACTCACCCTGCGGGGCGTTTCGTTTTCAAGGATAAATGTTTCTAAATAATCTTTTATGAACTAAACAAAAACACACATGTAGTTGTGTTTTTAAGGTCAAAGTAAAAAGTTGGGAAAGTGTTACACAACTCGTTTATAAAACATCTCTAAATATGCAAACTTTAAAATGTCATTACATCGTCTTCCTCCGCTTATCCGGGTCAGGGTCGCGGGGGCAGCATCCCAACTAAGGAGCTCCAGACCGTCCTCTCCCCGGCCTTCTCCACCAGCTCCTCCGGCAGGACCCCAAGGCGCTCCCGGACCAGATTGGAGATGTAACCTCTCCCATCGTGTCCTGGGTCGACTCAGGGGCCTCCTGCCGGCAGGACATGCCCGAAACACCTCCCCGGGGCGGTGTCCATCCTCACCAGATGCCCAAACCACCTCAACTGGCTCCTTTCGATCCGGAGGAGCAGCGGTTGTACTCCGAGTCCCTCCCGAATGTCCGAACTCTTCACCCTATCTCTAAGGCTGAGCCCGGCCACCCTACGGAGGAAACTCATTTCGGCCGCTTGTATCCGCGATCTCATTCTTTCGGTCATTACCCAAAGCTCATGACCATAGGTGAGGATTGGGACGTAGATCGTCCGGTAAATCGAGAGCCTGGCTTTCTGGCTCTGCTCCCTCTTCACCACGACAGATCGGCTCAGCGTCCGCATCACTGTAGATGTTGAACCAATCCGCCTGTCAATCTCCCGATCCCTCCTACCCTCACTCGTGAACAAGACCCCGAGATACTTAAACTCCTCCACTTGAGGTAGGACCTCTCCCGTGACCAGGGGTTGGCAAGCCACCCTTTTCCGGTCGAGAACCATGGTCTCAGATTTGGAGGTGCTGATCCTCATCCCAGCCGCTTCACACTCGGCCGCGAACCTACCCAGCAAGAGCTGATGGTCAGAGCTGGATGAAGCTAGGAGGACCACATCATACGTAAAACGCAGAGACGAGATTCTCCTGCCACCAAACTCGACACACTCCACACCAAGGCTGCGCCTAGAAATTCTGTCCATAAAGGTTATGAACAGAACCGGTGACAAAGGGCAGCCCTGGCGGAGTCCAACCCTCACTGGGAACAGGTCCGACTCACACCGGCTATGCGGACCAAACTCACGCTCCTCTGGTAAAGGGACTGAATGGCCCTTAACAGAAAGCCACCCACCCCATACTCCTGGAGCGTCCCCCCACAGGGTGCCCCTGGGGACACGGTCATAAGCCTTCTCCAAATCCACAAAACACATGTGGATTAGTTGGGCAAACTCCCATGCCCCCTCCATCACCCTTGCAAGGGTATAGAGCTGGTCCACAGTTCCACGGCCAGGACGAAAACCACATTGCTCCTCCTCAATTTGAGATTCAACTATCGATCGGACCCTCCTCTCCAGTACCTTGGAGTAGACCTTTCCAGGGAGGCTGAGGAGTGTGATCCCCCTATAGTTGGAACACACCCTCAGGTCACCCTTCTTAAAGATGGGGACCACCACGCCGGTCTGCCACTCCACAGGAACTGCCCCCGATGACCACGCAATGTTGCAGAGACGTGTTAACCATGACAGCCCTACAACATCCATAGCCTTGAGATACCCAGGATGAATCTCATCCGCTCCCGGGGCTCCGCCGCTGTGCAGTTGTTTGACTACATCAGCAACTTCTGCCCCCGAGATTGGACAGTCCATCCCCAGGTCTCCCAGCTCTGGTTCCTCCTCGGAATGTGCATAGGTGGGATTGAGGAGCTCCTCAAAGTATTCCTTCCACCGTCCGACTATAGCCCCAGTTGACGTCAGCAGCTCCCCATCCCCACTGTAAACAGTGTGAGCGAGTTGCTGCCTTTCTCTCCTGAGGCGCCGGACAGTTTGCCAGAACCTCTTTGGAGCCGATCGATAGTCTTTCTCCATGGCCTCACCAAACTCCTCCCACACCCGAGATTTTGCCTCGGCATCTGCCACTGTTGCACCCCGCTTGGCTATCCGGTACCTGTCTGCTGAGACCCACAGACCAGCCACGCCCTGTAGGCCTCCTTCTTCAGCCCGACAGCTCCCCGAACCTCTGGTGTCCACCAGCGGATACGGGGGTTGCCACCACGACTGGCACCGGCCACCTTGCGACCACAGCTAGCAACAGCCACCTCAACAACCGCAGAGTGGAACAAGGCCCACTCGGAGTCAATGTCCCCCACTGCTCTCGGGATGCGGTCAAAGCTCTGCCGGAGGTGGGAGTTGAAGACCGTCTTAACAGGTTCTTCTGCCAGGCGTTCCCAGCAGACCCTCACTATGCGTTTGGGTCTGCCAGGTCTACGCGGCATCTTCCCCTGCCATCTGATCCAACTCACCACCAGGTGGTGATCAGTAGACAGCTCCGCTCCTCTCTTCACTCGGGTGTCCAAAACATACGGCCGCAGGTCAGATGATACAACTACAAAGTCTATCATCGACCTGCGACCTAGGCTGCCCTGGTACCAAGTGTACCAATGGGCATCCTCATGTTCGAACATGGTGTTCGTTATGGCCAAACTGCGGCTTGCACAGAAGTCCAATAATGACACACCACTTGAGTTCAGATCAGGCGGGCCGTTCCTCCCAACCACACCCCTCCAGATCATGCTGTCATTGCCCACGTGAGCATTGAAGTCCCCCAGCAGGACAATGGAGTCCCCTGATGGAGCACTATCTAGCACTTGTCCCAGGGACTCCAAAAAGGGTGGGTATTCTGATCTGATATTTGGCCCATAAGCACAAACAACAGTCAGGACCCGTTCCCCGACCCGAAGGCACAGAGAAGCTACCCTCTCGTCCCCCGGGGTAAACCCCAACACACAGGCAGAGAGTCTTGGGGCTAACAAAAAGCCAACCCCAGCCCTCCGCCTCTCACCCGGAGCAACTCCAGCAAAGGAGAGTGTCCAACCCCTCTCAAGGACTTGGGTTCCAGAGTCAATGCTATGTGTCGAGGTGAGTCCGACTATATCTAGCCGGCACCGCTCAACCTCTGTCACAAGCTCCTGCTCCTTCCCCGCCAGCGAGGTGACGTTCCATGTCCCAAAAACCAGTTTTCTTGTCCGGGGATCAGACCGCCAAGGCTCCTGCCTTGGTATGCCACCCGATCCACATTGCACCGGACCCTCCATGTTCCTCCTGCGGTGGTGGGTCCACAGTTGGATGAGCCCATGTATCCGGTTCGGGCTGGGCCCGGCCGGGCCCCATGGGCGAAAGCCCGGCCACCAGGCGCTCGCTCACGGGCCCCAACCCCAGGCCTGGCTCCAGGGTGGGACCCCGGTAACCCTCCGGGCCGGGTACTCCGACTCTTTGAATTTACGTCCATGAAAGATCCTGTGAACTGTTCTTTGTCTCACCCTTCACCTAAGACCAATTTGTCATGGGAGACCCTACCAGGGGCACAAAGTTCCCCAGACAACCTAGCTCAAACTCCTCCACCACGATAAGGTGACGATTCAAGGAGGGATGTCATTACTGAGGTTTTAAAATAGCGAGTGAAATGTGTCAAATGCCCCCATTAGCTGTTTGAAATATGAAGCGAAAACATGTAAAATAAAATAAAAACTGTGGAACAAGACATGAAAGCATGTTTAAATGAGAAATATCATTTGTTTCCTGTTTTATCAGAAATATCCAGATAATTTTATTTGTTGAAGGCAGGGACGTCCAAACTTTTCAAGATGATCGAGGGCCAAAATCATGAAGTAAAAACTCCTCACGGGCCACAAAAACACATTTTAAAGAATGCAAACATCATTTTATATTTTTCATTTGTTCTGCTCAAAAATGGCCTGAAATAGACATATTAGTAAAAATTTGAACATAAAATATATGAATCTACATCAACAGCCTCCAGGAGACTTAATTCCAAAAAACGCTAGTGAGGTCCGCAAATGGCCCCTGGGCCACACCTGGTTTAAAGAAACCAGAACCTTCAGCTGTTTGATGTTTTCTGCCATGTTTCTCACTTACTGAAACACCAGTGATACCTCAATCTTTATAGCCGATTATGTTGATGTAAACTGAAGAAACCAAGTAGTTAATCCATTTTTTAATAGATTACATCGTCAAAAATAGGGAAACAACAGTTTAACTGAACAATAACTTCATAACACATTATCAGTAATGCTGCTTAATGCAGCAGCACAGTCTTCAATCCGTTTTTGTTGTTTTTGGACACAAAGGACCATAATTAAAGCAAACCTCAGTCCAGAGCCAGCACCAACACACCGCATCCTTCTGTGTCGGTGGGTTGTTAGAAACGCTTGTTCAGATCTTAGAGCTGCTAGAGGATCCTCTCACATTCACAAATCAACACTGTGACTGCTTTAGCATAATACTCTCCATTAATTTGTTGTTCCTCACATGGTCTTTTTGCAGTTGCCATGGTTATTGCATAAAACATTTTCTGCCATGAAATAATTTGAACACACAAAGGCCACCGCACAATAAAAACATGGATATTATGAACAAACTTGGTGGAAATCTGCAGTCAGTACAGCTGAAGCTATGTTTTATTATACGTCATGTGACCGAGAAACTCCACATTTAGGAGTAAAAAAACAGATATTTGAACCTTTTTCTCCATAAAAAATATTCTCAACATTAGTAGTAATTTTCCATTAAAAATTATTTACATAAAGAATAAAAGTATCAAGTAAAAGTGTAACAACCCATGGCAGTAAGTGTTCTTATAGAGGAGATAAGGGACCAAACAGTCCAGATACCAGTTACAGACGCTGAGAGTGAAGCTCGGCTCTGCATCTTAAAACAGAAACGGGTCAATTCTGAATCACATCAACAGAAAATCGTTACAAAATGGCACTTTAAACAACAAACCACCGAGTTTTAGCTTCAGTGCCTCTTCAGTGTGTGTATCGATGTCTGACATCGTCAAACTGGCTGACTCTTTTAAAGTTTAGATAAAGTAAAACATCTTAAGGGCTTTGGGTTAAGGCGCAGAGAAATGCCTTGCATTAGAGGACACTTGTAATACGATCTCACAAAAACAGAAGTACCATTGCAATTAAAAGAAAAAAAAGTAGTGCATTTACTTGTGACGGACACTTTAACAGGGTTATATTTAGCCGCCACAACTGCAGTTATTTTTCTATAATCTGCCAAAGTGCATGATGCATAAACTGTATTTTATGAAGGGCACTGCGGTCTGTTTCACCGGTTAGCGTCAGAGTCGGGGCAGAACTTTTTAGGCCTGTTTTGTCTGAGATCTAAAGTTAAAGCAGGTAGAATTCATCATGTCAAAAAAGGCGTCAAACACAAACCAGACCTTGCATAACGAGTTTTCTGCGTTAATCTTGTTGCAGCTAAGAGAAAATGTAGTCATTGGATTCAGCTGAAGGTTTCATGAGTTCTCAAAAACAAAGATTGGAAAGCCATCAGATAAAATGTTTTGTTCATTTTGCTTTTTCTTTTTAAACGGACATTTGGCCCTCCTGAAGTGTGTTTCTGTGTAAACGTGACCTCATCTTGTGCAGAGAGCTTCCTGAACGGCCTCTGTTTGGAGAAACGGTTCACATCCGAGCAGATTGATGAGCTAACTGCTAGCCTGAGCAAAGCAGAGATCGACAAGTTTTGGTGCTGTCCTAAAACAGCTCAAATCTATATAACTTCACAGCAGTCCACACAAATGTTATCTTATAAACCTTTTCAACTGTCGGTTCTGCATTAAATTGTTCTTTACGTGGATTTTACTGGCTATATTTAAGCGTAATTATCACTTTCTTCATATTTCTGCCCAGAAAAACAACTTTAAAGGTTTATGAAACACTGGATGAACTGCTGCGAAACTTTAGAAAATGTTTAAAAGATAGTTTTAAGAACACAGCAACAAGTTTTAGAGCTAGCTTTCAGCTTATCAGTCTAGCAGGACTGAAACCCAGTTTCTCTGTTGCTCAGGAAGCTGTCAGCAGCCGATAGGATAGTACCATTTATCATTTTTACACACATGCGTTCTTAAAAATAGCTTCTTTAAGCTCTTTTTTGATATATTTAACTGCCACAGCTCCTCTCATTTCTGACTGTTCTGCAGCACAGAAAAAACAGACAATTTGTTAGCAGCAGCAGTGAATTAAACCGATTAAATTCATGTTATAGATTTAAACAGTAACGTTGCATCCCTGACCTTTAGAAACAAAAACCACACACACACACAAAAACCATCATGGAGCCATAGATTAGCATTTTGTGGATGTGAGCTTGTCATTTGAAACCTTTTACAATGAAAAATACCATTATTGATTATCACATCTAACCTGTTTAAATAGCTTTTTGTGTATTAAACGTTGCAAAAATGATTTTAACTCAACTTTGTGAAATTCCCCTTGAATGTAGACTGTGCCTGTATACTCACCTCCTTCAAGTTTCAGATTTGTTTTGCTGAATTCAGTTTGGTAAAATAACATAAGCCTTAATTTTCTGTGGTTTAAACTAAAACTGTGTCAAATGTTTGTTCATTTAAAAGTGTGGGACACTCGTTGGATCAATACATTTTGTTTCATCTCCACAAATAACTCAAGCCTGAAGGAGTTCTGCTGTGTGGTGAAGCTGCTAATGCTAACAGTTAGCTCATAATAGCCGAGACGTTCTCTGCTGGTTCCTGGATGTTAAACAACAGCCTTCCCCGTCATGAGTCGAGATGGGTGAGTCCATGAATGTTAAGTGACTGTGTGACGTAGATCTGTCAGGATTTTCTAATCCTAGAGTTTCACCGTCTATCAGAAGCTAATGCAGGAGATAGGTGTAGGAGACTATTTTCATGTTCAGCCTGCATGAAACACTCTAGAGTGACTGATTTTCAGAAATAACCAATAAAAAGTGTTTTTTCAGTGTTCCACACCTTTAAGTGGGCGATTACTCAAGCACAGCATCTTCTCCACATTTCATTAACGCAGAAGAAAGTTCATATTAGACTCCAAAAAGCTTCTTTGTGTGTGGATGTGCATAGCAGATATACTGAGGGCATGCTGTTCGTAGCTTCTTAACATGATTTAGTGTTTTATACTTTTATATCTTGGGTCTCCATCCGTTTATGAACTGCAGGAGTTTCTTCACTTGTAGTTTGCTTAGTTTGAAGTCCTCGGACAAAATCTCCTCGGTGAGCTGCAGAAATAGATTCCCGTCGATCTTCTCAGACACAAACAGAGAAACGATGTCATCCGGCAGGCCGATGAACTTCAGACATCTGGACACCTCTTCGATAGAAACACCAGTCAAGTTGAGCGGTGGCTGCCACTCTGTAGGAGAGGAGTTGTGTTGAACAGGTGAAGAGTTTAGCATTTCCTGAAAGGTGTCACTCACAGGTGAATCCAATAACTTCTTTATAGAGTCGGATTTGAGTGTTCTTGGTGGGAGGATAGGACAGGAGATGCTCTGCTTAGCGTCAGACTCTTCTATCGGCTTGTCTCTGTACATTTCTGAATTGTAACTAGAAGATTTGGTACAGATCTGGTTCAAGGAGGCTCTCTGCGAGCTGAACTCCTTGGTGCAGTGGGCGTGCTCCCGGCCATCGGCGTCAACAAGGCTGGGTGTGCAGGTTTTGGTGGTACTGGGGGACCTTTTTCTGGGGTAACTGTAGTAACTCCGACAACCTGAAGGCAGAAATTCCTCCGTGCAGCTCGAGTCTCCTCCGCTGAAGTTATTCGGCCAAGACAAGCGTGGGGAGATGCCACCTGGCAGCAGGATGGAGCAGGGTGAAGCAGCACGGGGTTCGGTGGAGCTGGATTTACTCCAGTTACAAGGGTGGCAGACATGGGTAGGCTCCTCCATCTCAGCTCCGTCTTGATCACTTGCTCCGCTACTAATGAGAAAAACAGATACATGATCTCATATGAAACTATTTCAGCAAAAATGTGCATGGAGATGCTTTGAATTCTTACATGTTATGGAGGCCAGAAGAATAATACGAGAGGGTTGGACTTGGAGAGCGTGCATCCTGCTGCCGTGGCTTTAACTGGATGGGTAAAGATGGCAGCTGCTTCATACTTCTAGGAGGAACAGGTGGAGCAGCGTTGAGAAGACGACATTCCTCCTTCACCTAAAGGGTTAACAATCTGACAATGACACAGCCAATCTAACATTTTACCAAACATCTAGTGTCAGGTCAGGAGCCACATAAAGTGTCACACAGAGCTGATGACTCTGCGTGAGCAGTTCTTCGCGTAGTACAGCCAGGGGTCGGCAACCTGTTCCCATCAAAGAGCCATTATTACCCGTTTCCCACAGTAAAGAAAACTCTGGGAGCCACAGCAGCCGCGGCGTTGTGGGCGGGGCCTACCCTCAGACAGCAGAGAGCTGCTTTAACCAATCACAACAGGTGACAGCAACTAACACCAGTCGCTCGTGTACCTCAAAGTTATCTTTCAACAGAAGATAATTAATAAAACAGTTTGTATAAAATTGATCCAAAAGTTGCAGCCAGTCTGTGCTTCGATATTTTTCATCCTGCTAGTGGTTCTAATAGTTGAGCAGGTGACGCTTTTTGAGGCGTACACACATAACTGTTCAGAATACAAATCCAGGCTCTGTCTCGTTGGACTGTTGTAATTAACCTTTGTACTGAACTAAACTTTGCATTAAACATTGTTGAAAAGGATCCAATCAATAAGTTTTTTCCCTGGTTTGCACTGACGGAGATAACGGCGCAGTGTGCAAGCCTCTGGAGTTCATCAGGTTTAATGTTTCTGTTTGCAACAATCTTCACAAGAAGGTAAAACAGTTAAGTGGCCGGGTTCACACTGACCCGACGTTTCCCGTATTTAATTGTTTATTTAGACGGAGAAATCTCAAGCCTGCAGATGCGCCGACATTTTAATCGTTGTGCACATCGTGGAAGTAGCTACATCAATCAGGAAAAGACTCCCATCAGAACATCTGAGATGGACACTGAGATCAGCGCAGCTCGCTGTCAGCGCATGCGTGAGGTGGACAGCGAGCTGAAGATGGATCGGGGGCTTGGAGCGCGTCGCAGAACCAGAACCATGCAGGAAGATTCTGTGTTTTCTAAACCCGGTCTCTCAGAGACTTGTCACTTAAAAAATGTTCCCCGATTATGAATCTTTGGCTGAATAGCACCTGATCCCGTCTCCAACACTGCGACACATCCAAGAGCCTGTCTGAGGAACAGTCCAGAATCTCATATCCTCTTCAGCTCAGAAAGCTCCTATAGAGACACAAACAGGTGACCTGTTCGGGTTTACGCACAAACAGGTGACCTGTTCGGGTTTACGCACAAACAGGTGACCTGTTCAGGTTTACGCACAAACAGGTGACCTGTTCAGGTTTACGCAGACAATCTTTAAATTTAGAATTGGCTACAGATAAAAAATGAATGCAGTAAAATAAAAACCATTGTAATTAAATATTCATGAATTAGTTTACAAGCAGAGAGCCGTGGGTTGCGACCCCTGGTGTACACGTTTTCTTGGTCGTAGCTCTAGTTCTCCACTCAAAGGGTGAACAGAAATGTCCTGGAAACATGAAGCCATTAATGCAACCCAGCTGTTTTACAATATCCTTCTTTACATCAGATCAGAGCCGTAAAGTTACAAAACTAACCTTCCGTCTGACACATTTTAATGTTGAAACCTTACTATGGAGGAGCCACAAAGAACAACTAGTTTCAGGTTATTGTTAAAAAGTAAAACAGCAGGTGAGACGCTAAATTATTTAATACGTTCTTTGCTGGCAGTTTCATTTTTGACTCTGGTGAAGACACAAACTAAAGAAACAAGTGTGCTTCTAGCTCTACTAACAGAATACAAAATCAAATAATGAAAGATGTCCTGTAAGTGTTTTTACTGCAAGTCTTTTATTTTAATTTTGGTTTACATGAACCCGTTTTTCCTGTCTGGAGCGTCATTAGTGCTTTATGAAGAAAGCATCAAATGATGCATGAATCACTCCCATTTCAAAAAGGTGCACATAAGCAACAGGAAGATGACACTCGGCATTTCACGCTGTCCCTTTAGATATCGCAAAGCCTAATAAAGCTGCTTTAATTGCTCACTAGAAGTCACGGCCACGCTGTACCTAATTTCTACATAAACAGGTCTGGAGAACCGACTAAAGCACTTCTACAGATATATGCAGATCATTGAGGTTTTATTGTATGAATAATAACATGAAGGAATCCCACTGAAAGCTCTTTAAAAGTATGGTGGGTTATACTCACAGCTTCAGACTTCGGTGGGACTGGTGGAGGTGTGAGAGGCACATCTAAGCTGGTTATGGCACCAAGAGGACATGAGACCTGGTAAGAGAGTGCAGCTGTAGTAGAGCAGCCATTGTTGAGGCCTCTTGTTCCTTCAATTGAGGAGGATTTCTGCTCTTTGGAGCTATCCAACCACAGCTCCTCATAGGAAACATCCAGCTTGTTCATGTAGGGCTGTTGGGTTGTGCTGCCCAGCAGCTGCGGGTACGACAGATCGTTCTCTCCTGATTCTGAATAACTGCCATCCGAACCGAGAACAGCTTGATCTCCATATACCATCGTGCATCCCTGCAAGTTGACCTCACTGTTTCCATGGAGATTGCTGCCATAAACACACACTGATAGTCGGTGGAAAGACTGTGTGAGTTCGTCACGTGCATATGTTAAAGAGCTGGGGATCTGCATGTGGCTGGGGCAGCCATTGGAGCTGCCCCCACCACAGTTGCCATTACCACTGCTTTTCTTGGGACTTTTGCCATCGTCATTCCAGTCGGTTCGAACGTCTCGGACGGCTCGAGAGTAGTCATCTATATCAAACTGTTCCTGGCAGAAGGAGAACCAGCGTTGCCCCATGCTCTCTGACCACAGCTCCCCTAGCAGCAGTCCTTCTGGAACAATAAACCTTGGCGTGGCCATGTGAAGGGGAAAATGGATGGGGATGATTTTGTCGCTTCGCAGGATGCAGCACACAACCACGGTCTTCGTCTGAATATTCACCAGTTTGTAGCGATGGCCCTCCCGAATGAGGTGGAGGTCATACTGGTTGCGGGGCGGACTGCTGGGTACTATAACATTTACTGGGAGTCGGGTTTTCTCCACAATGTTCCTGATGGTGTGCTCGCCGTCCTGCATTTGAAGCTCCAGAGGACTGCAGGTGCTGAAGAGGCCTTTACACTGAAAGGGCAGGCTGACGCTCTCGTTTGTGCGATGGTTCATGCAAATCAAGCAGGGCATCTTGCTCCGACCGATCTTACTGATCGAGTTAAGCTTCCCGATCTTCTTAAAAATAGTGTTGAGTCTTGATTTTTCCTTGAAGCTCTTGGCATAGAGGAGCTCAGCTTGTCCCATTAATGTCAGCTCATCAGCGGTGCTTAGTGCTATGTTGTAAACCTCCATGTCTTCATTGCATTCCCCTGAAGCCATCTGCAAAATGATATGACACAAATTTGGATTATGGATGAAGCATCTTTATTGTGATTTATTTTTGTTTATGAGTAAACAAAGACTTCTTCGACCATTTAAAACTACCTTAACATTGAAGGAGATATCTTCCATGACGTACACCCTTTCAGGGAATGCTTTGGCCACCTCTTCCACACTGTTGAAGTACTGTACGGGCTCTTTGATGTCTCTATCCTGCTCCAGCAGCTTAAACTGACCTAAAGTCAGCAAAAAGAAAATAAATACATCTAATAAGGCTGAGCCAGACGTGAAACACGTGCTAACAACTTGTCCTGTTGCACTGTTGATGTTTAAGTGTTTAAGTTTAGCTTTGCCAACGTTTGAAAGTTTGGCTGTTGAAGGCAACTGTAAATGATACAAAGTAGAGTTACAACATCAAATTAGAAGTGCAATCTCAGACTAGATTAAATAATTACCTTCATAATGCACTGGGATCTCTATTTTGGGCCCAATCACATAGTGTCCCTCCTCTAAACTGTGAGCAGTGATGGTTGTCCACTGACGACAGGAATGAACCAAGAGGTAGTCGTTGTCTCTGAGGCCTTCAACCAACTGACCTGGACAAAAGAGAATAAACAAATGTTTAAAAAGCAATCCACGGTTTTCCCACAGCCAAGCGTTAGTCCAATAAATTATGATGTCCGATTAATTTGCGCATGTGACTCTTTGAGTAACGAAATGATGCACGGACTGATTTGCGAACACAAAAAAAGTCCAAACACAAATTTTTTAATGGATGCGCAGCACATATGTTTGCTGGAGGAGATTTTTTTTAGTTTCTCATTATTTAATTTTGCATTTGTTGTTTGGTAGAGTGATGTATAAACGGCCCATATTAAATACGGTTTAAGTGTTTAAAGGAAGCCTCGTCTTTGTTTCCCTGCGGTGACCATCATGGTGGCATTTTATTTAACCCTCCCACTGTCCTAATGGGTGTGACCCCGCGAGGAAAGTTGACCATTAAGCAGGATTGATGGTTGATCCCTTGAGGTCCATGTGGCAGGGGTGAGGCGGTGCTCACTCCTCACCCCTGCCACATGGACCTCAAGGGATCAAATCAAATCAAACTTTATTTATATAGCACGTAATCATACAATGCATGTAACTCAAAGTGCTTAACAAATTGAAAAGGCCCTGCATACCCACATTCCCTCCCATCCCCAGAATTTAAAAACAGTCTGAGAATAAAAACCCCTTCACAACACTCCTCCTCCGGCACACACACACACGCACACATGCCCCCCCCCCCCCCCCCATGGAAAAAACACAATGGACTGAGTTTAGATGAGCCAGACCAGCTAAGATAAGGAAACGCCATCAGGGGAGCCATCTGCCCTGACAGCAGCACATCCACAGCAGCAGCCGAGGGCACCCAGGGCGGAGACACCCACCTCCACCTAGACACACCTGGAAAGCACCCAGGCCGCCACAACCGACCACCGCCCCCGGGGCAGAGTGCTCCCACAGAGGAAACACTGGAAAATGGTTAAATTAAGGTTAAAATATAAAATAATAAGAGCTAAAATGAAAATTGTAATACAAAAATTATATATATATATATTAAAATAATGTTAATCATAAATCTATGGTTTAAAAAAAATATATATAAATAAATCAAATCAAAATTTATTTATGAAGCACTTTTCATGCAAATGCAGCTCAAAGCAGTCGGTTTCCCACCCCTCCCACACTGATTCACATAAGGGATCCCCTTTGTATCTCCCTCCTCCCATCCTCAATCCCGTCCCAAACAGATGCAAACTCCCGCACGCACACGCACGCGCGCTCACACACACACACGTAATAAAGGGCAGCTGGCTGAGTGCAGATGTAGTAGGTACAAAGAAGACGAAAATGCCATCAAAGGAGCCAACTGCACCGGAAGCACCAAGATTGGCAGCAATAGCCTTGGCTAGAGTAGACATGGGAAGCACCCCGGCCTCCACAGCCCACCGCTGCCCCCGGGGCAGCCAGCCCCCACAGAGGAAACACTGGTTTACTAATGAGACTAAGATAACAAGTTAAGAAACAAATTAAACATAAACAGCTGATAAATAAAAATCTAAATAAAACACAGTGATAAAAGATAACCTAGTAGAAACATATAATTAAATTTATAAAATATTGTACAACAAAGTATTAAGACTGGTTAAAACTAATAATTATTACAAGTTAAAATAAATATGTAAGAAAATGTGTTATTTAATTAAAAGAGTAAGTAATAAAACACTGATAAAATATATAAAAGATGGTAAAACTGGCTAAAATAGATCAAAATCACTTAAAAGCTATACTAAAAAGTTGAGTCTTGAGCCCGGCCTTAAAAACAAGAACACTCTCTACAGCCCTGAGGTCCTCTGGCAGACTGTTCCAGAGGCGAGGGCCATGAAACTGGAAGGACGCCTCGCCTTGGGAGTGTGTCCTGACTTTTGGAATGACTAGGAGACGGCTGCCAGAGGAGCGCAGCGACCGCGAAGGCTCGTATTTATGAAGCAGTTCTGAGAGATAAGAAGGCCCAAGACCATTAAGACATTTAAAAATAATAAAATAACTAAAAGCTCTGTTAAAAAAAAGAATACATAAAAGAAACAAATAGATAAATAAATAACCTAATTTATTTATTTAAAAAGTGATAGTAATCAGTTAAAAGCTAAGCTAAAAAGAAGGGTCTTGAGCCTGTTTCTAAAAACAGGTTAAAACCATCAACTCCACTCAATGGTCAACTTTCCTTGCGGAGTCACACCCATTAGGACAGTGGGAGGGTTAAACAAAATGTTTTTTTTTTCTGAACATAGGCTACCTGGTTCTTTCTTTTATGAGTGTGAGTAGGAAATGAAATGAATCGCTGCTGCATTTGGATGCACTCAAGGAGGGAGCACTTGCTCACAGCCAGAGGTTGCATCATCCATTCATCCTTCAATACCGTTAAATTTTAATTCATTTAAAATTAATATTTAGTCCAAACAAGCTGAGCAGAGTGCCCCTGTAACATATAAAACATGCAATTAAACAATTCACTTAAATTAGGAACATTTTACCTGCATTGGCCTGTACGTAAACATTAACAGGTCACCTCCAGCTTGTGCGTAATCAAATGTCTCTAGGGAGTTTGCTGAAGAGGTTATGAGGTTCTGGGCTTTTGTTTCAGACAGACTTGTGGATGTTTAAATGTTGTTATGGATGAATCTGCGGTCCGCTGACACGCTGGATTCAAGGCAATTGCTGGATAACAAGCACTATTTAAGCCAAAGTTTAAAAATCTAATTATTTAATGACACATAAACAGAAGTATACCAGACTCTCGGAAAGATAGAAGGGTTTCCACTCAACACTGCGCTATTGTGCACGATGTCGAGTGCGCCAGACGCTCTCTGAGCTCCCTTCAGCGCACTACTTGGGCACACTGTCAGCAGCAAGATAAGGAGAAAGTGTGAGATTATGCTCAGATGCACTGATAGAAATCTTGATTACCTCTGCGATGTTCTCTGTGCATAACATGTAAAATATCTGCGCACCTGCAGGAGTCAGTAACAAATTTACATGGCTGCTTATACTGAGCCAGGATCCTCTGGAGTTTATTCCTGTTAAAATGGAGTTTCCCTCTCCACTGTCGCTAAATGCTTGCTTAGTATGAGGATTGCTGTAAAGACTCTGACACTAGTCAGTGACTCGATGCAACCTGCTGGGTTCCTTATATAGGAAACTTTTTACTTATTGGCTGTGATTAGAATGACATTTGATAAAATAAAATAAAAAGATTTTCGGTTATCTTACAGATTTCTGAACATTATAATACAGCAACAAGGCAGTTTGGTAGAGTTTAAAATAAAGATATCTATTTAATAGACAACTAAATGTGACTGTGGCTGATACATCTGTTTAATTATTCATTTTGACAGTTTCAATGCTTCAGATAGTCTAGAGTGACATAAATGCAGTCTTGAGAAGCGGATCAGTGCTGACCATAAATCAAGATGTTTTGTTGTGATGTGAGGATGCATGAAAGCATTCAATAATAAAAAGTTGCTGTGGTACAATAATGTAGTCTGTCAAGCAGATGCAGCACTTTGGCTACAAAATGCTTGAGAATGTAAGCATCATTAAGACATACATATATATATATATATATATATATATATATATATATATATATATATATATATATATATATATATATATATATATATATATATATATATATATATATATATAAACACCAACTTAACAGTTTGTTGATGTTTAGCGCAAAGATGACTGCTTTAAATGCATAATAACAAAGTTACTAACCGCTGTCCAGTTTGACGATTTGGGGCATTTTATATGCACTGACAAGCTGATCCAAAGGTAAAGACGTTGAGCTCCAAGTAACATCTTTCAAATTATTGTACAACATTGTTCCAAGGTCCATCTTGTTAGCTCACATTAGCCAACTCTGGAGCTAGCTGTGTGTAAATACGGACACAAAAGGGTGCTCCGAGCTACCAACACAAATAATATAGCAACTTAATCTAAACAGTCATACCAAACATGACTTATTTCTTGTTAATCCTTACATAGCTCCAATTTTCATTTGTTCTACGCATCATAAAGGTTCGTACTCCGAAAGTGTAGTAGAGCCATGTTTGTTTAGCTAGCGATGAGCTAACGGATAAACGTTTTTACTCTATCAAAATAAGAGCATTTTATACATTCAAGTAAAGAAGATACGTTATTATTGAAAGGCGAAATCGTTGAATTCCTTGAGAATATATAAATACACATTTATAATATGATGTTAGTGTTGTAAGAAAACGCACCAGTATTTTGTGATTATAGTCATGTCACAAGAAATTTATTTTGAAAGGAAAAACCCGGAAGTTGTTTTTGTGCATTTGGCACAAAAACACATCATATATTTACTAAATAAATATTGCAGCTCAATAAATTTAGAATTATTAAAGAAGAACAAACAATAATCTGAACATTACTTATTTCAGTAAAAATGTCTGAATGTCATCAAAGTTAAGGTCGTTACAACACTGGAAATCAATTTGAGTTTTGGATTTAACATTGTCAAAGTGCCATGTTTGTTTGTAAATTTACAAAATAAAGTTAAAAAATAATTATTTAAAAAATACTAGAAATCAATTAGATGTGAAACATTTTTCATTATGCATCTCAAGCTTTTCTGCTTATAAAATGCCAACGTTAGTTTAGAGCTAAACACACACACACACACACACACACACACACACACACACACACACACACACACACACACACACACACATTTAAACCCACAATTTATTCAAAGATAGAAAATCTCTAGAATCTAAATCATAAAGCTTTTGTTAACTGTAGGCTAATATTGATGGAACTCAAATAGAGCATTTGACATACCAGATAAAAAATAAACACAAGACCATCTGAAAAAGTAGATATAAAAATATACATATTTCCTGGACACAATGTGCAAATTGTTTGGTACATCAGCAGTAAGTTAGAGTGCAATTATTGCACTGAACGGGAGAAAATAATTTAAATGTGGCTTTAGCACTTAGAGCTGATTGTGATGCATTTGTAAATCGTAACAGCTGTCATCACACTTCCCAGTTTCACTGGTACAAATAAGAAGAACTTCCTCAATGTAGAATCAGTGTGCTGGTAAGCCAACAAACATGTCTTATGTGGACACTCTGCGGCAGTGGGACAAAGCTGTAACTTGTGCCGACAGACAGGAATGGTCAGAAGCCCTCTGCATTTTCTTATCCATTCAAGAACCAAATTCCAAAATTTACTTTGACATTGGTTGCCTTCATCTTCTGAACCAAGACTTGGATGATGCTGAAAAGGTACGTTAGATCTACTTTATTTTAAATCAAATCTGCAAGTCTGTGCACGTAAGAAAGTAAAATCATCTGGATTTATTTGGCAAGGCTGAGATGAAACGTGTCAGATATAAGGAGCCCTCCGGTTGGCTCACGGGTCCCCTGAACAGATCAAACAGGATCAGAAAATATTCAATTTCAATTTTCTTGGCAGCTGAGGACCCATGGTCCGGAAGGACGTGACTTAGGCTCCCTATAGAGGTTTCTGAAAGTGCAAGTCACAGTGAAAGAAGAAGTGGTGTCACCGGCTTTCTGCTCCTTTAGAGGAAGTTATTTTCTTACCTGTTATTTCTCAGGCGTTTGACTGCAGCATTCGCAAGGATGAGCATTTGGCAGTTGCCTTCTTTCAGAGGGGAATGACATTTTACAAAAAGAAAAGGTAAATTACATCAAATGTTTTATAAAACTTGCCTTATGTGTAATAATTATTACCTTTACTTGTCTTGGTCACAGGTATGAGGAGAGTTCAGCTGATTTCCAGAGAGCCTTTAAAGCTCTGAGGGGTAACCAGCTGATCGATTACAAAGCACTAGGTCTCAGATACATCCTATATGCCTGTGAGGTGAGCTTTAGCTCTACTGTCCGTCAGAAATCTGAGGTTAAAATAAAGCTGGCTGATGATGGTAATTCCTCATTTTCAATGTGATTTATATATTCTTGCAAAGAGGAAACCGTTGAAGCCTCAGCTCTTCCTAATTCAGTTTTCAATATGAGGGCTTCAAATAAACCTGATAAGACGGTGTGACTGAAAAGCTCCTAACTCAGTGTCACGTCGACACCTCCTGCTTCAGGTTCTCCACAATCTTGCCCTGGCTGAAGCTAAGCTGGGTAGCTGGGAAAAGGCCCAGGAAAACCTGGTCAAGGCACTGGACTACAAGACAGATGCCAAGCTCAGCCTCATCGACAGGGCTCTGCAGTCAACCCTGGTCAGTTACGATCATCCTCTCATAAAATACGGTTACACTTCATTAATATAATTCAATTACACACATCCACATATGTTTAGAAATCAACATTTTATCAGCATAGGTGTTGGCTATTTGGGTTTTGGAAGGAAGAAGATACAGTGGGGCAAAAAAGTATTTAGTCAGCCACCGATTGTGCAAGTTCTCCCACTTAAAATGATGACAGAGGTCAGTAATTTTCATCATAGGTACACTTCACCTGTGAGAGACAGAATGTGAAAAAAAATCCATGAATTCTCATGGCAGGATTTTAAAATAATTTATTTGTAAATCAGGGTGGAAAATAAATATTTGGTCAATAACAAAAATTCAACTCAATACTTTGTAACATAACCTTTGTTGGCAATAACAGAGGTCAAACGATTACTATAGGTCTTTACCAGGTTTGCACACACAGTAGCTGGTATTTTGGCCCATTCCTCCATGCAGATCTTCTCGAGAGCAGTGATGTTTTGGGGCTGTCGCCGAGCAACACGGACTTTCAACTCCCTCCACAGATTTTCTATGGGGTTGAGGTCTGGAGACTGGCTAGGCCACTCCAGGACTTTCAAATGCTTCTTACGGAGCCACTCCTTTGTTGCCCGGGCGGTGTGTTTGGGATCATTGTCGTGTTGGAAGACCCAGCCACGTTTCATCTTCAAAGCTCTCACTGATGGAAGGAGGTTTTGTCTCAGAATCTCACGATACATGGCCCCATTCATTCTGTCCTTAACACGGATCAGTCGTCCTGTCCCCTTAGCAGAAAAACAGCCCCAAAGCATGATGTTCCCACCCCCATGCTTCACAGTAGGAATGGTGTTCTTGGGATGCAACTCAGTATTCTTCTTCCTCCAAACACGGCGAGTTGAGTTTATACCAAAAAGTTCTACTTTGGTTTCATCTGACCACATGACATTCTCCCAATCCTCTGCTGTATCATCCATGTGCTCTCTGGTAAACTTCAGACGTGCCTGGACATGCAATGGCTTCAGCAGCGGAACACGTCTGGCACTGCAGGATTTGATTCCCTGCCGTTGTAGTGTGTTACTGATGGTGACCTTTGTTACTGTGGTCCCAGCTCTCTGCAGGTCATTCACCAGGTCCCCCCCCCCCCCCCCCCCCCCGTGTGGTTCTGGGATTCTTGCTCACCGTTCTCATGATCATTTTGACCCCACGGGATGAGATCTTGCGTGGAGCCCCAGATCGAGGGAGATTATCAGTGGTCTTGTATGTCTTCCGTTTTCTGATAATTGCTCCCACAGTTGATTTTTTCACACCAAGCTGCTTGCCTATTGTAGATTCACTCTTCCCAGTCTGGTGCAGGTCTACGATTCTTTTCCTTGTGTCCTTCGAAAGCTCTTTGGTATTGGCCATAGTGGAGTTTGGAGTCTGACTATTTGAGGCTGTGGACAGGTGTCTTTTATACAGATAATGAGTTCAAACAGGTGCCATTAATACAGGTAACGAGTGGAGGACAGAAAAGCTTCTTAAAGAAGACGTTACAGGTCTGTGAGAGCCAGAGATTTTCCTTGTTTGAAGCGACCAAATGCTTATTTTCCACCCTGATTTACAAATAAATTCTTTAAAAATCCTGCCATGTGAATTCATAGATTTTTTTTTCACATTCTGTCTCTCACAGTTGAAGTGTACCTATGATGAAAATTACTGACCTCTGTCATCATTTTAAGTGGGAGAACTTGCACAATCGGTGGCTGACTAAATACTTTTTTGCCCCACTGTAAGTGAATCTTCTAAAATCCCAAAATCTTTCAAATTAATTTAAGTAATACTTTTCAATATGTGTTTTTTTTTTCTGACAGAAACAAAAGCTTTTCAAACCGGTGGAATTCCCTTTGAAAATGCTGTTTAGACCAAACAAGCACTATGTGGCTGAGCTGGAGAAAAAGGACTACCTGGGCAAAGCTAAGGTATGCATATAACAACCAGACCAACAATCACAGATTTTAACATAATCCATTTTAATTGTGGATTATTCAGATTTACAGATATATATTATTGATGAAGAACGGCATAAAACTCCATTTAAAATGTATTTTTCGAAACATTAGGTTGTTTCCTCTGTGGTTCCACAAGATGAGTTCTCTGGGTTTGCCCCGCTACAACCGCAGGTGAGGAATCAAATCAAACTGAGACCAATAAAGTCCTCAGAAGATAAATAAATGTTTCATTAGCCTCTAATATACCAGGGCAGATCAAATCCACTCATGACGAGGGGAAGTCTGAGCAGCGTCATATGTACATTAGTTCTTTACGATGTGAAATATAAAGCCTTTTTGCAATGGTGGTTAAAAGTGAAAGTCCTGTATTTTGTTAGGTCGAAGATGGTCCAACTTCTCCAAAAGAACCAGAAGTTTTGAGGTCAGTTTGAACATGTATTAGATTTTCTTTTGCTGTGATCTGAAAGTGAACATGTCCCAAATAGATAAACCAAACAGCAGATAAAATATAATCATCATATTCTAATTGTTCTGTTTCTCACGAGGACATGTGGACATCTCGTCTCCACAGAGCTCTACAAGGAGAACCACACACCGTGCTGTTTGAGTTTGACCCTGAGACCAGTGATGAGTTGGCTGTTGTGCCAGGAAACATTGTGTTTGTGCTGCAGAAGGGTGACGACAACTGGGCCTACGTGGTCTTCAATGAAAGAGTAGGACTAAAATCAGGGATGGGCTGAATTAGTAATTTATGTTTTTAAGTTCTATTGATTATTATCCAGTATGATGTCGATTACAGAGAGGACTTGTTCCTTACAATTACCTAGAGCGTTTGGAAATTTCCTTGGCTTCAAATCAACACAAGGTAGGGCTGCTGTATCAGTGACTTCCTGTTCGGCATCATTTTCTCTGGACATAGTCCAGAAAAACTCGTTGTTCTTTAAAATTTACTTAGGCTACGTTGAACAGTATGGAAACTTGACTTCTTTAATGTTTTTTTTTTCCTTTTCCCATATTTTGATTGGGAACAATTATCAGGGTTTAGCCAGACCTCTGAGTCAAGAACCACCAACCAGACCTGAGAGGAAAGGTAGATCTCACAACTACACATTTGTATTAATGCTGCCATTAATTTGTGTAGCCCAAGCTGAAACAGTCCCCTAACCATACACGACCCCTGGTTTGGGTATACACTATAAAACCTGCTTTTATTCCCATATTTTTCACAAGACTGATCCATTTATCACAAGGTGATAAGAAGTGAAATATTTTTGTTGGGTAATAAAATGTGATTTACTTTTATCTCATGCAATACATACAGTGGGTATGGAAAGTATTCAGACCCTCATCATTTTTTCACTGTTATATTGCAGCCATTTGCTTTTTTTCCCCTCATTAATGTACACATGGCATCCCATATTGACAGAAAAACACAGAATTTTAGAAATGTATGTATTGAAAAAGAAAACCTGAAATATCTCATGGTCTTTAGTATTCAGACCCTTTGCTGTGAGGTGCTTTCCATTTCTTCTGATCATACTTGTGATGGTCCAACACCTTCATTGGAGTCCAGCTGGGTTTGATTATGCTAACTGGACTTGATTAAGAAAGACACACATCTGTCTATATAAAACCTTACAGCTCATGATGCATGTCAGAGCAAATGAGAATCGTGAGATCAAAGGAACTGCCTGAAGAGCTCAGAGACAGAATTGTGGCGAGGCACAGATCTGGCCATGGTTACCAAAACATCTCTGCTGCTCTTAAGGTTCCTAAGAGTACAGTGGCCTCCATAATCATTAAATGGAAGATGTTTGCTTCCTAAAGCAGGCTGTAGAAATTGTCACTGCAGCCCTCCACCAGTCAGGGCTTTACGGCAGAGGGGACCGTCGGAAGCCTCGCTTCAGTGCAAGACTCGTAAAAATCCTCATTGAGTTTGCTAAAAGACACCTGAAGGACCCCGAGATGGTGAGAAATAAGATTATCTGGTCTTAGACCAAGATAGAACTTTATGGCCATAATTCTAAGTGGTATGTTTGGAGAAAACCTGGCACTGCTCATCACTTGTCCAATACAGTCCCCACAGTGAAGCATGGCGGTGGCAGCATCATTTTGTGGGGGTGTTTTTCAGCTGCAGGGACAGGACGACTGGTTGCAATAGAGGAAACGATGAATGCGGCCAAGTACAGGTATATCCTGGACCAGAACCTTCTCCAGAGTGCTCAGGACCTCAGACTGGGCTGAAGGTTTACCTTCCAACATGACAGTGACCCTAAACACACAGCTAAAATAACGAAGGGGTGGCTTCACAGCAACTAAAAGGCCCAGCCAGAACCCTGACTTAAACCCAACTGAGCCTCTCTGGAGACCTAAAAATGGCACACTGTTCACCATCCAACCTGACAGAACTGGCGAGGATCTGCAGGAGGAATGACAGGATCCCCAAATCTAGATGTAAGACACTTGTTGCATCTTTACCAAGAAGACTCATAGCTGTACTAGCTCAAAAGGTACTTCTACTAAATACCGAGCAAAGGGTCTGAGTACTCAGGACCATGTGATGTATCAGTTTGTCTTTTTTAATAAACCTGCAGAAATCTCTAAAATTCTGAGTTATTCTCTCAATATGGGGTGCTCTGTGTACATTAATGAAGGGATAAAGAATTTAATTGATTTTACCAAATGTTTGCAATATAAAAAGAGATGCGGCAGGGTGAGTGTCCTGTCACAGGGTCCCGATTGATCATGTGCCCTGGCTACTTCGCCAAAGGGATATTTGGCTGACTGGTTAGCGGGCATGACTCGCACCCGGGAGTCTAGGGATCGCATCCCGCCCGGGCCCTCGTTTCTCCACCTTGCCACACTGTGAAACATTTATGGGGGTCTGAATACTTTAATGTACATCGTCCGCAAGAAAACAGGAGAAAAAAATCCAGTGGCACAAAAACTGAAGGAATGTACTAATCCTGTTAGATAAAGGTCTATGAAAGCTGGTAGTATGTTTTATACGTTTGGCATTAAAGGGTTATCAAGAACCCTTCACCTCATCAAAACCAGGCTTTGCCCCTCCAGTCCCGATGAGGTAATTAGACCTCCTTTCTCCTTTTAAGGTCTCACTCCAGTGGAGAGCAGCAGTGGGAGAACTCCGCAGGTTTGGCTCCAACATGTTCACTGTTAAAATGATCCTCGCCTTTTAAATTCAGGTGTGACTCTTCCTTATTAGGTGGTCCAGCCAACAGACAGCTCATATACAGTCAAAATCCATTTCACATTCAACTTTGCGGTTTCCGTACCGCGTGGGTCTCCGTATGTGGTACTGATAGGAAAAGTCAGCAAGAAGTTAAATCTTCCTCCTACTGCTATCTCTTTGAGGTACAAAAGTCACTTCAGTCAGAACAATTCTGAGTTATGTTTACATACTTTTTACTTTTACAAAGTAAAATAAAGTCAGTCCTGTTTGTTTGATTTCAGCTGTGATGCAAATGGGAAAAGTGTAATTGATGCCAACACAGACATGAAGGATGTGTGGAGACGTGCCAGTGGTGGACACATCACCTTATGGTGTACCACCACAGAGGTAAGGACACGGTGACCATTTAAGCTATTAACATTAAAATTAGGCTTAATATTTCATTCGACTCCATATGAGTTTTTTTTTCCCCAGACAGCAGCAACTACGATAACTGAATAAAGGAAATATGAAATCAAGAGATTAAAGTTTAACTGAGCAGATTTTCTTTGCCTTAAAATACAAATTTAAAGGGGATTTTGGAGGGTCTGAGTCTTTTGATTAGATAAACCACCCATATGCACCAAATATAGCGAAACACCTAACAAAAACATTCATTCCTTCTCTGGGAGATTAACATGATTTATTCTTTTAAGATGTAGCTCATTTTGGATGACCTTTGACCTCTTAATGTCTCACAATGAACCCCAGAGCCTGGCTTTTGGTCAAGACTATTGACAATAGATAATTTTCAGAGAATTGTTAGCATGGCCAGTCTGTAATTTATAGCAAGTGACTAAAATGTTCTGAAACAAACAGAAATATTTTAATGCGACAATAAATGAGCTCAAACTGAACGAGTGTTTTACGATTTCAGCCCCAGAAAGAGATTCACTTCGTAGCTCTTCACTCCTACAAGTCCTCCAATCCAGAAGATCTGAACTTCCAAGAGGGTGATATGATCAAACTGCTCTCCAGAGGTGAGATTCCAAACTATGTGAACTAATAAAAACAGATTTAATTAATAGATGCGAGTCTAACTCAAACGTGTTTTGCTTCAGTCAATCAGGACTGGTTTGAAGGGCAGTCTAATGGGAACACTGGAATATTTCCTGCAGCCTTTGTTGAAGAACTTCCTGGGAACAAACTGTAACACCTGAAAATGCATCAAGTTTTATTGTTCTTGCTGAGCAGAACATCTCCTGCAGGAGTCATAATATACACAACCACCAATCAGAACCATCTATTTAAATGTTACATCTATGATTTATTGATGTTTTTTTGAAAAACATTTGCAAACCGTTTTTCACAAATGTTTAATAATCACGTAAAAATTAAATACATCCAGTAGTTAGAAGTTGTAAACTTTATATTTGGTTTGACTGTTAATAAATAATCTAGGGAAGATCTTGTGGATTCCTGCAAAAATCATCACGATGTTCCTTCGTCTTCGTAGGCGATAGCGATGCCTTTTCTTCCCTCTACTACCTTCACCACAGGAGCGTCTCCCAGCGCCGGCTCTAAGCCACGCCAGCTTCTACCTGCCAAAAAGGACGCTGGGAAAAAAACAAACAAACAAACATAAAAGTCAATCAGAATATAATAAACTAATTTAGTAGCTTTTGCAAAGTCCTAAGGTAAGCAAAAGCTGCAGGACATGAGCATCACTCAGCAATACGTCTACATTCAGTGCAGCAGGAGTTTCTGACCTGCTGAGTCGGCGTTGGCTACGGTCAGAGTCTGGTTCCTCAGGACCACAGAGGATCCAAACGAGGACTCTACAGGCTCGCTGTTCATCAGGTTCTGGCTTCGCAGCGCTCCGGTGATCAATGAAACGTCTGTCTCATCGTCGACGTCCTCCTGCTGATCGGCTAACGGCACATGACTTCCACCACCTGTGTTTAGATACAGAAAACTAAAAATTAGACTATTGATGCAAAGATTTCAGTAATTTTACATGTTTGTGTGTAGATTATTATTAAAGTCTAATCATTGTAGATAGATTCTCAAACCTTGGAGAAACAGAGTTTATGTCCAACAGGATTGATGAACTAACAGCTAGTCGGAGTTGAAAAGATACCAAAGAAATGTCTCTGACTTTAATTTTTTAAACCTTTACGCTGCCATTCATTTTCCATTTCACATTTGTTTACAAGAGCAGCTAGCGATAGCATTTTAGCTGCGTCCAGACATCACGTCCAGCAGAAATGTCGTTATACTTCCCTCAAAACAGCAGCGTGTAATGCCAAAGAGAAAGAGGTGTAAAGGTTTACAATCACTTTCACATGAACATCCGAGGCATTTGGCAAATTGGAGCTGTTCTTAAAAACACTTTGGTCAGAGAATTATTACTTTTATAGAAAACCACACTTCAAAGGAAAAAAGAAACATCCATCTAACCAGTTGATGTCATTGGATGAATCCATAACTTCAGTTTAATCCCACTTTACGACACGAGCTACCATATAGTAACTACACGTTTATACGAAGTGTGTTGATTTATAAAGGAGGAAAATATGTAGTGGGGTATTTCTGATGTGAATATAAATCCCATACAAACCTGGCAGGAGGTGTCGGAAGTCCGTGACATATTCCCCTGACCACTCCCTTTTCTTGTTGCAGGCCACTTCCATCTCAAACGGCGTTACGATGGGTTTATAGAATTCACTGGAGTCCAACAGCGAGTTCTCCGGACATGCGATGAGCACAAATATGTCGATTTCCATAAAGTTAGCTAGTTTGGGTACGTTGAGTTTCCCCATGAGGAACATGTAGCTCTTCTTGCCAGCTCGGTGAATGGTTTCCTTCAGCTGCTGGATGATGGAGAGGTAGTCAACCACACCCAAGGTCCCGACAAGAATACCAACCACGTTGGCATCTTTGGCCCGTTCTATGGCGTAATATCGCTTCATCAGCGCTCGGTTAACATTAATAGACTCAGTCCTTCCTTTCAGTGAGACGGGATCAAAAGAGCAAAACGAGCAGCGATTCCAAGTCATCATGAAGTTCCTTAAGGTCGCCCCCTCCAGGCCAACATAAAACATCCTGTAATCTGTTACAGCTGTACCACATTTTAGGGAAAACCGCCTCCCAAACTGAGATATGACCAGGCTGTTTTCAGGCTCAGAAGGACAAGTTTTATCCATTTGTTTTCTTCCGTGAATGAAACACTGTCCTCCGCCGACAACAAGCTCCGAGACAGCAAGGTTTGGATACTCTGGTGACAGAAGTGCCAGAAGACCATCTGTAAAAATAAAAACATTCTGTAAAAGAAGAGCTGGGGCTTATATAATCTTACTAATTTCCACAAATGCAGTGAGAGCAGATGACTAAAACGAAGGAAATAAATCTTAAAACTCACCAATAGCGTGATTATAGTTGACATCACAGAGGAGGATGACATGCGTTTGCGTGTCGGGGTACAGCTCCCTGAAGGAGGAGGCGCACAACTCCACATCCAATGGTCTCTTTTCAAAGATGTACAACACAGGAAGCCTGTTGGATGGGCTGAGGCAAGCACTGCCATAGTGCACAATGCAGGAAGCTCCAACGTGCTCTGCTGCGACTTCATCCACACAGCAGCTGAATGTAAGAAGTCGACAGAATTTACAATTAATATAACAGTGTTATACAAAAAACTCATGATGATCTGTTAACACACACGTTCTTGTCACCCTTATAAGATTGTAATGCAAAAATCCAATGCAACCTCAATTACATAATGAAAAAAAGTTATTCCACTCAAATAGCCAGGGTATTTTACCTGCCATAAGAGGTGTCTCCTAAAATAAACGTTTTGGCATGACTGTTTCTTTCAATCTCCTGGGCTACGGCCACCGAATCAACCAGCAGTTCATCGGGAAACTGCAGAGCAACCTGGAAATATAAACATTAGATACAATCACGACAGGAAAATAACCATTGCAAAACTACTTTCGGGCACTTTTAACAATGAACTACAACGATGCCTTAAAGGGCAAACGAACATAAAAATGAACACACCAGAAAATAAATTGATGTTTCTCACCTTGTCAAAGTTATGCTCCCTAATAAACTCGCATGTCTCTTTAATGTCATAAAACTCTTCCAGTTTCTCCCCAGAGGTATTTGCCTTCACTTCGACGTTTATCGAACGACGAATTACAGTTTCCGAGCTGCTACTGAACGCCTCAGCCATGGTAGCAAAAAACGCTAACAAGCTTCTGTAGAACAAAACAAACTTTAATGGTAGAGTTAAATAATAAACAAATATCACTAGACTGTCAAAACCACACATAGTAAGTACAAATTAAACACAAACTCCTTTTAACCAGGCCCATATGTTGTAAATGTTTTGACTCCAATGTTAGGCGAAGTTAGCTTTGATGCTAACTGCTTAAGTAATGATTTACACAAATAAATACTTGCAAATTATATTTCCGCATACAATTTAACTTACGTCGCAGTGTCATGTAGTTAGTAGGTAAACTGTCTAGATCTTTAAAAGACAGATGAATACCAGCAACCCGTGAGTGCTTGTAGAGGATATACACGTGTTTACAGGCTTTAGGCAAACACTTCCGGTTCAAAGGTTTTTCTAAATAAACTCAGCCCTCATACTTTTTTAATTAGGTTTTTAGATAGATTATGAATAATCATAAAAAAATAATAGAATCGGATCGGCCTTCAGTTGATTCAGATGTTATTTGTCAATTTATGGGTTCATGAAGAAACCAGATTGTATTTCCAGTATTCAGTTTTGTTTTCTGATTTAATTTTTTTTTAATTAAAATCTGCCCTGGTGTAGTGTAGAAAACTGCAACGTGCCATAATGTCCACTAGGCAGCAGAAACTAGCGTAGGTAACTATTAACAACTATTTAACTGATTACTTTATTTAGAAAAGTATCCATGTTGTTTTAAAGGCTAATGACATGAGGAACGAATTTGAAAATTTAAAAAAGAAGAACAAATTAACCAAGACGATCAATTTATTTAATCGTTTCAATTTAGAAACAGCAGACCCCTAATTGTTATTTGTTTGTGTGGCTGTTATGTATTTTTATTTATTTATTTTTAGTTGTTGTTTCCTTATTCTGTATTTCCTTCATGTTAAATGCAAACAACTGTGATCGATGGATATATTAACTATGTTTTCTGTATGTATTGGCAATATGTTAATTTAAAAAAATTGAAACTTTAGATGATTTCATGATCTGATGGAAATCTATGATTTGATAAAATTTAATACTAGTGTAATATGGAAACATGATAAACATATGATCCACCAGTTGGCAGCATTAGCTTTTTAAACAATACTTATTTTATTGTGTTATTTTAAATTTTATATTTGTTGTGTGAACAGCAATTCACAGGAGGTATTAATTGACAATGTGTAGTTTTTACCATTAATCTCTGGAAATAACCATTGAAATGTTGTAAAGGAAAGAAAGAAAACATCTATTATATAGCGCCTCTCAAAATAAAAATCAAGAGGCACTTCACAAAAACAAAAAATTAAAGTATAAAAAGATTTCAAAAATTATTAAAAACATGTTTAAAAGGAGAAAAAAATAAGTAAAGGGAGAGAGAAAATGAATAAGAAAGAGGAAAATCAATGGATCCCGGTAAAGGTGGAATAAGAACAGAATAAGAAGAGGGTGGTGATGAAGGATTCCCTGCTACAGAGCGAAATTATATCAAGTAATTTTTCTCAGATTAAATTAATAGTTAATATCAAATACCTTTATTTAGCTACAAAATTTGACCATTATAAGTCTAAAATTTCAAATCAAACATGTCCGATATAAAAGTATTAATTTTTTTTCAGGACAAACAAACGCCCAACTGCATCGAACACATTCATACAGACATTAAAATGTTTACAAAGAGGCAATTTTAGTTTTAAACAGGAAAATAATTAATGCAGCTTGATTTTTCAATAATTGTATAACCTAAAAAAAAGTATCCAAAAATAACAATTAACTAAAAGAAATGCAGTTTTTTTTGTCTAAATAAGCTTTTAATTTATTCACCTTTATAAGGTATAAGGGATTAAGCTGCACATGCAGAGTTTTGGGTTTGAAAACACAGAAGTGTGATGGTCATGCTACTGTGAGGTCTAGTGGGAAAAAAAGAGGATGACATGCAGGCCAGCTCAAGATATCAGTAATGTACTTTTATTTGGAGCAGAAATCAGACGAGCAATTTAAAGTAAGCTATTAAGACTAATGCTGATCTAGCTTTGTAGATACATTCAGCTCTATATAGGTATTTACATAGAAAATAAATTTTTATATATTTACAAATAAAAAAGTACAAGAAAAGTCATTGATAAAAAAACTTTCATTTTTTACGAGGTTAGTTCAATACAAAACTAGCCCCATCACGGTTTAAGCAGCCAGCAATAAATACATTTTTCATTCAATATTACAAAACATGCAAAAGTGAAAATGTTTTTTGTTTGTTTGTTGATTTTTCAGCAGCTTGAAATAAAAAGTAAAAATAAACAGTAAATAAATAGGAATGAAACATAAAAAACACAGCTCTTTAAACGGAGCACCCCACTCCTTATTAACTGCTGCTCACATCCAAATGCGGTAAAAACCCAGGACTACAGTGAGACAGGTGAACACCGAACCTGAAAGAGAGAAATAAAGACAGTATGTCAACTTATCTTTCAGTAAAGCAGCTTTTTAAAACCTGAACGCCGGTTTTGTTCTGGACAATGTGGAGATGTGTCTACAGAGAGACGTCCTGCTGCAGATGTGCTGAGTGCATCAGACATGAGCGCCCTGCAGCAGGACATCATGACACACAGACATAGGAGATTTTAAGTGATGAAGCATGTTGGGCAATACTTAATACTGAAACATATTTGTATGTCTCACCTGCCAGATACTTGATAGTATCCAGTTTATGAGCTTCCAACATGGTTTTCAAACCAGCAACTTCAGTGTCTATTTTCATGTTTGTGTGGGTCAAATGACGGTCTTGTTCTGCAGTCTGTAAAATAAAGAATTAGTTATTATACCACAATAATGCACGATAAACGATCTAATAGTCTGCACAGAATAAGGAATGAAGAACTTAGTTATTGTTGCAAATTTACAAACCATTTCCAAGATCTCTGTTCGTGTTTCCAGAAGCTTTTTCTCATGCTGTGCTTTCTGGAAAAAACAAAACAAATAACTTAAAATATGGACTCAGAGAGCGTGATTCAGGGTGTTTCACGTGTTCATAAAGTTTTTTAAACATGTTCGTGTCTGGAAGCGTCACTTTACTGCTGTGCTGCGATCAGGTACTAGAGTGTTACACGAAATACACCAGCCTAAATGGAGTCCAGTGATTTCCAAACTGCATTGTAATCCATTACCGAACACCCACCAGTTCTTTAGCACGACTTTTCTCCATATTTATGTCCAAGCTATTGTCTGAGCGCAGTTTGCTCATTACATCCTGCAACAGTGGAAAGAAAAGGCGTGTAAAAACGGGACTAGAGAATAAAACGTCTTCACAGAAGTATTATAGATAAATAATTCAACATAAAAAATGGGGGAGCACTGCACAAAATGTTGCTGATTAATAAAGTTTTGCCGTTTGAACAGGAACTTACAGCGAGTTGCACCTTGAGCTGCGATAACTGGACCTTCAGTTTCTAAAATAAATAATTAAAAACATTCAGATCAGAAACAGGCTTAATAATGTGCTGTGGCTCATTTTGTTTTTGGTCTAAAACTATTTGATTCCCTCAAAATGTAAAAAAAAAATAAAAGCTCATTATATATATGTCACAATGATCCATTCCTGGAAGGAATAACATAAAAAAAATACCTCATTTTCTGCAAGAAGTGTAGAAAACTCGCTCTTCTCAAGGATGACCATGTCCTTCTTCACAGCTGCTATTTTAGACATCACCTGCAGCAAGCTAATTTCCTGACACATGAATGTACAGATAATTAAAACACAGCTGGGAAAAATGACTTGACAGATCCCAAAATTCACTCAGTCAAACATCTCTTTCACACGAGCGAAGAAGTGGAGACACCTGACATTTGTTGGGTTTCGTTTCTGTCTTTTACACGACAGATGAATGTTTAGTGTTGCACAGATGTTCCAGTAACAGTCACCATGACTAAATGAAACGGATTTAAATGTTAGATCTGAGTCCTACCGTCTCACCTGTTGCACCTTGGTCACCATGTCGCTGTAAATGATTTCCATGTTGGAGCTCGTCGTCCTCAGTAACACTTGGACTAATACCTCAGCTTGCTGGGTGCTTAAACCTTAGGAGGAAACCAAGAATAATTCATCCTGATGGCGCAGCAATTATCAGAAAGTCACATTTAACAACACAAACCATTTTCCTCAAGGAGTCGTACGACTGCGTGAGTATCAAAGAACAGCTTCCGGCCTCCAGCTTGCGGCACGTCTGGTTTCAGGTCATACTGGAGGGTCTGGGCTGAGGCGTTTATCTCTGAAGACAAAACTGGACGTGAGTGATTTGGGCCAAATGTTGAGGGTTTGGCTTTGCCCACCAGGGGGGTGGGTTTAAATGACCATTATGACGACATAAACTAAAGTCCAACATCGGAAAAGTTTCCATTTAGGTTTATAAAGATAGCTATTAAAGTAAAATGCAGTGGTTTTGTGTTTGCAGATCAAAAAAGGCACATTTACGTCAATACACTTTTATTTTGAAATAAAAACTAAGTTAAAATGGACATAAATAAGTTATTTTTACCTCGTAAAGAAATGTTCCTGAGAGCTGACAGTCTCCTCCATCTCAACGACGGCTCGAAGCTGCTTGAAGATGCAGAGAACTGGAAAGCAGCTGCGGTGCCGATGGTCGTCAGCCTCGATGGGACACCTTTCTCCTGTGGTGACGCTGGGTCTGGCCGCCTTTCTAAGCGCTTAAAACCAATGTTCCTAAATGGCGACCGACACTGCTTAAGCGCCATGTTCTTCCAGGACTTTACTTCCGAAGTGTGAAACCTTTACAGCTCCGTTCACGATCACAACTTTTTGCTTATAGCAACATCGGCACTTCCGGTAACGCCTTTCAAAATAAAGCTAGGATCCTGAACTAAATTTAAGACCACAGAAGAAGAACTTGAGCGAGGCGGAAGCAGGGCGGAAGTCATAAGGGAATATTCTCAGATGAGAAGAGCATTTATTTAACAAACAAATGAATAAAAGCATGTTTTTTCTAAAGATAAACGAAAACTTTCAAACTTAAACGAACAAAGAATCCTATTGGCAGATTATGGAACACCATATTTACTCTCCTGGTCCAACTGAATCAAAAATACCAACACATTTATAGAATTTGTAATCAAAATAATCCACAAAAATGTTACAACCCATTAACTCAACATTTTAAACACATATTCCTGCTATCAAACACATGTTCTGCAACCTAATGGCAGAAGCATTACAGCAGTGTGTTCTGTAGCAGTATTTTGGATTTTCTGGTTAAAAATTTGGATTTTTTTTTCCCAATGTTCAGACTTGAACATTGGAAGACTTAAGACCAACGCCTTAAGGCACTTAACAAATCAGATTTATTATTGATAAATGACTCAGCATTCGCTGTTAATAAATAAATTATCATTAACTAGTTTCCCCTACATTAAAATGACTTAATTTAGCTATATTTATTATTAAAATTGTGTTAAGTAATCTGTAAAATTATGCAAGATTGAATCCAGTTTTGTATTTTGCAGTGAGGTGAAACATCCAGTAATATCAGCATTAAAATCCAGAGCAGATTCTGATTATGTTTCATGTTGATCATGGGATAGTTTCTCAGGATATCAGCACTGAAGCAATTCTATGTTGTCAATCAGCTGAAGATGCTTTACTTTGTAATAACAAAGACAAATGGAAAACAGTTTTATCAAAGTTGATATATTTTTAATGGATGGGATATTTCATGGTGCAGATTATATACAAAATCCATTATGAATCTAAAAAAAACATCTTACACTACCGGGCATCAGCACCTACCTGATCTCCATGGCAACAAGTTATAATATATATATACTCAATTTTTCAATCAGATTTGTTCATTCAGGCAGAAATATAAACAAAATCATCTGTTCCAAAGTGAATTCACCGTATGAAAGAAGTTTCTACCGTTCCTTTAGTTATGGCAGCTGTGGATTCTCTGCAGCAAATGACTGGTTTGGTGTTAATTATTACGCCATGGTCTGACAAAACATTTAGTGGCTTTTAAAGAAAACGTGAAAAGAGCATAGAGGAAAAGAACCCTACCGTACATGCAAAGCTTAGATTGTTACTTAGCCTGTCTACTTTTACAGAAAATACAATTAATTAAGCATATTAAGGTTTTATTCATGAGAAAAGGGAAACACAGACAGATAAAGTGACTGCCACTAAAATAACAGCAAACAGCAATAAGAGCACAAAAACATGGCTCCGCTGGCAAAGAGGCTGGAGTCTGGGGCCAGGCTGTTCTTCGACAACAGAGACCAGGGCCAAGGAGGCGCTGTCAGTGCTGCTCAGTGGATCCGCATACTGCGGTCCGTGGGGCTCTACCGTCCAACGCAGCACGTTCACCTTCATCTCCATGTCATCAATCATGTGGTCGATCTGTGCGATCTCTCGCTCCATGGTGCTGTGTTCTTCTGTTTCTAGGCTGGGTGGGAGTATTCTGGCCTGAGTCTGGTTCAGGTCTGGCAAACTGAGAGCTCGAGCTGCCACCTCACTGCCTCCCCCTAAATAACAAAATAAAAGAGATTTTATTTTGTAATTACTCGCCTTTCTGCATCAACCAACAGAGGGTTAGTAGGAGAGGACTTATACAAACACACAAGGTCAACTTTATTTATATAGCACCTTACTGTTGCTCACACAACCCAAAGCGCTGAACAGAACAAAGCCATGAATAAAACATGCCCAAGTAAGACATGTTAAAAATTATGGCGTCAAAAAAAACAAAAATCTAAATAAAACCACGAGTAAAAAAAATTAGAATAAACAATAAATACAAGATCGAACAATAAAAACACAGTTACTAGATACAAATGAATAGATGCACAAATCAACCATTATTAAAAGCCAGGTCAAATAATTCAGTTTTAAGTTTTATGGGCCGGCTGTTCCAGAGCCTAGGGCCAGCCGCTGGAAAAACTCTATCCCCACGGGACTTTTGGGACCACTAATAGTGACTGGGAACAGGACCTCAAATTTCTGACAGGAGATGGTGAGTAGATTATCTATGTAGGGTGGATCAAGGCCATGTAGAGATCTAAAAACAACGAGCAGGAACTTAAAATGGAAGCCAGTGAGGGGAAGCAAGCACTGGGGTGATATGATCACGCTTCCTTGTACCTGTTAACAAACGTTCTGTTGCATTTTGGACCAACTGTAGATGATGCAAAGTGGAGTGTTCTAGGCCATAATAGAGGGAGCTGCATTAGTCTAACCGAGAAAAGATAATCAGACGGATAACTTTCTCCAAAACATTTGCTGGTAGATAATGTTTAACCCTTGCCAGTTGCCTTAAGTGATAGAAGCTGGACTGGACAACTGCACTCTGTCACGGTCTGAGGTGGATTCCTGTTGTCACTCCCTGTCTTTTGAGTTTTTCCCTCTGCAGGTGGGCGTGTCTGGAGGTTGACCAAGCTGCAGCAGATCTGCTCATCAGCTGGCCAGGGGTATTTAAGCAGCTGGGAGACTTCTACACCTCGCTGGATGATTACTCTACCTGGGTACCTTCTAACAGCCACTAGTTTATCTTATTCAAGTTTTTTGAGAGTTAGATTGTGTTTTTGTAATTTGGAGTTTTAAGAATTTAATGAGTTTTGGATTTTTGCCTTTTGACCTCCTGCTCTTGTTCCCAGACAAAACCTTCACACTCATCTCAGACTGGCAGAACTCTGGAGCCCACACCATCTGGAACTCAAACCCCGCTCGTCTCTCAGCCTCTCCCCTGGCCAGAACCACCTCCAGCTGCCCACCTAAACTTCCTGGACCTCCACAAGCTCAGCTCCCTTCACATCTCACTTCTTGGATCTCAGCCCCTGCAAAGCCTCTCAACCCAGACCGGACCACTCCTCCCTTTAACCAGTTCCCTCCTCTCCAGACCGTAAGTCCTCCGCAAGTCCGATTCCTTGTTCCCTCCGCAAATTGGATCTAACTCCGATCTGTCCACAGATTTCCCGCACCAGCTTCCTTGTGCCAGAACTTAGCTACGTTTACGCTGCTTCCTTGGTTTCCCTTTAATAAATCCTTAAACATTTTACACAGTCTCAGATCTGATTCTGTATGTCGTGGGTTAGATTTCTTCACAACATGACACACTCACCTGTCTAAGTTCGAACGAACCATCAATAAAGACCCCAAAGTTTTTACATAGGGCTTTACAATTACTGATAAGGGACCAAAGGGACTCAGAGCCCCATCTACTAGGTCTTGATGGCCAAAGACTAAAGTCTCAGTTTTGAGGTTGTTTAGTTTCATAAAATTGATAGTTATCCACTTCTTCACATTCATTAAGCAGTCCGGGCGACAGGTGCAAGGATGAGTGGAAGATGGATCTGAAGATCATCTGCAAAACAATGAAAGGTGATATTGTGTTTGCTAAAATAGAACCTAATGGCAAGGTGTAAAATGAAAAAAAGTGTGGGCCCCAAGATGGACCCTTGTGGAACACTACTGCTCACAGCTGCTGTATGTGATGTGAAAGCCCCATGTTTACAGAGAAGGACCTAACCTGTAAATAAGACTTAAACCATTTAAGGACAGTACCCCTAAGACCCACACATGATTCCAGAAGAGACAGCAGAACGTCATGGTCGATGGTGTTCAACGCAGCAGATAAGTCCAATAACAGCATCTTAATTTCCAGAATCACTGGTGATCAACAAATCATTGAAAACCCGCAAGAGTGCACTTTCGGAGGTATGCCGTGCCTTGCGAGGGGTCCGTGCATGTTTGGTAATTGAATTTTTGTCATCAGAAAGCAGCAATAATTTTTTTAGAACTAGCCTGGAACCAATGACTGTCGAAAAAGAGCCTGGAACTAACAAAGCTATCATCACCCTCTGGTGGCAACCGAGCAAAATAATGTGAATTGTATTATTAGGAGGATTTTTCTCTTAATAAAGTAAATTATTCATAGATAATAGGTCATATCAAACAAATATATATAGAAAGACAATTTGAAAAGCATAAGTTTGCAATTACTAATCATCCCCTGTCAGAAATTTGAGGTCCTGTTCCCAGTCACTATTAGTGGTCCCAAAAACTCGTCTCAAGTCCGTGGGGATAGAGCTTTTTCAGTGGCTGGCCCTAGTCATTATTAGTCATTATTTTAAGACCAATAAATGCCAACTACATCTAATAAACACACACACACACACATTCATAAATGCAATGTCATTTTTGTTTTTAATATTGCAAGAATCAGCTCCTCTAAATCTGAGGCCATGGTCTTGATTCGGAAAAGGGTAGAATGCCTTCTCCGGGTCAGGGAAGAGGTGCTGCTCCAGGTGGAGGAGTTTAAGTATCTTGGGGTCTTGTTCACAGGGAAAGATGGAACGCGAGATCGGTAGGCGGATTGGTGCTGCATCTGCAGTGATGCGGGCGTTGTACCCGTCTGTCATGGTGATGAGAGTGCTGAGCCAGAAGGCAAAGCTCTCCATTTACCGGCCGATCTACGTTCCTACCCTCACTCATGGTCATGAGCTTTAGGTGGTGACCAAAAGAACGAGATTGCGGATACAAGCGGCCAAAATGAGTTTTCTCCGCAGAGTGGCTGGGCTCTCCCTTAGAGATAGGGTGAGAAACTCAGTCATCCAGGAGGGGCTCGGAGTAGATCCCCTGTTCCTCCACATTGAGAGGAGCCAGTTAAGGTGGCTCAGGCATCTGGTCAGGAGGCCTCCTGGATGCCTCCATGGTGAGGTTTTCCGGGCACGTCCAACTGGGAGAAGGCCTAAAGGTAGACCCAGGATACGTAGGAGGGACTATGTCTCTAGACTGGCCAGGGAGGTGCAATATGTATTATTTAAGCCAACTATTTCAATGTAGCCTGCTAACAAAACACTTTCATTGAAATATCACCATATAGTGACAAGAGGGCAACAATTTTCTGCAGAGGCCAAAGATCAAATAGAGACAAAAAATGTGTTTTAAACTCCACACTATGCCTCAGAAATTAGTTCTGGAATTACTTTAGTTTTTTAATTACAGTAATGTAACATATGCATTAAAGCAGGCAATGGTCTGAAGACACATTACTGGAAGAAACTTTGGTAAACTTGATCATTTGCCCTCTCGACATATGGTACTTGACCATGTTTATGACACAGTAGGGCCATGCCTCCTGTCTTATTTCAATACATGCCAAAGGTTGGGGTCTGTCCCAGCAGTCTGTGGTCAGGCATCTAATTAAGAAGCCTATTCTTAATCCAACAACTCTTTCAAAATTTAGACTGCTGCTCACCTATCATTTATTAAAAGTACTAGAGAGGCTTGTTTTCATTCAACATTCAAAATTGTTTTTAGATCAAAATCAAATATTTAAAAAGCTTCAATCTGGTCTCAGCCAGAGCACGCCAGTACATAGTCTGCATTATTAAAGAGTACAAAATGACAGTATTTGGTCCTTTACACTAAAAAGCAATGTTGCCGCTTATGTTGGACTTTACATTGAATCATTCCTTCCTCCTGTCCCTCCTGCCTCAGCAGGTTAGCCTTCAGGGAACTGTTATTGTGGTGGTTCAGGTTCAGTCCGACTCCCACCACTTCTGTCCCACTGACCTTTGGTATGCTACAGGGATCCTTCTTACACCCTGTTTTACTCCCTTTGTATATGCTTTCCTTTTTTATTTCTTTCTTTCTTTATTGAACATGTAAATCAATCGACAAATTAAAGTGTTCAAAAAGTATTCAAAAAGAAACCCATACATATGTATATGTAAATATATATATGTAGAACATGTTCAATAGGAAGGGAAAGAAGCTCTGGTAGCTTATATAAGCTTATATAATCCCCCCCCCCCCACCCCCCAATCAAATTTCAAGGAAGATAAAAACAAAATAATTATTGTCCCTACACTGAGTGTCACAGCCATTTTCTTATAGCATGTTTTATCCTCAATCACACAAACAAAATTTACATTTTTTATGCCCCCCCCCCATATTCACAGTGACAATTACAATCAAATGTAACACCCTTACAACTTTTCCGCCTCCTCAATGTAATTAATTAGTATAATTTTTTTATACTTATCTTTAAACTTATGCAATGAGGGACTTTGCTTTAGATCCCCACTTAGCTTATTCCAAACTTTTACACCCATAACAGAAATACAAAATTACTTTAATGTTGTTGTAAAAGATGTAAGTTTGTATCTGAAATTATATACATTATCGGGTTTTATAAATAGCATTAATAATTTGCTTGGTAATAATTTCCTATGCACTTTATACATGAACATCGCTGTATATAGTTGAAGTAAATCTTTAAATTTTAGTATTTTTGAATATATAAATAACGGATTTGTGTGTTCTCTAAATCTAACATTGGGAACGACTCTCAGGCCTCTTTTCTGTATGATAGACAAGGGTACAATAGATGTTTTATAAGTGTTACCCCATACCTCTACACAGTAAATAAGATAGGGATAAATCAATGAATAATGAAGGACATGGAGTGATTTATAATCCAAGTACTGCCAAGCTTTATTCATAATATAGATGCTTCTCGTAACCTTATGATATACATGTTTAATTTGTGGTTTCCAACTTAATTTATTATCAATTATTGTTCCAAGGAACTTATGTTCTGTTACTTGCTCAATTTCACATCCATCTATTTGCAGCTTAACCTCAGTTTTATTAGCCATTCCAAACAACATACATTTTGTTTTTGCTATATTTAATGTAAGCTTATTTTCAATAAACCACTCTTTAATGACGCACATTTCAATTTGGACCATCCTTTCTAAGTCGCTAATATTATCTCCTGCACAGAAAATAGTGGTATCATCGGCAAACAAAACAAATGTCAGTGTATTTGTTACATTACTCAAATCATTAATATATAATAAAAATAATTTTGGACCCAACACAGACCCCTGTGGTACTCCACAAACAATGTCCAACCATGAAGATGAACATTCTCCAAACTTCACAAGCTGTCTCCTCTGTTGTAGATAGCTTGTCAACCAGCTCAACACTACACCCCTAATCCCATACCTCTCTACCTTTTCAAGTAACATTTTATGATTAACTGTATCAAAAGCCTTTTTTAAATCAATAAATATCCCTAGAACATGTTTCTTCTGATCAATTGACGTTGTAATTTCTTCCACAGAATGCACCAGAGCTAGTGATGTTGAACTATTCGATCTAAATCCATACTGACAGTCTGATATTATCTTGTATTTATTCAAAAATATTTCAAGTCGGCTATTAAACAATTTTTCAAGAATCTTGGAAAATTGTGGAAGCAATGAAATTGGCCTATAGTTGGTAAATTGATGCTTATCCCCAGTTTTATATATTGGTATAACTTTTGCAACTTTCATTAATTTTGGGAATACACCTGATTGAAAAGACAAATTGCAAATATATGCAAGTGGTTTTGAAATTCCTTCTATCACCTTTTTTACCGTCATCATGTCAATGCCATGATTGTCAGTTGATGTTTTACCTTTACATGTTTTTACAATGTGTATTATTTCTTGTTCCTCTACAGCTGAAAGAAACATGGAATGAGGATTAGGGTTGATTTGTTTTAAGAATGGTGTATGCGATGTTGAAGAGCTAGATATGTTTTCTGCCAATGCCTGCCCTATATTTACAAAGAATTTATTAAAGCTATCAGCCACATCACCATAATCATGTTTTACAATACTGTTTTCAACAAAATATTTCAGAAATTTATCATTACCTAAATTTGGTCAAACTACATTATTTAATATTTTCCACACTTCTCTAATATCATGTTTAGCATTATTCAAACTTTTATAATAATACTCCTTTTTGCATATTCTTATTATATTGGTAAGTTTATTCTTATATATTTTATATTTATGTTCAGATTATAGAGTTTTTTTTTTTATTTATAAACAACCTCTACAAATTATTTTTCTTTTTGCAGGCACACTTTATCCCCTTCGTCATCCATGGTTGATTATCCCTTTTTTTTTGAGCTACTAAATTTTGTTAAGGGACAATTCTTATCATACAATGAAATAAATATTCTTACAAAGGCCTCATAAGCCTTGTCAACATCAGTGCTATCACTTGTGGAATAACTAGATTTTTACCAATGTTTTGAGCCTTTTTGGTTGTTGTGAAGCGCTTTTACTAATAAAAATATGCTTGATTGGTTGATTGATAATTTAATGACTCTTCAATGACAATCAGAAGTCATGCCATAAGAATTATTTGCAATAAAAAAAATTCTAACCATTTCTTGATCACAGAAAAGGCAAGAACATTAATGTCTTGTATAAAACAAAAATAGGAAAACACACTTTTAAAATGACTAATTTCTGATGAGAACATCTAATTAGTAAAACACGCATAGACCTCAAAGTATGGCAATTTTACTTTTGCTGTACAGTGTTACAATGGCAATAATTTTTTTTATTTGTTCTATTCCGCAACAAAAACAGACATTTGTGTGCTAATAACAATCGGCACCTGATATTCAAGATTAATAATTTTATGCCGTCTTTGGTCAATTATGTTTATTTTTAAAATTCATGACCCAGTTTGGTATCACCATTTGTTATGCAAATGTGTTTTTTTCAGGTTACATCCAGAAGTCATTTGAAAAGTGTAAAATTGTTAAGCTTCGTTCTACCCCCTTCGTTCTGAGCGGAGGCATGCTTTACCTTGTACTCCAGTTTGGACCAGAGATGCTGAGTTAGCCAGTGAGAAGTTGCTACTGATCTTCAAAACTTTACAAATGTCAACATGAAGGAGCTCAAGACTGGAGGAGAAGGCCACCCAGAGGAGCTCCATCTCTTTCCGCTGCTCCTCAGGTAGGCTCTTGTCTCGGAGGTGACCGGTCAGATGGTGACAGAGGGCCGTGGCCAGATTTTGGGCCTTTTGCCTCATCTGCCGCAACTCATCGCGGAGCTGTAAGCTGTCCATGCTCCCTCCAACACATGCGGCTAAGTGTCGATAGCATGCTACCACCTGTGTGAGAGGACAAGGGAAAGGCAGGTGATGTGAGTGCATGCATGTGTGCATTTGAAGCATTCCTTTTCAGAACCAGCTTGATATATTTTAATTAAACTCCCAGAAAATAATAATTAGACAAACATCTCATCCACTTTCAAGGTAACCCAATTTCAGATGGCTGCCGCAGATAACTCACAACATCAACAAACATGCAAATGGACATGAATCAGTCATATTTACAGATAGTAAGCTCTAATTTCACATGAAAGTCCTCCACAGCACCAGTGGGGGGGTTAGCAATTTGGGGGCCCAAGGCGAACACAGACATGAGGCCCCCTTACACTACATTTTCGATAATCTTATCTTTAACTGGATTTGTGAAACTCTACCCTCTTCTGACACGAGTTATTTTCACTTTTTATTAGTCCTCCTCTTTTTCCTGTCTTTCTCTCCCTTTGAGTGCCTTCAATATTTGCTCTGCTTTCTTCTTCCTGTCAGTGCTCCTGTGCTTTAGCCTTTCTTTTATTTTCTTCTATTTTCCATTTTGGTCTATGTTTTCCTCTCTTTAAACATTTTCCATTGTCATTCCTTTCTGCTTCCTTTTGATGTTTACATAGAAAAACGACGTCACTTTTGGAAGTGAAGATAAAAGCTTTTTTAAAGCAAGCTGCTTCTTTCTCTTATTGGAGCCACTAGGATAACTCCATTTCATGCTTAATGTTTCGACAACTGCTTTGAGTTTGTTACGAACGCTCCCGCCTCTCTTCTTCTTTTTCTGCTTTCTCTTCTTCTCATTTGTTGTCTTATGGCACTTGGCAAACAACAATTTTGTGCATTACTGCCACCAACTGGATTGGAGTGGCATGACTACCAATCGCTTCCTGTTTGTGCATCTGCGTCTTAAAGAGCAAGTCACCCCTTACAAGAAGCGTACTTCACTCCCACTTCATGTTTGAAAAATGCAACAAATGCTGTTACCTAGCAGACCGAGAGGGTGGAGCCACTAACAAATACACACACTCACGACTTTGTGACATCATAATGTACCAGTTTACATCATAGCATACCTCTTAGCCAATAGCGGTGGCAGATTAAAATTCAAATGCAGTGAAGAGTTTTTACCTGACAACGGCACAACACTGACAGTTTCAGGCAGAAAATTAAAATTTGAACTAAAATGCACTAAAGTGCAAAACTATTGACTACAAGTGTTTGCAGCACAATTAGACACACATTTATAGAGTTCATCAGAAAAAAATAGTTGATTTGGGGGTGACTTGCTCTTTAAAGGAATAGTCCATTGTGGCATTAACAGAGGGGTGCCAGCAGTCGGGGCTAGGGGCCCCCCAACATAAGGGGGCCCCAGGCGGCCACCGACCTATGACTAATGGTAAAACTGCCACTGCACAACACACGCTGCACTAACACTTCATTATCAACTTTGATCACCTCTACCAAATTGGCTCAGTTCTGGAATAAAACTTGGTGGGTAATATGCAGGATTTAAAACTTTGTTACTTATTTTAAATAAAATACTTAAAGAAGAAAAATCTGTGTAAAGACACACCGAAGACACTTTGTCCTAAACTAATCATGCTTCTGTAAGTCCTCTAATCTTAATTACTTCCCTGAGCAGCTATGAACTATGCGGACACACATGCATGCACTCACACATCGAACCAACACATCGTAACAAATTTGATTGAATCATTTTGATCTTTTCGGTTTTATTTATTGACCAAATCTAAATTATAAGTGGAAGAAAGAACATAAGTGGTGTAATTCTGTTTTGGAGTTTTATTTATAAGCTTAACCCTGTTGGATTAGCAGGTGTGCTTTCATTCATTAAAAATATTATATATAATCTGATTATCGTTGATCTATTTCTGGATAAGCCAAAACAACCTTGTAGACTTGAGTATAAGTGGTCCATTTCTACACCGAGAACAAAAGACAGACTAAAACAGCTTGGGTTTATTATCAGATTTTAATTCTTACGCGCTCCACAAAAAACTCCAGTTACATTTTAATTAATATTTCATGGTATAGTTTTTTTCCCCTGTGTTTTATTTAAAGATTGTTTCCGAACCGTGAAATGCTCCAGTAACCTCTACGTAATTCATGTGTTGTGGCAGGAAGATGTTGTGAAGGAACCTGTGTTCATTTGAAGCGAGAAAACTGTTTTTCTTTCCTGTGCAAAAAATATATGAACCTCAAAAAATACATGTCAGTAAAAAACAGCTGAATAGTCTGGGGTGAAATGTGGCCGTGGTTTAGCTAATGGAGCAGCCATACAGGACAAGTGGAGCAGGAAATTCTTTACAAGTAGAGTGCTTTTTTAGCTTTAGGGGCAAATGTATTTTTCTGTTTCTGTGCCTGTTCATTCTGGAAAAGAAAAGGAATCTAACTTTTTATACATTTTCCCACTCGCGATGAAAGAAAATGCTTCTTTTTATTAAGTTAGACACACATATTTATGACAGGAGGACCTGCGTGACTAAAACAAATAAAAACCTGCAACAGCTCACCTTTATCAAAGAATCCACCAGAGCCTTCCCCTCTGCCAAAGCCTCGCCACTGCAAGATGTGCAATCATCGCCAACTTTGTTATTCACCAGTGGCATGAGGAGGATTCGCCAAGGGTCTCAGACAGCAAGATTTTGGCCCAACTGCCCTTCGCTTGTGCAGCTGCTCCTCTTTGCCTCCCCGGATGATGCTTCATTCAGCAGCTGAGAGTCCAGACTCAGTCCCGGAGCAGCATCATGCACGCCTTTCCTCTCCTCCTGCTACTAAACCGCACACGCTTTGGAGGCCGATGTAGGAAAGTCAAAGTAATAAAGAAAAAGTATAATAAACTGATTCAAGTCTTAAGGTGCTAATCCTGCGATTGACCCCTTTGCACTGACGCAGGCTGAGATGAACGGCTAATCTTATTAAGCATCACTGAGACCAGAGACAGGAGAGCAGCTGTCCGTCTACCACAATGGTCCTTTCACTAGCGGAGGCTTGGCTCCCTTACATCCAGCACTTTGTACAGACCGCACCACTTTCACTCTACTGGAAAGGTCAATATGCTGCACCAAATGTCCCATCAGCCCCTGGAGAACGATCGCTCTACATCAGAATCTTCATGAAGGTATGGATGCATCATTAAGGTGGTTGATAGGAAAAGCACAATTAGATTAGTTGTGTTGAAATAAATGCAAAGATGGCAAGCAAATAACGTTTGGACTCAGTTTTATTAAAAATAAACGTTTAAAATGGAACAAACACAAAATAAGTGTCCTGATTTCTTCAGCTGCTGAAAACATGGACACTTCCGCCTCAAGTACCTAAAACAGAAAAATGGATCTGGGAACAGGGGTTGAGCAGATGTTCGGTCTTTAGGGTTTTGGGGAACCGGCCAATCTTATGTTTCGGCCAGTTGGATGTATCCGAGGTGACGCGACAGCATCCTTGAAGTTGGCAAACAGTCCTCTCTTGGTCTTCTTGACTGGAGACTTCTGGGATAATTTGCACAGCTGATCCTTCAGAGAGGCTATCTCTTTGTCCTTCTCATCATTCTGCTGCAAGACCTTCTCCAAAGCTCTGGACTGTACAGGTAAAAGGTACACGACATGACTTTCACAGTCTGAGCCAGATAGATGACCAACCATCTCACCTGATCGTCAGCGGTCTTCTGCAGAGCCTCCAGAAGAGCAGATTTTTCCACGAAGGCGTCTTGGACTACCTGGAGCGTTTCACCGACCTCCATCAGTCTTTTCTCCAGGGATGAAATTAACTAAAACACCCAACAGATCCATGATTCCACAGGAAATTAAACATCTAAACCCAGAAACAAGTCCCAGCTACCTGTTTGTCCTTGCACATCCTCTCCAAGTCATACTTTTCTTTGTAAAACCATCCATCTGTGTTGAGTACAAAAAGAACGCATTTAAATACCAAGAAGCTGAATTAGTGGCATCAGTTCAACAAATAAGTCGACCTGCGTCTTCTGTGCCGTTAGACGCTTCGGTCTGAGATGATTGCTCCTGCTTTGGGGGAACAGGAGCACCTCCTCTGGACAGCAAGCTCTCCAACTCAGACACTTTATGTCCAAGAGACTTCACAGGTGATAAGAAAACAAATAGTTGTTAAAACTTTGTAAAGCCATAACAATTGGACAGTTTGCAAACCCTGATGAAATGTTTGATTTCTGGTTTTGAATACAAGCCGGTGAGAAAGGTGTTTTCTTTTCTCCTCACCTGAACTACACCAGCTTGTGCTTTTTACTAAAGTTTTAGAAACTGATACAAAAATCTCAAAGAGGAAAACTACCTCTACTTTCTCCTGCTCAGCTGTGAACTCATCCAGTGGGACATAATTATCCTCCAGGTTGTTCATAGCACACTGATAAGCATGTTCTTTGATGGCATCTTTGTACATCTCAAACGTGTTCTCCAGTTTTTCTGCATAGCTCTCCTTCAGCTCTTCAATCTGCTGACTAAAAAAATAAAATAAAAATATTTTCAAATAACAAAGAATCAACTCAAAATCTTGAAAGAATCAAACATTAATCAAGGTTTCATGGTAAACGCACGCTCTGAGTTCTTCACTCTCCAGGATCTGCTGCAACATCGCGTCCCCCATTTCTTTTCGTATTTCTATTTCCTGCACCAATTTCCTCCTCCGCTCAGCCAGGAGTTTGGTTCGTAGACCCTCAATCATATTCAGGAGCTCCTGGAAATGTCAGAGATGGAGGACATGGGTCAATTATGTTTATTGGCTGGTCGAAGACCTACTGGACAAACCATTAACTGGTGTGTGTGTGTGTGTGTGTGTGTGAAAGAGAGAGAAACTACACTCTGCGGCAACAGAGACATGTCAGCCTCTTCATCCAGCAGCTCCTCTTCAGACAGGTAGCTCTCCAGGGCCTTGCTGTCGATGACACCCTTTCTCACCAGAGGCTTCCCGTCTCGACCAAACAGACACGGAGACAGAGACTCCTCCGTCTTGTCTGGGATCACCTGCACCACCTGGACAAGAAGGGAAAAGCTCCAGTTGTGCAGCATTCCCCATCTTTAGGATACACATTAAATGCAACTCGACCTGTTTGGCGATGGCAGAGAATTTCATAACGTGGAGGGTCTCGTCGTAGGTGGAAGCACACTGGTTAATGTTGACGATCATGGAGGCTTTTCCTTTGCCACAGAAAAAAGTCTGGAAAAGCTTGGTGAGCTTGCTTTCTCGAAACGGGATGCAGGTGCTCTTGGTTCTTAGGAGAACACACAGGGGAACCCGAAGTTACCTCATCGCATGACTCAGTTACAGATTCTGCATCAGAGGATTTCTTCTGTTTTCCTTTTTGTTACCCGTCAGCCTGATTGTTGCGAAGAGCAGTGATGCACTTCCCTAGAATTAGGAGGGAACCGTTTATGCTCCCAGCCTCTTTCAGTCTCTCTCCAAACGTTTTGGCTTTGTGGCATCGTTCTGAGCCTGCCAGGTCACAGACGGAGAACCTGGGAAAACAAAGACTCAAAGGATCTATTCAAAAATGGAGAGAAAACAGACTGAAATGTGTTGCTTACTCTGAGATCCTCTCCACCATCTGTCCATCAATCTTCAGTAACTTTAGTGTGAATATGCTGTGGCTAAAGCACCAAGGTAAAGAGAGAGAAAAAAAAGCTGGTGAGCATTTAAAAAAATAACAGAAAATCAAAAAGGAGAATATTTTACCTTCTGCTGGATGACTGGTTTATTTTAGTGGCTGCAGCACTTCTGTTTCTATTACCAAGCTGGAGAAGTTTGTAGGCTTCGCTCAAACTCTGGACGTTGATCCACTGGAGGTCTGAAACAAATCTGATTTAGTTTTACTACTGCATTCAAACATCCAGCATGGTTTTTTCCCTTGTATGTTTTAACTTTTAACGTGAGCGTTTCCTGCTCCATCATCACAAACACGAAGAGAGGACCGCTTCTTGGATGTGGACGGCTGAAGCAGGTCGTAAACACACTCATTGTAGATTTCAAAGAACGCCACCCACAGGGCGAACAGGCGTCCGCCTTCTTCTGCTGGGCTGCTGGGCGGCACTAACGACGAAGAGACGGGAGAAAAACGCTCGAGTGTGAGCTGTTTCAGGTGTACACTCACACTTATTGGCATTTTTTAAACTGAAATTATACAAAATAACTCAATTCTGTTGGTTTTCACTACTAAAAAACACAAATGTTCTCAGATAAAAATGGCAAGCTGTGACAGAAATAGCACGACCAGTTCCCTAGTGGCCACCTGTATGACCAGTGCTTACCGGTTGAGTTGTGAGACAAATTAAAGGATGACAGATTGGAATCAGAGGACACCGGGGACTCGGAGACACTGCTGGGTGTTGAACGATCACATTCCTGGATGAGAGGAAATAGGTTTGTGTTGGAGAACCGCCTAAAGACACCATGGTGGTTTGTCAAACATTAGACTTCACATCTTTGACAGAAGCAAAAAGGGAAGCTTTAGCGATTCTCTCTTTCTTGACTTGGTCAGGATGCAGAAGCTGAGCTTCGTTCCTGAGGTAGGGCTTCAGATTCATCCCCTCGTACAGACGGCCTTCAGCGTGGCGAAAGGTGGCGTCCAACACTCGGGGGAGGATCCCGGGCTCTTTTCCTGTTCCTGAATACGGTTTACAGCCTGATTTTAGAGCTCATTAATTCATTTATCAGCATTTTAAACCCAGAGGCAGTTTGTGTTCTCTACCTTGGATTGTGAAAGTCTTCCCAGCATTGGTGACACCATAACTGAATATCAAAGAATTCCTCCCATTCAGGAAATCAGACACTTGGCTTTCCACCGTGTCCTCAAACAGTTCAGCCTGGGATGTCTGAGGTCCAAAAACCTGAGTACAACATAACGATGGAGTTTAAAAACACGGAGAGACTCGGCTTAAACTGAAGACAGTCCATTAGAAATGCGTTCAACCTTTGAGAAGTAGAACTTGTGGATAGACATGCAGACTCCCTTCTCACTGCTTTTCATAGTGGCAGAGCCTTTGGGTGCACTCAGCATCACCGTGTGACCGTCAACGATCAGAACACACTCCTGAAAAACAGTCGGCCCAGACATTGAAGGTGCAGCTTCATCCAAAAGGAAGAAAATAGAGATGTGCTATTAAACCAGAGAATACTGAAGTGGCTCAAACTTTTGTGTCGAGATCTTTACTTCTTTAATCACAACAAATTCATGCAGGAAACACCAGTTAGATGCCAAACTCGACCTGATCCTCGTGGTCAGAGAGCTCTTCTTTAGAGAAAGGTTTGATTCTGAGGTAAATGTGCATCATCTGCTGGTCAGCACCAACGCACATCTTAGCCTGAGAAGAAAGAGGAACATCTTAAACCATCTCACTGAGTACAACCTGAAAAAGGAAATCAGAGAAAATATTAAAAGTGCAAAGACCTGCTGGACTGTGGGGCTGTTCAGGTTCACGTCCACCGGCAGCATAGACTCACTCTCCATTGTTGTCAAGTAAATAACATCACCCATCCTGAGACTAGCCAGCTGCAAATTTTAAGGCATGAAAGTAGTTTTTAATTTCTAAAACTGTGATTAAAATGACTGTTTTCCGCCCGAGGAGCAGGCGGAAGGTCTAATACTGAGAAGCACCAAGGAGCTTGTAATCACATTATTGGAAGCTGGTGTGTGAGCTCACGGCATCATCTGAAACCAATCAGCTTAGAGTCGCTTCTCCAGACACAGCTGCTCCCATTTGTCCATTCTTCTTAGATTTTATTCCTATAAGGTTTAGGGGGGTGGGGAGGAGGTGAGTTCAGTACCTGCCCTGTAACTAGAGGGCTGCAGGTTCAAACCCCATCTGCAGCAGTTGTATCCTTGGGAAAGACACTTCACCTGCCTTGCCTGCTGGTGGCACCAGTGCTCAGCAGGCTCTCTTGTCAGCGTGCCTCAGGGCAGCGGTGTAGCTCATCACAAGCGTGTGCTTGGCGTTTTTAAGGCACCATAATCAAACACAGGCTATTTCCCATGACTTACACTCCTTGTGCAGAACTCTTTAATTGAAGGGATTTGAAAAAATGGGCAACCATTTGTACTTTTATCAACTATGTAAATCTTGAGAATTGCTGCAGTTTTTCTAATAAGAAAGCGTTTCTTTAAAAATTGGTCCCAATTACTCAAGTCTCGAGATTTGTACATACAAGTCACTTATTAGGATTTAATGAAGCCTTACAAAAGTAATGAATTTAAAGATAAAGACCTTCCCACTAAAAAAGCCTAAAACTACTACAAAATCTGACGAAAAATGATCATCGCTTAAAATTTTTAAATGTAATGGCAGATAGCGATTTTTTAAAATGACTTCAAACCAATTTTTAAAATGTTAAATTCTCTGCTACATGTGCCTAAAAAATGAAAGAAAAACACAGAATCAATGTGCAAATTCAGCAGCAGCTCCATCCATCCATCGCCTTAATTCACCTGGCAATCTATATTGTACCTTCACATGAGCCTTTATTAAAAAAACAAATTCCAGTTTTCTTTTTCAATTCTTTATTGAAAGGTGTTGCTTATGCATCTGCAATGGTGACTTCAACCTCTACACCGGGCTCAATGCTGATGGAGGTGATCTGCTTGACAATTTCAGATGGGCTATGCAGGTCAATGAGACGCTTGTGGATCCTCATCTGGAAGCGATCCCAGGTTTTGGATCCTTCACCACAGGGAGTCTTTCTGGTGGTGATGCGCAGAGTCTAGAGGCACAAAAACAACAAGATTACAGCTTCACAAATGATGCATACATTTCACTAAACTTAATACACTTAAAGGTCTGGTCTCATTTTTACCACTGCAACATTTTAATTAACTCATGTTCAGTACCTTGGTTGGCATGCGGACAGGTCCCTTCACCTTCAGGTTCTTCTCTTTGGCGCCGCGGATGAGATCAGCACAAACTGGAAGAACAAAACGGCCATAAACACAAAAGCAAACACTACCCTTTGGTGAGACGTGTATGATCTCAGCTCAGAATAGCGTATACGATCACCACAGTACATCTCTGTTGAGTTTTTATCCTCATTGCTCAGGATTATTTAATGGTCAACATGTAATTAACTGTGAGCATATTCACCTTTTTCAAGGGATTTCACATTACGGCTGGTGAGGGTGATGCGGATGCGATGAATGGCGACCTCAGTCTCAACAGGTGCCTTACCAGTATCCTTAAAAGCCTGCAATAAGAAAATAGGGTAATTTACACCAACATCAAAGTTAATTTTGGGTTTTAAATAATAAAGTGTTGTTTTTAACAACTTATCGACCACTTTATGGCAGGATGGTTGATCATGTAAGAGTTTGCATGTGGAGCCTGATGATACTTGGGTGAGTGAACTTTACACGAGCAAACCTTACTAAACTTATGCACAATTCTAAAATCGCAGTAAGCCGATATGACAACTAAACTCTTAAAAACGGATATATCAGACAAAAGCTATTCCAAACACTTGTTAGGAAAAGTAAAACTGTAATTATTGTGAAATTACACTTTCGTCAATAGCATCCGGCGGGAGCGCCTTTCGCCGCATATGCTACCACGTTACTTGTTTAAATTTCAGCACAAATACGACTATTAAAACAAATCGAAAAGCACACATGTGAATATTTGATAGACTGAATTAGTACACACCATTTTAATTATACCTGACCGACTTATTCGGAAAAATTTCAAACGAACAGCGGTGAGCCAGGCACAAACGCCACCAACGTGGTCAGCTCCTCAAGAAAAAAAGAACGACCAGAGGCCCGTTTCCTGAATATAATCTCTTCATCCGGGTCTTTGCGGCTTCTTCTTCAGTCATAAACTGTTGCAACGCTCAACAGCGACGTCTGGTGTCCAAGCACAGGCATCGTTTGAGTTATGCATTTTCATTGTTTCCACACGAAGGCGCCAAATCACACTCAGGACGAAATGGGCTGTGTGAAGCCCCAAAAGTTATTATTATTATTTTTTTAATATTTTTATTTAACAGCAGACGTGACTAAAATAAATAAAACCAAAACAGTTACAATTATATTATTGCACATTATTAGTAACCATTTAGTGAAAAATAATTGTTTTTAACCCATGTGTAATTGAAATCAAACCATTAAAATTATATTTTTCATGTGATTTGTTGTGTATTTTCACATTCATGTTACCACTGGATGAAAAGGAAAATAAATATGTTATTATTGTTGTTGCTTTTAAACTTTAACAAAAACCTGGGGAAAAATCACTAGTATTATTGTGGGTAAGTTTGGTCATACGATAAGTTTGTTCCTTTAAAAACTGTTGAGGTTTGTTGAGATTTCCTCAGATTTTCTTTAAATCTTTTGTACGTTCTTGCTGTATTTGTCTTCTAATTCAATTTTTGGTTCTTTTTTAAACACAGATAAGGTTTTTCTTTACCTTGCTGACGGTTTCGTTTGCCAACCGTAAACGAAACCATCAGCAAGGTAAAGAAAAACATTATCTGTGTTTTTAAAAGAACCAAAAATGGAATTCTTCAGATTTTGTTTGCAGAAACGGATCAATTCCTAGGCTGTGATCCGTGTGCTTAAATGCAGTTCATCATTCTTACCACTAGAGTGCAGCAAGAAAACACGCTCCGTTGGGGATCGTGGAACTCAGCTGTGCTGCGTAAAAACAAATACATTCTCTACAAACAATACTTCCTGTGCAAAAACGAACCTAAAAAGTAAAGCAAATGTTGGGTTTTAAAACTAACATTTATTGCACCATTGATGCAAATGTAGCCTGTTAAAAGTAGGGTTAAACTCACTTTTTAGATCAAAACAATTCGGGGCCAAACATTAGAGCCACGCTTCGAAATAATTGTACAATTTCATTAAATAAATAGGATATATTTGCTGTTTACTGAATCTGTTTATATGGTTAAAAGCCCCGTTTTCCCATCATCAACCACAGTCTCCCAAAATAAGTTAAAAAAGGAAAGGGCTTTTATTTTGAAAACCTAACAGAAAGTTGGTTGTGTTGAGAAAATGTTTTACGATTTTCAGACTCGTTTACAAGTAACGGAACCGGACAGTTGCGAGGCTGGGTGTCAGAAAGTCGTTTAGATAAAAGTGTTGGTATTGAGAATGTTTTCTGTTTGATGTTTATAAATAAGTTAACGTGAAGGCAGAACTTTATTATTATTATTGTTTACTGCGTTATGAGTTCCAAACGCAGGCCAAGTGACAGGAGCGGAAACGTTTTTACCGTGAAAGAAAGCAGCTGGAGCTAAATGGAGGCAGCGCAACACTGATGAAGACATGAACTGCGTCTCCAGCTGCCTGCTGCTGCTGCGCGCCTGCGACGAGGGCGACTATGAAACGGCCCGCGGCATCCTGGAGCCCGGAGCCCCGAAAGAGTCGGGTCGGCAGAGCAGGCTGCGGTCTGATGCGGGCTCGGAATGCGCCTCCGCGGACATGCAGGCTCCGGTACCGGTGGACTACACGGACGAGGAGGGGAACACCGCCCTGCAGTTCGCCTCGGCCAGCGGGCACGAGAACTTGGTCCGGTTCCTGCTTCGGAAGGGAGCTTCAGTGGACAGCCGCAACAACTGTGGCTGGACCCCGCTGATGCAGGCTGCGAGGTGGGGCGCTTCTCTTCACGCACACTGATTATTATTAAACACATCTTTGATTTAACTTGTTAGGATTAAACAAAAGGTTTTCAGATGTTACTAGACAAAACACAATCAGGTTCACAGTTCTGTGCAAAAGTCCCAAATTTTTTACTTTTATTTTAGGCAGACAGATTTTTAAAGTATAGGCATGAGGGGGTTTTGCATGCTTTTCCACTTGTTTTTTTAGCCCCAAACCACAATATTCTCAAATAAAGGATTTATTATTTATTATCCAGGCATTAAAAGTATAGGATGCACTAGGGCTGGGCAAAAGTTTAGAAAATCTATCGAAAGTTCTGACACTTATGGAGATCATTTTTCCCGTGTCAATAAATATGATAATGAAAAACATTAAAAGACTTCTGAGAGTTTGTAGAAAAAGACATTCAAACTATTTTAAAAGATAAGAAAATCTGTCTAATTGGAAACAAAAGGAGGACTATGAAGTGTAACGCTTTGCCCAGTACCTTCTGTCTAGTTTCAGCTTCTCTTTGAGCACCCACATTGTCTTATTCCTAATTCAGGTCTGGTCACCTGACTGTTGCCCACATCCTCCTGGAGAACGGTGCAGATAAAAATGGCCGTAATAGGTTAGGCGCCAGTGTCTTGACCATGGCGGCTCGTGGAGGTCATGTCCATGTTGTGAAGCTTCTTCTGGAGTGTGGAGCCTATGTCGATGACTATGATCATCTGTCTGCAGCGCCGGATGGAGCCACCAACGGCAATAACAACAACAGCTGCAGGTTGGTTTGGAATAAACAAAAAAATCTGTTTTCTGTCACTGCTCTGAGATCCTGATGAGGTTGGGCCTTTTCCCCCCATAGTGCAACTGGCTTTGAACCAGCTGAGGGCTGTTTAGGAGGAGGAGGAGGTGGTAGAGACTTCATGGACATCACAGCCTTGATGGTGGCCGCCCAGCATGGTCATGAGGCCACAGTCTGCCTGTTGTTAGAATGGGGCTCTGACGTCAACATTTCCCATGAGACCACTGGTTGGAGACCACTGATGGCAGCCACTCTAAGCGGGAAGGCGAGGCATTTAACAGCTGATTGGTTTGATAAAATGATGAATGATTGCAAATTTTTTGTTTAATATCATAGGATTGTGCACCCTTTCAGTTTATAAATAAATGCCTATGACGTGTCATGTGCTCTCAAGGTGGCTATAGCTCAGCAGCTGGTGGAGTGTGGAGCTAATCCAAACCAGGTCAACGTGCTGTCAAAGACAGCCTTTGAACTAGCCATGCAGTTTAAGAAGAGGGACGTGATGTCATATCTGGACTGCATAACTACCCTCCGACCTCAGACAGGTAGTGACTTCCTCATTTACTTGATTTTTGTTTTTACTTAAATTGAATTCTGGGCTGAAGAATTGGAAAATAAAAAGATTATTTACGTGTACTTAACCATTTTAACCTTCTCCTTGAAAAGTTTGGACACCCCTGATAGATTATTGGCTGTCAAGCTGCAAACAAAAGTAATATAATTTACCAATTGGAAAAAAAATTCAAATGATTATATATTGATTAGCTGAATAGTTTGGGCCGTTGTAGATGAAAAAACTGCAATATGGAAGGAGGAGGAAAATTCTGGGAAAATCCTTGAAATGCCAAGATTAATGCCACATAGACGTGTGGAAAACCCAGAGGTATATGTGTGCAGTAGTATATAGTAGTATATATGTGCAATAGTATATAGTAGTGTATATGTGCAGTAGTATATAGTAGTATATATGTGCAGTAGTATATAGTAGTATATATGTGCAATAGTATATAGTTGTATATATGTGCAGTAGTATATATGTGCAGTAGTATATAATAGTATATATGTGCAGTAGTATATAGCAGTATATATGTGCAGTAGTATATAGTAGTATATATGTGCAGTAGTATATAATAGTATATATGTGCAATAGTATATAGTAGTATATATGTGCAGTAGTATATATGTGCAGTAGTATATAATAGTATATATGTGCAGTAGTATATAGTAGTATATATGTGTAGTAGTATATAGTAGTATATATGTGCAGCAGTATATAGTAGTATACATGTGCAGTAGTATATAGTAGTATATATGTGTAATAGTATATAGTAGTATATATGTGCAGTAGTATATAGTAGTATATATGTGCAGTAGTATATAGTAGTATATATGTGCAGGAGTATATAGTAATATATATTTGCAGTAGTATATAGTAGTTTATTTGTGCAGTAGTATATAGTAGTATATATGTGCAGGAGTATATAGTAGTTTATTTGTGCAGTAGTATATAGTAGTATATATGTGCAGTAGTATAGTAGTTTATTTGTACAGTAGTATATAGTAGTATATATGTGCAGTAGTATATAGTAGTATATATGTGCAGTAGTATATAGTAGTTTATTTGTGCAGTAGTATATAGTAGTATATATGTGCAGTAGTATATAGTAGTATATATGTGCAGTAGTATATAGTAGTTTATTTGTGCAGTAGTATATAGTAGTACATATGTGCAGGAGTATATAGCAGTTTATTTGTGCAGTAGTATATAGTAGTACATATGTGCAGTAGTATATAGTAGTATATATGTGCAGCAGTATATAGTAGTATACATGTGCAGTAGTATATAGTAGTTTATATGTGCAGCAGTATATAGTAGTATACATGTGCAGTAGTATATAGTAGTATATATGTGTAATAGTATATAGTAGTATATATGTGCAGTAGTATATAGTAGTATATATGTGCAGTAGTATATAGTAGTTTATTTGTGCAGTAGTATATAGTAGTATATATGTGCAGTAGTATATAGTAGTATAAATGTGCAGCAGTATATAGTAGTATATATGTGTAATAGTATATAGTAGTATATATTTGCAGTAGTATATAGTAGTTTATTTGTGCAGTAGTATATAGTAGTATATATGTGCAGCAGTATATAGTAGTATACATGTGCAGTAGTATATAGTAGTATATATGTGTAATAGTATATAGTAGTATATATGTGCAGTAGTATATAGTAGTTTATTTGTGCAGTAGTATATAGTAGTATATATGTGGAGTAGTATATAGTAGTATATATGTGCAGGGGGGAAGAAATCAGCTCAACAGAAAAACCGAAGGAAGCAACCAAAAGCAAAAAGAAGGCTGAAGCACTCCAAGTGACTAAATGTTTAATAGGTGCAAGCACAAAAATGCTGAGAAGATACAAGCAGGTGTTGAGACGTTAGTCCTTTTTTGTGCTTGCACCTATTAAACATTTAGTCACTTTGAGTGCTCCAGCCTTCATTTTGCTTTTTTCATGCCATTGTTCTTTGCTGTGGAGCACCAACTGGTGACTGGATTATGAGCAATGGATCTCAGAAGTGATTCCTTCTGTCTGATGTTTGTTTGTTTGTTTAACCCTGTTCTTCTTAGTTTACCAGACAGCAATGCTCCTTTAACAGCTTTAATTGCTGATTGCAGTAATATAAAAGTCAGCGACTGGAGCTCAGCATCAGCTGTTTAGATTCACATTAAATCTTTAAATTTCTTGTTTGATCTGGAAGTTACCTCGAAGATAATAACTTGTGTGAAAAACAAATGGAAAACTCCCAGTTTGACCCAAATACAGAAAATTTGGGTTGACGGATGCATTTTTATTGTTCTAAGTGTTGAAATCAGCAGTACTGAGTATTTTTGTACACAACCCCCCACTGCCTGATGTGTGGAGTCAGGCTAAGCATCATCTCCTCCGATTCTTTCTCATTTTTATACAGATAATGAGAGGAAAAGACCAGATGTGTTCAGCGCTCTCAAACTGGGTGAGTTCTCATGAACTGGTGGAAACTATAAGAAAATAACCAGTGAGAAAGACAGCAGCATGTTCTGTAATTACTCAGGAAATTCACAGCTGGTCAAAGACATCCTGGAGGAGGATCCTGCTCAGGTGAATTCATCCAATCAGGAAGGAGCGTCTCCTCTCATGATGGCGGCGGTGAGCGGTCAAATAGAGGTGGTGCAGCTGATGGTGGAGAAGAATGCAGACATAGATAAACAAGATGGTGTTCATGGGTGGACCGCATTAATGCAAGCCACTTATCATGGGTAGGTGGAGGCTTTGTTTGCTGTTTATAGAAGCAACCTTAGGATGTAAAGACATCTGACGCTTTAATGCTTACTGTTGTCTTCCTCCTGCCTTCCCCAGCAATAAAGAAATTGTCAAGTACCTGTTGAGTCAAGGCGCTGATGTCAGCCTGCGAGCTAAGAATGGATACACAGCCTTTGATCTGGTCATGCTGCTCAATGACCCGGGTAGGTTTTCTTATTAAAGCTTTACTGATAAAACTGTGTGGGAACAAATATTATTTCTGTTTTTCACTTCAGTTCAAACTATTTGGAATTTTGTATTTTCATCACATTTAGCTTATTTAAGTACCATTTTATTTGTACAGCAGAGCACTTTCAGGCACAACAGGTGGGTTGTGCAAAATGCTGAACAGTAGCGAAAGCAGGATGACACATCAAACAATTAAAAGTTCCTTATAAAAACCACAAGGAGCCTAACACACACACACACACACACACACACACACACACACACACACACACGCGCACACAATCTTCATCTTCATTCCTTTTATGAGAATTCATGTGTTGCAAACAACGCAACATAATTCAATTCAAATTCAAAAATATTTTATTAATCCCAGAGGGAAATTTGTTGATAAAAATTACTAGAATATTTTATACTTTTTAAAATAAGTTTTGTATGTTAAATGTTCTTTAAAATGCATTCTATTCTTTTTTTAAGTATTTGTTCTGCTGTAATTTATATGGTATGTTGGAACTTTCTTACCCTCACCTATGGTCATGAGCTTTGGGTAGTGACCGAAAGAACGAGATCGCGGATACAAGCGGCCGAAATGGTTTTTCTCTGCAGAGTGGCTGGGCTCTCCCTTAGAGATAGGGTGAGAAGCTTGGTCATCCGGGAGGGGCTCGGAGTAGATTCACTGCTCCTCCACATAGAGAGGAGCCAGTTAAGGTGGCTCGGGCATCTGGTCAGGATGCCTCCTGGACGCCTCCCTGGTGAGGTTTTCTGGGCACGTCCAACTGGGAGGAGGCTTAAAGGTAGACCCAGGACACGTTGGAGGGACTATGTCTCTCACCTGGCCAGGGAACACCTTGGGATTCCCCTGGAGGAGCTGGCCAAGTGCCTGGGAAGAGGGAAGTCTGGGCCTCTCTGCTTAGGCTGCAGTCCCCGTGACCCGACTCTGGATAAGCGGAAGAGGATGGATGGATGGATGGATGGATGTTAGAATGTTGGAAAACAGTCATTTTGACATAAGTAAAGATTATATTCTGATGAACACTCAACGGCCACTTTATTGGGTATACATGTCGAATTGCTCGTTAACGCAAATTACTAATCAGCCAATCACATGGTGGCAACACGATGCATTTAGGCATGTTGATATGGTCAAGACGATCCGCTGCAGTTCAAACCAAGCTTCAGAATGGGGAACAAAAGAGATTTAAGTGACTTTGAACATTGCACGGTTGCTGGTGCCAGACAGGCTGGTCTGAGTTTTTCAGATACTGCTGATCTGGGACGGGTTTGAGCTGGTAGAAAGACAACAGTACCTCAAATAACCACTCGTTACATCCAAGGTATGCAGAAGAGCATCTCTGAAGGCACAACACGTGGAACCTTGAGGCAGATGGGCTAGATCAACAGAAGACCACTCCGGGGGCCACTCCTGTCAACTAAGAACAGGAAACTGAGGCTACGATTCTCACAGGCTCACCAAGATTAGACAATAGAAGATTGGAAACATGTCTCCTGGTCTGATGAGTCTCAATTCTGCTGCGACATCCTGATGGTAGGGTCAGAATTTGGCGTCAACAACATGAAAGCATGGATCCATCCTGCCTTGTATCAATGGTCCAGGCTGGTGGTGTGATGGTGTGGGGGTCATTTTCTTGGCACACTTTGAGCCCCTTAGTTCTAATTGATCATTGTTACAACGCCACAGGCTACCTGAGTATTGTTGCTGACCATGTCCATGCCTTTATGACCACAGTGTACCCATCTTCTGATGTATACTTCCAGCAGGATAATTCACCATGTCATGAAGTTGATTAATCTCAGACTGGTTTCTTGACCATGACAATGATGTCAGAGGATCTTTCATGGATGAATTATAAAGGAGTCAAGAGTACCCGGCCCGGAGGGTTACCGGGGTCCCACCCTGGAGCCAGGCCTGGGGTTGGGGCCCGTGAGCGAGCGCCTGGTGGCCGGGCTTTCGCCCATGGGGCCCGGCCGGGCCCAGCCCAAACGGGACACATGGGCTCATCCAATTGTGGACCCACCACCCGCAGGAGGAACATGAAGGGTCCGGTGCGGTGTGGATCGGGTGGCAGACCGAGGCGGGAGCCTTGGCGGTCCGATCCCCGGACAAGAAAACTGGGTTTTGGGACATGGAATGTCACCTCGCTGGCGGGGAAGGAGCAGGAGCTTGTGGCAGAGGTTGAGTGGTCGGACTACCCAGCAAGTCGGACTCACCTCGACACATAGCATTGGCTCTGGAACCCAAGTCCTTGAGAGGGGTTTGACACTCTCCTTTGCTGGAGTTGCTCCAGGTGAGAGGTGGAGGGCTGGGGTTGGCTTTTTGTTAGCCCCAAGACTCTCTGCCTGTGTGTTGAGATTTACCTCGGGGGACGAGAGGGTAGCTTCCCTGCGCCTTCGGGTCGGGGAACGGGTCCTGACTGTTGTTTGTGCTTATGGGCCAAATATCAGGTCAGAGTACCCACCTTTTTTGGAGTCCCTGGGACGAGTGGTAGATAGTGCTCCATCAGGGGACTCCATTGTCCTGCTGGGGGACTTCAGTGCTCACGTGGGCAATGACAGCATGACCTGGAGGGGTGTGATTGGGAGGAACGGCCCGCCTGATCTGAACTCGAGTGTGTTTTGTTATTGGACTTCTGTGCAAGTCGCAGTTTGGCCATAACGAACACCATGTTCGAACATAAGGATGCCCATCGGTACACTTGGTACCAGGGCAGCCTAGGTCACAGGTCAAGAACAGACTTTGTAGTCGTATCATCTGACACATCTCGGGCGTGGGACGAGTTTGGTGAGGCCATGGAGAAAGACTATTGATCGGCTCCAAAGAGGTTCTGGTAAACTGTCTGGCTCCTCAGGAGAGGAAGGCAGCTACTCGTTCACACTGTTTACAGTGGGGATGGGGAACTGCTGATGTCAACTGGGGCTATAGTCGGATGGTGGAAGGAATACTTTGAGGAGCTCCTCAATCCCACCCTGACCGAGCCCCCGCTCTATAAATAATGCTATTTCCGTCTACTCTTTTCAATATAATTCTGATGCACAACTAAAGTCCCACATTCGTTACATGTATGAACAAAAAGTAAAAAGAGAGCTGGATGACAGCTGGAATGTCCGTCAGACTCAAAACCTGTTGTGCAGTGGACTGTTTGGCATCAAATACACAGGGCTGCTTGCGATTGCATGCATTTAAGCACATTCTGGAGGCCACGGTTTTAAAAAAAAAAAATACTTCTTACATTACATCTTACACGGTACAAGTAAGGTGTACTCATTAAAATAACCGGTGAGTGTATTTCCTTACACGTGCCTCATCATTCTCCAAAGCTACGAAACTCGAACTCTTACTCTATGGAGGTTTTAATTTGTCATTTATATTGAGTAGACTGTTACATTTTTCTAATCTCTTTGAATATGAAGTTATTTTTGCATCCACTTCTGTTTCTTGCTAGACACCGAGCTGGTTCGCCTGTTAGCATCAGTGTGTATGCAAGTAGACAAGGACAAGACCAAACACCGAGGGAGAGTTTTGATGAATTACTCCAAAAGCAAACTGTCTCCCAACCACATCCCCATACCACCTGATGACAAGGGAGGCCTGAAGGTATGATGGAATCACGTTTTTATTGTGCTTTTAGACAACATGTGAAATAAAATAATTATTTTTTGTAAACTAAAATTCATAATGTTGGATGGAGCAGAGTATGTCATGAATACGTTAGAATAAATCCACATAACATATTTCACACATTCAAAATCGGGATAATCATACAGATGAAATAATTGGACTCGTAATGGAGCAAACGTAAATTAAAGGCTTTGCTTTTGGCGTTCTTTTTTTGCACAAAATTATGATAAGTTAGTAGTTAGATATGCACGCATACCTCTTCCACTGCCACCAACTGTTGCTGGAGTTGTTGTACCCTTTCTAAGTCATCCCATGTAAGGTCAGCGAGCAGACCCCCACGAGTTCTAGCTTGACCTCGAACTCGACGTCGACCTCTGACACGGCCGCCTCCTTCCTGCTCTCGGCTGCCGCGGGTTGTTGAAGCTGTGGCTCTTCTGGCCCTGGATCGTCTCACTCGGTCTCTAGGTGCACCCCTCATCCTGGATCTTGGTCAGGATGGACCGGGCACGGGCTCGTAGTCCATATCGGAACCAACAAGACTTTCCTCAGGAAAGCTCTAAACCAATCAGCAAAACAATATAACTTATATGCTAATTGCTAGCTTTTTTTGTAATGCTATAGTTAGCTATGAAGATGCTCGTAATTCTACATGGAATATAACTTACTGGTGGAGAATCCGACATTGTGGGAAAAAAAAGAAGTTGCTCAACAGGTGCAAAGCCGGCAGTTGCTTGGAAACGGAGCGTGCACGAGCATGCTCCACGGACTGGTAGAGGGGTGTGCATGCGCATTTTAAAGAACGTTGAGTGGGCGGTTCTTCAGAAACATCGATTGCTACACCTTTAACTGATTTTTCACCTGAAAACCTTTTCGGGCTTCATCCTAGGACGTTGTGGACCGACTGCTTTGCCTCAGAGCTGAAAACCTGCTTTGATGAGCTTGTGGCACAGACATACGGGTACTTTGAGGCTAGTCGCGACATTTGAGGAAGGCTGGCAGCACATTTTTCACCAGAAACGTGTGATGTTGTCTCTTTTAATAACAGGCTCCAAACAGAAGGCCATTTCAGCTTCTACTCGCTCCTCTGCTGTGCTAACGGGACCTGTGTCTTTCACGGTCTTCTTTTGTTTGCACAAATTACCTCATCAGTGTTTACTGGCTCTCCTTTTAAGTTTGCTTCCAACCCAAAACACTCCCAAACTGCAGAAGTTGTGTTCTTTTTAGACACCAAGTCAGTTGGTGAGCAAGCTGCCATCTTTCTCTTGGTGTGTAAACTTTGTGGAACGTCTTTAAAAGTTGGAAAAAAAACCCACTTTAAACTATTTATGTAAAACTGAAAATGCAACCACACATCCATTTTATACATTAAATGACTTTTTATATAGATTTTTAATTAACTTTGATTTTTATTTTTGTAATCCTTGTCTCCTATGTGCATTGTTTTTTTCATGACAGTATTGGAACTGACACCATTGATGTTGTGTTCTGTTCTATTCTATTCTATTCTATTCTATTCTATTCTATTCTATTCTATTCTATTCTATTCTATTCTATACAGTAATAGCATAATACCACCCAAGCCCACCTTTGTCATCTGAAAACTTCACATCGTATATCTGATATCTTGCAGAAAAATCAAATGTATGTAGATTGAAGAGAAGGGGGCTGTGGACACATCCTTGAAAGGCAGAAGCATTGAATACAGCAGTACCGATCTGCCCACGAGGAAGTCCAAAAAGTACCTGCATGTTGTTGGGTTCAGTTCTAGCTACAACAGCTACTATCTGTGGAACGACAGTGTTAAATACTCAATTGATACCCAGAAAGAGCATTCTGATACATAACTCCTCGGACCCTAGGTGAGTGAGGTTCAGTGGATAACAGATCATTATGCTTCAAGCAGAGAGTGTTTCTTTCTGTATGAATATTGCTGTGGGCCCACAGTTAGATCAAAACCAAAACCTGCCATTCTTGACATTCAATGACAAGCTGTGAGCAACTGGACACTGATAATTTATACCTTTCACGGCTAAATATTATGGGACTAGGACAAAAGTTGATATCGGAAAGCAGAGAAAATGCACACGAGTACATTGGGCTACGGGTGAGCCAGTGCATCCACCCTCATCGGAACATTCAGATCTATAATTGAAAAGAACAAAGGGCAGTAGGTGTTGGCCTTGGATGCAAAGAGGTCCACAGTCACTCTTCTTCTCAAGACTAGTGGGTGAAGCCCCCACTTCCTCATCATGCTGTGCACAAAAAATGCTCCCAGATTCAGGTTCCCCTGCATATAAGTCACATGCCCGCTCGGCCTGCCTTCGTCCAATCCCAATGTGCAAAACGGACACTGCCCTCGTAACGTCATCTACAATTCACGTCGGCTTGCTGAATGCTCATTCAAGTGGAAATCAATCTCATTCATTGAACGATCTCTTTTCAAGGGAAAATTTGGATATTTTGTGTCTTTTGGAGACATGGCAGAAAGAGGAAGAGTTTATTTATTTAAATAGTCTCTGTCCAACTTGCTGAGCTGTCATTGGGAAGCCCCGCCTATGTTGCCATGGTGGTGGCATTGCCCTTGTGCATAAAAATGCTTATAAATGCAATGTGATCCAGTGCCAAGAATTTTCTTCCTTTGAATCGCTGATGGTTAAGGTGGGTTCTTCATTTCCTTTCTACTGCGTGGTGATTTACCGTCCTCCTGGCCCTACCGCTGACCTTTTAAAGTTTTTTGGTGCATTCTTGTCCTCTATTATAAAACTGGAAACTGTTTTAATCATTGGGGATTTTAACCATGTTGATGATGACTCATCTTGTCCTGCAATGGAACTTTTATCACTGACTGAAGCTTTTCATTTCAAGGAGCTTGTTTCTGAACCTACCCACCAGAAAGGCCATATTTTAGATTTGGTTTTTACACTTGGCCTATACACTTTGAATTTGTCTGTAAATGATGTCCATTTGAGTGACCACAGTTTTGTCTTGTTTGATCTTAACTGCAGTCCTGAACCCAAGCCTCTAGAAAAAAGGTCCGTGAGACGTCTAATCACTGATAACAGTGCAGATAGTTTTTCTGACATGTTTGATCCTCTTTTATTTCTGGATTGTCTTGATGTGGATGTTTTCATGCACTGCTTTAACAACCACTGTGTTGAAATTCTTGATCAGGTAGCTCCTGTTAAATCTAACGTATCTACACAAAGGAAATTGTGTCCTTGGATAAATGAAGAAATCCTAAGTCAAAAGACGCTATGTCGAAAAACTGAAAGTTTGTGGAAAACGTCCAAATTAGAGGTACATATACTTTACCTCGGGGATCTTGTGTCCTCATATAACGAGATGGTTAGAAATTGCTTGGTCTAATTATATTTGTCAACCAGTAACCTCATCTAAGAAAAATCCCAAAGTGTTATTTGACACGATTAATTCCCTTGTATGTCCTGTGCCTCCAGTTACACCTGTTTTCTGTGAAGCAGATAGCAACGCCTTTTTGAAAATTTTCACAAACAAAATCAAGATGATTAAAGATAATATTTTGTCCTCCCCTGGGGGTTCTCCTTCAGTCTCTGAGCCCGCCTCTAGTATGTGGTGCTCTTTCAAGACTATGACGCTTGTTGATGTTTCGGCGCTAGTGGCTAAGATGAAGCCTTCTTATTGTTCATCCGACGTCATTCCTTGTAGGCTCTTCAGAAAAGTGTTTGAGTTAATAGGCCCATGTATTACCAAAATGGTCAACCTCTCTCTAACAACTGGCGTGTTTCCCAACGCATTTAAACTTGCCATTGTGGAGACACTACTGAAGAAGGTAGGTTTAGAGCCAACTGACCTTAGCAACTATATACCTATTTCCAAGCTTGCAATTTTTTCTAAGATTCTTGAGAAGGTGGTCTATGAACAGATGTCTTCCTTCCTCAACCAAAGCCATTTCAGTCTGGTTTCCTTAAATATCATTCTATGGAAACAGCTTTACTGAAAGTGTCCAGTGACATTATGATGGCTGCTGATTCTGGAAACCGCACTGTTCTGGTTCTCTTGGACCTTTCTTCAGCCTTCGATACAGTTGATCATTAGGTTATGCTGATGAGACTGAGGGGACCAAATGGGACTTTCAGGGACAGTCCTTCAGTGGTTCTCCTCTTATTTATCAGAACGTAGCTTTAGTGTTACAACAAACCAAATAAGGTCAGAATCTGCAGAATTGCTGAGTGGAGTGCCCCAAGGCTCATTCCTGGGTCCTGTTCTTTTCTTGTTGTATTTGACCCCTTTGGCTAAGATCATTCAAAGGTTTAGTGACATTTCATTCCACCTATTTGCTGATGACATTCAGGTATACTGCTCTTTTAAGCAGTTAGAGCTGAATAAGTTGGTCTTTGCTCCATTGTTTAGTAAAGATAAAGAAATGGCTTAATGAAAATTCCCTGCAGCTAAATGCTAACAAAACAGAAATTCTGGCTGTTGCCCCTGTTGGTTCTGTCCTGGAGATGAATTAGTGCCTGGGTGATTCGGGCCGATCTGTGAAGTTAAGCCTTAGAAATTTAGGAGTCATCTTTGACAGCGAAATGTCTTTTGTGCAGCATTGTAAGCAGCTAACGAGAAACTGCTTTTTTCAACTAAGGAACATCTCGAAACTTAGTCGTATGGTGTCAAGAAAAGATTTGGAGCTCCTCATTCATGCCTTTGTGTCATCCCGTTTAGACTATTGTAATAGCTTATTTTCTAGTCTGAACAATGAGGAGCTCCATTGTCTGCAACTAGTGCAGAACTCTGCTGCAAGAATCCTGACGTGCACGAATAGGAGGTTTCACATATCCCCCATCCTAAAGGAACTTCATTTGCTGCCTGTGTCTTTTAGATTTAAGTTTAAGATTTTGGTTTTCAGAGTCCTGCATGGACAAGCTACCTCCTACATTAGAGAACTGATCCAACCCTTCACCCCTGTGCAGGCTCTGAGGAGTGGGGGATCTTAATCTGCTTAAAGTTCCTCGCACTTACTATCGCACTAGAGGTGACCGTTCATTTGAAGCTGTAGCTCCTAAGCTCTGGAATAACCTACCCCTCACTCTGCGTTCTATTGATTCTGTTGACAAGTTCAAGAGTGAGCTTAAGACTCATTAATTTGTTCAGGCATTCATCTAGTTGTTTTGGGGCTGTTATGTTTTCTGTGTGGTCTTGGCCTTTTATGATATGTTTTATTATTTTTATTAATTGTTTTTATTCACAGTTTTAATTTTACCCATTTTTTTTTTGTTGTTTAAACTTTTACAGTGTTGTCAAGCACCTTGTGACTTATGCCTGGGAAAGGTGCTATACAAATAAAGTTTACTTATAAGTCACTGATGGATAGAAACTGGCCCGATGTCGGTATTGGCATCAATGTATGCCTACTTACTTCAGGAACCAAAAATTTTAAAAACTTCACTTGAGCTGAACCTCATTATTCAAGATTCAGTGCTAACTTGCATTGCTTGAAGCTGTGAAGCAGGTGTAAACAATGGGTATCGCCATGGAAACAATAAAGATGTTAAAAAGTTTCATTGACCTATTATGTGATAAAAAGACCTGACAAAGGTCCTCCAACATGTTGTGATTTCTGGGTAAACTTTTTTCACAGTCCTGGTGGAGCAGAATGTCAAATCGCTTTCGACAACTGAAACTGACTCACACACTGAGGCACGGCCTGTCAACCAATCGGCTGGCTCCATTTCCTGATGAGGCTGACGTTCCAATGGATTCCACAATGCGGGCAGATATGAAGACGGCTGCTGTGTCCAGTGTGGCAACAACACCTACTTCTGTCCCTGGAGTGAACGATGCCTGGGCTGTAAAGACTAAAGAATCTGGTACCGTTCTTTATTCGTCAGAAATACACAGAACAAACATGTTGATATAGAACATATGTGTAGTTGTCTTAATGCAGCACGAGAATAAGACTGAAAATATGTTCTTATTCCAGCAGGTCATTGCAGAGCATCAGAAAAGGAGGACTCTCTAATAACCACCATGGTGAGAGTGTTTGCTTTGAAATTAAGGCTTTCCTGGAAATTTCTGTTCTGTATTTAAAAGTCTGTTATGACATTTTTTAAACAAAATGATATTGATCATATTTTTGTTTCTCCTAAAGCTAAGAGGTGGTGCGCCGCTCACCCGGCTGCCGGACGATAAGCTAAAAGCCGTGATCCCTCCTTTCTTACCTCCATCCAACTTTGAGCCGTGGAACTCAGACCGTTCACGTTTTCTCAGGGAGGGAAAGAGTGAAGCTCCCCGCCTGCCCATGCTGCCTCAAAGGAAGCTCAACAGCAGTGGGAACTCTGATATTGTGAGTGGCAGTTTGAAAGAGAGGACATTTTATGTTTGTGTTGTTTCATATTTTTATTCCTGCTGTCCTCTGGTTCACTTTAGACGTCCATCACTCGTGTCGTTAACCGGTCAATCAAGTTTCCTAGCATCCCAAAAGGACCCTCCTCATCCTCTCCTTCTAATTCTGGTCACTTCCACTCCCCCCACTCCTCTGGAGGCTCTAACGGAGTGGCTGGACTCAACCGGGACTCTCACAACCGCTCAGGTCCACATGCAGACATAAAATCAGATCCATGCTTAGAAGCAGATAAAATATTATCCAGGAGCTGAATACACGAGCTTAACCGTTTCTTCCACCAGGGGGCAGCACAGACAGTGTTCTGTCTCAGATAGCGGCTCAACGTAAAAGAGCAGCAGGTCTAATAGAGGTGAAGGCTCAAGCTCCAGAAAAACAGAACCAAGCTCCACTGCTGACCTCAGCAGCACCTAGTCTGGTACCACCTGATGTCGTCCTGCCAGACATACACTCCCACCCCAGCCTCGTCTCCTCTGACATCCACCCTAGAAGGGTTTGTTTCTTTGATGCCAGTATTAAAGCAACACCATGCTTGGATCATATCATATTTAAATTATTTTGTCTATTTTTATTTGTCCACGTTTGCAGAAGATGGAGCTTAAGAAGAGACCCCAGTCAGGAAATTCCTCCACCTCCAAGAGCACATCACCCACTCTGACTCCGTCTCCATCCCCAACACCCAAGGTTCCTTCTGGGCGTGGTGACTCTGTGTCCTCAGCTTCTTCTCACCCACGCTCCAAGAGCAGTGGGGGCTCCAGCAGTGGAACCATCACAGGTGAAGGTGATACCATAAGTCTGCTGCTGCAGAGGTCATGAAAAGGATCCTGCTTGATTGGAAGAGTTGTTCTATCACTTCTGCAGATAGTCAGTGTGGTTTGAACCCTAAGCATGGCTCTTACAAGTATATATGCAAATGCTGTGCAGCATTTTATTCATGCTTGTAAAGTTTTTGATCAAGTTAACACCAAAAAAAATTTTATATTAAATAAAATCAAAGCAGAGTGCCTGAGTAGGTCATAAGAGTTCTTGTTTGTTACACTCACTTGTAGGTCAAAGGGCGCTGGAGTCTATACCCCTGTACAATCTGTAACAGTGTTTGGCAGGAATCAGTTTTGTCTCTAGTTTTATTTAGTCTACATGCTGAAATGTTTATGCAGCCTCGAGCCTTTCAGACTGGTGAAACGTGAGTCAAGCATCGTATGATAATATAATATAAACACGATGCCAGTAAAAGTGTTGTTGTAATATATAGAACCAGGATAAATGCCTGAAGCTTCCAGTATTTAAGCTGCCAAACAATAATCAGGGTATCCGCGGGTCCTTACAAAGTCTTAAATTAGCTTTTCCAAATTTAAGGCCCTAAAAATCCTTAAAAATTACAAATAATCCTTAAATACAGTTTCCAAAGGTCTTAAATTACCAAAGACCCAATAAACAAGATTCTTTTATTTCTATAAAATTTTCGTGAATTTCTAGTTAGTGTTCAGCATTTTTTGTGTACGATGTTGGCGTAAGCGGAACTGCACACATTCAGTTTGTTGTGAAAGGGGGCTATTTTTAGATGAGCACATTAGCTGGTTAAGCTAGTGGGAGCTTGCACCATGGGGAAGTGCAAGTTTAATGGTAACTGGATAGCTAATCCCACGTTCGCCACGTGGTTAGCACCAGTTCCAGGCAATAGCTGAAAATTATAGCTTGGATTTAATTTTAAAAATAGCTTAAATTTGGTCAAAGTGGCCTTAAAAAAGGTCTTAAAAAGTCTTAAATTTGGCTCCCTTAAACCTGCAGATACCCTGAATAATATGAAAATACCTGGGCCATTTAAAGGTGCATTATGTAGAAATGAAGTAAAAACGACATCCTGAGGTAAAATTTGGTTACTGCGCAGCAGTACTGGCTCGGCACCCCCAGACTGACTGAAGGTAAACGGTTACGTTCCTTCTTCCTTTGTTTTGAAAGGAGAAAAACTGACAGTCCAGCAGCCAGCTGGATATGAAATATGTTTCAGTATAACCTTCCTTCCAAAATGACAGAAACATTAGACTCTTTTGGGGATTTTTTCACTGTAAAACTCACTATATTCTTACATATACCTTTAATCACCGATCAGCTGAACGATGATGATGACGTGTTGTTGGCCAAATGCTCAAGCCAACTCCATCACACACACGTTATCTTTTTTCTTCTGTTCTAGTTAAAGCTTTTTTTTAACACAGTGACTGATTTTAAGATGAATTTTGTTTCTCTTAAATATCACAAATTGCTGTTTTTGTTGGGTTTCAGATGAGCTGTCCAGCATTTTGAAGAAACTCTCCCTTGAAAAATATCAGCCTATATTCGAGGAACAAGAGGTGTTCTTTCTTTTTCGAATGTGTAAAATAAGACAAACATTCTGTTTTTATTTTGTTGCTCAGACAGGTTTTAAAGACTTTGAACCTGTGTTTATCTGCTCTCTTTTAGGTGGACATGGAGGCATTTCTGACTCTGACAGATGGAGACTTGAAGGAGCTGGGTATAAAAACAGATGGACCCAGACAGCAGATCCTAGCTGCCATATCAGAGCTCAATGCTGGAAAGGTGCGTTTGGTTCAACCCATTTTTCAGATTTCATTGTCTAATTGTGTCCTTGGTGCTGAATTTGTAGTTTCTCCACATCAGTTTGTCTAAAACCAACATGGTTTCTTAATAAACAGCCTTAGCCAGAGAGGACCAGGGAACACTGGGAATACTTTGGACACGAATGAAGATTTTTTTAAAAACAACAGTTTATAATTAATCTGTACCACAGAGACACAATATAGAAAAGGTTTGTGATGTATTTATATTTATATAACATCATTCCTTGGCTGTCATCAGGGTCGAGAGAGGCAGATCCTTCAGGAGACCATTCATAACTTTCAGTCCTCTTTTGGTAGCAGCGCCAGTAATCCACAGCAAAGTAAGAGTAAAAGACTAATACTCAGCTATATGATGAAGAATTTGACTCAAAACCACATCTGATTCTTTTTTTTTTACCTTTCTTCAACAGTTCCAACGACTTGGATGAGACACCAGATTGGTTCGTCTAATAAAAGGTAGCTTTACAGCGCTGGTGCCCAAAAGGAAGAACACCAAAAGAACTTAAAGTAGGCGTATGGATGCTTGTGACTCCCAATTTCAATACAGAGACTTCTGATCATCATGAGAAGTATCAGTGCAGGAGAACATTTCAGCAAAGTGAGCGAGTAGACCCTGATGAAAGGACAATCCTGGACCAGACTATCCTTGTGATGGGAGTCCAAAGCAGGACAGATGGAACAGGACCGACTCAGTTTGGTGTCCCTGCTGCTTTTACAAAAAGAAACACACCGTGAAGCAAAAACAAGTTCTGCTAATTTAATACATCCCACATCTTAAGCAGGTGGACCTCATGGTTCAAACCAAAAGGTTGAAGTTCTGTACGGATGATTTATTTTTCATGAAAATGTGAAAGAATCAATGAATGTTTTATAAAATAATAAACAAGAAATTTGAATTTAATTTGTATAAAAATAAAATGAATTGACCAGACATAAAGTTATGACCACTCACCTTATTTTAAAGTTCCAATTAGCTGTAATTGTCGGGTTCCCCTTTCCTGCTGGTGTTTTGGAGGTATTCCTTGTTGCTCCTTTTTACCCTCTGCAAGGTGTGGCAGGCAGCTTCCACAGATGTTTTTCATCAGGTGCATCATCAGAGGAGCATAAAAGGAGCAGGACTTCACCTGGACGGCGCCAGATCGTTCCACTACTCTTGTGGTAACCACAGGCTGTCCTGACCCATACCGGTATTAGCCTTGTGACATATTCCTGTGGTTTTCCTCCCAGAGATCCTGCATCAGACATCATGACGTCCTCCCTCCTCGTTCCTCTGAAACCAGCCATCATCACCGACAGGTACCCTCCTCAAATCCTAAAACACCGAAAGACTGTGTAAGCCACTTTTTCTTCCCCTGACACATTCTTAACGCATCGTTCTCAGCTCACCAACCTCTCGTCTCTCCAAGAACCCAGCCAGTTCCAGACTCTCCAGACCCAGCGCTATCTCCTTTTAATAAACTTTTTGTTACTTACCTCAGCTGTGTTTTCGAGTGGTGTTGCTCCAGGGTCCCGTACAACCATTCATTATGACAGTAATAAGCCTCTGTCACACTGGAATACCGTTATCGGGTGTGTATTTGGTCACCAATGATCTTCAGATGGCAGAGATTAGAGGCTATAATATAAAACAAGTTCAATATAGCAGACCCAGGACTGGTTAAAGGTCTCCATTCTACACCAGTTGATTCTATAACATCAGCTAGTCTGAGAGGACAGAGAGGAACATACCCCTTCACTGTAAATTTATAGTTTCTCAGAGGAAGAAACATTTGTATCAAAGATAAAAACACAAGCAACAAAAATAAAATAATAAAAAAGCAAAGTTACATTTATATTTGAGTTATTTATAAACAAATAGTCTAACATTTCTGATGGTTATGCTTCTCATCTTTCCTCATTTGTTTCACCTGTGAGGGCACCAGTTCTGTAATGCATCATGTATGATGTCAGCTCACCCGACCACAGCCAGAAAACAAGGTTCATTTGTTTCTGTTAGCAGTGGTAATTTTTTCTTTTAATTGATCCAAAAGTGAAAGAAAATTACAACATTAAAAATTTGTGCTGATCTAATTTTTATCACAAAGAATGGCTTGCATTTATCTTAAATTAATATTTATCATTTAACCCAATTAGAAGAACTAAAAAAAACAATTAAAATATTGCTTTTTGATGAGAAAATGTAATAATTTAAACTGGAAAGAACCAAAACTGTCACACCCTGCCAAGAGCCCAGTTCTTTGTTTCCTGTTTAATTTTGACATCCTCCTCTGTGCCACTTCCTGTCCTTGTTAACCTGATTCATCCAGCTGTTTTTACTTGAATTTAACCTCTCTCTCTCTCTCTCTCTCTCTCTCTCTCTCTCTCTCTCTCTCTCTCTCTCTCTCTCTCTCTCTCTCTCTCTCTCTCTCTCTCTCTCTCTCTCTCTCTCTCTCTCTCTCTCTCTCTCTCTCTCTCTCTCTCTATTCTCCTTTCGGTTGCCAGTTCGTTGTCTTCTAGCACTTCGTTCCTGCCGTGATCAGTGTTTGCACTCAGTGTCTTTGACTTAGTTTTGGTTCACTCGTCTCTGGCCTTTTGCCAGCTTATTTAGGATTGTTTGTTGGGATCTTTCATCTGCTTTTGACCTCAGCCTTAATAAAGGACATTTGCTTTTTACCTCCTTGTTCTCAAGCCTTGCTTTTGGGTCCAGCTCCTGTTACCTGACAAACTTATTTTTGTCTGTTTACATTTTATGTTTATAAAAGTTCTATTAATAAAATAGTGAGTTTGTATTGATAATAATAATAATAATAATAATAATAATAATAATAATAATAATAATAATAATAATAATAATAATAATAATAATATTTCATCTGCAACCAATCCTCTGTGCTGTAGTATATAGACCCCCGAAATACAATAAGGATTTTTTGCCGGAGTTTTCAGAAGTCCTAGCAAACTGGGCTGCTAGGTACGAGCGGATATTGCTACTGGGAGACTTTAATATTCATATCTGCTGTCCTGGAAAACCTTTAGTCTCAGATTTCATCAACCTTGTGAACTCTTTGACTTTTACGCAGTGGGTTAATGTGGCCACACACTGGATCTTGTGTTATCACTGGGGTGTTCAGTAGATAATCTGACTATTAAGGATGCAGTTTTTTCAGACCATAATCCGATATTATTTGAGACTACTCTGCATAGCAATTTGCTGGCACTTGTTGCCCCCAGTAGGCATAGTCATCATGTGAACTCTGACACTGCAACTCATTTCACTTTGCTGTTTGAACAAGCCTTCTTTGATTTATCAGACAAGTCCTCACTGGATGGATTGCTTACTTGTTTTAATAAGACCTGTGAGGCTATCCTTAACACTGTTGCACCGTTAAGGCCCAGGAGAGGAAAGCGTACAGTAAATTTATGGTCAACGGACGTGGTTTAGAGCTGTTGCCTTGCAGCAAGAAGGTCCTGGGTTCACTTCCCAGCCTGGGATCTTTCTGCGTGGAGTTTGCCTGTTCTCCCTGTGCATGCGTGGGTTCTCTCCGGGTTCTCTGGCTTCCTCCCACAGTCCAAAAACATGACTGTTAGGTAATTTGGTTTGTCTAAATTGTCCTTAGGTGTGTGTGTGTGTGTGTGTGTGTGTGTGTGTGTGTGTGTGTGTGTGTGTGTGTGTGTGTGTGATTGTTTGTCCTGTGTGTCTCTGTGTTGCCCTGCGATGGACTGGCTCTCTGTCCAGGGTGTACCCCACCTGATTGCCCATTGACTGCTGGAGATAGGCACCTATTCAGTGAGCGAACATCTTACCTGTTCGTGCCACCGCGGCCCCAAAGGATTAGAACAGCAGGTTCGTTTGAACTTTAATTCCCCTTCTGATGTAGGCTGTTGCTTAGCAACCAGGAATCTTCCCGAAAACATTTAAATGTGATCATATAGACGTTTAAAGAGCAAGTCACCCCCGAATAACCTTTTTTTTGCTGATAAACTAAAGAAACGAGTGTCTAATCGTGCTGCAGACACGTGCCGTCAATAATTTGGCACTTCAGTGCATCTTAGTTAAAATTTAAATATTCTGCCTAAAACTGGCAGTGTTGTGCCGTTGTCAGGTAAAAACTCTGCATTGTATTCTAATTTAAATCTGCCACTGCTATTGGCTAAGAGGTATGCTATGATGTAAACTGGTACATTATGATATCACAATGCCTGTGTGTGTGTGTGTATTTGTTAGCAGCTCCGCCCCCTCGGTCTGCCAGGCAACAGCATTTGTTGCATTTTTCAAACATGAAGTGGGAGTGGAGATGGAATCTGGTAGGGGTTGTGTCAAACGTGTGCACACCTGAGGACTGCCAATACATTTCCTTTAACAATTCAGATTTGTACAATGTGAAATGTTTATGAACTGAAAGTGACCAAAGGAGAGCGACTACAGCCACAAGATGAACTAACTCACAGGAATTGAGAAGGGCAGCTGCCTCAAGGTTCTGTTACTGAAGGACCTCAACCTCTTGGCAGAAAGGAGCACCATTGATGTTTGGGATGAGAGTGATCCTCCACTCTCCTATCTGTCTACTTTCTGTTCATGGAGATGTGAAGGTCCTTAAGTAAGAGCCAGTATCAGCCAACTTTCTTCTCAGAGGGTGCGGCGTACCACATGGTGATGGAGTTGGTGGAAGTTATTTTCAGTCATAATTAAACCTGGGTGGTTTCCATGGGAATGGAAAGGGTTATGGATCTTTACGCTCATGCTGAAAATAAAATTAATTTACTCAGAGACATGAAGTTTGATTAGACTTTTGATCAGCAGATGATTCTCAAACCCACCACTGACAGAAAACAGGGTTTTAATCACATGTCGAGTGTTTGCAGCGGCAGCAGAGACCCACACGGCAGCAGTAAATGATAGAAAAAGTGTTATATTCTCTAGCTGTTTTCTTAGACTCATTAAAAAGAACAAAATGCTGATTTATGTCTTTATTTAATCACATAAAAGTGTTTTTGTCTTTGAAGCTGAATTGGTTTAATCACTTTCATGAAGTTGTTTCATTATTATTTATCTCAAAGTACCTTATTGAGTGATTTTAATTCCTTTCACCTGTGAAACAGGAACAATCATCTCTACTGAACAGGTGCTCAGGTCGTTTACCCAGATTAATAAAACCAGTGAAAGAAAGAAAAAAGGTGACAGAAAAAAGATGAAAGAAGAAAGAGAAAATATGAAAGAAAAAAGAAGAAAAAAGAAGAAAAAAGATAAAATAAAAAAGAAAGAAATAAGAAAAAAGATGAAAGAAAAAAGATGAAAGAAGAAAGAAAAAAGAAGAAAGAAAAGAAAAAAGATGACAGAAAAAAGATGAAAGAAGAAAGAAAAAAGAAGAAAGAAAAGAAGAAAGAATAACGAAGAAAGAATAAAGAATAAAGAAAAAGAAGAAAGAAAAGAAAAAGAAGAAAGAAAAAAGATGAAAGAAAAACATTTAAAGAAAAAGATGAAAGAAAAAAGATGAAAGAAGAAAGAAAAAAGAAGAAAGAAAAGAAAAAAGATGACAGAAAAAAGATGAAAGAAGAAAGAAAAAAGAAGAAAGAAAAGAAGAAAGAATAACGAAGAAAGAATAAAGAATAAAGAAAAAGAAGAAAGAAAAGAAAAAGAAGAAAGAAAAAAGATGAAAGAAAAACATTTAAAGAAAAAGATGAAAGAAAAAAGATGAAAGCAAAAAGAAAAAAGAAGAAAGAAAAGAAAAAAGATGACAGAAAAAAGATGAAAGAAGAAAGAAAAAGAAGAAAGAAAAGAAGAAAGAATAACGAAGAAAGAATAAAGAATAAAGAAAAAGAAGAAAGAAAAGAAAAAGAAGAAAGAAAAAAGAAGAAAGAAAAAAGATGAAAGAAAAACATTTAAAGAAAAAGATGAAAGAAAAAAGATGAAAGAAAAAAGATGAAAGAAGAAAGAAAAAAGAAGAAAGATGAAAGAAAAAAGATGAAAGAAGAAAGAAAAAAGCAGAAAGATGAAAGAAAAAAGAAGAAAGAAAAAAGCAGAAAGATGAAAGAAGAAAGATGAAAGAAAAAAGAAAAAGATGAAAGAAAAATACTTATTTTTTCTTCTTTTTTCTTTCATCTTTTTCTTTTTCTTCTTTCTTCTTTTTGTTTCATCTTTTTTCTTTCATCTTTCTGCTTTTTTCTTTCTTCTTTCATCTTTCTTCTTTTTTCTTCCTTCTTTTTTCTTTTATGTTTTTTGTTTTTTCTTCTTTCTTCTTTTTTGTTTCATCTTTTTTCTTTCATCTTTATTCTTTTTTCTTCCTTCTTTTTTCTTTCATATTTTTTGTTTTTCTTCCTTCTTCTTTTTTCTTTAATCTTTTTTCTTCTTTCTTCTTTTTTCTTTCATCTTTTTTCTTTTTTATTCTTTCTTCTTTTTTCTTTCATCTTTTTTCTTTCATCTTTTTTCTTTCTTCTTTCATCTTTTTCTTACATCTTTCTTCTTTCTTTCTTTCTTTCTTTTTTGATTTTGGTGAAAAGTTAATGTAGCACTGGATGGAAAAAAATCTTGTGACAAAACAAGGCCACAGCCAATGTGTGCCGTAATGAAAGCTAAAGGTGGTCCAATGAAATATTAAAGTGTGTGACTTTTTTATTTGTTTGGCCAGGGAGTGTATTTTATTTTATAATATATTTTTAGTTCCAGTGCAGTCCAGATTAATTCACAGAAACTGTAACTTTGCTCAATAAATATTGTAACGGCTGCAGACTGACAATCAGGGACAAGAAGAAAGAAATAAGAAAAAAGATGACAGAAAAAAGATGAAAGAAGAAAGAAAAGAAAAAAGAAGAAAGAAAAGAAAAAAGAAGTAAGAAGAAAGAAATAAGAAAAAAGACTAAAGAAACAAGAAGAAAGAAAAGAAAAAATAATAAAGAAAAAAGATGAAAGAATAAAGAAAAAAGAAGAAAGAAAAAAGAAGAAAGATGAAAGAAGAATGAAAAAAGATGAAAGAAAACAGAAGAAAGAAAAATTAAAAAGAAGAAAGATGAAAGAAGAAAGAAAAAAGAAGAAAGATGATAGAAGAAAGATGAAAGAAAAAAGCTTCTTTTTTCTTTCTTCTATTTGTTTCATCTTTCTTCTTTTTTCTTTCATCTTTCTTTGTTCTTTTTTCTTTCATCTTTCTTCTTTTTTCTTTCATACTTCTTCTTTTTTCTTTCATCTTTCTTCTTTTTTCTTTCATCTTTTTTCTTTCATCTTTCTTTGTTCTTTTTTCTTTCTTCTTTTTTCTTTCATCTTTCTTCTTTTTCTTTCTTCTTTTTTCATTCATCTTTCTTCTTTTTCTCTTCTTTTTTCGTTCTTCTTTTTACTTTCATCTTTTTCTTTCATCTTTTTTCTTTCATTTTTCTTCTTTTTCTTTCTTCTTTCATCTTTCTTCTTTTTTCATTCATCTTTCATCTTTTTTCTTCTTTCTACTTTTTTCGTTCTTTTTTCTTTCATCTTTTTCTTTGATCTTTTTTCTTTCATCTTACTTCTTTTTTCTTTCTTCTTTTTTCTTTCATCTTTTTTGTTTTTCATCTTTCTTTTTCTTTCATCTTTCTTCTTTTTTCTTTCTTCTTTTTCTTTGATCTTTTTTCTTTGATCTTTCTTCTTTTTTCTTTCATCTTTTTTTCTTTTTCTTCTTTCTTCTTTTTTCTTTCATCTTTTTGCTTTTTCTTCTTTCTTCTCTTTTTCTTTTTCTTCTTCTTTCCTCTTTTTCTTCTTTCTTTTTTTCTTTCATTTTTTTCTTTTTTCTTTCTTTTTTCTTTCTTCTTTTTTCTTTCTTCTTTTTTTGTCCTTTTTATTTCTTTTTTCTTTCGTCTTTTTTCTTTCTTTCTTTCTTTTTTGATCTTGGTGAAAAGTTAATGCATCACTGGATGGAAAAAAATCTTGTGACAAAACAAGGCCTGTTACGGCCGCGCCGTTTTGGAGCCCAGTGGTGTGCTGCGCTCCATTCCCTGTTCAGCAGCAGCGCAGCACCGTGGACAGCTACTACTTGGGAAGCTGTCCGTACTTTCAGGACCATGGACAGCGCCAGACCAGCAGTCACGCCAGCTGGGACTTTGCACCTCATCAGCTGGCTCTTCAAAAGGGGCCAGCTGGAGCTCATCAGGGGAGAGAAATGTGTGATGGTTGCAGCAGCAACGTGTGGTTCTCTCCCCTTGGTGGTTAACTTGTGGACTTTTGTGGTTGAAACCAGCTTTGTTTGTTTCTTGTGAAGAAACAACTTGAGGACCTTTGTGTGTGTTTTTGGGATAAGTTAAGTGAAACTGGTAAGCTTTTGGTTTTGGTGTGTCTTTTAGACCATCTTTTGGTGAATTACCAGGTGGGGATTTCTCCCCTTTTGAAGTATCTGAGTTCCTGAGCTATTTTAGTGGTTTGGACTCTTTTGGTTAATTCAGTGTTTTTGGTTGGTTTGTCTATCAGACAAACCTCTTGTTTAACTACTTAGTGGGATTATTGCCCCTCTTAAATAAAGGAGGTTTTCTTTTAGGATTGATCGTGGTTGGTCCTTTGGACCTTTTTTTGTTAGTTATAAACACTTAGCGTTGGTAATTTCTAGGAAAGGGTTTTTGGGCCCTTCTTTTGGTTCTTCTTTTTTTCTTTCAATAAAACCTTTGAAAATACAAGGACACTTTGAGTTTGATTTTGTTTGGTCAAGCCTTTTTCTCCCCAATAAGGGTCACTTTTTGTTATACTGGTCCATCTTATGTTTATTCCCCTCTCCTTGCTAGATGAGCCCACAGAGGGGTGTAACAAGGCCACAGACAATGTGTGCCATAATGAAAGCTAAAGGCGGTCCAACGAAATATTAAAGTGTGTGACTTTTTTATTTGTTTGGCCAGGGAGTGTATTTTATTTTATAATATATTTATAGCTCCAGTGCAGTCCAGATTAATTCACAGAAACTTTAACTTTGCTCAATAAATATTGTGACGGCTGCAAACAATCAGGGACAAACGTGCTTAAAAAGCACAGGTTTGTGTCAAACGTGTGCACACCTGAGGACTGCCAATACATTTCCTTTAACAATTCAGATTTGTACAATGTGAAATGTTAATGAACTGAAAGTGACCAAAGGAGAGCGACGACAGCCACAAGATGAACTAACTCACAGGAACTGAGAAGGACAGCTGCCTCAAGGTTCTGTTACTGAAGGACCTCAACCTCTTGGCAGAAAGGAGCACCATTGATGTTTGGGATTAGCCTAGTGAACTAGACCAAATTCTTGCTTTGCAAAGAATGGTCTAGGCATGCTCCATTGGAACCACAGCAGCTCCTACCAGGACTCTGGCTAGCCAATCACAGCTCTCTAGAGGGGTTTCAAACACATAAAGAGCTGTGATTGGTCCATAATGGTGGGCCAATCATAGTGCTCTATCTGCTTAGTGAACAAATCACAGAGCTTTATCTGCTTTGTGGGCCAATCAGGGCACTCTATTTGCCTGGTGGGTGGGATGATGCAACAGAGTGAAACAAGAGTATGTCACATTCATTGTCCAGTGGAATGCGGAGATCATTTGAAAGACAACGGTAGAACCCGCCCCACAACCGAGAGCCGTCAGTGAAGCGTGGCCAGACTGAATAATACATTTATTTAGTCTGGCTTGCCAGGCTAGTTTGGGATGAGAGTGATCCTCCACTCTCCTATCTGTCTACTTCCTGTTCATGGAGATGTGAAGATCCTTGAGTAAGAGCCAGTTTCAGCCAACTTTCTTCTCAGAGGGTGCGGCGTACAACATGGCGATGGAGTTGGTGGAAGATATTTTCACTCATAATTAAACCTGGGCGGTTTCCATGGGAATGGAAAGGGTTCTGGATCCTTATGCTCATGCTGAAAATAAAATTAATTTACTCAGAGACATGAAGTTTGATTAGACATTTGATCAGCAGATGATTCCTAAGCCCACCACTGACAGAAAACAGGGTTTTAATCACACATCGAGTGTTTGCAGCGGCAGCAGAGACCCACACGGCAGCAGTAAAGGACAGAATAAGTGTTATATTCTCTCGCAGAAAAAAAGAAAAAAGATGAAAGAAAAAAGATGAATGAAAAAAGATGAAAGAAGAAAGAAAAAAGAAAAGAAGAAAGAAAGAAGAAAAAATATGAAAGAAAAAAGATGAAAGGAGAAAGAAAAAAGATGAAAGAAAAGAAGAAAGAAGAAAGATGAAAGAAAAAAGACAAAAGAAAAAAGATGAAAGAAGAAAGAAAAGAAAAGAAAAGGAAGAAAGAAAGAAGAAAAAAGATGAAAGAAAAAAGATGAAAGGAGAAAGAAAAAAGAAGAAAGAAAAGAAAAAACGAAGAAAGATGAAAAAAGATGAAAGAAAAAGATGAAAGAAAAAAGAAGAAAGAAAAAAGAAGAAAGAAAAAAGATGAAAGAAAAAAGAAGAAAGATGAAAGAAGATGAAAGAAAAAAGATGAAAGAAGAAAAAAGATGAAAGAAAAAAGAAGAAAAATGAAAGAAAAAAGAAAAAATATGAAAGAAAAAAGATGAAAGAAGAAAGAAAAGAAAAAAGAAGAAAGAAAAGAAAAAAGAAGAAAAAAGATGAAAAAGGAAGAAAGAAAAGAAAAATGAAGAAGAAAGGTGACTGAAAAAAGATGAAAGATGAAAGATGAAAGAAAAAAGATGAAAGAAGAAAGAAAAAAGAAGAAAGAAAAGAAAGAAGAAGAAAGAAAAGAAAAAAGAAAGAAAAGAAAAAAGAAGAAAGATGAAAGAAAAAAGAAGAAAGAAAGGAGAAAGAAAAAAGAAGAAAGATGAAAGAAGAAAGAAAAAAATGAAAGATGAAAGAAAAAAGATGAAAGAAGGATGAAAGATGAAAGAAAAAAGATGAAAGAAAAAAGAAGAAAGAAAAAAGAAAAAATGAAAGAAAAAAGAAGAAAGAAAAAAGAAAAAATATGAAAGAAAAAAGAAGAAAGAAGAAAGGACAAAGAAAAAAGAAGAAAGATTAAAGAAGAACGATTAAAGAAGAAAGATGAAAGAAAAAGATGAAAGAAAAAAGAAGAAAGAAAAAAGAACAAAGATGAAAGAAAAAAGATGAAAGCAGAAAGATGAAAGAAAAAAGAAGAATAAAAAAAGATGAAAGAAAAAAAATGAAAGAAGAAAGAAAATAGAAGAAAGAAAAGAAAAAAGAAGAAAAAAGATGAAAAAAGAAGAAAGAAAAGAAAAACGAAGAAAAAAAAAGAAGAAAGATGAAAGAAAATAGATGAAAAAAATGATTAAAGAAAAAAGATGAAAGAAGAAAGAAAAAAGAAGAAAGAAAAAGGAAGAAAGATAAAAGAAAAAAGATGAAAGAAAAGATGAAAGAAAAAGGATGAAAGAAAAGATGAAAGAAAAAAGAAGAAAAAAGATGAAAGAAAAAAGATGAAAGAGAAAAATGAACGATGAAAGAAAAAGGAAGAAAGAAGAAAGAAAAAAGATGAAAGAAAAAAGATGAAAGAAAAAAATGAACGATGAAAGAAAAAAGATGAAAGAAAAAGGAAGAAAGAAGAAAGAAAAAAGATGAAAGAAAAAAGATGAAAGAGAAAAATGAACGATGAAAGAAAAAGATGAAAGAAAAAAGAAGAAAAAAGAATGATGAAAGAAAAAAGATGAAAGAAGAAAGAAAAAAGATGAAAGAAGAAAGATGAAAGAAAAACGATTAAAGAAAAAAGAAGAAAGAAAAACAATGAAAGAAAAAAGAAGAAAGAAAAAAAGATGAAAGCAAAAGGATTAAAAAAAGATGAAAGAAAAATGAACAAAGAAAAAGAAGAAAGAAAAAGAAAATATATGAAAGAAAAAAGATGAAAGAAAAAAGAAAAAAATGAAAGAAAAAAGAAAAAAATGAAAGAAAAAAGATGAAAGAAAAAATATTAAAGAAAAAAGATGAAAGAAGATTGAAAAAAGATGAAAGAAGAAAGAAGAAAGAAAAAAGATGAAAGAAAAAAGATGAAAGAAGAAAGATGAAAGAAAAAATATGAAAGAAAAAAGAAGAAAGAAAGAAAGATGAAAGAAAGATGGCACATCTTTTTTCTTTCATCTTTTTTCTCTTTCTTCTTTGTTCTTTTTCCTTTCTTCTTTTTCTTTCATCTTTTTTCTTTCATCTTTCTTCTTTTTTCTTTTTATCTTTCTTTGATCTTTTTTCTTTGTTCTTTCTTTGTTCTTCTTTTTATTTCTTCTTTTTTCTTTCATCTTTTTTCTTTCTTGTTTTTTCTTTCATCTTTTTTCTTATTTCTTTCTTCTTTCATCTTTTTTCTTTCATCTTTTTTCTTTCAACTTTCTTCTTTCTTCTTTCATCTTTTTTCCTCTTTCTTCTTTTTTCTTTCATCTTTTTTTCATCTTTTTTCTTTCAACTTTCTTCTTTTTTCTTTCATCTTTTTTCTTCTTTTTTCTTTCATCTTTCATCTTTTTTCTTTTTTCTTCTTTTTTCTGTCATCTTCCATCTTTTTTCTTTAATCCTTTTCCTTTCAACATTATTTTTTCTTTCATCTTGCTTCTTTGATCTTTTCTTATTTTTTCTTTCATCTTCTTTCTTTCATCTTTTTTCATTTTCTTCTTTCTTCTTTTTCTTTTTCTTCTTTTTTCTTTTTTCTTATCTTCTTTTTTCTTCTTTCTTCTTTTTTCTTTCATTTTTTCTTTCATCTTTCATCTTCTTTCTTTCATCTTTTTTCTTTCATCTTTTTCTTTCTTCTTTTTTCTTTCTTTCTTTCTTTCTTTTTTGATCTTGGTGAAAAGTTAATGCAGCACTGGATGGAAAAAAATCTTGTGACAAAACAAGGCCACAGCCAATGTGTGCCGTAATGAAAGCTACAGGCGGTCCAACGAAATATTAAAGTGTGTGACTTTTTTTACAGACGGCAAGAGTAAAGGACAGAATAAGTGTTATATTCTCTCGCAGTTTTCTTTGACTCATTAAAAAGGACAAAATGCTGATTTATGTTTTATTCCATCACATAAAAGTGTTTTTGTCTTTGAAGCTGAATTGGTTTAATCACTTTCATGAAGTTGTTTCATTATTATTTATTTCAAATGTCCTTACTGAGTGATTTTAATTCCTTTCACCTGTGAAACAGGAACAATCATCTCTACTGAACAGGTGCTCAGGTCGTTTACCCAGATTAATAAAACCAGTGAAAGAAAGACAAAAGATGACAGAAAAAAAGATGAAAGAAGAAAGATGAAAGAAAAAAGATGAAAGAAAAAAGATGAAAGAAAAAAGAAGAAAGAAAAAAGAAGAAAGATGAAAGAAAAAAGATGAAAGAAGAAAGATGAAAGAAAAAAGATGAAGAAAGAAAAAAGAAGAATGAAAAAAGATGAAAGAAAAAAAATGAAAGAAGAAAGAAAATAGAAGAAAGAAAAGAAAAAAGAAGAAAGAAAAGAAAAAAGAAGAAAAAAGATGAAAAAAGAAGAAAGAAAAGAAAAACGAAGAAAAGAAAGAAGAAAGATTAAAAAATAGATAAAAAAACTACTAAAGAAAAAAGATGAAAGAAGAAAGAAAAAAGAAGAAAGAAAAAGAAGAAATAAAAAAGAAGAAAGAAGAAAGAAAAAGAAGAAAAAAGAAGAAAGAAAAAAATGAAAGAAAAAGAAGAAAGAAAAAAGGAGAAAGATGAAAGAAAAAAGAAAAAAGATGAAAGAAAATAGATGAAAGACAAAAGAAAAAAGATGAAAGAAAAAAGAAGAAAGAAGAAAGAAAAAAGATGAAAGAAAAAAGATGAAAGAGAAAAATGAACGATGAAAGAAAAAAGATGAAAGAAAAAGATGAAAGAGAAAAATGAACGATGAAAGAAAAAAGATGAAAGAAAAAAGAAGAAAGAAGAAAGAAAAAAGATGAAAGAGAAAAATGAACAATGAAAGAAAAAAGAAGAAAGAAAAAAGATGAAAGAAGAAAGAAAAAAGATGAAAGAAGAAAGATGAAAGAAAAAAGATTAAAGAAAAAAGAAGAAAGAAAAACAATGAAAGAAAAAAGAAGAAAGAAAAAAGATGAAAGAAAAAAGATTAAAGAAAAAAGATGAAAGAAAAATGAACAAAGAAAAAGAAGAAAGAAAAAAAGATTAAAGAAAAAAGAAGAAAGAAAAAAGATTAAAGAAAAAAGATAAAAAGAAAGATGAAAGAAGAATGAAAAAATATGAAAGAAGAAAGAAAAAAGAAGAACGAAAAAAGATGAAAGAAAAAAAGATGAAAGAAAAGAGATGAAAGAAAAAAGAAGAAAGAAAAAAGAAAGATGAAAGAAAAAAGATGAAAGAAAAAAGAAGAAAGAAAGAAAGAAAGAAGAAAGATGGCACATCTTTTTTCTTTCATCTTTTTTCTGTCAACTTTCTTCTTTTTTCTTTCATCTTTTTTCTTCTTTTTCTTTCATCTTTCATCTTTTTTCTTCCTTTTTCTTTCATCTTCCATCTTTTTTCTTTAATCCTTTTTCTTTCAACTTTCTTTTTTCTTTCATCTTGCTTCTTTCATCTTTTTTTCTTCTTTTTTCTTTAATCTTTTTTCGTTTTCTTCTTTCTTCTTTTTTCTTTTTCTTCTTTTTTCTTCTTTCTTCTTTTTTCTTTTTCTTCTTTTTTCTTCTTTCTTCTTTCATCTTTTTTCTTTCTTCTTTTTTCTTTCTTTTTTGATCTTGGTGAAAAGTTAAAGGAGACATAACATGCTTTTAAGTTGTTCCTTTTTACATCTAAATCCTTCAGTTGGGGGTCTAAAAACAGTGGAACTGCAGTTCTTTGGTCTGATTTGCTTTTTATTGTTGCTCTACAGACCCTCATCTACCCCTGTTCTGAGGAGAGTCTTGAGAACGAGCCGTTTTTGGGTACTGTCTCTTTAAACTGGAGTAGGAGCTGTAAACTCCGCCCCCCTCCACAGTGCAGACCTGTACTCTCCTCCCCCAGCCGGACTTTGTAGTTCTATAGAGAAATCATTATTTAGCATAGCAGATTTAGCATAGCATATTAGCATTTTTAAAACATGTGGGGAGAGTAGTTCATCAAGCTGTTTCAAGGCTGCTAACTCTCTCATGCATTTGTCTGTAGTCACTCACACACACCCGTCACGGCCGACGGAGGGACAAGTGAGCAGGCACGTGCGTGCACACACACACACACATCCGTCACGGCCGACGAGACAAGCGAGCAGGCTCGCGCACGCGCACACACACAAGGAATGCTGCTTGCTTATTTATTTCTATAAAAAATGTTTTTAAAAATGATACAGCTCATTAAAACACCATTAAAATATATTTTATTAAGATCTCTATCTATATATATACATACATATAATTATAAATAATTTTATAAGTAGTCTTATTTAATATTGGGTGTCTTAATGGCTGGAAATGGATAAAAAGCAGTTACATTTTAATTTAAAGATTTGAGATTCTAGTCAAAAATAAAGAACATTCCTCCAAATGTTCTTTAATGTGATCATTATAATTCTAATGCTTAGAACTTTGTTTTTATTGTCTGCAATGCGTAGCCTATATCTTTATTAAATGTGTTTAGCTGTAAAGTGGTAATTCTCTCTAATGTGTACAGAGAGGTGGACATCAGTGCTGCAGTGAAATTCCCAAGATCAGTCTGCTTTGCTAACAAATATAGTTAAATCTTACCTGCATTCTAAATAAATACCGTTAGGTGAAAACATCAGTAGGCATTGAGTTATTGATACAACCCCTAACAGCCAGAATGGAAGAAGTGCATGCTGGGTCATCCTGGATCTGAGCCTGTTCTGTGTATTTACCTACAGGATGCAATAAATGTCTACAAGGCGGAGTTTGGACCATTACATCTAAAAGAAAACATACAATCAGTGATTTTTTTATTGTTTACATTAAAATACAAATTTTCTAAGTATTAACCTCACAGCAAATAAGTAGAACTATATAATAAACAGGTTTTAGTAGTTAAACAGGCGTTGTGCACACAGGTGCTTTGTGTCCCGGTGCTGTGGTATCTAGGTCTCAGAGTTCCTGTCCTCCTGCCGTCTTCTGTTGTCCTCAGGATACGGATTGATGTTTCCTGATGATGAGGGAGGGGCAGTATGTGGGCTTCAAACTGGTCCTGGATAACAGTGGGAGACCTCCGTTGTCTGAATACTGAGATCAGAGGGTTGGTGAGATGCAGATCTTCTCTACCTCATCTAGAAACGGAGTTGGTTCAGGGAAAACTTTTCCAAAGACCAGTTCCATGATGTCATCGCCATATTCTGCAATGATAGACGATAACTTTAATGACGTATTTTGTTTACAAGCAGCTTTAGGAAAGTTGTTTCTTTAGCTTTCATGTTTATAGTCACGTTTGTGTTTGTTCACAAGTTCACTTTGCTGCAGTGACTTCATATTCTTACAAATGTAATAAAATAGTGACACTAAAATTATACAAATGATTCCTTATGAAAGGAAGCTCATTAGAGAGCAGTGCAGACAGACTTACTACATGCTGCAGCTGTTTTTGTAGGCCAGCTGCTGCTGAATTTGGGGAAAGTTATTCTGCACACATCCAGATCAGATGGTCGATTACAGAAAATAATGTAATTCAATAATTTCTAAACAGACTAAACAAGTAAAACATCAAATAAATCACTCTGCTGTCATCAGACGGAGTGATTCAGGGGGTGAGGTGTTCTTAATGATGAGGGTGGCTAAATTGTATCATTACTCACTTTGGTCTGGTCCAGACCGTCTCTTTACTGGTGGGTCTCCTTCCTCAGTAGGTGACGTGAGCTCCAACATCTGAGAGTTCTGTGTTCTTTAGAGGAGAAGAAAAGTAACATTAGCAAGCTGGCTAAATTATTTTTTACTAGCATCTCAAGGACTTGGAGAAGCAGATCTTCACTTACCTAAACATCAGACCAGTTTGTCCCAGCTGAGCTCATCAGGGCGTTAGTCTGACAGCCTGTCAGTGAAACACGGCTCCAGACTTCTGGATGTGGACTCTAAAAAGCAAAGGAGCATTTTTACTGTTGTTTTAATTATTTTACAGCTGATTTGATCAGCTTTCCGATGCTCACGCTCATACAGACGGTGAGCTTTGCTGCGTCTGACTGATGCAGAGTTAGTTTTTATATCTGCAGTGAGACTAAAAACTAACCTCACTTCACTCAGAGATTGTTCTTTAAAACTCTATTAAATCCACTGTGTTGACGCACTTTAATGACTTTGTCACGCTGCATTTTAGCTGATATGGGACTTTATTTACTGGATGCTAAGATTACATCACACTCACGTAGAATAACACACAGGCTCTCTGCTGCTACAATCAGTGGATGTACATCTGGTGTAAAAGAAGGCGTTGATCAGAAATCACGTTTTATTCCACGAAAATCAGCCAAATCCACATTAATCTGGGTGCTAACTTTACTAGCATACTGTGCTAGCGATAGCAAGCCGGATGCTAACGCTTTAGTGCTGCTAATGCCCGTAAACCTAAAGTAAAGTTTGTCGACATTTTAGAGTTATATGAAGCTTACCGCTCTGCAGCTGTGTCCCGGTGCTGTCACATTCAGATGGAAATGACTCCTTTTAGATAGATGAAGCCCTCAGTACTTACTAGCCAGGAGACACGAACGAACCACGCGCGCGCACACACACACACACACACACACAAACAAACACACACACACACACACACACACACACACACACACACACACACACACACACACACACACACACACACACACACACACACACACACACAACTTTTTCTTCTGTTTTTTTAGCAGTAGTGTCATCAGCTCCTGGGTTTAAATACTGCCACATCACCCTTCCTTAAAACGAGGAACAGTTTTGAGCTGTGTGTGGCTAAAATAACCAGACATTCTGCATTTTTCCAATAGGACTACAAAAAATCTTAGCGAGATGAAAAAATGGCGGATTGGCTCTGTGTTTAGCCGAGGGCCATTACCATATTTGGTAGTTATCCTGACGAAATAAATTACTGATTTAATAGATAATTTTAAAAACTGAACGGGTGGACAAATATGCCCAAAACTTAATTATTAAATATCTAAATAGCAACTCCAGTGAATAATATAAGCCTTTTTGCTCACTTAGACACTTAAAATGTGAAACACACTGTGTTAACGGATAAAAAAGTGGGTTTTTCATGTTATGTCTCCTTTAATGCAGCACTGGATGGAAAAAATCTTGTGACAAACAAGGCCACAGCCAATGAATGCTGTAATGTAAGCTAAAGGTGGTCCAACGAAATATTAAAGTGTGTGACTTTTTTACACACGGCAAGAGTAAAGGACAGAATAAGTGTTATATTCTCTCGCAGTTTTCTTAGACTCATTAAAAAGAACAAAATGCTGATTTATGTTTTATTTCATCACATAAAAGTGTTTTTGTCTTTGGAACTGAATTGGTTTAATCACTTTCATGAAGTTGTTTCATTATTATTTATTTCAAAGGTCCTTACTGAGTGATTTTAATTCCTTTCATCTGTGAAACAGGAACAATCATCTCTACTGAACAGGTGCTCAGGTCGTTTACCCAGATTAATAAAACCAGTGAAAGAAAGACAAAAGATGACAGAAAAAAGATGAAAGAAGAAAGATGAAAGAAAAAAGATGAAAAAAGAAGAAAGATGAAGGAAAAAAGATGAAAGAAAAAAGATGAAAGAAGAAAGATGAAAGAAAAAAGATGAAAGAAAAAAGAAGAAAGAAAAGAAAAAAGATGAAAGAAAAAAGAAGAAAGATGAAAGAAAAAAGATTAAAGAAAAAGATGAAAGAAGAAAGAAAAAAAGAAAAAATATGAAAGAAAAAAGAAGAAAGAAAAAAGAAGAAAGATGAAAGAAGAAAGATGAAAGAAAAAAGAAGAAAAAAGATGAAAGATGAAAGAAAAAAGATGAAAGAAGAAAGATTAAAGAAAAAATATGAAAGAAAAAAGAAGAAAGAAGGAAGATGAAAGAAAAAAGATGAAAGAAGAAAGATGAAAGAAAAAAGATGAAAGAAAAAGGTGAAAGAAAAAAGAAGAAAGATGAAAGAAAAAAGAAGAAAGAAGGAAGATGAAAGAAGAAAGATGAAAGAAAAAAGATGAAAGAAGAAAGATGAAAGAAAAAAGATGAAAGAAAAAGGTGAAAGAAAAAAGAAGAAAGATGAAAGAAAAAAGAAGAAAGAGGGAAGATGAAAGAAGAAAGATGAAAGAAAAAAGATGAAAGAAAAAAGCTTCCTTTTTCTTTCTTCTTTCTTTCATCTTTTTTCATCTTTTTTCTATTTTTCTTCTTTTTCTTTCATCTTTCTTCTTTTTTCTTTCACCTTTCGTCTTTCTTCTTTCTTCTTTTTTCTTTCTTCTTTTTTCTTTCATCTTTCTTCTTTTTTCTTTCTACTTTTTTCTTTCATCTTTTTTCTTTCATCTTTCTTCTTTTTCTTTCATCTTTTTTCTTTTTTCTTCTTTCTTCTTTTTTCTTTCATCTTTCATCTTTTTTCTTTTTTCTTCTTTTTTTCTTTCATCTTTCATCTTTTTTCTTTAATCTTTTTTCTTTCAACTTTCTTCTTTTTTCTTTCATCATTTTTCTTTCATCTTTCTTCTTTTTTCTTCCTTTTTCCTTCTTCTTATTTCTTCTTTCTTCTTTTTGTCACAATCTGCCCTGCTCACTAATCAGCTCTCATAATGCACAACAGTTTTTCCCAGTTTGTGTTTTCAGGTGGGCGTGTCAGAGAGCCAGCTGCTCCTGATCTCCTGATCAGAGGACCAGGGGTACTTAAGGAGCGGTGTGAAACAACTCCAGTGCCGGTCGATACTCGCCTTTGGGTAACACTAGCTTTGTCTCAAGTTTAAGCTTCAAAGATTCAGCATGTGTTTTAGTCAGTCAGTTCCTGTCAGCCCTGGTCTTGTGTTTTGAAACTTCTACTCATCTGTCACTCAGGATTACTCACCGCTGCCTGGAGTTGTTAAATCTACTACACGTCGCTCACCGTCCCTTGGTCTCCTCGCTCTCTGCCGCTAGCCTGTCACCCTACCTGTTACCTGCCTGTCTACCAACCTCCTCCGGATCTACAGCAATACCTGCCTTCCTGTCTGCCATATACCTGTTCACGCATCTCAGTTTGGATCCTCAGCCTCGTTCTCTGTTCCCGTTTGGCTTCACCATCCAGCCCAGTCTCACCAAGGATTTTAACTTTCCCAGTAAGAGAAAGTTCTCCTAAAGCCATTTCCTGTTTGGTTCTCTGGTTCCAGGGTTTGTTTTATTGTGAGATTAATTCCCGTTTGTTTTCTCGTTCTAGATTGCGGTTTTTCCTGTTCTTGTTTGAAGCAGAGCTTTAAGTTCCTTAATAAATTTTATTTGCATTCTACTCACCCTCGTCTCCACTTGTGATTCTTTCATGTCCTGGGTTAAATATATACCCAACATGACAGAATCGACCGGCCAAAAATCCACCCCCATGGAAGAATCACTTCCGTCCGCCGTTGTCAGCACTCTTGCCAAACACGATAAGACCCTTGAAACCGTCCTTAACGAATTATCCGCCACTAACCAGCGTCTGTTCCAGCTCGACTCGCGCTTCGCCAGATAAATGACGCAATCCGTATTACTCCTCTGTCTACCGCCACTTCCGCAGTCTCATCCCGGTCATCACTTCCGGTTCCTCCACCTGGGTTCGGTTTCCGGGTCGTCGAATCTCCTCTACCTGAAACCTTTTCTGGTGAACCAGGTACATGCCGCAATTTTTTACTATTATGCCAGTTAGCTTTTAATCGTTCTCCAGAGACATTTTGTAATGATTCAGTTAAAATTTCATATATGGTTGGTTTGTTCAGGGGTAAAGCCTTGCAATGGGCTGAGGCCAAGAGTCGCCAGCCTGATTTTCTACCTGGTCCCCTTTCAGATTTCTTGACTGAATTCAAGCAGTTGTTCGATTCCACCGAGTCTCCAGCAGAATTAGCTAAACGTATTTGGAACCTACAACAGGGTAAAAAATCCGTTTCTGAATTTGCCATTGAGTTCTGAACCCTCACTTCAGTTTCCACATTAGATGAGGCATCTCTTAAAGCCGCTTTCTCTCAGGCCCTATCCGAGCGTATCAAAGACCAATTAGCTTTCTGTCTGGAACCAGAGAACCTTGAAGCTCTTATCACCCTGGCTACCAACATCGAGAAGCGTCTTAAGGAGAGACACAGGACTAATCTATTCAGACCTCCGCCGGTTACATTTCCCACCCAACGTGTCCACCAAACTCCACAACAAACCTCCCACACAACAGTATCAGAGGAGCCGATGCAGATCGGACGCGCTCAACTGTCCCCTGAGGAGAAACAGAGGCGTCGCTCCTTAGGTCTATGCCTGTATTGTGGTCAGTCAGGCCACTTTATTCCAACCTGTCCGGTTCGGCCAAAAGCCATCGCCCACCAGTAGAGCTGGGATTACTGGTGGGCAGTAATGCAAGTAACCCAAACTCCTGATGTTCCTTACCTTGTTCTGTCACCTTTAACCACAAGACTTTTTCTACAGAAGCTCTGTTGGACTCAGGCTGTGAAAGAAACATTTTGGACCAAGCAGTCATTCAGCAGCTAAACATCCCCACTGTTCTACTCCCATCACCCATAAAGGTCTCCTCACTGGACGGGAGTGATCTCACCACTATAACCCATCGCACTGCCCCGGTAAATCTGTTGGTTTCTGGAAATCATCATGAAGTTGTGAGTTTTTTCGTTTTTCCTTCCCCACAGTCTCCTGTTGTTCTGGGTCACGAATGGCTCATCACTCACAATCCCCACCTTAATTGGAGGACAGGATCTATCGTTGCCTGGAGTCCGTTTTGCCTATCTCACTGCCTCCTCTCAGCACCCCTTCCCGTCAGAAAAGCCAGGAGTCCGCCACAAGAGCCACCCAATCGGACGGAGGTTCCCCCAGAGTACCATGACCTTCAGCTGGTATTTAGTAAGGACCGTGCATCCTCACTGCCTCCCCATAGACCCTATGATTGCTGTATCGATCTTGTTCCCGACGCAGTTTTTCCCTCAAGTCGACTTTACAACCTTTCCAAACCTGAACAAGAAACCATGGCTAATTACATTTCTGAGTCCCTGTCTGCAGGTATCATCAGACCATCCACGTCCCCCCTGGGTGCGGGATTCTTCTTTGTTTCCAAGAAGGATGGATTCCTACGTCCCTGCATTGATTATCGAGGACTGAATCAAATTACCATCAAAACAAATACCCTCTACCTCTACTCTCCTCCACGTTCAACCCTGTTAATAATGCCTCTGTCTTCACTAAGTTGGATCTACGCAACGCATACCACCTTGTAAGAATCCGGGAGGGGGACGAATGGAAGACAGCCTTCAAGACCCCTCTTGGACACTTTGAGTACCTGGTCATGCCGTTTGGACTCACTAATGCCCCCGCAGTCTTCCAGTCTTCGGTTAATTCAGTTCTGGGTGATTATATAAACAAATTTGTTACTGTCTATTTGGATGACATTCTGATTTTCTCCAGGTCCCTCACAGAACACCGCCAGCATGTCCGAGCTGTGCTCCAACGCCTTCTCGAGAATCGTCTGTATGTCAAAAGCCGAGAAATGTGAGTTCCACGTCTCGTCTGTCAAGTTCCTGGGTTTTGTCCTGGAGAATGGTCGGCTTAAAACAGACCCTGATAAGATCGAGGCAGTTCGGACATGGCCTACCCCGGAGACACGTAAGCAGTTACAAAGATTTTTGGGTTTTGCACATTTCTACCGACGCTTCATCAGGAATTACAGTCAGATTGCCTCACCCCTCACCCAACTCACCTCGGTCAAGGTTCCGTTTTTGTGGTCCCTGGAGGCCGACCAAGCCTTCAACAACCTCAAGACCAGTTTCACCCAGGCACCCATTCTTACACGCCCAGACACCTCTCTACAGTTCACCCTAGAAGTAGATGCATCAGATACTGGAGTAGGAGCTGTTCTCTCCCAAGTCTCTCCCACAGACCACCTTCTCCATCCCTGCGCCTTTTTCTCCCGTCGTCTTTCATCGGCTGAGCAAAACTACGATGTGGGAGACCGAGAACTCCTGGCCATCAAGCTGGCTTTAGAGGAGTGGCGTCATTGGCTGGAGGGTGCTGAACATCCTATAATAATATGGACAGACCACAAGAATCTGGCATATTTGAAGGAGGCTAAAAGACTCAATCCTCGTCAGTCCCGCTGGTCATTGTTTTTCTCCCGTTTCACCTTTATCATCTCTTTCAGACCTGGTTCCAAAAACGTCAAGCCCAATGCTCTTTCCCGACAGTATGCCTCTGATAAAGACACCCAACCCACCAGCATCCTGCCAGCCTCCTGCATTGTCGGCGCCATAGCTTGGGACATCACAAATAAGGTACTGGAAGCACAACACTTGGAACCAGACCCAGGTACCGGTCCCCCACACAAGACAAATGTTCCCTGCAGTACTCGCGGCTCCCTGATCCACTGGGCTCACACAGCTAAATTCTCCATTCACCCCGGCCTTGGCAGAACCTTAGCGCTCATCCGTAGAACCTTTTGGTGGCCTTCTATGTATAAAGACGTTAAGGAATACATCAGCGCTTGTCAAGTCTGTGCCAGATCCAAGAGTAGCCACCAAGCCCCCCAGGGTCTTCTCCATCCCCTGCTGGTGCCTCCTCGCCCCTGGTCTCACATAGCCCTAGATTTCATGACTGGCTTACCACCCTCTAACCCCCAAATTCCACTACCTCCGCTCCGCTCTGCTCCGGTCCGTCCTCGCCCTCTGCAGCCGCTCGCTTTCGAACTCAATTTTTACTGCTACCCGCTCTACAACGGCTCCGCTCCGGTGCGGAGACCTGAGGTGGGCAAACAAGCATGCGCGGGATTTTCGAGCTCTTGCGATACAGTCCGAGCAATAAACGCGGAAGTTAGATCCAAACACCCGTTGTGTGGGAGAAGCATCGGCATGAACTGTTTAATCTGCCCATCATTTGTGTTGAGAGATCAGCAGTGTTTGGATCAACAAAGTGTGACTACTTTGATAGTAGAAACTGTATTTATGGCTTACTTTTGTGCATTTAAACTTCAGCCGCCACTGATAGTTGTTAAAAGTTGTTAAACCTGTGCATATGAAACAAAAAACGCCTTTTGTTTATCGATGTATTGTGAAAAACGGAAGTTGTGCTAGCTCCTTTTCCTGTTGGGCGTTTGTGATTTCTGTCCATTGACTGCGGAGGTGCTCCGGCGTCCGGCAAAAATAGGATCGATTCTATTTTTGCCGGACGCCGGAACAGAGGGTGGCGCACAGCGCCGCACTGCCGGAGCACAGCCGCAGTAGTGGAATTGCTCTGACTAGAACGGGACCGATTTTGCTCCGGCGTTCGTGTCGGAGCGGAGCGCAGCGGAGCGGAGGTAGTGGAATTTGGGGGTAAGGGTTTCACCAGCATTCTCACAGTTGTGGATAGATTCTCCAAAGCATGTCATCTGGTCCCATTAAAGTCCCTTCCTTCCTCTGCAGAAACCGCTAACCTCCTTATTAAGCATGTTTTCCGTTTGCATGGCATTCCTTCCGAGATCCTCTCGGATAGAGGACCCCAATTCGTAGCCCGTATTTGGACAGAATTCGCCACACACCTAGGGGCCCGGGTCTCTCTCACATCAGGTTTCCATCCACAAACTAATGGCCAGTGTGAACGTCTAAACCAGGAGCTTGAGGCTATGCTCAGGTGCGTCTGCTCTTCCAACCCCTCCAGCTGGAGCTCACAGTTGCCCTGGATGGAGTATGCGCATAACTCTCACACTTCCTCCTCCACTGGTCAGTCCCCTTTTGAGGTCTCCCTCGGATACCAGCCCCCTCTGTTTCCCTCGGACTCTGTTTCTCCCATCACTGTGCCTCAGTTCCTACGCAGGGCCAGACGCACCTGGATCCAAACCCGTATGGCTCTTCAGCGTACAGCGGAGCGTAATCGCAGGATGGCAGATCGTCATCGGCGGCCAGCGCCTGTCTACGCCCCGGGTGACATGGTGTGGCTCTCATCCCGTGACATCAAGCTCCGGGACTCCTCCAGGAAGTTCTCTCCTCAATACCTTGGTCCTTTCCCTGTCGCTGCTGTCCTCAGTCCCGTCTCTGTCCGCCTGACCTTGCCCCCGTTTATGAAGGTACACCCTGTGTTCCACGTATAATTACTCAAACCCGTTGTCTCCAGACCCCTGTGTCCTCCTGCCGACCCGCCTCTGCCTGTCCGCCTTGCAGATGCCTTGGCTACCGGGTCCACCGCATTTTGGATGTCCGGCCACGTGGTCGTGGTCGCCAGTTCCTTGTGGACTGGGAGGGGTATGGTCCGGAACACCGCCAGTGGGTCCCGGGGTCCTGGATTGATGACGTCTCCCTCATCCGAGATTTCGAGGCTTCTCGTTCTGCCTCCTCCTCCGCCTCCGCCTCCTCTGCTAGGCCGCCGGGTGGCGTCCCTTGAGGGGGGGTACTGTCACAATCTGCCCTGCTCACTAATCAGCTCTCATAATGCACAACAGTTTTTCCCAATTTGTGTTTTCAGGTGGGCGTGTCAGAGAGCCAGCTGCTCCTGATCTCCTGATCAGAGGACCAGGGGTACTTAAGGAGCGGTGTGAAACAACTCCAGTGCCGGCCGATACTCGCCTTTGGGTAACACTAGCTTTGTCTCAAGTTTAAGCTTCAAAGATTCAGCATGTGTTTTAGTCAGTCAGTTCCTGTCAGCCCTGGTCTTGTGTTTTGAAACTTCTACTCATCTGTCACTCAGGATTACTCACCGCTGCCTGGAGTTGTTAAATCTACTACACGTCGCTCACCGTCCCTTGGTCTCCTCGCTCTCTGCCGCTCGCCTGTCACCCTACCTGTTACCTGCCTGTCTACCAACCTCCTCCAGATCTACAGCAATACCTGCCTTCCTGTCTGCCATATACCTGTTCACGCATCTCAGTTTGGATCCTCAGCCTCGTTCTCTGTTCCCGTTTGGCTTCACCATCCAGCCCAGTCTCACCAAGGATTTTAACTTTCCCAGTAAGAGAAAATTCTCCTAAAGCCATTTCCTGTTTGGTTCTCTGGTTCCAGGGTTTGTTTTATTGTGAGATTAATTCCCGTTTGTTTTCTCGTTCTAGATCGCGGTTTTTCCTGTTCTTGTTTGAAGCAGCGCTTTAAGTTCCTTAATAAATTTTATTTGCATTCTACTCACCCTCGTCTCCACTTGTGATTCTTTCATGTCCTGGGTTAAATATATACCCAACATGACACTTTTTTCGTCTTTCTTCTTTTTTCTTTTTCTTCTGTCTTCTTCTTTCTTCTTTTTTCTTCTCTCTTCTTCTCTCTTCTTTTTTCAAACACTGAAAAAAACATTGTTTACACTTTTTTGTTGGGGGAAGGTGATTTTACCACCTTACAATAATCCACTCCCCACACTCGGACTGGTTTTTCTACAGCCTGCAGTTCTGGTACAAGTGGCTGCTCTAGCAATGTGATTGGTTCCTTTCAGTACAATAAAAATCATTTTAATCCCTGAAATATTTTCAGTTTTCCTGTTCTCTCTTTATTCTCTTCTCCTCCCAGAAAAATGGAATGATAGTTTCACCTTCCCTAAAGAGGTTTCCTCACACCCACGCTGCTCTCAGCTCTGTGATGTCTGAGTGTGCCCTGCTGGGACAAAGTTGTACCCCTCTGTGTGACTGCTGTGATCCATGTGCAACATGCCGCTGTCGCTTGCTCCTTCAACACAAACTGTTTTTGTCAGAAATCAAGCTTCCAGTGTGAGAAGAAAACATCAAACTCCAGAAAAGCAAAACAGAGTGAAAGAGCTGCACTAAAGCGAGGTGCTGGTCAGCTGTAAGTGGTCACTCAGCTGTCCTCATGATGTTGTGAGAGACAGTGTCAGGTTCCTGCTGCAACCATGTCTTCAGACCCACTCATAGGCCAGCATCTCGTACCAGTCTCCATGTTCTTCTGTCCTCAACCACAATGAAAGTTTTTGTTCTGATTGGAGGGACGTTTAGGAACAGGCCATCCTTCTGCAGAACATGGAGGATGCATGTGGCGACAGCAGACCAATGCAAGGCATGGTTTTTCTACAGTTCTTACTCCACATGTTTGGCACAAAGTCTTCTTCGTGGGTTTTCCTACAGTAATCATTTAACTAATTATCATACTGTAGAAAATTCAACTCGATGACCTGGGCGATGGTGGCACAGGAGTTAAGAGCTCGCCCCGTAATCGGAAGGTTGCAGGTTCGACCCCCGCTCAGTCTGTCGCTGTCGTTGTGTCCTTGGGCAAGACACTTAATCCACGTTGCCTGCTGGTGGTGGTCGGAGGGACCGGTGGCACCAGTGTTGGCAGCCTTGCCTCCGTCAGTGCGCCCCAGGGCAGCTCTGGCTACATCGTAGCTCATCCCCACCAGTGTGTGAACGGGTGAATGACTGTGTTGTAAAGCACCTTGGGGGGTTCCAGGACTCTAGAAGGCGCTATATCAAATACAGGCCATTTACCAATTACCATTCGATGCCCTGAATAAGTTTCAGATGGAAGATATTCCCTGTGATGAAGATCAGACCCTGTGGCCAAATCCACAAAACAGTTTGGGCTTTATTAGCTTTTCTTGTATGCTTTGCCAATATTGTGATGAATGTGCCCAGAGGAATCACTCATGATGTACCACTTGTCACCATGTCCCAGTTTTAGTAACTAAACTGCATCCTTTGTACCCTCATCTGCACTGAAATTTTATCCAGAGATAAAATTACTAAATAAGTTAAATAGCTAAAATTGCTAAAATTAACCTACAGAAACAATCAGCTATGTGATCAAAATCAAGCATAAGCTACTCAACAACAGGGATAAGCCATCTTGTTTGTTTTTATTTGAGCGCTGCAGCATCTCTGCTTATGAAAATTAAAATATTGTATTCTGATCTTTGTGTAAAGTTACAGTTAAGTTATATTGCCCTTCAGAGGGATGGGAAGGTGGACAGCTCTGGGGAAGAAGCTGTGCTTCAGCCTGGAGGTTGTGGTCTCACAGTTCCCTTTTCTGGGTGGCAGCAGTACAAACCGTTCATGACCTGGGTGGGAGGGGTCAGCAGCAAAATGACTGTCCTTTTTGTTGTAGACTGTGAGGCTTCCATACCACAGTCAAACAGAGGGTTGTGATGTTCTCAAGCAGCTGAGGAGAGTGGCCGGCCCTCTTCAGTTTCCTAAGGAAGAACGACCTTTGTTGGGCATTCTTCGCCAGAAAGAAGGGGTGAAGTGAGCAGGTCAGGTCCAGGCTGATGTGTAAGCGCAGGAACCCGATGTTGCTCTGTACTTTAGATCTAATGTCATCTTTTGTTCTGTTGGTTGTCCACTGAGGAGGAAAAGGTGGGCCAAACACAGGGTGAGAGCATGAGATTGTGCTATTGGTGACAAACCAGGGCGGCGCTTCTGTGGTTAACTTCAGAGAGAAACCTAAACAAGCGCAGGAAGAATAGTTCAGGCAGTGTCCCAATGTCTCCTGTCCTCTCAGAGACACACTGTCCTCCTCACTTCTGTAAAATAGGTCCGTCATTTAAAATCAGGTTAAAATGAGGATGTTGGACATCCAGTCTTTGCCAACGGTTATTGTCTGTGTTGAATGCATACATCAGACATGGACATAGATACAATGTAAATACTGATGATGCAGATGTGGAAGGTGTCGGTGATCAGACCCAGAGTCACTCCTTTGAACCAAGATTGTTACAATTGCTCAACGCCAAGTTTCTGACCAATCAGCTGCAGCCAGCTGCTTCACTTTCAGTCAGCAAGAGCTGTGCAGCTTTTGATGTTATGAAGTCACCCTATGCCATTCTCACACAAGAGAAAAAATAAATAAATAAAGCAGCTGTTCTATCAGTGACTTGTTCACATTCAATTCAAAGGTCTAATATAGTGGAATGCATGCAAAAATGATAAGTATGGCGTTATTTCCTAAATCCTAAATCAAATAGGCACAGAAGGATGTTTGCAGCCAATGACCTTCTCAGCAGAGCGCACAGCAGGCTGCATTGTCCTAATGTCCTTGATGGTGGTTCCAGCATACCACAAAGTGATTGAAGAGGTGAGGATGGACTCAATGACTGTGGTGTAGAATTGTACCATCGACTGTTCTGGCAGGTTGAATTTCTTCAGCTGCCTTATAAAGTACATCCTCTGCTGGGCCTTTTTCATGACAGAGGTGATGGTGGTACCCAGGAAGCGGCATGAGTCCACAATTGTGAAGGGAGAGTCAGACAGGGTGTCAGATTTCCTAAAGTCTGTAAACAATCTCTGCTGTCTTCTTGGCATTTAGCACCAGGTTGTTGAGGCTGCACCAGGACACCAGCCATTCAACCTCCTTTCTGTAAGCAGACTGATTGGGGGATTTTTTAAATAGCAGCATCCAAGGGTGAGCACCCAATTAATATTGAGGAATGTGCAGATACAGTGATGAGCTACATCGCAAAGTGTACAGAGGATGTTACTGTATTAAAAAATTATACAGTACGGAGCAACCAAAATCCTTGTACTACTGCAGAGGTTCGTCAGCTGCTAAAGGCCAGAGACACTGCCTTTAGAGGATGGGATAAGGCTGCCCTCCGCTCAGCTACAACAGAGCTCTCTAGTAGTGATGTGCCGGTCGCGAACGAACCGGCTCTAAGAGCCGGCTCTTTGAAGTGAACGACGGGAGCCGGCTCGTCATTGGGAGCCGTCCCTTCCCCTCCCCCCTCCCCCCCTGCCTTGATGAAAGCTACAACATGTGTAACTGCGTGTCCAGACTGTCCACACACAGAGCAGTAGGAGCGGGGAAGAGGGAGGATCAGACTCAGACAGACACACAGCAGAGCACATGCAGGAGGAGGGAGACGAGAGGGAATGAGGAGGAGGAAAAAGGCAAGCGAGAGAGAGGAGAGTGCGACGAAGACGGTGAGAAAATGAGCGCCAGCAGTCGGAAAGTGGAGATTTCTTAAAGTGTTCAGTTATTAAATCCATAGAAATGATAAATATTTGATATATTGCTTTTTTTACATTAGTAAATCATTTTACATATAGTTTAGCATTATTTTGGTTATAAATGTACTCTACACAACAGAAAATCTGAGGAGCCACTTGGGAGCCGAAAGAGCCGGCTCTTTTTGGTGAGCTGAGCTAAAAGAACCGGCTCTCTAAAAAGAGCCGGAATTCCCATCACTATTCTCTAGAGGGATTAGGGCAGCCAAGCAGTGTCGGCTCCAGAATTTTTTTCTGCAGGTGCTATGAAGGAAATAGTCTTTTTATTAAGGGTGCTATGAAGGAAGTGGTCATGCGTAGCTATTGTTCTCTAAAACACCTTCAACACTAGCAGATAAACATGCGTGCACAAAACCTCAACAACACCTGAAACAATCATTAATATAGATCATAAACATATGAACAATTGTTGACTTATCTATGAAATCATAAACACATACAGCCACACAGAAAACCATCTATAGTGTTGCAAGGTTAGCTAATGTTAGTGTTAACATTTCCAGCGGCAAAACCCTCGACTGCTGCGGCGGTTGACGGTTGACTCACTCCATCCAGATCCGTAGGTTCTTGTGGGTTTGAGATCACTTCCAAAGATTCATTCGTTTCTGACTGAACCCGTGGAAATTTGGGCAACTAAAGCTGATCCATTTTACCACTAGCTCTGCCTTTCACTCGTTCGCAGGTGGAAAATGAGGTCAAAGGTTAACATCAATTTCCTGTTTTGGTTTAAGTTTTTATTATCTATATTAGAGCCCTGCACTGGAGCCCAAGGCCTGAGGGTCAGCCTGGCCCGACGGCCCTCAGGCCGGGCTGGACACGGGCTCAGATTTTAGGCCCGTGCAGGGCTCTAATCTATATAATTTACTGATTATTTTTGTTTTGTATGTTAAATATTATCACATCCACACGTTAAATTAAAATTAAATTGTAAAAAAAAATCTATTTACTTGGGGGTGCTATGGGGGTGCAATGACTAATCCAGGGGTAGCTCTAGCGCCCCCCCTGGCGCCGCCACTGCAACCAAGAGAAGGCATGCTGATAAAATCCAGGAGAACATCTGCAGTACAGGGAACACCAGGCAAATGTGGAAGGGGATTCAACAAATGACACAGTAAAAAAAACAGGCAGGGAATCGAGGACAGTGATGCTTCTCTCCCGGACAAACCCAACAAGTTTTTTGCCCGATTCGAAGTAAGGGGGAAGGCACCAGGAGGGGAGAGTAGATGTCCCCCTCCACCTGGTCAGTCCCCAGAGGTCATCAGCCCAGCTAACACCAGGAATATCTTGGCGGAGATTAACCCAAGTAAAGCAGATGGCCCGAACAGCAAAAGCTGGTGGATGTCCTGACAGATTTTTTAACATCTCTCTCTGTCAGTCTAAGGTTCCAGCCTGCTTCAAGACGTCTTTCATCGTTCCTGTGGCTAAGAAGTCTGTTGTGCCTTGTCTAAATGACTTCTGTCCTGTAGCACTGACCTCTACAGTCATGAAGTGTTTTGAATGGTTAGTCAAACCACTCATCACATCCAGTTTACCTGCTCTACTGGGTCCACATCAGCTTGCCTACCGCTCAAACCGTTCCACCGAGGATGCTCTATCCCTCACCTTGCACACAGTACTCACTCACCTGGAGCAGAGGAACTCCTACACTAGTATCCATCCATCCATCCATTTTCATCTGCTTATCCGGAGTCGGGTCGCGGGGGCAGTAGCCCAAGGCGAGAGGCCCATGACTTCCCTCTCCCCAGCCACTTGGGCCAGCTCCTCCGGGGGAATCCCAAGGCGTTCCCTGGCCAGGTGAGAGACATAGTCCCTCCACCGTGTCCTGGGTCTACCTTTAGGTCTCCTCCCAGTTGGACGTGCCCGGAAAACCTCACCAGGGAAGGACCACCCACCTGTAAACAAGAGGTCAGAAGAGCAGTTTAGGAAGCCTCTCACCTCAGAGACTGTGACATCTAGGGGCCTGTCTACTTGTTTATTCTATTTTACTTGATTTTATGTATGTATGGTTTTAATTTAAACAATGTGAAGCACATTGTGTTGTCATGCATGTGTTTTATAAAAAACGTTTGACTGAATTTATAAACATTTTGGTCCCTTGATGACCCCTCAAAATCCTGGATCTTCCATTGAGTCAGTATATTCTAATCTTGTTCTGGCCCTGATGATGCCTAACCATCAGAATTATTGCAACATCTGTTTTACCTCCAGAAAAATGACTTGCAGAGAGGTCAAACAACATAAAGTCAAAACATTTGGAAAGTAAAACAGTAAAAATTGTGTTTCGGGGATGTGAAAATGAAAAACCAAAGAGAAAAATCAGATACCTGCACACACAGAACTAGATGTGCATTAACATGAATTATGTATGAGTGCCTATTGAGCAGCAGCGACATTCGAGTGAGAGAGCTGCAGGTTTAGGAGAGCAGCAGGATTTGGGGTGGCGCGTCTGTCGCTGTGTTGAGCTCATCGGAAGCGTCGGTGTAGAGATGGCAGTAAAACAGTAGCGGACTGCCGGGCCTGTGGGGAACCGAGGACCCGAACGTTCCTGCACCGTTGACTACATGAGGAGCGCACAAGAGCGAGCAAGGTAAACACGGCTGCTTCTCCGTCCCAAGCCTTAACATACCAGCTTACGGCAGGTTTAAGACGGTTTGTGAAACACGTCCTCCATATTCAACCCAACTGTTTGACTGACTAGCTCTGCGTGATGGCGGACAATTAGCCGAGCTGCTAACTAAGTTACTCCGCGAGCCGGTGTTGTGTCGCCTCCGGCTAGCAGACTAGCGCAGGGTTATCGTTAACTTGGCTAAGCTCACACAAACTGCACGGCTATGTAACAAAAACAAATACGCTTTCAAGTCGTATCTGTGCAAACACACTCACCTGGCTCCTCGGCCACTGCACATGCAGCTAAAGGAACAGTCAGCTAGCATAAAGGTAAACAAAAAACAAAACAAATATAACCAAAATAGCCATTTTAACATCGTAGCTGAGTTAGCTTCTAGCTAGCAAGCGTTAGCTTTTGGTGCAGAGTAACGTCACTGTGTTGTTATAAGTAGTTATTAAATATCTTTTAGATTTCGTTTCATGAGATGTTTGTGCAAAACCACTTCAGCCTGTTAACAGATTGTTTCATACATCTCCTAATGCTAGCAAACACGGTAGGGAAGTAAAGTTAGCAGTTCATGTTTACCCAGATTATATTCATATATCAGTTGTGTGTTATGACCATTAGTTTATACATGACCGCTATCTATGGGGCATTTCTGTTCTTTTATATCGTTTAGTTGCTCGTGTTTACCGAACTTTGTATTCCGTCAACAACACTGGATACCTCTCAACCCATTAAAGGTTTTAACATTTATTATAACTAAACGCGTCGTGTTACATGAGCTGACACAAGCGAACAGAGCAGACATTCTGGTTTTTGTTAAAAACGTTGTCAAGGTTGATCAGCTGAGAACTCTCTTCAACACAACAACACGGTTTTGACGTGTGTGTGTGTGTGTGTGTGTGTGTGTGTGTGTGTGTGTGTGTGTGTGTGTGTGTGTGGGGGGGGGGGGGGGGCTTATACAAACATGGCACAATAGAAAAACAACAGTTGCAGTATAACTCAAGCTCAGATTATGCTTTGCAAAACTCCCTGTAAGTAGTACGGCTGCAATTAATAATTATTATGATAGTCGACTGAGAGGTAAATTTTAAATCTTTTTCTTATTGGTGAATGATTATTGCAATCCTACCTCCTGTTCTGGGCTCTGGTTCAAGTCTCAGACTGCTCAGGTCTGTGATTGTCACCTTGAGACATATAACTTTTTTACAGCAAAATTAATTAACTAGCAGTCAAACCAATGAAGCTAGAGCTAACTATACTGTGGGTAAAGGATGTTTATTATCTACTATAGGGCACAAAATGTTGTTTATCATAACGCCAAACCCTGACCAATAACTAGAATTGTGATTAATTAGCATTTGTTGAGGCTTTGTTATAACAGTTACAGTACAAACATCAACAATAAAAAGTGTCAATGTAACATGAATTCACTCTAAGTCTAGTGTATGGGCAGCCTTACAGCTGCAGGGTAGTGGTGCTGCTGTAGGAACAAGGCTCTGCTTTGTACAATCTGAATTCAATTTTTGGTTAGTTGGTGTTGAAGGGCTGAAAGGAGCAAAGTAACCTAATACAATGTGTTATAAATAACATCCAGTAGCGTGTATTCTCATAAACTCCTTCATTTATCATTGAATAGGAAGACTAACAGGCACTAATTAGCATTAACAATAACAATAATAACCCAGTTATGCACGGTGCAGTCGGCATGAAACAACACACAAACTAAACAGGATAACACCATGTAAACTATGCTCCAATCCGATGACATGATCGGAAATCGGGCACAATCACATGATTTTAGAAGGCTCTGATATGAAACACTTAACAAGGAAAATCTGTATCAATGAATTCTTGTATCCTATATTATGTCAACTAGTCCTTGCAGCCCTCCCATTGTCTTCGAATTTGATCTAATGAAGATGCTTTGATTGTTATCTACTCACTTAAAAATGTCTCACCAAACTGATTCAAATCAGAACGTGTTTAGGGATGTGAGTGAGTTGCTGTCTCTCCGCTTTCAGTTGTGGTTTAGCTGATCGTCCGTCACAAATTGTAAATATTCGTGTCCCTTTTGGAAGGAGTTTCTGTCAGGAAGCGGTCTATTGAGCAGCAAGTTGTACTAGTTGGCTCTGAAACATTTTTGTTTACAGTGTCTGATAGATGCATGGACAAATCTTTGAAGAAAACAGCTTTGAGTAAGCATTTGCTCTTGAACAGGGGGTGCTGAAGGTAAGGGCAAACCGATGACCTTGTGGACAATTATGGAGCTGCGTGATTTGAACAAAGGTCACTTGGAATGAAAATGTTAACCTTTGATAAACATTAGCTAAGAAAAACTAGATAAAATATGTTTTCCTTTAATGAATACATCCGAGATTGTTTTCTGTAATACTTTTTGCCTTATTGCTTGAAATGCTCTTCGAATACTGGCAACCGATCAATTAAATGTTTTGTCAAAAAATTAACAATTTTAATGGCCTCAAACGTAGTCCTGGAAATGCCCCATCCAATCCAGAGCTGACCCCGCTTGCTCACACCTGGGGATGCACATTCTCCAAAATTTCTTTAACTGGTTATTGACGCCCCTCAGCGGTTAATAGCCGGTTAACCAGAAACCAACCAGCAACAACAAATCATGTTTTATATCGCTGTTTGATGTCATATGATGTTCCTCTCCACTGCCAGGATTAAAGCCATGAAAAACACACCGTTGTACGTCTCGAACGATGCAGGGAGGAAATAAGCCGTTGGGTCACACGTAAGCTTCATATTTATGAAATGACATCGCTGAAATACTTTTCATTTATAAAATTACTGGGGGTTTTACACCGAAACCGTGTTTGATTTCCTGTATAGCCCTATCTTACCTGCAGTAATTGACGCATCCCAGAAGCAGCTTGCAGAAAAAGTAGAACCCGATCCAATCTTTAGCCACGCAGCGTGCCGCTTCTGGGACCTGTCTGAAAATTGGTTTGTTACACTCCATAGACTATAATGGGTTCCATGTAGAGCTGTGATGTTCCGCGCCGCTTTAGCTACCAGTGTGCACTGGTGTCAGGACTAGGGATGCACCGATGGATCGGCATTTGATCCCAATCGGCCGATAGCGCCCCTATCGTTTTTGATCGGAGTTTTCAAAATAGATCAAAGCAGACTGATCAGGTAGGGTTGTCACGGTAACCAGTGTAGCGGTAAACCCCGGTAAAAAAAGTTGACATTAATAATAACCGTCTTGTTTTGAAAAAAACTATTATCTTGGTGGGTTACCGGTGTAGGCGCGGTGACCCTTACCAGGGCAGCCACCGTATCATCTGCTGAAGTTGCTGGCAGCACATGCGCGCTTTGTTGTTTACAACCAAAACTTTCTTGAAGCTAAAGCTGAAATAATGGCCAAAGGAGGAGACGGCAGCGCTCAGGAGGACATTTTTTATCCCTCAAAGAAGACAAAGTCGGAAGTACGGTCATCTTTTGGATATTTGAAGAATGCCGAGGGACAGTTGATAGAAGACGGCTATCCTGTTTGCAGCACATGCAGAAAAATGATTGGTGCATCAAAAAGAGACTAAACCAGGGTGCTTGTTATTTATTCAGACTGTTGTGTTTTGGTACCATATAACGTTTTGAGCTCTGCAGGTGTGAAACGAGCACATGCAGCACCAAATATGAAAGGCTGTGTTTGGCTGTAGCTGGGGGCTGTTTTGTAAGCAAATCCTGCCCTGCTGCAACACTACAGTGGTGACAACACTTTGGGTGGAAACAGTAAATTCAGCTCGCATCTCTAAGAAAGCTAATTCTCATAACCCATTTTTAGAAAAGTAATCTACTGGTGGCTTGCTCATTTTATTTCTTCATTACTCTTTTACTGTCATTTAATTTAATAGTAAAAAAAATACTATTATAAGGTTGTTATATCAACATTAGATGGTAAATAGTTATATTTTAAAGTAATTATAGTTAGTTATTAATATTATTTAAAGGTTGTGGCTCTAAACCTTCCTGTAGGCTTGTTTGGAAGTGTTTGTGTTTAAAATCTAACTTCTATTCAGAAAAAAACCCAGCTGATATTAAACATAGGCAGCAGGGAAATTTGACTTAACAAAAAATGGAGAGAGAAAAAAAAAGACAAATGTCAGACGATGTTGGCTTTCTATGCATGCATCTAGGAAGAATCATTATACAGACATAGAAAGTATTTTATTGATGATAGGAAATGAAATCAGATCAGATCCAGATGTCGAGGAGAGGAAAGACCAGCCAGGATGCCACGCTGTAAAAAATTTCATTTTGTTTGCAATTAAGTGGAAGCTTCACGACCTGCTGGTTTAAAATCAAACCAGTCGAGCTGAAAACCGTCCACTTGTTTGTTTTCAAAAGATTCAAAGTTATGAAGAACCCTAGATAGTTTCCCTCAGTTAGGAAACAACATGGCGGTTTGGATCAAAACCAACAAGATGCAGATTAAACCAAACTCGTGGGTTAAATCCTGTAATTATGTTGATGAGCTGCTCATCTGACGTGAGATGTACAGTTTGGTTCATCACATATGCTCTTCTTCGTTCCAGTGCAGCCATGGGACACGGAGTGGGTTGAACCAAAGGGTCTAGCAAAACACATCCATTGTAAGTCGAGATAACGTTTTCTTCCTGTTTTTGTTCTTACTTTGTAGAGGCATTTGCAGCGATATTGCATCTAAAGCTGTTTATTTATCTATTTCCATTCTAGAGGATGTAAACCTAGCTTACATTTGCCTGAATGTGAATCTCAGCTACAAACATTCTGCCTCACTTTGGAACGTTGTACAGTTCACCTGTTCATTTCATTTGGTGTAATAAATTAGTCTGGTGTTGTATTGTTGGTGTTCTTCAGGCTTCCCACTGTGGCGTGTGACATGGCCACGACCTCATCACGGGCAGAGACTAGCCATAACCACCGACGCACGCTGCAGCTCAATGCCATTGGTGAGCTGACGTTCAACAGAAACGATGAAAGCGCACGTCTTTGAAAGTCTTATGGCTTCTTTGCTTACCGTCCACCAGTTTCCTGTGCCAAGCTTAAACGGAAAAAGACTATTTTCGGGGCTGCCATTTATGTGGAGGTGACAGCAGAGGGAGAGACTCGCCGTACCGCAAAGTCCCACAGTTCCTCCAGCCCTAAATGGGAAGAGAGGCTCACTCTGTAAGCTGCATCTTTTCTCCATCTGTGTGTTTGTTTGCATGTTGATTTCCCCAACGGCATGCTTATTTCTTTTTATTTATTTAAACAGTCCGGCGGTCCTCCTATTGGAGACGGAATCAAAACATGCACCTTGACAGAGTAAAAACAAGATTGTTGACAGTTTTTTGAAATTTTAATCATACAAGGGGGAGGGTGACTGCACACAGAGCTCTAGTAAAGTTTAACAACCAAGACGCCAGCAGCGAGTCTCCAGACGGTTGCCGTCGTGCTTTTGCTGCTGACAGCTAGATGGCGGCACCGTGGATAGTTTGCTAGCTGCTGTGGGTCCTTCTCGTGACTTTCAGGCTGTAATGTTTGACGTTTCGTTTTGGAGCGAGCCGCTGAAACAATGGCTGCCTTGTACTCTGGATGTTTTGTGAACACAAAGAACAGTAGGGAGGCTTGATACATGATGTGCTTCTTATCTTACTGACGTTTATTTTTAGGGGGAGCAGATGTTGAAAACTATGGAGGACGGGAAAATGAATGTTTTCTAAACCAGGGTTTTTCCTGGCTCAAAGTGAGGCAGAGGTGAAACCATCCTGACCATACGCCAGCACATGCACACTCTGTGCGTTCAACTGCATCACTTTTTTAAAGGCTAAAAAATATTATAAAAGGCTCAATAATATGCATTAGATTGGTGTTTAATTCCCTTTTCCCATCTGATATTTATAGTTAAAATATTTTTAAATATTTAACCTACATTTCAGTAACATTTTAGGTTTGTATTAATAACACTCATATTAGTCAAAATAACACATAAATATATCCATTAAAATATAATGCATTTTATTAACATGCATTTGTATTGGAAATGGTAATAACATTTAATTTCTGCTGCTAACAATGTAATGGTGGCATGTCTATTATGTACGGGTTGGCAATAATCCAGTTAAAATTATGTTCAGAGATAGAAGCAGTTGTGGATTATATACTACAGCGGCTTGCCGTACTTCCGGGTTCTGTGTGCAGCGGTTCTGATCCATAGCGCTGCAGGATGCAGGATAAACAGGATGGTGGGGACTTTTCATCCGCTTGTAGAGTTTAGTCTTAGTTTTATGATCATCGTATTGTGGCAATACGGGAGTGGTCTATGACCTGTTGACGCCAAGTATGGCAATTGTACCTGCTTGAGTGCAATTATTTTGAAAACTCATTAAATTCGGGCATGCTCCGGACAATCTATGGTCGTCATTGCCATAATCAGAGTAGCCAATTGTTAACAACGCCACCTTGGGAATTTCGCCCAAGGAATTAATTAAAGCATGTAGATTCATTCCACTTAATTGAGACAGCAGACGTGGTTTCAGAAGTTACAATTCATTTTATTTAATTGAAGAAACAGTTTAAAAGACGTTTTAAGAACTGGCCATGTAAAATACTATAAAAATACTAAAATTAATGCCCCAAAAGAAACTGAACCAATGAAATGTATTGATAAAAAGGAAATTAATTTAACTCACTTAAATTTTCATGAAGTCCAAAATGAGGGTTAATTACAGTTTAACTATAAATTTAAATAAACAAAAAGGTCAAACAATAGGGTCCAAACAATAACTTTCACAGTTAGTTTAGACCATCAGTTAAACCAAACAAAAGGGTGTTAACAAGCAGGACTGAGGCTAGTGATGGAGGCAGGTAACTCGGGACAAAAAAGCCCCAATACAGCAAAAATAATAAAGAAAATATAAAGGATTCACCCCAGGCAGTGAGCATTCATACTAACGTGAGAAAACCCAGCACCACCACACTCGCACACTGGACCACCACCTCCGAGGCCACACTCCACACCTCCTGCCTCAGCCTGCACAAAGAAAACAAGATTAAAAACTGTAGAAAATCTGTACAATATGAATCAGCTGTTCTTCCTCCTGGACTCCAGCCACGAGCCAGGGGAACTTCCTTCAACCAGCTGATTTAAAACGTAGTAAAGGAAGCAAAACAAAACAGCGGCGCCTCCGGCCGGACCACAGAGCAATCTAAAAGGACACGGAAGAGGTAGAAATTACCAAACTAACAAATGGCCAAGTGTGGGGACGGCGCAGCACACACCTACCGGTCCTCCTGCTAGTAACGCCTGAGCAGAAGGGAACTCTCTGCCCAGAAGCAACGAGGATTCAATAGGCAAGCGATGACGTCACACCCAACACTGACAAAAATGCCCAAGCTGCAAAGTGCCAACACAGTCTGAGACACAGTAGCCCTAGCGCTAAACAGAGTAGCCATCCAGGTACATAACACTGTTGAAGCAGAGCCAATCACACCATAAACGCAGCCTGAGGACAGGGCTGGCAACACCAAAACGCAGCGGCATAATGGGACCAGCTGTTTCCCGAACCTACTTCCTTACCGGAAGAGCTCCCCTTTTATAGCAGTACGCCCTCCTACGTACGGAGGGCGTACTGCTCTAGACCAATAAAATTGGAGCAGGCATTTCATAATGCTACTGTAGATTTTTTTGTGCGCCACTTGATCATGAGACTGCTACCCGTTAGCTTTAGCATTAGCCAATCTGCGTGTAGCTGCACTTTTGATCCCAAACTATGGACCAGTTCTGCCTTTGCTGGTTCCTTTATTTTCCTCCACTGCATCCAGATGACCACACTGTATGACAGTAAAAAGCATTTTTCTTACACGTAACTTAATTTTGTTCAATAAAGTTCTGGGGAAAATAGAAATTCAAAGATGTTGCACCAGTGCTACGTTTAAAAATAGACAGACACGCACAGACAGTTTTTTTTTTGTCGCACTGAGCCCTACTCTGATATGGAAGAGCCTGGGGGAAAATCAGGACGTCAATAGCACCAACCATAGATATGTACCAACTAGCGAGAAAAGCCACTTTTAATCTTTGTCTGCAGCGGTTTTTGCGCTTTTCGGTGCACCGCTGCTGATACAAGTCCCTTGTAGTGGTGCAACGCTGCAATTGCAGTTAAAATAACATCCACATAGCTGGGGGCAGAGTGAAATCAGGCTGGGGCAGCAAAAAAGTAGCTGGAGGCGGCCGCCACGCAAATTTGAATGCAGGAAAAACCCTGTAAACAGCTACGGGTTATATTTGTTTATCTGTGTGAAGACAATGGCCCATCGTCATTTTATCTCCTTTATTCTGAGTATTTGATCTGTTTTATGCTCCTTGTTTATGCTTTTTAAACATGTCTGACATGTTTTAATGGGTACTGAGACGTACCTACGGGTAAACGTTTAGACTGATATCATGTACCCTTTTCCAAACAGTTATGACATGTTTAGGTTTATGTCATAAGTAAGGAAGCAAAAGGAGGCTACTGTGAGTTGGGCTGTGTCATGCAATTTTTACCAGTGTTTGTTGGATTTGTGTCTTTTTGATTTCTCCACCAGGACCGTGACGCCACTCACACAAGTGGATTTCAAAGTATGGAGCCATCACACGCTGAAAGCAGACGCTCTGGTGGGCAAAGCCACGCTGGACCTCAGTCAGGCGTTGGAGCGCCATGACAGAAAACGTATGACTAAGACACGTCGAGTCCACAGAACACTGATAGCAAACACAGGCTAACATGACATTAGCTGTGATTGATGCAGGTTTATGAACACAGTACCCTGAAACAGCAGTGTGTGTGTTTGCTGCTTAAACAGAGCGCTCACGCGAAGCAGGCCAACTGATGCAGCTCGCTTGTGTTCAGGGATGAGTTCACGCCACCTTTTGAGTGGTAAACAATTCAGCCCGACTCTTACTGGCACCTGTAGTAGAGAGGTGGAAACAAGTGCATATCATTATAAATTAAAGGCTTTTAGTCCTAACAAAAAAAAACCTTCTACCTGTAAAGGACTTTAAAAGTTTCCTGTAATATTTTATCTGACTTGTTTCTGTGCCAGAGAAACACACAGCTAACCCTGGAGGGATGGAACAGCTGGGAACCTGGTTATTTCAGATGTGTTGTCAACATGAACCTAGACGGATTTTCATTTTTAGCAGGCAGGTTCCTACAAACTGCTGAGGTTAATTTATGAACAAGGTTAAAATGAAATGATGTAGTCAGCGACTGTGCTTGTGAGGCAGCTTTAATGTGTAGGAAGTTTACATTTAAATGAAGTTTTGTTTCAGAATACAAACGGTGATGTCATCCTGACGTTTGACACCACGAGCCTTCATCGCAGTTCTAATACAGACTCAAAATGGAGCAAACATGTTGATCTTTTGAAAGTCAGCATAAATATGAATATAATCTAGATGTTACATTTGGTTCTTTGAAAGTTTTAAGTGCTTGCTCCAGCTTCTTGCTGCACTCGTTTTACAATTACACAGCAGCTCTTCCTGCGTTAGTTCTGCTTTTGTGTTTTTACACCGTCTGGCGGAGTCTCCTGTCAGAAGGACCTTCAATCCCACCTCCGACAGAACTTCTAAAATGGTCACGGGGAGGCGGGGGACATTGAGTCCGAGTAGGCCCTGTTCCGTTCCTCCATTGCTGAGGCTTTCGCTGGAGCGGTTTGCAGCTGAGTGTGAAGCAGCTGGGGTGAGAGTCAGCTCCTCTAAATCTGAGACCGTGGTCCTGAGTCAAAATGCTTTCTTCAGGTCAGGGACAAGGTCCTGCATCAAGTGGAGGAGTTTAAGTATCTCGGGATTTTGTTCACGAGTGAGGGAAAGCTGGAGCGGGAGATCGACAGGCGGATTGATGATGCGGGCGTTGTACCGGTCTGTCATGGTGAAGAAAGAGCTGAGCCGGAAGACGAAGCTCTGGATTTACCAGTGGATACGTTCCCGCCCTCACCTATGGTCACAAAGGACTGAACGAACGAGATTACGGATACAAGGGTCTGCAATGAGTTTTCTCCGCAGGGTGGCTCGGCTCTCCCTTAGAGATAGGGTGAAAAGCTCGGTCATCTGGGAGGGGCTTGGTGTAGATCCACTGCTCCTCCACATCAAGAGGATCCAGTTGAGGTGGCTCGGGTGTCTGATTAGGATGCCTCCTGGACGCCTCCCTGGTGAAGTTTTACAAACACGTCCAACCGGGAGAACTAAAGGTAGACCCAGGACACACTGGAGGATCTCTCGACTGGCCAGGTAACGCCTTAGGATTCCCCGGAGGAGCTGGCCCAAGTGGCTGGGGAGAGGGAAGTCTGGGTGTCTCGGCTTAGACTGCTGCCCATGTGACCCGACCCCGGATAAGCGGCCTAAAATGGATGGATGGACAAACTCGTCTTGGACCTCGGTCTGGGGAGGTTTTGCTGCTCAGTGGGTGGGACTTGAGTCAGAGAGCTTTTGATGTGTTGAAAAGGGTCACAAAGTTTACATCTATTATAAATGTTCAGGTTATTATTATTATGGTAAGAGAATCGTAATCCTCCTCTCACTCCTCTCCTTTGACTCAGTCTGGTTTTTCATCCTAGTGGAGAATGTGAAAGAGATGCTGAATCTGAATGTGGAGCAGAAAGGGGTTCTTGTGCCTGTGGGGGATCTGACCGTGTACCTCGATGGTCTGACTGTCACTGACCAGCCTGGACTGGAACCACTTACTAATGGCAACACAGCAAATGGCACCAGTGAGTTGAAGATTTTTCCATCTAAGTGGCTGATGGCGTGGTGTCAGGTTCAGCCTGCAGCTGCATTTTATTCAATTAAAAACAGGAAAAAGCTGTAAAACACGGTGAAACAACACAAATGCATGCAGTTACATAAACTCAGGGAGATGTGTGTTTCTTAATGAGGAGCTATAAATGTTCTATGTTGTGTAATCTTTCTGACATCATCTTCTTAAATGTGTTCCAGAAGTCCAGCAGAACGGTGAGGCTCTTCACGAAAACGGGGATTCATCCTCTTCCTCTTCAAGGGCCGCCAACAGGTAAAGCCAGGAGACAAACCAAACCTTTGTGTTCACACGTATTTACCCCGCAGCCATGGCTGCATTCCACTTCTGCTGCTGAGCAGACTGGTTGTTCTGTGAAAACGCCAACAATACAGGGAGTGCAGAATTATTAGGCAAAAGAGTATTTTGTCCACATCATCCTCTTCATGCATGTTGTCTTACTCCAAGCTGTATAGGCTCGAAAGCCTACTACCAATTAAGCATATTAGGTGATGTGCATCTCTGTAATGAGAAGGGGTGTGGTCTAATGACATCAACACCCTATAACAGGTGTGCATAATTATTAGGCAACTTCCTTTCCTTTGGCAAAATGGGTCAAAAGAAGGACTTGACATGCTCAGAAAGGTCAAAAATAGTGAGATATCTTGCAGAGGGATGCAGCAGTCTTAAAATTGCAAAGCTTCTGAAGCGTGATCATCGAACAATCAAGCGTTTCATTCAAAATAGTCAACAGGGTCGCAAGAAGCGTGTGGACAAACCAAGGTGCAAAATAACTGCCCATGAACTGAGAAAAGTCAAGCGTGCAGCTGCCAAGATGCCACTTGCCACCAGTTTGGCCATATTTCAGAGCTGCAACATCACTGGAGTGCCCAAAAGCACAAGGTGTGCAATACTCAGAGACATGGCCAAGGTAAGAACGGCTGAACGACGACCACCACTGAATAAGACACACAAGCTGAAACGTCAAGACTGGGCCAAGAAATATCTCAAGACTGATTTTCTAAGGTTTTATGGACTGATGAAATGAGAGTGAGTCTTGATGGGCCAGATGGATGGGCCCGTGGCTGGATTGGTAAAGGGCAGAGAGCTCCAGTCCGACTCTGATGCCAGCAAGGTGGAGGTGGAGTACTGGTTTGGGCTGGTATCATCAAAGATGTGCTTGTTGGGCCTTTCGGGTTGAGGATGGAGTCAAGCTCAACTCCCAGTCCTACTGCCAGTTTCTGGAAGGCACCTTCTTCAAGCAGTGGTACAGGAAGAAGTCTGCATCCTTCAAGAAAAACATGATTTTCATGCAGGGCAACGCTCCATCACACGCGTCCAAGTACTCCACAGCGTGGCTGGCAAGAAAGGGTATAAAAGAAGAAAAACTAATGACATGGCCTCCTTGTTCACCTGATCTGAACCCCATTGAGAACCTGTGGTCCATCATCAAATGTGAGATTTACAAGAAGGGAAAACAGTACACCTCTCTGAACAGTGTCTGGGAGGCTGTGGTTGCTGCTGCACGTAATGTTGATGGTGAACAGATCAAAACACTGACAGAATCCATGGATGGCAGCCTTTTGAGTGTCCTTGCAAAGAAAGGTGGCAATATTGGTCGCTGATTTGTTTTTGTATTGTTTTTGAATGTCAGAAATGTATATTTGGGAATGTGGAGATGTTATATTTGTTTCACTGGTAAAAATAAATAATTGAAATGGGTATATATTTGTTTTTTGTTAAGTTGCCTAATAATTATGCACAGTAATAGTCACCTGCACATGGATATCCCCCTAAAATAGCTAAAACTAAAAACAAACTAAAAACTACTTCCAAAAACATTCAGCTTGATATTAATGAGTTGTTTGGGTTCATTGAGAACATGGTTGTTGTTCAATAATAAAATTATTCCTCAGAAATACAACTTGCCTAATAATTCTGCACTCCCTGTAGTGGAATGTAGTTTTGTTTTCTTAACGGCGGTACCAGCGTAGCATCCAATTCTGTCGGAGTGGGACGTGTCCTTCCACATTTACCGAGTAGGAAATATTGGTCCGCCGTTATGTGGTACTGCAGGGCTGAGCGCTGGAGTTCTAACCTGAGACTGGACCGGAACCGAGTCAGCCCAACCGGTTCAGTCGGACTTGGGCCAGTGAATTATGTTAATTGAGTGGGTTGTTCCGCTCCACTCGCTCAAACAGCAAATGAGAGAGAGAGAGAGTGGCACCCTGTCTGCTCACACAAGGGAGAAGATCGGAGGACACACCTCCAAACACGTTATTTCTCCCCGAAATGCTTAAAACTCAGACTGAGTGTTGTGATCCGGTCTTGGGGAGGAGGTGGGGTGAGTGACGGCGGCTGCAGCACAACCTTCTGTCTCTTTTATTCTTATATCTTTATTTTTTTGTTTCATGATGATAAACTGATGTTAAATTCAATTTAAAGAAAAACTGGGAGGCTGCTTTGGTTCATTTTAAGTTGCAGGAGATCTTGTTTCCCATCTGCTGCTCTAGAGACGCCATGCACATGAGGAGATAAAAGTCCCACAGCCAAGCGGTTGTAGTTGGCTGGTTAGTGAAGGAGATCCATCAGCTGGGTCATTTGATCCTAGTCCAGCCCACAGCCTCCTGCTGGTGTTATCGGCAAGAATAAAACAAACGTCTCAAATAACACTGGAAGTTTAGGATTTTATTAATGTTTTTTATTATTTTCTGCATTAAACAGAACTTGATTAATTCTCCAACATTAAAAGCTAATATATGGACCCATTATGGATTTTATATCTTAAATTTAAGGCAATAATTGGACTGTCCTATAGGTTTTTAGTATATTTTCAGATTTTTGAGCATTTGCAAAGCATGTTTTTCTCAGCCTGAGGTGTGACTGTTGAGTGAGGAAACAGATTATTTACTTTGTTAAATCTTAAATGTTTAAACTGTTTGGCGCTTTCACACTGTCCGAAGGACTGTTGTGAATGGAGAACTTTTGGGGGGTAGCAGGTTGTGCCAAGACACATTTTTATTTAAAAAAGCAATCATCTGACATGTATTTATTGATGAAAACATCCATATGAAATCATCGCGATGCATCGGGATATCAAATCAAATTAATAACAACAATAATAATAATAATACATCAAACTTATATAGCGCCTTTTAGGTCACTTAAAGGCGCTTCACAAAAAAATGCAATAAACACAATAAAACAAAATTAAACATATTAAACAGACTGGGGGATGCTGGGTTGATCCTAAAGGAAGGCCATTTTAAAGAGGTGGGTTTTAAGCAGTGACTTAAAAGTAGAAAGAGAGACGGCATTCCTGAAGTTTAATGGGAGAAAGTTCTGAAGTGTGGGGGCAGCGGCTGCAAAGGCTCGATCCCCCATGGTACGTTGTTTTGTTTTAAAAGGGGAAAGGAGGTTGGAGTCAGCAGAACGGAGGTGCCGGGAAGGAGAATGGCGATGGAGAAGTTCAGTCAGATAGGATGGTGCAAGGTTATTGAGGCATTTGTAAGTGATGAGGAGCAATTTGTTATGGATCCGGTATGAAACTGGGAGCCAGTGAAGTTGTGTGAGTACTGGAGTTATGTGGTCCCTGGAGCGAGTGTGGGTGAGTAAACGTGCTGCTGAGTTTTGGATGTATTGAAGTTTTTGTAGGGCTGAGGAAGGACGTCCGTAAAGAATGCTGTCACAATAGTCCAGTCCAGAGGTTATGAAGGCAAAGATGAGTGTTTGGGCAGTGGAGTCAGTGAGGGATGGACGGAGACGGGCAATGTTGCGGAGGTGGAAGAACGATACCCTGTGGATGTTGTTGATGTGGGACTTGAAGGAAAGGGAGGAGTCGAAGATGACGCTGAGATTGCGGACTGTAGAGGAGGGAGTCGCTGTGAGACCGTCAATTTGTAGAGAAATATTTAGAACTGACTGTAGGGGAGATTTGGGACCAGTGATGATGAATTCTGTTTTGGAGCAGTTCAATTTGAGGAAGTTGGTGTCCATCCGATGTTTTATGTCAGAGAGGCATCCTGAGATCGTGGAAAGAATGGAAAAATTGAGTCATTGGCCCAATAATCGTAATCGAATCGAATTTGGAGACAAGTGAAGATTTACAGGTGGATTTTCAGCGTGACCTCCCATTAAAGGGCTGAATGTTGTGGTGGGTTTTGTTTTCACCTGTCTGGCTGCACATCCCTGGCACTAACTGAACTCTTTGGGTTTACAAAGAGGCTCTTTCAGCTGTGCTCGTTACGTCTGCATCCTCGTTTCAGCCCAGCCCAACAGTGGTCTCACCAGGAGGGTGTCCGTTCACCACAAAGCAACCTGACAGTGTTGATGGGAAACACTGCTTTATACATGCTGAACTTTTATCTGTTCCAGTTTTTGAAAATGCTGTCAAACTTTAAAAAAATTATCTAAAAAAGTATTCTAAAATAGTCAGAGAGCCTGTGGTGGTGTTTCCTCAAGGACATCTTTCTGCTTTCTCAGGGTAGATGGTTACAAACCTAAAGCAGGAATCAGAACAGCTCAGTGCTTTAACGTTTCCCTCCTCCTACAGCACAGTGAACGGGACAGACTTGGGTCAAAGGTCAGGTTCCTGTTCAGCCACCAGTGGTGCGGAGGGTCAGGTGCCTTCCAGCTCCTGCAGCCCTGCTCCTGATCACACCCTCAACGGGGACACAACACCCAACTCCACCCCAGTGCACCAGCCCTCGGACAGAGAGACGGAGACCAGACTAGGTGAGCTCTCCTCTCTTGACGCATCAGCTGGGTTCCTGCAGCCCTCAGACAGCAGAGACACGGCTTGCTTCTTTATTTTATGTTCAGTTGATGCAAAGCCAGAATATTTACTGATAATGTTTAGCGTCGGATGAGAGTCTGCTCACATCAACCCTGTGGATAAATGAGGTGATATTTGCTGCAGGTCTTGGGTGACGTGCGCTTAGCCTCGCAGGTAGGTCTCTGGTTTGCTGGGTTTTTGTTCTTCATGACTCACAGGCTTGTGGTGAATGGTAAAGAGGAGCAGTAGATTAATTTTCATTAAGTGAAGCCTGCAGCCTGCTGCTGTCAGCACCTTTGTCCCAACTCGCAGGAGACAGAAGGGAGGAAAGCAGAGCTGCTCTGGATTAAACCGATGAAAAGAGGTTAAATCCTAATAAATAAAGCTGCTTTTATACGTAAACACTGAAGTAGGTTGTCTGACCTCATCTTTGGGTTGTGACAATGTTCTGGAGGTGTTCTCTAAATGATGCTGCGTCAGATTTTACACTAATAATGCATGTCTAAATTATTCAGCACTGTGTTTAGTAACAAGTGCTTATATATACGCACTTATGTCAAAAAATGATGAAGGTAAAATTAATAAAATCAAAGCTGGAGCGCTTTCTCGCTTCTCCTCAGACTGCCCCGTTCAGTGTTGGTTTTACTGTCTGCAGTAAATGGGGAATCCGCCGAGGCTGTTCTAAGGGAACCTTCTGCAACAAGAGGTGACGCGCCGCCCCCTGTTGATGACCACGAGGACTGCAATCCAGATGCTGAAACGGCCCCAGCGAGCACATCTCAGCTAGCCTCCACCCCTTCTCCAGCCACCTCTGTTGCTGCTAAACCCGCCAACGGCACTGCTGCTTCCACTACACATGCCTCTCCAGCCCAGGGGGCCACCACCGTCACAACATCTTCATCTTCGTCCTCTTCCTCTCCAGCCGCGGGTGACACAAGTGCTTCAGGAAGTGTGGGAGGCAGCAGTAGTAATGGCACAGCTGTGACTACAGATGGCGTGAAGCCCAGGCAGCAGACGCCCAACGCTGCAGCCTCAGATCCTTTACCACCAGGGTAAGATACCCGTGCTGTCAGCATCGACCAGGTTTTCAGGGCATTCAACACTGATGTCATCAGGCTTTTCCCACTGGTTTCTTCAGCTGATCAAATTGATGTCACTTCATTTAGAGCTCTTTTGTTTACTGAGGATTTTAGAGACAGAATGATTAAACTGATGCTTTTCTTTATGTTATAAAGATATAAATCTTATTAGCTCTCAAATTGTTGGAATAAAAACCATTAAATTGCGATTAGTAGCAAAAACAAAAGTTAATTTTGATCCAGTGGATTTAACAGGATTTCACATTAACTCATTCACTGCCAGACGTTTCCTGATCAGAAAAGCCCTTCGCTGCCAGCATTTTTCAGCGTTTTCACAGTTTTTTTAACTCACTGACGACTTAAGTCGTCATTTGCATGTTTTTACCGTGTGGGCATCGGAACGAGCCCCCGCACCGTGAGAACAAGCATCTCCGCTCTAAAGCCAGTCTTCATCCACTTACGTCACACGTCACGTGATCAGGAAGCAGAAAATCCATGTGTTAGGAGATCGTTTTGGGCCGCTGCTGTAAAAAAAGTGAGGCACGAACCGGAAAAGCTTCTGCCGATCACAATTTGACAACGGATTATAGAAGAACGGATAACGCTCGAAACGTGGATTCTTTCTGATGTAAGAGGTGAGTCTCCTCTTTGTTTTGGTTGTTTTGGCGTTGACATCATCCTAGCGCACAATGTTCTGTGACTCTTAAAAAAAACTGTAAAAACGGTGAGAAACGCTGGCAGCGAAGGGTTTTTCTGATCAGGAAACACCTGACAGTGAATGAGTTAAGAGTCACAGAACATTTCGCTCTATGAAGATGTCAACACCAAAACAAAGCGGAGACTCACCTCTTACATCAGGAAGAATCCACCGTTTCGATCGTTATCCGTTCTTTCATAATCCGTTGTTGAATTGTGAGCAGCAGAAGCTTTTCCAGTTCGCCCCTCGCTTTTTTTACAGCAGCAGCCCAAAACTATCTCCTGACACATGGATTTTCTGCTTCCTGATCACGTGACGTGTGACGTACGCGGATGAAGATCGGCTTTAGAGCTGGGATGTCGGTGCGAGGGCTCGTTCCGACGCCCACACGGTAAAGATATGCGGGGAGAAAAAAATGCAAATGACGACTTTAGTCTGACATTAGTCGTCATTGGCAGTGAATGGTTGGATTTAAAATGACGATCTTTGTCATCAGTGGCAGTGAATGAGGAATGTTCAGAGGAAAAATCCATCTAAATCTGAAAAACTTGCTGTTCAGACCAGCTTACTAAAGCTTGACATCATCTTATTGTTCAGGTGGGAACAGAGAAAGGACCCACATGGGAGAATGTATTATGTGGACCACAACACCCGGACGACTACCTGGGAAAGACCACAGCCCCTACCACCAGGGTCAGGACCTTTGTCTCTAGGTCTCTTTGAACCAGAACTTGAGTCTATATTTTAAAACGCATCATGTTCTGTCGACACCTGAATTTGACTTGATTAGTTTCAGGTGTATCAGTTAGAATATTAAACTGGACCTGGGTGAATTCATCCCTGCTGCGCCGTCTGCTTGACTCCTCCAGGTGGGAGCGTCGGGTGGATGATCGGGGCAGGATCTATTATGTAGACCACAACACGCGCACCACCACTTGGCAGCGTCCCACCATGGAGTCTGTGAGGAACTTTGAGCAGTGGCAGAGCCAGCGCAGCCAGCTGCAGGGAGCTATGCACCAGTTCAACCAGAGATACCTCTACTCTGTAAGATCACCCCAGATGTTCTCAGCCTTATTGCAGCTCTCTTTCCTTGTGCTGGTGATCGTCTGCCTGACTGAAGAAGCAGTTTGAACCCAATGCCAGTGCCTGTTATTTCTTCATTTTAAAACCCAAGGGTTTCTAGATTACAGAGCTGGTTTCCTTTTTGATGACTCTTCAGCGAAACCTGCTCAGGGAAAGGATGTGGTCTGGTGGAAGAGAAAAACAACGTGTTCAGGTTATTCTGAGCATCGTGCCAGAAGGCTGTAAAGCTTTATTTTATTCTCATCCACTGAACAAAGACATTCAAACAAATCACCCAAGCAGTACATTGTTCCAACTCAAATTATGGATAGAAGCGTAACACACCGACACACATTTAAGCTGAGAGGCTGTTGTCTTGATGTTTCCATGTGTTAAGGAGTTTAAGGTTCCTGCAGAAACCGTTAGCTAACGCTAACATCTAAGACACTTTAAGTTTAAATGGTTTTTCCAGTGTTCTACACCTTTAAAACACCGACCGACTATAATCCTAAAGATGTGGTTCACTGAAAAACAATTTTTTTAATATTATTTGTGAATATTATCATGGCTGAACATAAAAATAGTCTTTTTAGCATCCTGTAAACAGCAGAGAACAACTTGGCCTAGTAGAAGATGACCATTAGCATTAGTAACTCCACCACACAGCAGAACTCCATGGATTGTGTTATTTGGAGAGGTAAATCATCAAAGTTGCGGAGCAAACATAGTCAGTGGTAGAGTCGCGTTGCTGTTAGCCAATCAGAGGAGAGATATCCAAATATCAGGAAGTAGACACCAAATCCTGTCATCTGAAGCTCTCCTCTGACCTGGCTAACTTCTAGATCCTGAAACCGGTGCATCAGGGCCTCGCCCCGTGGAGCATGCTGGGTACCGGGAACATTCTCATTGATTGATGATACATAACTCTATTTATCTGAAGCAACAATAGTTGGTTTTATTTTTCTGGTTATGGAAACTCTTTAGTTAAATGTACAGCCATGTTGTTTTCACACACAGTAAAGGACAAACTGCTGAGTCGTTTTTAGCAGCTCTCCCTCAGTGAACACACTTTTATCTGGTTTTTGTAAACTTTGTTTCATTCTCCTAAAAGTTTGAAATATTTGGAAGAGTTAGTTTTCTGAGTGGAGTCTCTGAGCGTCTCCCTCGTTTTCAGGCTTCCATGATGTCTGCTGAGAACGACCCTCTTGGCCCGCTGCCTCCTGGCTGGGGTAGGTCCACAGCCTTTGTCCTGGATGAGCTGGTTTTTATGTATGGAAACAAAAACACACATCTGTTGTTTTGTTGATGAGAGAAAACATCACACCTATTTGCTTTTAAAAACCTTGTTTTCTTGAGTATTCGTGTGTGTTGTGTGTCCGTGCGTGTGCGTTTTTCACCATTCGGCCTATTGTTTTACCTTTTCACTGAGCCAAAACATTTGTTGAACATCTTCATCTATATTTTAAAGCCATGAGTCGGTTTTGTTTGGTAAAAGCCTTTTTATTTGATCCAACTCGTGGTTTAATGTATTTTATTTCTCATCCACTTCAGAGCGACGAGTGGACTCCAATGATAGAGTGTACTTTGTTAACCACAACACCAAGACGACACAGTGGGAAGACCCTCGGACCCAGGGGTGAGCTCGGAGCAGTGAAACACACACACACACACACACACACACTGGGTCTGTGTAGCGCGTTAAACATTGTATGCAGGAAATTGTGTCATTCACACAGACTGTGGTTCGTGTGCTAATAAGATCACCAAACGATTAGACTGGACTGAATAGGTTTAAAGTTATACCTGTAAAGATGTAACCATCATACTTTCTGCGCTGGTTTCCCCATCATTACAACTGAAAACTGAAATGATCATGGATGTAATTTTCACTTTAGAAGTGGGGGGGACACGGGGGGGGGGGGGGGGGGTGTCTTTACTGTATGTTCTAATGGGAAACAGGCTTCAACACAAATGGTTGTTTTCTGCTTGGTCCTAGAGCTCAACCAGTGTCAATTTAAAATAGCGTAATATTGTTTTTGGATGGTAAAAAGTGCAGGGGTCAAAGCTTGACTTTGGAAAAAGTGGGGGGGACATGTCCCCCCCCCTCCCCCCAAATTACGTCCATGGAAATGATACAGGTGGCAGGGAATTGGCCTGACAACCAGGTGAAGGCTCACAGGTCATCATTCAAAACAGGCACACTGGTAAATTACAATTCGCTAACGACCGCAACCAGAAGGTCTTATTTAAAACACTCAGCACCACGTTTAGTTGACACACAGGAGCTTGATGTCCTGCAAGTTCCTTTCAGATCAGCCAAGTTAGAAGATTCAGATGATGCAAGGGGCACGGGTTACAGCCAGTGACGTGTCACCCACATGCCTGTGAGGACCACTCACACTTTGTTGGCGTTATTTTTGATGACAGGACTTCGGATAATATTGTTTATGGCTGCCATCAACCTGCACTACTGTCACCATCGACCGGTTGATCACAATCAAACCTGCTTTACCAGTAAAGCTGCTGTTCTCATTTTAAACCTAAGACAGCCTGCTGACGTCAAACAGTGGGAAAGATAATCATGTCAGAGAGGGCCAACGTGCTGCAGGCTCAGAGAGGCCCTCTGGATCATTGACCAATATGAAGACATCAGGATGAACCTGGTTCTGCTAATGGGTCATCAGATATTAACACTTGGTTAAGCCTGGTTTATGCTTCTCCGTCAGCTCCGCAAGGGACAGACACGCACGGATTGACGGAAGTGTTTTGCTCTCATACTTTTCCGTCTCCTGGAGAGTGTTGCAAAGCAATTGCCCGGCAGGACAATAGAGGGCGTAGCGCTGTTCTGTGGTATCCTGTCATGTATCGGTCCAAGATCGTGTGTTTATATTGTGTTTTTGTGTATATAAGAGACTTTTTAACACGGACAAATTTGTCTATCATTCTCCTCCACCTCTTCATGCACTCCCCGCCTCTAAACCCACGTTTCCTGTCATTTCCGTCCACAAATAAAACGCTTGCTGCGCATCTTTTCACTCCTCCAGTCACGGGGAATTAAACGTTCATATTTTAGAGTTTTTTCGCGAGGCATTCTTCAAGCTGCTCCGTGTCTGCCGCTAGTTATCCTCGGCTCTCTTTATGTTTTTGAGGGCGCAATGGCGGTGCTGTAAACAACAGCGGCGTCCTGACCAATCACAAGCTTGCGTTGTCCGTCTCGACTGACGGATGTTTAGAAAAGAGAGCTCGACTCCGTCCGTCCTTGCCGAGATCTCCGGCAGGCCCGCAAGGACGGATAATGGCGTTGCATGTCTCCGCACTGACGCAGACGTAGAAGCATGAATCAGGCTTTAGTTTCACCTTTTACTTTTGTGTGTGTGTGTGTGTGCGTGTGCGTGTGCGTGTGTGCGCGTGTGCGTGTGCGTGTGCGTGCGTGTGCGTGTGCGTGTGTGTGTGTGTGTGTGTGCGTGTGTGTGTGTGTGTGTGTGTGTGTGTGTGCAGGCTACAGAACGAGGATCCTCTGCCTGAAGGCTGGGAGATTCGCTACACAAGGGAAGGGGTTCGTTACTTTGTGGATCACAACACCAGAACCACCACGTTCAGTGACCCCCGCACTGGAAAGTCCTCTGTGTAAGAACTGCTAGCTTCATATGAACCCACACGTCTACATCACCACGGTGTAAACACGACCTCTACATGTAAACCTCATTTCATTAGTCATAAGCCACTTGCTTGTTTTACATTCACATGTTATCATATTCACAGGTGCTTCTAAACTCGTGGTAATTGTTTAGAGGTGTTCTTGTTTTATGTCTCACCTGTAAACACCTCCTCTCCTCAGCACCAAAGGCCCACAGATTGCATACGAGCGCAGCTTCAGATGGAAGCTGGCTCATTTCCGTTACTTGTGCCAGGTGAGTACTTCATCCCTCTTTTACTTACCCTTTTCCTCTCGTTGCATCTTCTTCTCACCCTTCCACTCCTCCTTGTCCTCCCCCAGTCCAACGCTCTCCCTAGCCATGTGAAGATCACCGTCTCCAGACAGACACTCTTTGAAGACTCATTTCAGCAAGTGAGACCCTCCAGCCATCTTTCAGCTGTTCTGTTGTTAATCACTGAAGAGGTGGACGTTTGCTAGTACGTTTTTTCTGCTTTAGTTTGATCCTGTGTGTCTGTGTTTCAGATCATGGCCCTGAAACCTTATGACTTGAGGAGGAGGCTTTATGTCATCTTCAGAGGCGAGGAGGGTCTGGACTATGGTGGCCTAGCTCGGTAGCTTAACCTTTCTAAAGTTAAAGATAAGTGAAGTAATGTTTGATCTGACTGATCCTGTCTCTGTCTCTGTAGGGAGTGGTTCTTTCTGTTGTCCCATGAAGTGCTAAACCCCATGTACTGCCTGTTTGAGTATGCTGGGAAAAGCAACTACTGTCTGCAGATCAACCCAGCGTCAGCCATCAACCCGGACCATCTCTCCTACTTCTGCTTCATCGGACGCTTCATCGCAATGGTACCTTAACAGGCTCTTACACACCAGCCCTGTAAGGATGGGAGGTGTTAAAGGGATCCCAGAATCTAAAGCCACATTTACCTTGTTGTTGAATAAAGGCAGCTTGGGGTGTCCGATGTACCAAAAGCCTGAGCCATCTCTGACGCGCTCTCCTTGGTAAATGAGTCATGTTGAAGTGGCTGTGGAGAACACTTCATAAGCTTGGATCAACACCTCCCACACACACAACGCGTGTCCCAACCCACTTCAGCGTCGGCAAATAAATAAATGCTGGTGGCAGTAAAGCTAACCCAAACTACTGCTAATGCTAACATGTTGGACGTGAGGACAAGAAAAAAGAAGAATGAGTTGGAGCACCACTCACGTTCCAGGATGTGTTGGGAATATCCAAACTAGTGCTGGACCGTTTTCTTTTATTATTTTATGATAAAACAAGTTAGTTGCTTGGTTTTCATCAACTCTCTGCTAAATCTGTAAATGACTGTTGTCTCTTTTCTGTTAGACGTGTAAAAATCAAAATGTTGCCATGCTGGTGAACTACTGTAACATTTTTATGGGACAGTTTTCTCCTGAGTCTCCTTGTTGTGACTTCTTGTTTTATGTTTGTTTAAGAGGGGAGGGCTTGGTGATGGAGCATACCTGGGTCTGTGGTTTTGATTGGTTGGGAATAAGTAATGACTAGTATTAAAGTAACACCAAAGAATTTCCTGCTCCTCTGCCCTACTGGTTGAAAGTGGAGTTACAACAGTTGTAAACAACTCTCCTGCCGCCTGCTGTAGCTAAGGCTAATAAACAAGCTAACACTTACATGAGCCGACTAATACTAAAATAAACCACAAAGTAAAACGATCCTCGCTGTTGTACAAAATATTATTGCGTACAAGTTCAGTAGCAACAAAGCCAGGTCACCATCGGTCCGTAGTTTCATAGCCTCCTTTAGCTCCTTAGGCTGTGCCGACTTTTAGCTCTTTGCTTCTCCTCCAGAGACACTACTCTCCTACTTCCAGGCTCTGCCATGATGCCAACAGAATTGAGTTTTCTTCTTGAGCTATTTATTCACTGTTTGCCAACTGCTACTCTTTATTTTAGCTACTGACACAATAAACAGCTAACAGCTCATAGAGAGCTCCCCCTAGGACACCTAACTGTCCCACAAAACTGTTTAGTGCGGTGTCTGGTCAGAAGACGGCTGTCCAACACTGGCTCACTGAACTGCTGCATTTCCCTGGGTCCTCCATTCATCACACACACTCAGTTATTTAGCATCAGAATACCACTGGTGTGAGAGGTTCTCCGCTCAATAACATCAGAGAATCAGAAACAGGTGGCTGCTACCACTTCAACTTTAGGACAAACTACCAGAAAGAAAAACACCATTTGAAGTCACAGACAACAAAAAATGCTTGGATCTAGAAACTGGTGACTGGTGTTTAGCACTCTCTCTGACAATGCGGGTTCCCATATCAGGGGGGAGTGGCCTAGGGATGATGGCTGACAAGAAGGGTGAGAGTTCTCTGACTGTCTTTGTGTTTAAAAGTTAGCCAGTTTTGCAGATTTTTTTATTGCAGCTTTAATTTCCGGATGTTTTTCAATCAGCAGCCATTCATATGTTTTCACTTTTATGCACGAACCTGCACATAATCTGTATTTCTGTAATTAGTCATCTCTTGTGTTCCTGTAGGCCCTTTTCCACGGGAAGTTCATCGACACGGGCTTCTCCTTGCCTTTCTACAAACGCATGCTGAACAAGAAGCTGATCCTTAAAGACCTGGAGTCCATCGACCCAGAATTCTACAACTCACTCATATGGATCAGGTAAACATCAGGGCTGTAGCATCGTTTGGTGTGGCCGATAGACATGCAGGTTACGGGTGTTACGAATCACCTTCAAGATTCCTTCAAGAGGAAAGTTCTTTTAAAATATTACTGAAAGGATTTTGTTCATTCACGTGATTTCTGAGAGAAAAAGCATCCCATTATGAACAAATGTGCTCAGTGCTCCATGTTTAGAGTCCGTTTGAACAAACCCTTCTTCTCTTCATAGGCGTTTATTCAGTTTGGGAGGTATTTTTGAACCCACAACCCTACCTGCATCGGAAATAAGAGCAAGGACAACATTTCAAACGTTGAAAATGAAAAAGACTCCTGAGTACCAGATCTTTAAGTTAACACTGTGGAACAGAACTAAATAAATCACTGAGATAAAAGAGAACTGAAAAAAAAAGTGAATAAAATGTTGCATAAGTTATATCTTTGCAGGCTTTGTCATTAATTGTTTAGATTTTAACCAGCTCCATGAGACTTTTACCAGGTCTAGCCGGTACAGCAACAGGGTTTTTCCTGAATCAAATGGAGGCAGAGGTGGTACCGTCCTGACCATGCACCAGCACATGCATACTCGGTGCATTCAACTGCCTCACTTTTTTGAAGGCAAAATATTTTTTTGTCAAGTGTTCTAATCTAAGCTTCTGTTGATGAATAGAGTATTCCATTTGACAATATTTCAAGTGAAACAAAACTGGTTTGCTGCTAAAAATTACGAAATAAAACAACAAAATGATCAGGCTGAAATAACAGACTTATTATAAAAGGCTCAATAATATGCATTAGATTGGTGTTTAGTTCCCTTTTCCCATCTGATATTTATAGTTAAAAATATTTTTAAATATTTAACCTACATTTCAGTAACATTTTAGGTTTGTATTAATAACACTCATCTTAGTCAAAATAACACATAAATATATCCAGTAAAATATAATGCATTTCATTAACATGCATTTGTATTGGAAATGGTAATAACATTTCATTTCTGCTGCTAACAGTGTAATGGTGGCATGTCCATTATGTACGGGTTGGCAATAATCCAGTTCAAATTATGTTCAGAGATAGAAGCGTTTGTGGATTATATACTACAACGGCTTGCCTTAGACTTGTAGCAGTAATGTCACTCGTATCTGCAGCGGTTCTGATCCAGAGTGCTGCAGGATGCAGGATAAACAGGATGGTGGGGACTTTTCATCCGCTTGTAGAGTTTAGTCTTAGTTTTTCGATCATCATATATTTTTCTGTGCGCCACTTGATCGTGAGACTGCTACCTGTTAGCTTTAGCCTATCTGTGTGTAGCAGCACTTTTGATCCCAAACTTTGGACCAGTTCTGCCTTTGCTGGTTCCTTTATTTTCCTCCACTGCATCCAGATTTCCACACTGTGTGCCAGTAAAAAGCATTTTTCTTACACGTAACTTACTTTTGTTCAATAAAGTTCTGGGGAAAATAGACAGACACACACAGACAGTGTTTTTTTTTTTTTTGTCGCACTGAGCCCTACTCTGATATGGAAGAGCCTGGGGGAAAATCAGGACGTCAATAGCACCAACCAAAGATATGTACCAACTAGCGAGAAAAGCCATTTTTCATCTTTTTTTGCAGCGGTTTTCGCGCTTTTTAGTGCACTGCTGCTGATACAGCACCTGTGTAGTGGCGCAACGCTGCAACTGCAGTTAAAATAACATCCATATAGCTGGGGGCAGAGTGAAATCAGGCTGGGGCGGCACAACATTAGCTGGAGGTGGCCGCCACGCAAATTTGAACGCAGGAAAAACCCTGAGCACGAACCACGGCAGGTGTCGTGATAGATGGCTTTATGTAGAGAATGTGTCAAGCACCTGCTGGCCTCGCAGATCATCACAGCCTCAGGCCACCATGTTGGTTTACCCTTACACATACGAGCTGCATTTCTCTGTCAGCTCTTCACTTGGCGAGTCCGGGGGTTCTTTTTCCACATAAAGGTCCTGAAACTAAACTAAACTGAACCAGAGCTCTCTTAGCACGTAACGTTTTACATTTCCACTGGTCACACCTCAGACTTCTGCACCAAACAGCCTCCTCTCTGCTGGACTGGAGGGAAGAGCTGCCTGAGGCAGGATCAGGGAGACCCACAGCCTGAAAGTGTTGTGAGCAGCTCTGAGTCAGTTTCTTTGTTTTCATTTGAAACAAGAAACAAGTATGAGCTTGTCGACACACTGAAATGTCATGATACTAAATCTGTGTTTAAAAGCTGTGCATTGATTTATTTTTATTGAGCATTTTCATTCAAACATTTCCAGAATTTTTATTGTGTGGTGCAATTCACACTCCAACTGCTAGGGGGCAGCAGGATTTTCCTCCTTTATTCTCACAAAATCACCAGAGGTGTCTGAACTGACTTGTACGATTAATTTTAGTCCTAAAAATTGCGACTATCATCTGACTTTTCGTGCCAGAATATGTCGTGTTGCCAGATTCTTGCCAGGACACACCCCTAATAAGCAGGATCTCCTCCCCTCAGGGACAACAACATAGAGGAATGTGGTCTGGAGATGTACTTCTCAGTTGACATGGAGATCTTGGGGAAGATCACTTCTCATGACCTCAAACCCGATGGCGCCAACATCCTGGTGACTGAGGAAAACAAAGAAGAATACATCAGGTTGTTTTCTCATCACAGGAAACCCTTCCGCCTCTGGCTTTCCTTCAGAGCAGCTCCGTTTGAAATGCTCTGCTGCTTTGTGTTTTTGCAGTCTGATGGCAGAATGGAGATTCTCACGTGGGGTCGAAGGTCAGACCAAAGCCTTCCTGGATGGATTCAATGAGGTGGTTCCGCTTCAGTGGCTCCAGTACTTTGATGAAAAGGAGCTTGAGGTGAGCAGTCATTTACTTTTAACTTCCATCGTTTATTATAACCTGACACTGACGCGCACCGTCCAAGGCCACGCCATAGAGGTTACTTATCATCTTGTGTGTGTGTGTGTGTGTGTGTGTGTGTGTGTGTGTGTGTGTGTGTGTGTGTGTGTGTGTGTGTGTGTGTGTGTGTGTGTGTGTGTGTGTGTGTGTGTGTGTGTGTGTGTGTGTGTGTGTGATCTAGGTGATGCTGTGTGGAATGCAGGAGGTGGACCTACAGGACTGGCAGAGGAACACTGTGTACCGCCACTACACCAGGAACAGTAAACAGATCATCTGGTTCTGGCAGGTACTCGCTCCTCACCTGTGCTACAGGTTTTAGAGAGCTGCTCATCCTCGTGGTGGCTTTGTTTCTCCGTGTGTTTGTTAAAGTCTGGCTCCGTCCTCTAGAGCTGAGCAGGGGCAGTCGGGTCAGTAATGATGACTGAGTTTGTCCTCACTTTCGTCCCCGCAGCTGGTGAAAGAAGTGGACAATGAGGTGCGACTGCGACTCATGCAGTTTGTCACTGGAACCTGCAGGCTTCCTCTGGGCGGCTTTGCTGAGCTCATGGGTCAGTAGTAGACATGTGAAACATCTGGAGCTGCGCTGATGCAAACGGTCTTCTCAGCTCACCGTTTTGATGGATTTCAGGAAGTAACGGTCCTCAGAAGTTCTGCATTGAGAAGGTGGGGAAGGACACGTGGCTTCCTCGGAGCCACACATGGTCAGTGCTCATCTCACACACATGCTGCGGTCAGCAGGACGACACATCTGAATGCTGAGGTCATTTTATAGATGAATCATGTCATGTGAACAAGACCGAGTCTCACCAGGCGGGGACTGGAATGAACCAGCAGGACTCTAGGAGTAACACCATAATAATGCCCATAGATGGCCTGGTCACGAGGGGCAGATGACTTTGGTGCAGTTGTACAGATTTTATTACAGCGGTTAATTACAGACGGTTTGATTCCTGTGTATGTTCCCTTTGTTTTATCTATTAGGTGTCTCATTTGTCTCATTTGTCTCTGAAACTAAAGGAGAAGTTTTCCAGGCATCACCAATGATCTGTGACTACTTTGAGATGAAATTTGCAAACTTTTAGTTAAACAGTGATTGTATTGAGGGAGAGGACTCCATCCCAGCCTGATCTCTTATTCGTGAAAAGAAAAATCAATATTTGGAGGTTTTGGGTCTTTGCTTTTTGGCAGCAGACCTTCCTGAGCCAGCCTGAGGGTTAGGGTTAGAGCTGCTGAGGCACACTCCTGAAGGCCCTGCTCCCTTCACAGAGGAGGTCACATCAAAAAGTCTTTAAACTACACAAGCTCCTCCTCAACACAGGACTGTAATCTCATTACTCTTAACATCTGGCACATTTGACTCCAGAAGGTTTGGTTTGTGACACTCGTTTCCTCTGAGCTCTGGGTCTGTGACATCAAGCGTCGACCTTCAAATAGTGAGTTAGAGATTTTTTGGTTGATCTTGAGTCAGTTTTCTGGAATGTCCGCTCCTGGGAGGAGACGTCCACTCAGAACCTCCTGCCAGCTCTGCTAAAGGTCCTTCTTCCTGTCATGTGTGACCATAAAACCTTTGCCTTGTCCACATGGACAGTTACAGATTTCAGTTATGTACTCCGTGTCCAGGGTGAGACGGATCGGCTATGATCCGACCTGCACGCCTCAAATGTCCTAGAGGTGTACAGGAGGGGAGTTTGCAGCAAATGACCTTCTCAGCAGAGCACACAACCCTCTGCAGCTTCTTCATGTCCCTGGTGGTAGCTCCAGCATACCACATGGTGACTGAGGAGTTGAGGATGGACTCCATGACTGCGGTGTAGAACTGCCTCATCAACTGTATACTCGTCAACCAATACTGATAGGTTGATTTACCTCAGCTGCGTCAGGAAGTGCATCCTCTGCTGGCCCATTTTTTGTGATGGAGGTGATGGTGGGCTCCCACTTGAGGTCCTGGGTGATGGTGCCCAGGAAGTGACATGAGTCCACCATTGTGATGGGGGTGTCAGACAGGTTTAAGGGGGAAGTGGGGCTGTGTGCTTCCTAAAGTCCACAACAACCTCCGCTGTCTTCTGGGTGTTTAGCACCAGGTTGTTGTGGCTGCACCAGGACACCAGCCGAGAACACAGCCCTGAGGGGAACCGGTGCTGACGGTCTGCAGGTCAGAGCCATTCTTCCCCAGCCTGAGTTGCTGCTTCCTGTCCATCAGGAAGTCAGATCCAGCTGCAGATGGGTCAGGCACGTTCATCTGGGACTGCAATCGTGCCCAAAACATTTCTAATCGTCACAACCCTAATCTCAACACACGAGCCCAAATCGTGTATTTAAATAGATTCTGATTGTTTTTTTTTACTAAGCTTTATAAAAGAGACACTTCATATCAGCTGTTAAAGCCCTAAACCAGTCTGAGGTAAACTTGTGATCATAGCAGGGATACGTTTATTCCACATGACAGATCTGTATGATGTTGTAAAAACTCATCATCCTTAGGTATCAGTGAGGTTTAACAAACTACACTTGACTGATTTCTGCTCCTTTATCCTTCTAGTTTTAATCGTCTGGACTTGCCTCCCTATAAGAGCTATGAGCAGCTGAAGGAGAAGCTTCTCTTTGCCATCGAGGAAACGGAGGGATTTGGTCAGGAGTAGAGGGATGAGTCCACAGGCCCACTCCGGACCACCGCTGTTCACTCAGCCAAGAGAAACAAACTCAAACAATTGCACAAGATAACCACCAATGTAAATAAGCTATTTTGTCATCTAAAACCAAATCTTAATTTGCAGCGTAATTCTTGTGGCGGTCCCAGGCTGTATTATAGAGTGCTCCAACATGAAATATGCAAGCATTTTAGCGTCCTGAGACGGTGGATGTTTTTACGTGTCCTCCATCAGCTGACCGGCGTTGGGTGTTTTTGAGAGGTTTCTAGTTCATTTCAGGCTCTAGTTCTATAGAGCCTTTAAAAGGCAAAAAGTAGGAAACTTGGTGCCTGAAGTCCTTTTTCCTGTCAGACCCGCAGTCATTTAGGAATTCATGTGCGCTTGCATGCTGCCCGTGAAGATTAGGAGACTGCTGTGACTGCCGCCATGGCATGCACGCAGACATTTTGGCATGGACCGCTGAATCTCCGAACGAGCTCGCCGTCATACAAGGTTCGTCATCAGTGGTTCTGATCCGGAACACAGAACGTCGCTCGCTCCCAGTTAGGGTTTTCTCCCAGTGGTCCAGGACAACCAGTGGATCCTTCTGCAGGGGCACAAACGAGTGCTCAAGGAAGATGATGTTCTAAATCCATTAGAAAGCATAAGCCATGTGTGTGTAAGAGTGTGTGTGTGTGTGTGTGGTTCTAAGTGAATGCCAGAGATGCGGGACATGTTCCCGGCTACCTGCTTGCACACTGTGACGTAACAAACGAAGGGCTTCTGAATGGCATCATACGAGGATTCCACCTTAATAATCTGCATTGTAACCCTGCAGTTTAGAAAATGGCCCAAAGCAACAATAATTCAGTGGTCCAGTTTGTCCTGGATGGGTGAGAAAGACTGTTTTAGTTTTAACAGGTGGCTCACACACCTAATGAAAACGTTAAGACATTATCATCTCAAACAGATCTTCTGTAGTTGTGTCCAGGTGCAAAGATCTCATTGGTGTGGGGGGGAGAGAACCCAGAAGCCACGCCCACTTATTCAGCCTTCTAGGTGGCACAGACTTTCCCATCATGCATCTCTACTGCAGCCTGATGCACCACATCACTGTGTTAGTTTTATACTTAAGCCTTAGTTCCCACTGAGCTTTTGTTTATTCAAGTGGATGTTCTCTTTGTTCTACGTGTCATGTGGTTTAAATCAGGCAGAGGACAGCAGATCTCGTAGCTTCCAGCTGCTTCGGGCGATGATGTCCATCCGTCCCGTAGAGGATGCATGTCCAGCTGAGCCGCAGGGAGGAGGAATCTTTACTCTAGCAGGAACCTACCGTGTGTGTGAGAGAATATTAACTACATAAAGTAAATCAAGTACTTTATTTATAAATCTGCGATGCCTTTGTTCTTATCAGAAATTGACTGTTTCAGGTTAATGTCATAGCGGACAGATCAGGACGCACCTGGACAGCTGGGCTCATTAAAATCCACTCATCGTTTTTAGATTAACTCATTTTTTTTATTGCGTGGGTAAATCTGTGACGTCAGCCACCTGAAACGCATCCCAACTGAAACATATCACGTGTAGATACACTGTAAACAGCAGCTACACTGTACAGAATGCCCCTTTACTGGAGACGGTGTGTATAGAAGATTCATTTTTAATCTGATTTCACCCATTTTAAATGGAGAGAGATGGATTCATGAGCTCCAAATAAATAAGTGAATAAACCCCCTCAAGGGCTGCTTTTTGTTTTGTCTGCCAAAAACGGTCAAGTTCATAGTTGGTAACTAGCATGTTTAGCATTGGCTTTGGCAAAAACACCCATGCAGGTCCCTGAGGGTCACGGTTCTCAGGCCTGCTCCAGCACACCTGATGTGACTCATCATTGGGGGCAGCAGCAGCTCAACAGGTTGAGCGGGTTGTCCAGTAGTCAGAAGGTTGCAGGTTCGATCCCGGCTCCGGACAGAGAATTCTGCTGTTGTGTCCTTGGGCAAGACACTAAACCCATCTTGCCTGCTGGTGGTGGTCGGAGGAACCGGCGGCGCCTGTGCTGCGCGCCCCAGGGCAGCTGTGGCTACATCGTAGCTCATCACCATCAGCGTGTGAATGGATGAATGATGCACTGTAGTGTAAAGCGCCTTGGAGCCCTTACTCTGAGAGGTGCTATACAAGTGCATCATTTATCTCCAGGGACATGATGCTGATCAGGTGCGTCGGAGCACAAAAACCTACAGGACAGGTGTCTGAGAACGGGACGAACGAAACATACACATCTTTTTCATCAGAACAGTAAATATTCAGTTAATATTAATTATAAAAGGAATGATCTTAAAATCCAGGTAGAGGCAGGATGAGCAAATCAAAGATTTGTTCCAATAAAACAATCATCGTCGCTTGCTTCCATTTAGCCACATTCACTGGTGTCTTCTGTTTCTAACATAAATTACCCACGATGCATATTTCTAGGAAGCATGGCTGGTTTGTGTGAAACCAGTTTTACTGCAGTAATTATTACAGAATCGGTCCGAGGGTCGGGAACAGCCTCCTGTTCCACGAAGAGGAGATGAGCTCTTCATCCAAGCTTCTTTAGAAGGTTCACAGCTTCCTTATGGACCTGCAGAGGAACAAAGATCTTAGTACGTGCACCAACAACACCGTCTGGATGTGGGGCCGTTAGGGTGTGAACCTCTTTGTCCTCCAGTGTGTGAGCAGGATAATCTTTAGCTTTGGTCAGCCAGAGCAGCGCTTTCTGCTTCTCCTTCATGGCCAGGTACGTCTTCCCGAGCATCAGCAGGTTTTTACTGTAGAAGTTGGGATCAACTGAGGAAAGTGAGGATTTGGAACATTATTAATGGAATAAAAGTTTTACTACAGAATTTCAACCGGAGCCAACAGCTGTTGTTGAAACGGTCCAGAGAGGTTCTGTTCTACCTTGTTCAGCTTGCAGGAAGAACTCCAGTGCCTGAAAGACAAACGGCACTTTAGCACACCAACACACACACCAACACACACACACACGCCGACACAAGTGAACTATTGCGTCATGACTGAAGCTCTGTAACAGCTCTTGTCAAAGTCTGAATGAAAAAGGTCAGAGGGAGCTGAGAGCTCCTTACCTCTTCGTATGTGGACGTCGGCGGTGAAGCAAAAATGACAGCTGCCACTTTGCGCTGATACCACGGCAGCTCAGCAAAAGCAAAACACCTGTGGGAGAAGAAATGTTCTGATGGTGGGTCGGACCAGAACATCAGAGGTATCAGCCCTGATGGCTGCTGTATTTTCTGTTAGCCAAAATCAAATGTCTTTGGAAATGTTGAATTAAGACATTTATTCTTTGCATTGGTACACCTAAACATTTTTATTGAGCTAAAATTGATAGAACAACCCGAGCCATTTTCACTGGGCCTCAGAATAAAAGCAGCTTTTGTTTCTGCCAACACAAAAACAGGCCTTTCCTCATCCTGCAGCAGGTCTAGTAGGCGCTCTAAGTTCATTTGTAACATGCTCCTACTTGTTGGGGGAAGTTTGGAACCAGACATCTTACCAGAAGCCTAAAATGTGTAATGAAGTGGCATCTTTGGGATTGAGCTTGATGGCTTTCTTTTAAAAAAAGGAAAAAGATAAAAGATTAAAACAGCAGAAGCAGATAATTTTACAGCATCAAGATGACATTCAGTTATCCTTCTCACCTCCAGATGCTCCCTGATGATGTAGGAGTTTCCAATTTTTACTTTGACTCCTTCAAAATCCCCAACATCGCTGAGACACACGGCGTACCACTGTGTTAGGCAAAGAACACAACCTGCAAATACAGCTCACGTGCACCGAATCATCAGTGAATGCGCCATCTTACTTTGTGTGCAGCAAAGCACATATCATCCCTCTCCAGGGCCCTCTGTGCATATCCAAAGGCCTCGAAGACCAGCTGCTTCTTTCGTTCAGGCTGAGTGTCGGGCAGCAGGGACAGGTCACGAGACGCCCGGGCCAGCCTCCACAGGAACTCTGCATTGTCACTGAATAAACGACACATCACCCACGTTAGCTCGCACTGATCAATACTCTAATCCACAAAAAGTAAAACAAGCCTGGCGAGAATGACCAGAAAGGATCCTTTCTCACCTGTCCTTGTACTGCAGCAGCAGCTGGTAAAGCCTCTCTGTTTCTGCACATCCATACAGGTAGTCCGCCTGCTGCAAAACCTTCTCTACCCCCCCACACACAATTACAATAATTATGTTACTAAAACTACAGCTTTAAAATAACAAAATCAGAGTTGTACCCAGTAATCTGGACATGATGAATGACCACCCAACAGTTTCTTTACCTTCGTCTGAAGCCCAGACCACAGCTGAACTCTGCACCCACCGAACCGCTTCATAACTCAGATAGGACAGAGCAGGAAGCCCCAGGAGGAATGAAGCTCGTCCACTCTGCACACGAGGAAGTGATGGGGACATTCAAACGAAATGTTAGACCAAAGATAACAGTGTCTTGTATGTTGATTACAGATCTGTCGCAGCTGACCTGGACAGCGCGGATCCCTAAAACCCAGTTCAAACTGATTACATTTTGTACCTGTTGTGCCAAAAAGCGACTGGCTGCCAAAAAATGATTAGCCACCGCAGGATCGCGCACAGTCAGGGTAATTGCAATTGACGAAATTCCCCAGGATTTCGCCTTAAAACTCGGCATATCTAGCAATATGGACACTGAGAAAGCAGAGATAACCTCGTCCGGTTTTTGGGCAGCCGGTCGCTTTTTGGCACAACACCTGTAACACACTTGTCCTGCTGTTGACCTTTGACACACAAGGCGAGGTTCATTTATATCGCACATTTCATACACAGAGGCAATTCAGTGTGCTTTACACATAACATCCCCCTAGCACTGCAGTAGGAAAGATATCCTAATGTCAAAAGAGTGATCATGGAAAGACGTAGTTACTTACACGCAGAGAGCCGACAGTCCTTCGGAAAGTTGTCCAAAAGAAGTAGCTAGTTCCCCTGAGCTTCGTGCCTTTGGCTCCAGGAGCAAACTGCAATAAGGAGCTGTTCACACACCAACTCAGAGCTCTAGCAGCCATCCTAAATTAGGTCCAAACACTGAATTAACACCAGGAACTGCCTTAAGCCAACTAAGTTCAGGGGCTAACCCAAAAAGGTTAACAGGAAACGTTCAAGAACAAACGACATGGAGAGTTTATAAATGCTAAAAGCGATTGTTACTTAATTTTCCCAAAGTACATCTGAAAGTTGAAAAATAATAAATATCCCTTCCTTTATCTTCATTATTTTAATTTTAATTATCTGTCGTTTCAGACTATCATAAAGCAAACTGGAACAAACAGTTTATTCTTGAATAAACCCCGGCGAGCTGACATACGTTCCGTGTGTTCTGTACTATCCGGTTAGAAATGACAACGTGTCTTAAAGGTTCCGCATCAGTCTCTCTAATATTAATAATACATTTTTTTATTTTGCTGTTCAGTTTCACGTCAACATATTTACTCAGTATGAATTCCAGATATATTTAAAAAATCTGACATTTAAGGTGAACTCAAACGTTAAAAATAGGAGCGAGCGTTACTCTCGGGACTCGCTCAGCTGCTGTTAGGTAAACGTTAACTGCAACTGACCAGAGGGAGCAAATAAAATTACAAACTACTGATTCTTCATCAAAAACTCAGGTAAAAATATTTGGTTCCACTTCATATTTAATACACGTGTTTTAATTTTAACGCCTGATGTCGCCATACAGCTGTCTACCTTTTTTATTGGGTAGAAAGTTATGTCTCGTTGTTTGTTACCAATTTGACATCATCTGTCATTATTAAATCATTATAATATTTAGAAAAACTTAGTTTATGGATTTAAAGGAGTGTATGTAGGTTTCTCTAATGTCTGTCAACATGTATTTACTCATGCAATGTATCAAATAAGGTGTTTATAACTAATATACAGTAAGCTCACTCAAAAATTTAAAATGATTCTAAGTCTGTTTAGAATTTTGTGTGAGCCTTTCTAATTAGCTTAATCTGGCAGGTTTGTCCTTGTTTTTATTGTATGTTGAATTAATTTGTTCAACTTTAGTAACATTTGGTGTTAAATATACATTTATCTTCCTTTTCCAAGCTGATGGCTACAGGTGGACCTCCTGCTCCAAGTCCCCCCAACCTGGTCACCAAGGTGGAGCTGACCATTTCCTGTGAAAACCTGATGGACATGGATTTCTTCTCCAAGTCTGACCCAGTCTGTGCCTTGTTCCTCTACACTCCAGACTCCATCTGGTATGAGGTATGTGTGGCTCACGGTGGACCATGTTCTCTCACACTAGTCCAGCTCTATTGATGCGTTTCTTCATTTTGATGTCAGATCTTAAACCAGGTACTCCTATTTTTTTTCTCCACTAGCTTGGGCGCACAGAGACAATCCAAAACTGCCTGAATCCAAAATTTTCCAAGAAGTTTGTGGTTGATTACTACTTTGAGACGGTGCAGAGGCTGAAGTTTAGTGTGTATGACATTGATAATGACAGCCATGATCTGAATGACTGTGATCACGACTTTTTGGGGGAGTTTGAATGTACTCTGGGACAGGTGAGCTTCACCTCGTACGGTTGTAGATTACACATTGATCGACCTTTTCATTTAAACCGGGCTTTCTTTACGTGCAGATTGTCTCAAACAGGCAGATGACGCAGCCATTGCTTCTGACCAACAAGGAGCCTGCAGGCCGTGGGACCATCACTGTGAGTGGACTCCACAGCTGTGGAAAAACCCCTCGACTCCATGCTGCTTCTTCGTTTGACTCAACAGTTTTGTTGTCTGAACATTTAACAGATCTTTGCTGAAGAAGTAACAGACACACGAGTGGCGAATTTTGAAGTGTCAGCCAGAGGCCTGGATAAAAAGGTCATTTTGGGGTTTGGGGCTCAGTAGTTTTTATTATGATTGTGAACTGTGAGTAACAAACTTGGGTTCGTTTGTGCAGTTTTTGAGGAGCTGCGATCCTTTCCTGGAGTTCTATAAGAAATCAGAAAGTGGCTGGCAGCTGGCTCACAGGACAGAGGTGCAGATATTTATTCAACGTTACTAATCTGCAGGTTACTGATGACTTTTGGCTTATTTTCTATTTAATTCTACAGGTTGTGCATAACAACAGGAACCCAGTATGGATTCCCTTCTGCATCACACTCAGATCTCTCTGTGATGGAGACCTTGAAAAACCAATAAAGGTGAGTTTTTTTTATTCCATTTTACAGGAAAGAGCTTCGTAAACCATCCATCCATCCATCCACCCATCTTCTGAACCCGATTTGTCCACGCAGGGTCGCGGGGGTGGGAGTGGGGGTGGCAGGTGGCGGTGCCTATCTCCAGTAGTCAACGGGCAATTAGGCGGGGTACACCCTGGACAGAGAGCCCGTCCATCGCAGGGCAACACAGAGGCACACAGGACAAACAACCTTGCACACACACACTCACACCTAAGGACAATTTAGACAGACCAATCAACCTAACAGTCATGTTTGTGGACTGTGGGAGGAAGCCGGAGTACCCGGAGAGAACCCACGCATGCACAGGGAGAACATGCAAACTCCATGCAGAAAGATCCCAGGCCGGGAAACAATGAGGAAAAACTGTCTGGTCACACCTGATACTTCCACGAGGGAGAAACCAAGAACTGCTACTGAAAGGTCTACAACATACCCCTCAGTGCCTCCGGGCAGCACAGCCTGCAACCCCCTGTAGAAGAGTCCATCAGAGGTAGAACGCAGGGCGTCCGGTTAAGAATCCGACAGCGTAGTCACAGTTTGGCACTGACGATGTGCCATATCTTGGAAACCACAGCCAAGGGGGAGGTGGATATATTCGGCTATGCAGCCGAGAGGTTTGTCAATGTTGAGAGCAGGAATTGCAAGTCCAAACACACAACGACCTGCAACCCCACCCAGATTAACAAACTGCGTTGAGAACTCAGAATCCTCAAGCAACGCACAATATAGCTTGAGAAGAGTAAAAGTAACCGCTGGCCGAGCTTCATGACATCCGAGCAGTATACGATGTCCTTCAATGTTCAGCCAACCTCCATGACTGGGATAAAATCAACACACATCCAGTCCCCAACGTTCAGGACGGTGGTCCCTGGAACACCTCCTTAGCAGCTCCTCAAAAGTACTTAGGAATGGGTGCTATTTCTGCTCAGGACCGTTTCTGATGGTATGGCCACAGTCATCACTACCACCAAGGGCCAAAGGCCACCATGTTCCACACAGCCTGAAGGACGTCCATCATTCAACCACAAGCAAAGTCAGGCCTCCTCACCACCGGTGGATCAAGTTCCCAGCCAGGATAACAACCCCGCGGCTTCGACCAGACATGATCATCACGCCCGATGCCACCATGCAGCTGGTCGCTCTTGTCATGGTTTGTGCTGAGTCTAACTGTGTTGTGATGAGTCTTCTGTGTGCAGGTGGGTATGTCTGGAGAGCAGCTGGAGAGCAGCTGCTACCTATCTGTTCATCAGTGGTCAGGGGATTTAAGGAGCATTGGGACAACTCATCAGTACCGGATGATACTCAGCATTGGGAAACTTCTCCTCCACCAACCAAACCTCCATCAGCTACAGGAAAACTCACCGGATTCCAACCCTGTCTGCCAGTCCCGTCGCTCACCCCTGACCGCCTGCTCTCCAATCCCCACCTGCCAACTCGGACACCCCGAACTCTGGTACTCAGCTCCCAGGCACACCTGACTCTCGCTCTACCAGCTCAGCCAGCCGTGACTTGCCTACCCCTCTAAGCCTTACCAACAACCAGGAAACTGTAAGCTACAAACTCATTTCTTTCACGGTCAAATCTGCAAATACTCACTCCAGTCTCTGTTCTAGAACTCCACCGGAACCATCGGATCTCAGACCATCATCTCCTTCGTACATAATAATAAACCTTTTTTACTTACCTTTGTCTCCGTGCATGATTCTGCATGTCGTGGGTCAAAAAGCTGCAGCCCAGCATGACAGCTCTAAGGGCTGATGTGTGGACAAGAGCTGCTGGAACACAGGCTGGGGTCCGATCAATGCTGGTCGGGTCGCCTGGGCGAGGGTGTCAGATGTTTGAAAAGCCCTGAAACACCAATGACCCCCAGGTTTCATCCCTGATGAGGTGTCCCAGTGCATCCGCAAGATGTATGTTGCAGCTGTCTTACAGCTGTGTGAAGGCTTTTATATATTTTAGGTAAAACGTTTCCCCTTAAGAATGTGGATGACTTTAAAGGCCTGTTGACTGGACTGAGCTGCTCCTGTTTTGGTGTTGAGTTGGACTGACACCAAAGGTTGATCAGGCTGGACGTCCAATTGTTACGTTCTGAGAGTTTTCATAAATCTTTGCAGTGAGTCAGCAGACAAAGGCAAAAACCTCGCTGCCCACCTTTAAGCTGGTGATTTTGTTTGTCTAACAGTCATGATCTCATGCACTAATAAGTCATGTGATCATTTTTTATCTGACAATGCTACCATACTAAAACTGGAAGGACTTTCCTGCTGACTTGATGTACGCAATGCATAACTCTTGGTGTGATCACACGAATTTGTGTTTTATCTATTTCATTAATTCACTGTTGAGTGAGCTGATGTCAGAAATAAACGAATGAATGGTTTAAAATCCCTTTCCTGTCTTCATGATAACTTGGTAACTGCTCCTTTGGTCCTCCTCCCAGGTGAAGTGTTATGACCACTACGTGAACGGCTCCCATGAGCTTATCGGGACCTTTAAGGCGTCTCTGGCAGAGATGTTACACGCAGGCTGCACTTTCCCTGTGAGACTTAGGTTTGGTTCCTTTTGATTTGACCCTGAACACGACCCTGGCATAATTGTAAATATTCTCTCTGGTTTTCAGGCGGAGTTTCAGTGCTTTAATGAGCAAAAGCTTAGAAAGGGCAACTATAAAAACTCCGGGGTCATTTGCATAAGGCGCTGCCAGGTGAGAATTTAAACTTCCTGATTCCTCAGTGAAAGTGTAAGATGTGTGTTTTTGGACACACATTTATTAGGATCGGTCTCTTGCAGATGGAGAAGGTATACAGCTTCCTGGATTACATATTGGGAGGTTGTCAGATCAACTTCACGGTAGGTTCTGTTTTGCCCCAAAACAAATCTTTCCGGTGATAAATGTGTGATGGGCCGCCCCCTTAAGGCTGACTCGTGTCCCCATTCTGCCCTGGCTCAGATTGCCATCGACTTCACCCAGTCTAACGGGGTTCCAAGCTCTCCCAATTCTCTCCACTACACCAGCCCAGAGGGCTTCAACGAATACCTGCATGCCATCTGGGCCGTGGGTCATGTCGTCCAAGACTACAACAGGTAACCACGGCGTCAGACACATAGGACGCTGCAGCTGAGCCAGGACGTCCGGTCTTCTTGAGACAAACATTCCACTTTTGAATCCGGACCTTTGCTGTTTGAACAGCAGCCTCAGATGTCCTCTTTAACAATTTATAAATGTCATATCTCCTACAAAGAGTTCACCCAGGCAGAGGAGTTAAGCTCCCAGCCGTAACTGGAGGGCTGAAAGTTCACACCCAGATCAGTCCTTGTGTCCTTGTGCAAGGCACGGTGGCACCTGTGTACGGCAGCCATGCTTCTGTCAGTGTGCCCCAGGGCAGCTGTGGCTCTGATGTCGCTCATCACCACCAGTGTGTGAATGACTGTGTTGTAAAGAATGTCCCAGAAAATCTAAAAATAGGATAGGAGGCAGATCTTTTAGTTATCAGGCTCCTCTCTTGTGGAACCAACTCCCAGCTTTAGTCAGTGAGGCAGACACCTTGTCTACTTTTAAGACTAGGCTTAAAACATTTTATTTGATGGGGCCTATGGTTAAAATCTGATGTTAGCCTAGATCTGGACAAGTGGGGGAGTAGAGGGAGGTGGAGTGTACAGTAGGTAAAGACGGCTCTCCCTTGCCCTGCCTCCAACATGCCTCCATCTTAAAGGCTAGGTTATCCAGAGTTATCTCTGTAGTTATGCTGCTATAGGCTTAGACTGCTGGAGGACACACTGACCACTTTCTACACTCTACTACTTTCTTCTACAATCTGCTCTTTAACTGTATTATTTTCTGCAATTTCAGCTGTTAACTTTATTTTTTCTCTAAGTGTTTTTCTCCCCAGAAGAAGCTACAACGATGTTCTGCTGAGCTATGGTAGCCTCATGGAGGGGGCCATCAGCTTGAACATTGTTGCTAACCATTTAATCATTCTCCCTCTTCTGATAACACTTTACTTTCCTTGACATTGAATGTGCTACTACTAGTATACCCGTTTAATTATACAGGTTCTTCTAAAAAAATTAGCATATTGTGATAAAGTTCATTATTTTCTGTAATGTACTGATAAACATTAGACTTTCTTATATATTAGATTCATTACACACAACTGAAGTAGTTCAAGCTTTTTATTGTTTCTAATATTGACGATTTTGGCATACAGCTCATGAAAACCCAAAATTCCTATCTAAAAAAATTAGCATATCATGAAAACCCAAAATTCCTATCTAAAAAAAATAGCATATTTCATCCGACCAATAAAAGAAAAGTATTTTAATACAAAAAAAGTCAACCTTCAAATAATTATGTTCAGTTATGCACTCAATACTTGGTCAGGAATCCTGTAGCAGAAATGACTGCTTGAATGTGGCGTGGCATGGAGGCAATCAGCCTGTGGCACTGCTGAGGTGTTATGGAGGCCCAGGATGCTTCGATAGCGGCCTTAAGCTCATCCAGAGTGTTGGGTCTTGCTTCTCTCAACTTTCTCTTCACAATATCCCACAGATTCTCCATGGGGTTCAGGTCAGGAGAGTTGGCAGGCCAATTGAGCACAGTAATACCATGGTCAGTAAACCATTTACCAGTGGTTTTGGCACTGTGAGCAGGTGCCAGGTCGTGCTGAAAAATGAAATCCTCATCTCCATAAAGCTTTTCAGCAGATGGAAGCATGAAGTGCTCCAAAATCTCCTGATAGCTAGCTGCATTGACCCTGCCCTTGATAAAACACAGTGGACCAACACCAGCAGCTGACATGGCACCCCAGACCACCACTGACTGGGTACTTGACACTGGACCTCAGGCATTTTAGCATTTCCCTCTGCCCAGTCTTCCTCCAGACTCAGCCACCTTGATTTCCAAATGGCATGCAAAATTTGCTTTCATCCGAAAAAAAAACTTTGGACCACTGAGCAACAGTCCATTGCTGCTTCTCTGTAGTCAAGGTCAGGCGCTTCTGCCGCTGTTTCTGGTTCAAAAGTGGCTTGATCTGGGGAATGCGGCACCTGTAACCCATTTCCTGCACACTCCTGTACACAGTGGCTCTGGATGTTTCTACTCCAGACTCAGTCCACTGCTTCCGCAGGTCCCCCAAGGTCTGGAATCGGTCCTTCTCCACAATCTTCCTCAGGGTCCGGTCACCTCTTCTCATTGTGCAGCGTTTTCTGAAACACTTTTTCCTTCCCACAGACTTCCCACTGAGGTGCCTTGATACAGCACTCAGGGAACAGCCTATTTGTTCAGAAATGTCTTTGTGTCTTACCCTCTTGCTTGAGGGTGTCAATGATGGCCTTTTGGACAGCAGTCAGGTCGGCAGTCTTACCCATGACTGTGGTTTTGAGTAATGAACCAGGCTGGGAGTTTTTAAAAGCCTCAGGAATCTTTTGCAGGTGTTTAGAGTTAATTAGTTGATTCAGATGATTAGGTTAATAGTGTCACGTTTTGGGATGGTAGGACCCAAAATGCAGGAACCCAAGATGACACGAGGCAGGTGATAATATAAAGAAAAATCCTTTATTTTTGAAGGATGAGTCCAAAAAATAAGAATAAATCCACAGGAGCTGGAAGTCAAAACTCCAATAAGTCCAAAATGAAAACTAGAGACAAAACACTAGAGAGGGCTGAGATCAAGATACTAGAGACAAAGAACACTAGAGACTAGAGCAGAACTGACAGAATTACCACAATGGATCGACACAAGACAGGGCTTATATACACAGGGAGGAGTAATTAGGGAAATTGGCAGCAGGTGTGTGGAGTGAGGGCTGGAGGGAAGTCAGGTGAATATAATAATCTAACTGGGAAAACAGAAACAGAGGAGGGCAAATACCCAAACACAAAACTAAACAGCAACTATCTAAAGACAGAGGGAAGGGCTCACACAAACACACACACACACACACACACACACACACACACACACACACACACACACACACACACACACACACACACACACACACACACACACACACACACACACACACACACACACACAAACACACACATACACTGAGCTGGGGACAAAGAGGCTGGAGCTGACCTGGGAGGAATGATTAAAAAGAGTAACAACATAAGACACTTAACTGAGACGCAGACAAAAGACACATGAGGGCGCTATGAGACACAGAAGGGAATCTAGAGAGGAATGGAGAAACATCAGGAGACACATGAAGGAAGACACAGATGCAGACCATGACAAATAGCTCGTTTAGAGAACCTTTTCATGATATGCTAAATTTTTGAGATAGGAATTTTGGGTTTTCATGAGCTGTGTGCCAAAATAATCAATATTAGAAACAATAAAAGGCTTGAACTACTTCAGTTGTATGTAATGACTCTACTATATATGAAAGTCTAATGTTTATCAGTACATTACAGAAAATAATGAACTTTATCTCAATATGCAATTTTTTGAGAAGGACCTGTAGATTCACTAGGATGAATACAATAAAGTTTATCTCTCACCAAATGGAATATTTACTAAGAAATAACAATGTAACTATAGACACAACACTTGGTATATATGTTGGAGGATGGCTGCTTATACTGAGCCAGGATCCTCTGAAGGTTTCTTCCTGTTAAAAGGGAGTTTTCCTCCCCACTGTCGCTACATGCTTGCTTAGTATGAAGATTGCTGTAAAGTCACTGACACTAGTCAGTGACTTGATGCAATTTGCTGGGTTCCTTATATAAAAAACCTTTTTCTGATTGGCTTAATAAACAGTTTGGAATGTTTATTATGTGAAGTGCTTTGAGACTACTCTTGTCGTGATTTGGCGCTACATAAATAAACTTGAATTGAATTGAATGCAATTAAAGTGCTTTGGGGGGTTCTAGGACTCTAGAAGGTGTTCTATAGGCATTTTTACTATTTTCAGGAACGTTTCCAGCATTTCTCCTAAAGAAGTCTTCTCCACACACGTGCTGTTTTATTTATTTATTTATTTATTTATTTGTTTATTTATTCTTTCTTTCTTTCTTTTTTGTGCAGGACTAAGATGTTTCCTGTGTTTGGTTTTGGAGCCCAAATCCCTCCATCCTCAGAGGTAAATATTCTCCTGTTTTTATTAAATATTGGGGGAACACTTCAAAATAAGGGTCCCTTTGTTAATGTTATTTTGTGCATTGTTGTGCATGAATAAACTATTAAATAAAGTATTAACAACTAGTTAATCATATTATGTAATGCATTACTAAGCAGACACCACCCTGACCCTTTGTCCTATAACCACTTAATAGTTAACATGTAATGTTAATAAAGGGACCTTTGTTTATTAATGCTTAATAATACACTAACACAAATAAAGGGGCCCTTATTGTAAAGTGTTACCTATATTGTTATATAATTTTAAGTAACTGTTCAATAGGGAGTTTCTAAGCTCCAGCGTTTATTTGAACAACATTCTTTGCTGCTGTGGAAAACAGATTCACAACTTCACCTCAGGTTTCTGAATTTTGGTTTTATCTGAATATCACTGCTAGCCTCTTATGAGGTCTTCTCACTGAAGGTTAACATTTTATGTTTTGAGAAAGACACATTTTAGGAGATATCTGCCTGTTTTATGATGCTCACTCAGCTCTGCGCCACTTTGCATCTCGTCTCAACAGGTTTCCCACATGTTTCCTGTCAACTTCAACCCATCAGATCCCTTCTGTGCAGGTAAAGAAAGACAGAAAGAAAACAATATTTTGTATAGCCCCTCTCACGAAAAAATCACCAGGCATTTCACAAGAACAAAAAAAAAGAAATAAAAACAAAACAACATTTATTTTTTAAATATCATAAAAAAGAAAATGAAGAAATTGTGATTAAAAAGTGTGAGGAAAGATGAATAAGAGGGTGGTGATGAAGGTCACACCACAACCTGAACAAGTGAGTCTTCAGCTGCTTTTTAAAGGAGACCACTGAGTCCACTGATCTCAGGCTCAGGGGGAGAGAGTTCCAGAGTCTTGGGGCCACAGCCTGGTGCTGCACAACCAGTAGGCTTTGATCACTGGACCTCAGGGACCTGCTGGGGGTGTAGGGACTAAGAAGATCACCAATGTAAGATGGTGCTTGTCCATGTAAGGCCCTATAGACCAGAACCAGGATCTTGAAATGAACCCTGAAGTTGACTGGCAGCCAGTGAAGCTGGAGGAGAAGCGGGGTGATGTGGGTGTGTTTGGAGGACTTGGTCACAAGCCGAGCACAGGCGTTCTGAACCACCTTTTCTTCCTGGCACTCGCGGAGTACAGACGCTTCTCTTTTTGCTCCCTTATCTTTTTTTCCCAAGGCTCTTTGTCCTGTCTGCCCACAGAGCGCTTCTCTGCATATTTCTGAAAAACTCTAGTTTTACTAACCATGGATTTGAAAAATTGGTCATTCAACACGATTGATAAGATTTTTTCAACAATGAGAACGGAGCAGGGGCTCTCACATGTCCACAGGGGACACACCCGGCGGGGTATATGCTGGATTCCTGGAGGAAATGGAAGATCATATGCCTCTCCCGGCTGTCCATTGAGGATGTCAAAGACGTGTGGATATTCGGCCTGATGATCACTGGATTTCTCCTGAATGGAATGGGAGGATATCTGGTTTTCTGGAAATTTGGGAAGACGGGAGAGATTGGAGGGCGACCCGCACCCACAGAAAGCACCGTCCGTGTGGAGACTTCTCAGACTGGGACGTTACTTGAGGTGAATCATAAGCTGGACAATGTTCTAGCTGCGATACCAGTATTACTGCGCAAAATGGACGTCATCTCGGAGAGAGTCACCGGACGGTATGGACAAGTTTAAAAACCCAAAATTGGCTTCACTGAAGGACTGGAATGATCAGTTTAAAGACTGAAGGCAGAGAGGAAAATTATCTCAGCCTGACCCAAACAAAGTCTTGTTATCCGAATCTGACACACTAGCAGCCTTGAGAGGCTAGGAACAAACCCCCACGAACGAATGCAGACAGATGCTGTGAACCCCCCCCCCCCCCGCCTTCGGCTTGGTGGACTTCAGCCTGGCGAAGTCATCAACCTGCAGGAGTCAATGTGCTCTGCGCTCCTCCCAAGATCTCCCTCCCACCTGTGGCTACAGTGGCTGAGCGCCGTAGATGGCTGCTCTCGCTGGGGGAAGCAGGATCCCAGCGGGGTGATGTGGGTGTGTTTGGAGGACGTGGTCAAAAGCCGAGCACAGGCATTCTGAACCACCTGTAGACGGTTAAGGGAGGTTCTGCTCAGACACGTGAAAAGAGAGTTACAGTAGTCTAAGCGTGAGGAGATGAAGGTGTGGAGAACTGTCTCAAGTTCAGAGCAAGACAGAATGGGACTCAGCTTAGCAATTTTCCTGAGATGGAAGAAGGAAGAGCGTACGAGAGAACTGACATGAGAATCCAGGGTGAGAGCTGGGTCAAAGGTCACACCAAGATTCCTGACAGAGGGTTTGGCGTGAGAAGCAAGCTGACCAAGAGAGTCTCTGACTTTGGGAACTAGCTTGTCTGGGGCACAGATGAGGATCTCAGTCTTATCTTCATTCAGCTGAAGAAAGCTCCCAGCCATCCAGGTTTTGAAAGAGTCTAAGCAGGTGTGTAACTAGTACATTTAGATAGATTTAGACTTTGCATTTTGTGCGTGTGTGTGTGTGTGTGTGTGTGTGTGTGTGTGTGTGTGTGTGTGTGTGTGTGTGTGTGTGTTTTGCAGGCATAGAGGGAGTGGTTCAGGCCTACCAGCAGTGTCTACCATGCGTGGAACTGTGGGGTCCCACCAACCTCTCCCCCATCATCAAACACGTGTCCTGTTTTGCCAGACAGGCTCTCCACCAGAACTTAGCTGCAGTGAGCATCAAGATGAATCATTTTCTATCCTGAAATTCCAACACATTCTCACACCCAAAGCCTGTTAGTTTATGTAAACGTGTTAAATCCACTAGAGGCTGAAGAAGATGTAAAAGCATAAAGTGGGGCTTTGAATTTATCGGTGTCTGGTTATGTCCCGTTTGTGTTCTTGTGCAGGAGTACTTTGTGCTGCTCATCATTACAGACGGCATCGTCTCCGACATGGACCAGACACGCCGAGCCATCGTGAAGGCCTCACATCTGCCCATGTCTATCATCATAGTGGGTGTGGGCGCAGCGGATTTCAGAGCCATGGAGTTCCTGGACAGTGATGACCACCTGTTGCGTTCCCCCAGCGGAAAAGCTGCCACCAGAGACATTGTTCAGTTTGTTCCCTTCAGAAAATTCCAAGTGAGCAACAGCCCATCACTGTCAGGACTTTAATGTGTGCTCTTGTGTAAAAGTGGTAAACAATGACTATCTCACCTTCTGTAGGCAGCTTTCCGACCCGCCTCTATATAGACGAAAAGTTTGACACAACTCAGAGTGGTTCATTTAACTTTATTTTATAAATGTTTAGATCGCATCATTCAGAGTTTTTAACAAATAATGATGGTGTAAGTGTTTCCAAAATATAATTTAAATGAATTCATAATAACTCTGCTGGAGTGTGTAGCAGGCCACTGTTCCTTATCAAGTTTATCAAATGATCTATATCCTGCCAAAGCTGCACATTTGTTATGGCCTTGTTTGATTGATAGACTGTTTTGTTTTAATTTATGTGACATGTTCCTGACAGGACAACCGGGTGGCTCTGGCCCAGAGTGTCCTGGCAGAGCTTCCAGATCAGGTGGCGTCATTCTTCAGGGCTTACAAGCTAAAACCGCCAAACCTAACTGATGTTCCAGAGACGACCCAGTAAGAAGAGTTTGTTTGTGCCTGCTTCTCCATCAGCCTGTTTGATACAATCAGAAATAAAAGCACAATAAACATACTGCATAGGATCTCTGACTTGGTTTATTGAGCATTAAAGGTGTTTCTGAGCCTGCTGTGATAGCAGCCAGCAGCCCTAATGAAGTCATCACCATATACTCTATAGCCCAGGGGTGTCAAACATGCGGCCCGCAAGCGGGTTAAATCCGGCCCGCGAGATGGTTGTGAAAACTTTATTTTCATACTTTACAATGAAGAGTGAAAATAAACTTATCTTTGTGAGCAAGTTTTCTCTGTAATGAGTATAAATGAAACAAAGCTGCTCTCAAGGCTCACACAAGAACTTGAATCCCATCCTGAAGTTGGCCGCCACTCAGGATGTGACTTCTGATATTGATGTGCTGGTGAAAGCTAAAAGATGTAAAGTAAAATGAGTCAAATATACTTTAAGTGCTGCATGGAACTGATCTTGCCGTGTGATCTGTAAGCTCTTTGAATCACGAAGGAATTTTTTTTTTATTGATTGATTTTATTTATTTTGTTTCAAATTTTCAAGTACACTTCAGGTGTTGTACTTGTACTACACTGTCCTCAGGCTCCAGCCTTGTTTCATATTGATTGTATTAAAACAAAGAAAACAATCTGAAGTTTTTTTTTTCATTTACCGGTCCGGCCCACTTGGGACTAGATTTCCCTCAATGTGGCCCCTGAGCTAAAATGAGTTTGACACCCCTGCTATAGCCAGTGACAGTCTCTATATAGAGAATAACTAGACTAAATGGGATTTTTTGGTTAATGTATTGGTTGCAGAAATGTTGTAAATTTAGCAAAAACACCTCTAGAAAGAGACGCATATTTATTCACTTCGGAAAAATGCACTTTGTTGTTGTACATTAGAACATTTTTTCTGAATCTGTACTTTAAGTAATTTTCTTGAAACTTGGTTTTTACTTTAACTTAATTAGCGTATTTTTTTCCTTCCTGAAACTGTTGCATTTGAATAGCTTTAAACCAGAATTTTAGTTTAATTAACTTTCTATTTACTTAGCCTGTGTTTACACTTTTTTTACAATCACTATGACAGTTTTTCAAAACATCTAACAAGCTCCCTAAGCTCCTAACACAGTTAGCACAACATCCGTCTTTGTAGGCTATACATTGAACACATTCCTTGTTGCTTAGATGCAAAATGCATAAGGTTAACACCCATTAAAATGTTAGAACCTCTTATACACACAAGCTCATCCGAGACGAAATGCATACAGTCAAATTTACAAATGACTTCACATTGCAGAAAACATAATGTTCTAACATAACTTATAGGCTAAAGTCAAAGTAAACAGCTGTTGATATTGTGAGCTAAAGCCCCAACATAGTCCCTGTATTTCACTATATTTCATTGCCAGTGAGAAACATGACGTACTTTTGTTTTTTACAGTTGTAATTCCGGTGTTGTTTCTGCTTGTTTATCTTGCAGTAATACTGTAATCTTTTGCAAATATAGTCTGTACTGCAGCAGTTCTGTGTCTGTACATTACATAAAGCTACTCAGAGATGGTCATTCACTTTTTTGTATTGAATTTCTGCGAAAATAACAAAATGCATGCATTTACGTACTACAGCAAACCCAACAAAAGAAAAATGTAGAAAGGCTTCTAAAATAAGGGCAGATCTGACACATAAAATAATGTTGTTTCTGTTATTTCATCTGATATGATGGTGTATTTTTGTATGATTGCAAAAATGTTCCTGTTGAAAAGGAACATGTGTTACTGTTATGTATAACTATTTGATTTTGTAACATTTTTGCAGTGTTTTGGTAGATGATGTACTGTAGTTCATATTTTTTAGGAAATTAGTGAAAAAGTTGCATAAATAGACATACATGGAACTTCCCATGTCCTATTAAGGATATTGGCTATATATTACTGTAAATATGTGAACTCTAACCTCTGACTTTTATTTTACATTAGCTAAATTAATAGTCCCATTAGTTATCAATAAATGATAACAAAGGAATAACTGCCATCTCAATTTTATTAAATCTTAAAACAAAACTTATAAAGTTGCATTTGTTAAATGAAACATTATATGTCTGAGGTTGTACAGCCTTAAGGATTTGACAAAAACTTTTGATACTTTTTTTTTTAACCAAGTGTTATCCTAAATGTGTTGACATTTCATAAACTAAAGGGATGGAAGGAATACTTTGTGGATTAAACTGTTACAACAGACTGACAGCTAGAGAGTGTTCAGAGAGACTCCCTTTCCAAGATGGCGTTCGTAAAGATGCATTTATGAATCATACATACAAAAAAAAAAAAAAAAAAAAAAGGTCAGTAACTGTAAAGGAAACGTCATTGTCTATATTTGGTTTTCCGCTGTTGTCATGGACTGACTGACTGTTCCAGGCTGTTTACAGGAAGTGGTCACAAACCCCACCCACTGCATTTGGCTAACAGGAGGCATTGCCCCTTTAGGGACAGATTCATAGTAAAGGTAGGTTATATATATTATATTACATACTCTGTCTTCCATGCTTTTATTTTGTTCGCGATATAAAAACAAATATAGCGTCTTGTTACTATCCTGTAACCTAGAGAACACACTCTTGTGTCACACTATTAGCTTAGACTATAGGAAACTTCGTGGGGAGCTCCGTTATCTTGACTAACAAACTTCATGCTGGTTAGGCAGTAATTACGTTAGTTTTGGACCATGCAACTCTTTTCTTAATTGTACGTAACTTATTTTTATCGGATTTGGTAAATTCGGAACCTTTTTCTAAAGGAGCCTCAGTTAAATCGTTAGTCCCGTTACTTACTGCCAAATATTTACATGATATTTGAGGCCCTGTAATGGTCGTTTTATATATTTATAAGCTACGTTGTGCTATATATAAGCTGCTTTGTACTAAATGTGGGTATTTTCCACATTCCTGTTGGACCTATGAGTTGGACACACAGGTGTGTGTGTGTGTGTTTTGAGAGAGAGAGAGAGAGAGAGAGAGAGAGAGAGAGAGAGAGAGAGAGAGAGAGAGAGAGAGGAGAGAGAGAGAGAGAGAGAGAGAGAGAGCTGAGCAGGTCTGCTGTCTGTTTGCATAAATGATGATTTTCAGTTTTTTTTTTTGCATTTGGCAAATTGTATTTAAAGTTGTTTTATTGTATTGACCCATTTAAACAGTTAGATTAAATACTGCTTGCAGACAATGCTCTTGATAGTGAAGTAATTTGAGTTTCGCTTCTTAATGACTCTGTTTTTGTTGTTACTGCCGGGATAATGAATCTGTGGTGTTTCCCTGGTTGGTTGAGGTTACTTTTTATTTTCAGTAGCAGGTCTGATTTTTGTGGGAGTAGCTGCTGTGTGTCTGCGTTCCACCAGCTGGTAGAATAACGTCTGGAAATATCACATGTTTGAGCCAAACTCTAGAGTTTATACAATGCACCTTACTTCCACAGCAACAGTCTGTGTGTGTCAGCTGCGGCTGGTTTTAAACCTTTTGTTTACTGATGGAAATAACTTTCTGATAAAACTTGCATCCCACTTTCCACAGAATGCTAAATCCTGTTCATGTCACAGGTCAGCCATAACTTGACTCTCTGTGGATGGTGCAAACATAAGTTAGGGTTTACTGCTCCATGTTTATGCTTTTTCTGTAGCATCTGCCCCACCCCAACCATGGCGGCAGTTGGAGCCCCACCACCCAGAGCCACAGACTGTGTGACGAAGGTGGCTCTCACCATCTCCTGTGACAATCTGTTGGACATGGACGCATTCTCCAAGTCTGATCCCATGTGTGTGCTTCGGATGAACACCTCAGGTCCTCACTGGTATGAGGTAAGTGGGTCTAAAACTAGATTTTTGGTTAATTAAAACAAACAAAATAATTTTGAGCACTTCATTGTATTGTATCTTGTTTATATTAGATTTGCCGAACAGAGAAAATCCAGAACTGCCTTAATCCCAGGTTTTCCAAGAGTCTTGTACTTGACTATTACTTTGAAGTGGTGCAGAAACTCAGGTTTGAAGTGTACGATATCGACACTGAAAACTGTAGTCTAGAGGAGGCGGACTTTCTAGGACAAATGGAATGTACCCTTGGACAGGTTAGTCTTCTTTTTCTCTCAAATTATGGTTTTTTATCATCCTAAACGCCTGTTTATCATATTTATTCTTTTCTTACATGGTTCTTGCCTTTAAAACTCAGTTTTACATGTTGTTACTGTCTTACTGTAGTAGAGGGTTGTCTTTTTGATCAGATCGTGTCCTCGAGTAAGCTAACAAAGCCACTCGTTAGGAGGGACAGGACACCGGCAGGGTCAGGGACCATCACTGTGAGTTCTCTCATTTAATGACTGCACTCTTTCACTCCGATGGTGTTCATGTGTTTTTGTTTTTTGAGTATTTTGTAAGTAATTTGTTAATTTAGATCTGTGCAGAGGAGCAAACAGACAACAGGGTGGTGGCGTTTGAAGCTGCAGCTAGAAAACTGGACAAAAAGGTAATGAATTTATTTTAGTCGTGCTAATGATTAGTTAGCTCGTGTTTTGCTCTGCTAATTGCTCTTGATTCATCAATTTTGTTTTAATTAGATGGAAATTTTTACTTCAGATTTATCTTCATAATTTCTATTTAACTCTCCCACCGTCTTAATGGGTGACCCCCCGAGGAAAGTTGACCATTTAGCAGGACTGATGGTTTATCCCTTGAGGTCCACGTGGCAGGGGTGAGGTGGTGCTGTATATGGTACAATAAACAACTTGTATGGCCCTGAACTTTGTGCTTTCTATTTTTTGGTGTATTGCTTACTGACTGCTTGATGGTGTATGCAATTCTGAGTAATTTGTTTATGATTTGAGAGTAGTGTTTGATTTTGAGCACAGCTAAAACTGTTTTGAGGCGAAAGTTTGATATTACAAGAGGAATGAGAGGTTTTGTAAATCGTGCTTGAAGCTGAGGTTTTGTGTTTAATGTTTTGAGAAAAGGGAGCAAGGTTTCAGGATTTGCGCTTTGGCAATTGAAAAAAACTGTGTTACTCTGCATATAAATAAGTCAGCTGATCTGTAGTATTTCACGAGTAACCATGGCAACCAAAATCAAGTGACACAAGTGCAGAAAAAAGTTTTCTTGCCTTCCAGCAGCACTGTGCTGTTGCAGCTGTGAAACAGAGGAGCGATCATGGGCGACATAAAAAGTAAAAAGTTATCAGATGGAGACCAAGAGGAATATTTCAGTAAATATTGATGCCATCCAAAATGATAGCACTAAAGTGTCCAGGGATCCCTGAGATATTCCAGATTGAAGCGTAACAATAAATGAATTGTCAGTGAACACCAAATTCACCCTGAATTATTTGATCTGTTTGCTACAACTCTACTTTCCCAACACTTCATCTCTTTATTTCTGACAGGATTTTTTTGGCAAGTCGGATCCTTTTCTGGAATTCTACAAGCAGACGGAGACGGGATGGCAGCTGGCTCACAGGACAGAGGTGATATGTGTTGTGTTTTCTGCCTCAGAGATTCTTAACTCTTGTGCTTTTAGTAAGGTTATAACACGTTTTTACAGCTGATACCTGAAAGAGTCAATGTAGTTCTGAAGCATTTGTTGTTTTTCAGGTGATTAAAAACAACCTAAATCCAACATGGAAACCGTTCCGAATCTCAATGCAGTCACTGTGTGGAGGCGACGTGGAAAAACTTATAAAGGTAAACTGCTGACATGACAACCCCACTCATGCAGCCTGGCTAACAGACTAAGCTGTTTTTATTGATGTGTAAAATCATGGGAGGCTGATTTGATCCCCATTGGAATTTTTGTGCATATTTAAAGGTGCAATAAGTAAGAATTTTACAAGACAGTCTAGTGTCTCAATCATGTTGGAGGAAAGGTTTTCTGAACCAGATTTCCTTCTCAGCTGGCTGGGGGGTTGCCAGTTTTTTTTTTCATTTTAAAAAGGCTAAAGAGGGATGTAGCAGACCTGAGTGGTTTATTGGTTTGTACAGAGAACCAACATTAATTTCTGTTATGATTTACATTTTTCATATTCAACTATACTATCGAATAGCCTGGACAACATCTGGATGTGTGAAAAGTAAAGTTTTGACCAAACATTTAGTGTGTGAACCACAAAGGTAGCAGAAGCTAGGTAAGATAGTTAGCAACAACAAGCTAACGACTTTCTAATAAAAAAAGGATCCATTTAAAGAAACAAACATTGAGTGATGCTATGCGAGAACTACAGCTCCTCTCCTCGTGGATACCAATCTAAATGGCAGCTGGCCCAGAGGAACAAATTCCCAAAAGAGGAGCTACTTCTGTAGTTTGTACGTTTTTAGCTTTAATAGGTCAGATGTAGACCAAATGGTAATCTTTTCAAATTATGTCTAGCAAAAGTGGAAGACATTGGTGGTAACACTAGCAACTTGCTTTACCACCTTAGCTGAAAACACGTCTTGGAGTACCAACAGATGTTTATGTTTATGTTTATGTATTTAGCAGACGCTTTTGTCCAAAGCGACTTACAAGTGATAATTGGCATTTTGCTCTTGAGGCTAACAACAACAATAACAACAACAACTTGACATCAGTCATGGAGAGGAGGGAACAAGGAGTGGACAGCAGAGGGGGGGACGGGTGCAGGCAGGGTGCTAGTTAAGAAGATGCTCTCTGAAGAGCAGGGTCTTCAGAGAGCATGTTTTATGACTGCAACCATTAGCATTGAAATTCTTTACCTTCATTCCTGCCACCTATTGGCAACTACATTTATAAGGGTTATGCATTTACCTGTGCCTGGACACGATAAACAACATGATGCATTTTGTCTAATATAACATTCAAAGGGGATTTTTAACAGAGATGTGAACAAGTTACTGCTTTGCAAGTCACACGTTTTTCCAGTCAAGTCTCGAGTCAAGTCCAAGTCAAAGACAGCCAAGTCCAAGTTGAGTCCAAAGTCAATAATGTGGAAGTCCAAGTCCTTAACTTTGAATTTTCAAGTCATAATCAAGTCATCTGTCAAACTTTTATTTAATGACAATGATAATAAATAAATTCGAGAAGTAAAGCTTCTTAAAGCTTCATTTATTTGCTCAAACAAGCAGAAACTGAAACTGATTATAAACAAAGTGCTGCTGCATTTAGCCGTACAAAATCACGCCCAGAACGAAGAGTGATGTATGATTTTTTGTCCATGTCATGCCACTTTTGTGCTAAAATATCAAACATGCTCAAGTCATCATCAAGTCAACAGATGCAAGTCAATTCAAGTCGCAAGTCATTGGCGTTCATGCTCGAGTCAAGTCGTAAGTCTTTATATATTTTATCAAGTCAAGTCAGAAGTCATTAAAATAATGACTCGAGTCTGACTTGAGTCCAAGTCATGTGACTCGAGTCCACACTTCTGCTAATTAAAGCCAGTATAGTGCGTGAATTATTTTCTTATTTCAAGACAATGTGAGTAAAATACAGAAAAAACCGATATGATTCTTTTTTAAAAAGGTGATGTGAAATGTTGCCATACAGCCCAGCCCTAAGACATGGTCATCTGTCCCGCTTCCAAACTTCCTGGTACAGAAGTTATTTCTTGTAACCCTGAGAAGCCCCGGTATCCTTTTTGTTTTACTCTAATATCGGGTAAGGAAGGCTAAAGGAAAACATTCTTCTGCTCTAAAAAGCCACTTTTTTCAATTACCAACAACTCGATATTACAGTGAAATGTGTTGATCTATGACTCCTCTTCGCTCATCATCTGGAATCGCCTGGCACTGATCTGAAGCTGGCAACAGGTGCGCTGAGTGGACTGGTTTGTGGTGGTACATGAACTACAGTACCCTGATTTGACCGCAGAATGTCGTTCTTACTTAATGCACCTTTAAGCTTTTGCTCGTCCTGCAAATGAAATAAAGAAATGCCTGTTATTTTGTTTCCATCCTCCTAATTCTGTTAAAGCAAACCTGTCAGGAACAGCAGCACAAGTGAGTCACCTGTTGGCAGAGTGAGTGCTCATCACATGAAGGCTGCTGTGTGTCATAGAACAGGTCCGAGTCCTGGATTCACCTAATCCTGTCTGAAAGGAACACATGCTCTGTAGTTCTGAGTGGATTGGCCCTTTGGTTAACGCACCTGTTAAGTGATGCCATCATAGCCTCACAGTTATTTAGAGCATATTTACATCCTTCAGATGAGCTAAACAATCGGTGAATCAACACACACACTCACACACACACACACACACACACACACACACACACACACACACACACACACACACACACACACACACACACACACACATACATGCACACACACACACACACACACACACACACACGGCATTTTTATACAAAATCCATTCTCTTGAAGCTGTTTATTTAAACATTCTGTACGTCCAGTAATCAGAAAAAGAAAGTCCACCGTATTCTGGTTTCTACCAGGTGCTCAGCACTAACTTGAAGAAAATTAAAACCCTCCACAGATTTTACCAAATGATGAAAACACTGACAAAGTGTAGCGTTAAGACCTCTCCGCCGTTATATCTGCTCTCGTGGTCTGCCTGTATCTGTTCTGTCTATATGTGTGTGTAACCTTGGTCAGGCTGTTCTGTGGAGTCAAGTTCCTATGCTCTGGTTCGCTGGAGCACTGGCAATAAAATTCTCTCTGATTATGATGATGAACATAAATGTACCTCACCTGGACACGAGTCACCAGGGCCCCTCTGGAGCCAGTCCTGGAGGTGAGGCATGCAGGTTGAAGGAGTGTAGGAGCTTCAGCTCCCACCTCTGGCAGAACTTTGAAAACATCTAATTTATGAACATAGTTATTTATAAAAATAGTGGGCCTCCATTTGTAAGGTGGCTTACTGGAGCTGTGGTTGCTGGGTGGTCAGTGTCTGTCGTGGCAGCAACTTGCATACTTGCTGGTGTAAACTGGTGGTGAGGGATGCTGTCAAGCTGAAGGAGTCCTGTTGGTTCTGTTTGGCCTATGGGACGCCAGAGTCGGTTGATAGTTACTGGCAGTCAAAGCGGATCACGGCTAAGGTTGTTGCTGAGGCAAAAACCGGGACATGGGAGGAGTTTATAGAGACGTCCATATGGCTTTGAGGCGATTCTGGTCCACCATTTGGCATCTCAAGAGGGGCAAGCGGTGCACAACCTACCCTGTATTTGGTGGAGATGGCATGCTGATGACCTTGACTGAGGATATTGTGGATCTGTGGGTGGAGTACCTAAAAGACCTCCTAAATGCCTCCTGCAAGTCTCGCAGTGAGAACGCAAAGTCAGTACTTTAAGTTGGGCTCTCCAAGTCTCTGGACCTGAGGTCACTGAGGTTGGCATGGCCAGGATGAGAATCAGCAAGTCTAAAATCATGGTCTTGAGCCAGAAGTGGGTAGAATATCTTCTTTAGGTTAGAGACGAGGTCCTGACCCAAGTGGGGGAGTGTAATGGGCCATTCCCATCTGTACCGGGTCGGCCCGGGCCGGGTACCACCGGTCGGCCCCAGCCTGGCCCGGTTGATTCCACACATCCTTGTCTTAAGCCCATGTGGGCTGATTGTACCCACCAATCAGAGGCTTGCTCTAATGGAAGTTGTCAATTTGCTGTCAGCAGTGGGTGTGTTGGCCCTGGTCGGCCTGAAGCAGACCCGCTCGAGAAGAGGGCTGAGAATGAGCCTTGGTTGGCCCAGAAAAATACCAGGCCACCCAGATATGTAAACAACCTACGCTACCCGGCCCGGGCCGACCCGGTACAGATGGGAATGGCCCATAAGTGTCCCATGGTCTGCTTCATGAATGAAGGAAAAATTGAGCTGGAGATTGACGGGTACATTAGTGCTGCTGTCTCTACGATGATGAACGCTTTACTGCTCTGTCGTGGTAAAGAGAGAACTGAGGCAAACTCTTGATTTACATTTCAGCTCTTATGGTCAGGAGCTTTGGGTAGTGCCCAAATAAATTAGGTCGTGGATACAAGCGACCAAAATGAGTTTTCACTGCAAGGTGTCTGGGCTTATCCTTGGAGATAGGGTGAGACACATCTGGAAGGGGCTTAGAGTAGATCCGCTGCTCCTCCACAATGACAGGAACCAGTTAAGATGGCTCAGGCATCAGGTTAGGATGCCTCCTGAACGCCTCATTGTGAGGTGTTCAAGTCACATCCAACTAGGAGGTGACTTAGACCTTTTCCAACAGCGCTACTCAGCCTAAAGCAGCTCGGTACAGCGTGGGTTAACTCAGCTCACCCCAGAGTGGCTGCTTTTCCCTGAGGGGGGCTCTTTACTTCTCCCCTCATGCTATTTTTGTCTTGAGTGAACAGTGTGAGGTGATGTGTATGCTACATAGAAACACAACATGAAGATGGGGTGATGTTGAACATCCTGCTCAGTTTGATGGCTTTTTGTCAGACTCTGAACCAGGAAATGGTTGCAGGCAGTGAGGCAGCAGCCAGAAAGCTCTGGAACAACCAAGCCCCCACAATGCGCCTAAAATTCTGTATAATTAATGAGCATCAGACCCACGTGACCACAGAGCTTGCTCCGTGGAAAGGCCTCAGTAGAGCCTCGGTCTGGCTTGGAAACTGCTCCGGGATTTTGAGTCTCTGTGTTTGTGTATTCTTTTTTGGATATTTTTTGTGCAATTGTTGGACAAAATGACTTGCTGTGGCATTAATTGCACTAATAGAGCGTCCAAGGAGTCTCCACTTCATTTTCTTCGGTAAGTAAAATTATATTTATGTATTTTAGGTCACTGCCGAGCTGAGCTTAGGTTTTAACATGTACTGTTTAACCATGAAATTTAAATGTAATAGGGTAAAACCCAGTGCATTTAACATGATGCTGCATTTTAGAAAATGGGTTGAAATATAACATGTTGGTGGAGCTGGGTTCCGACTATCAGCTTGTGGAGCTCTCGGGAGACCGATGTTTTCCACCCGGTTCTCCCCTCCCCGCAGCTCGGCGCATCTCTGTCTGATCGCGGCTTCTGTGTGCTGCGCGGGCTGCCGGCTTGTGGCGCTCTGGGATGGAAACCTTTCCACCCGGTTCTCCCCAGCGGCAGCTCTGCGCATCTCAGATTGCAGCGGCACTTGTCTGCTGTGCGGCTGCCAGCTTGTGAAGCTCTCGGAGACCTCTGTGTTCCACCCGGTTTTACCCAGCGGTCAGCCCGGCGTATCTCTGACTCAGAAGCTCTGGTGTTGTGCACAGTTAACTCCAGTTGTAGCTAGGTTGCTACATCCGTTAGCTTAGTGTCAGGTTAGCTTGTAGCTAGTTCTACCAGGTGTCATCAGTTGATCCCAGCCTTACAGCCCCACCCTCAGCTCCACCTCTCTTCCCTTTTGTGGAATTGTCTGGGCTTAACGGAACCTGTGACACGGTCAAAATGGCGGTGGTGGCCACCTCCCATTTCTCCTCAAAAACGTGTTATTGGAGTCTATGGAAACCCATTGTCCAATATTTATATGTCGATGGGAGCAACCGGTGACTTCACCTCCTAGCCAATCAGTGGCTCACAGCTGCAATACTGGCCCGGGTAAAGCCTGAGTGATGCTTCTCTGTCAGCTCCAAAAGGGAGAGACACACACACGGACGGAGACATGTTGCCCTCATTTTTCTCCATCTCCTGGGGAGTGTTGCAAAGCAATTCCCCGCCAGGACAACAGAGGGCGTAGCGCTGTTCTGTGGTATCCTGTCATGTATCCGGTCCAAGATGGTGTGTTTATATTGTGTTTTTTGTATATAAGAGACTTTTAACACAGACAAATTTGTCTCTCATCCTCCTCCACCTCTTCATGCTCTCGCCACCTCTAAACCCACGTTTCCTGTCATTTCTGTCCACAAATAAAACGCTTGCTGCGTAACTTTTCACTCCTCCAGTCACGGGGGAATTAAACGTTCATATTTTAGAGTTTTTTCGCGAGGTATTCTTCAAGCTTCTCCGTGTCTGCCGCTAGTTATCCTCGGCTCTGTTTATGTTTTTGAGGGCGCAATGGCGGCAGTGTAGACGACAGCGGTGCCCTGACCAATCACAAGCTTGCGTTCTCCGTCTCGATGGACGGATGTTTAGAAAAGAGAGCTCGACTCTGTCCTTCCTTGCGGGGGCTCTGCAGCAGCCCCGCAAGGACGGATAATGGCGTTGCGTGTCTCCGCACTGACGCAGACATAGAAGCATGACTCAGGCTTAAGCCCTTGGAACCACAATGGAGCAGGGACTGAGAAGTACCAGGAAATGAGGGGGAAAATACAAAACTGTACTGTTAGAAAAGGTGGCCAGACCAAACCCCACACTCCTGAGTCACACAGAGTAGAGCTGTTGGAAAAGGTCTAATAGATACTACGTTAGATACTATAGAGACTATACTATAATACTATGTTTGTTGGCTGTCTTGGGAACACCTGAGGATACCCTGGAGGTGCTGCCCTAAGTCGCTGGGGAGAGGGAAGTCAGGGTCTCTCTGCTTTGGCTGCTGCCCTGCAATCCAACCTCGGACATGCAGAGGAAAATGGATGGATAGACAATAAAAAACCAAAATTAACGTCTTTTTATGTTTTTCCCTTCTTATTTTCTCTGTAGGTTGATTTAGAATTCACTTTTAACCCTTTCTAGATTGATGAGTGTCATCAGTTTTTGAGGTTGTTGCTGATGTCTTTACTCCTTGGTATTGCGTTGACACACGCCAGGATGCTCCAGACCAGGGACTTTCTGAGACTCCTGCATTCACAGCAGCTGTCACACTAAAACCTTCAAAAGCAGAAAGGGGAGAAATTCACAACCAGCGTTTCCATTTTTGTTTTGCCTTCGATTAAAAAAAAAAGATGATTGAATCTGTTGAGCGTTTTCCCACATGAGGTTAGATCTGACTCCTTTTAGAACCTGGTGAAGATCAGATCCATAAGAACTGGAAATGGGGTGGATTTTCTTTTTACCACTTAAATGTTTTAGTTGTTTTTGTTTACTGTTCATTCAGTAGAGTTTTATCAGACTAGATCTAGAAACATTTTGCATTGACAGGTTATTTAAACAGAGGGCCAAATTCCTATTAGGTAGATTTTTCTGGTAAGAAAAATCACCCATGAGTTTCTGAGCTGTAGCATCAAACCGTTCATCTGAACTGCTCTGTTGTTCTGTGTGTAGAGCTTGTTGTGTCCCTTCTTTTCTCAGATATGATCATGCTTTGAAAGCAACATTGGGTCATTGCCTGATAAAATTGTGTGTGTGTGTGTGTGTGTGTGTGTGTTTCAGGCAGCGGTTTGAGTTGGGGTGGCAAATTCAAAGCTGTGCACTCATAGCTTGCTTCTGAGTGGTGCTTTCACACGCTGCTTAAAAAAGGCTTTATGTTGTTGGTCTTCCATAATGAAATACGTCTGATTTTTAAAAATAAGTGTTTTTCTCTCCCAGGTAGACTGTTACGACTACAACAACAGTGGCTCTCATGACTTTATTGGATCATTTCAGACAACACTCAGCCAAATCCAGCAGGCCACACAGTCATACGCAGTAAGCTGCATTTTTACTAGTCTTAAAGAGCAAGTCACCCCCTACCAGAGTCTAACTTCACTCCCACTTCATGTTTGAAAAATGCAACAAATGCTGTTGCCTGGCAGACCGAGAAGGAGGAGCTGCTAACAAATACACACACACAGGCTCACAACAGCATTGTGACATCATAATGTACCAGTTTACATCATAGCATACCTCTTAGCCAATAGCGGTGGCAGATTTAAATTAAAATACAGTGCAGAGTTTTTACCTGACAACGGCACAACACTGCCAGTTTTAGGCAGAATATTTCACTTTTAGCTAAGATGCACTGAGGTGCCAAATTATTGACGACACGTGTCTGCAGCACGATTAGACACTCGTTTATTTAGTTTATCAGCAAAAAAAAGTTTATTTGGGGGTGACTTGCTCTTTAATAATGAAATTATAGTAAATTAAGTGAGTGTTGTCCTACTGAGGACCTCCTGCTTCATCCATATCTGATCTTCTTAGGCTGAGTTTGAGTGCATCAACAGCAAGAAGGGGAAGAAGAAAGGATACAAAAACTCTGGTGTCATCATCATCAAACAGTGCAAGGTACTGTGGGCTAATTTCAGCTTTTTGTTTTTAATTCTTTGATTCGTAAAATTTACAGAAACTGTAGGAAAAATAGCTTTTAAGGAAAACAGTTGTTAGATCTAATGACATGCAAAGATTAAAAAGTCATTCATATTAACAAGCCATAAACTAGAAGCATGACCACTAAATTTATTTGAGGCAGACAGTCAAAGTGAGTCTATTTTTATGGCAGATGTGGAACAACTTTAATAATCTGGGTCTCACTGCTGACACCCTTCACTACAACCAGTAATGACCGCTATCCCTGACTGATGCTTTTTATCATTTAAAGTGAATTAAATGAAAGAGCTAGCATTCTGTGCAGAAACAGTCAGTTTTAAACTAAAATCATCATTTAATGAAAAATGTTTGCATTATGGATGTTCCCTTTAAGTCTGTTCAAGCGGTACATGTACATATATAGCATGGAACCCCCCCCCTCCCCCCGCCACCGCTTGGTCTAACTGATCCATCCATTTTCGACCACTTATCCGGAGTCGAGTCCCGGGGGGCAGCAGCCTAAGCAGGGAGCAGGGAGAGCCCAAACACCCTGTGAAGAAAACTCATTTTGACTGCTTGTATTCGCAGTCTTATTTGTTTTGGTCACTACCCAAAGCTCGTGACCATAGGTGAGGGTAGAAACGTAGATCGACTGGTAAATCAAGGGTTTCACCTTCCGGCTCAGTTCTCTTCACCACGACAGACCGGTACAAGTCCCGCATCACTGGAATGCAGCACCAATCCACCTTTCAATCTTACTCTCCATCTTTCCCTCACTCGTGATGAACAAGACCCTGAGATACTTAATCTCCTCCACTTGGGGCAGGACCTCATCCCTGACCCGGAGGCATTTTTCCCTTTTCCGGCTCAAGACCATGGTCTTGAATTTAGAGGAGCTGAGATCACTTTCTGATGAAGCGAACAGGACCACATCATCTGCAAAAAGCAGAGACGCGACCCTCAGGCCACCAAAACAGATCCTCTCAACACTTTGGCTGCACCTAGAAATCCTGTCCATAAAAGTAATGAACAGAATTGGTGACAAAGGGCTGGATTTATGACTGCTCCTTCCTGAAATATCTGTGAACAAACCCGCCCACTCCTGCTTCTGAATACATTATTTTCCTGACTTGTTTTTAATGTAATAAATGAGTAGGCTACTGCTCTTACTAGAGTACCATCACTGAGTCCTCTTCCTTCCTCTGGTAATGGAGCTTCTGTCCTATTAGACATTTCAATAATATATGTGCTTGTGTCACTCAGCTTCCCAAAAGCAACACACATATCAAAGCAATGCATACATCTTTCGCATGTTATCCTCCTCCTATTGGTTCTGTTTTACTTGTGAACTTTTCATAACTGGATTTAATATTTTGTTGTGGGTGGAGATTCAAAAGCTCTGATGACACAGGAGGTTCAAGACCAGAAAAGCCTGCTCTCTGCTCGCCCTACTTTCACTTTTGGCACGTTGTTAGCTTAAACAGTGAATTTTTTTTTGTAGTTCCTCTGCTCCTCCTTTGGAAGGAGTGTGTGTAGAAATGAATGTGTGTGTGTGTGTGTGTGTGTGTGTGTGTGTGTGTGTGTGTGTGTGTGTGTGTGTGAATTAAACGAGAATGCATTCAGGCATAGAATAATAATACATTCAGTTAATAGGATCAATCATCAAGAAATAATAAACATAAAATTTCCATAACAGTTACCATCCATCCATGCATGACACAGAAGCAGGTGCCTCATGATGTGATTGGACCAGCCTGGTAAAAGAAATAACCAGTGATCTGCAGACACGCTCGTCCCCTGTTATACTGCTAGTTTTATGGGACGGTAAAAAAAAGAAGTGTAAATTCAAGAACAACTGTTTGTACGGTTGTCACTTCGGCCCACTGAGCAAATGATGCCCGATGACCAGTCCAGCAGTGGGACCCAATGTTTTTTCTCCCACAAGACTTGCAGGGCTTTAGTTAAGCATCCACATAACTGCAGATGCTTCCTTGATCAGCCTGCCGATCTCTCGCTCCCTCTCTCCTTCCCTCTCTCATGAACAAGAACCCAAGATACTTAAGCTCCCTCACTTAAAGAGCAAGTCACCCCCTGCCAGAGTCTTACTCCACTCCCACTTCCTGTTTGAAAAATGCAAAAAATGCTGTTGCTGGCAGACTGAAAGGGCAGAGCCACTAACAAATAAATACACACACACACACACACACATGACATTGTGACCTCATAATGTACCAGCTGACATCATACTGTACTTCTTAGCCTATAGCAATGGCAGATTAAATTTAACTGCAATGCAGAGTTTTTACCTGACTAATGTGCAACAATGACAGTTTTAGGCAGAATATTTAAGTTTTAACTAAGATGCACTTAAGTGCCAAATGATAGACTGCATGTGTCTACAGCATGGTAATATATAGCTAATCAGCATAAAAGAAGTGGATTTGGGGGTGACTTGCTCTTTAAGGTAGGATCTCTCTTCTGATCCCGACCTGGCAGGCCACCCTTTTCTGGTTAAGAAACACGGACACGGATTTTGAGGTGCTGATCTTCATGCAGTGTGGCAGAAGCATGTCAGCCAAGACAGCCATACAACATCCATACCCTTGAGGTATCCAGGATGAGTTTTGCCAGACCCCTAACATTTACCACTGTGTAGATCAGCACCCTAATCCTAAATTATGTTTATTATACATAAAGTTTTGTTAATCTCTGATCTATTCCAGTTCAAAGGTCAGTGTTGTACCAACCTGGTTGCACTTCGTATGACTCGGTAACCATGAAGTAGCTCTCAGTTTCACGTAGGTTGCTGATCGCTGGTGTAGATGTTGGACTACCTCAGCGACTTCTGCTCCAGAGATTGCTTGATCCACCCTTTGGTCCCCCCAGCTCTGGTTTCTTACTAGATAACATGTTGTGGGTTTGAGGAGCTCCTCAAATTATTCTGTCCACTGCCCAATTATATCCCCAGCTGGTGTTACCAGGTCTCCATTCCCAGTGTAAACAGAGTGGGCTAATTGCCGCTTCAAACAGAGATCTGGTTGCCATTATAATCACAACTTTGGTTAAAGTTTGACTGAGAAATTCAATTGTTTTTACCTCAGTGATATTTGTATGAAGACGTCAATGATTTCCTGTCAACCGTTGCTTGCAGACAGTGAAGGAGTACACATTTCTGGATTACATAATGGGCGGCTGTCAGATCAACTTCACAGTGAGTACTGAAACACTCATCAGTGTTTCTAGGATTCAACTGCAGTGGCACTTGAAGGCAGATAGCATGTTTTCCAGGTTTGGTTTGAGTTAGACTGGTTGCATTGAAGTATTTTTGCATCTTGCTGGGGTCAGATCGCCATAGATTTCACAGGCTCCAATGGAGATCCCAAGTCGCCTAGGTCCCTCCACTACATCAACCCTCAGGGCTACAATGAGTATCTGGCAGCCATCTGGGCAGTGGGTAATGTCATCCAGGACTATGACAGGTAAAAAGATGGCCTCCACAGCTAATGGAATAGCAAATGAAATTGGCTCCAATTACTGAGCGAAAGTTTCACATGTACACCTTGACTCTCTACTTGTTTCACTTCCTTTCCGCAGTGACAAGATGTTCCCTGCCTTTGGTTTCGGTGCTCAGATCCCTCCAACATGGCAGGTGAGTGGTTCAGATGGTCTTTATTTGATACACTGAACGTGTGTCCTGATTCTGTCTCAGTCTTCCAGATGAATTTTTCTAGGATTCAAAAATAAATGGATGTTTTTTGTTTGCAGGTTAGCCACGAGTTTCCCATCAATTTCAACCCAGCAAATCCATTTTGTGCAGGTAAAATCTGATTAAAGTTTATGTGATTGCTCATTGGGAAGTGGAGAACTCACTTTCCTGTTTTTGTTGGTGGTGTCTGAAGTCATTTACTGTTTAATGAGCCTTTGCAGCAAAGTTCTGATCCTCCTGGCCCTTCGTGGGATAGAGTAAAGATAATATTATAATAGTGTGTGCCTAGGGCAGGGCAATAATAGAATGATAGTAATGTATATTTTGAACTAATTTATCCTTGATAAACATATGAAAACAGGTTGATGGAAACTTGGATATGAAGACCAGATGAAAAACAAATAAAGTAACTGTCACACGGTGACCAGATGCACTGCTAACGGCTAATGTTTGTGTGGCGTTAGCCTCTTACTGCAATAATCTTAACGTTGCTGATAAAATTAAAGAAAACACCCAAAAGGGAAAGCAGAGATGGAGGACACAGCGAATGACATCGTTGACAAAAAGGGACACGTGGACATGATTCCGATATTTTGACTGAGCCACTAATGATGTTTATTATTGTCTTTCTGTGCATAATTAACAGGACAATAAGGAAGTTTGACAGCCAACACATGTATAGAAATAATAAATGTCTTCTTCATACATTCTCCTGCAATGCCCTGGTCCTGTAGAATGAGCCCTGGCATTTTTACTGTGATTGCCTGTTTTTCTGTAAAATCACAGAAAAAGAGAGCTGCTCGGGTCAAGCAGGCTGCTTCATGCGCGTTCACGCTCAGGCTTCGCCCGTAGCATTTGCTATCAGTAGCTTTGGCAGCAGAGAGAGAGGTAGTACCAACTCAGCGACTTTGTCGCTGTTCCTAATGCCTAGTGATGAACCTAGCAACATTTCTGAGGACCGTTAGCTACTTTGTTCTAGATATTTCCTGCAAATTAGCAACAAAAATAGCCATTTTTGCTCCGAACCGTTCTTTGAACTTTGTTTCAGCTGTCATCAAGGATATAAATGTTACAGATACAAAAGACGTCATTTGGCACTTTAGCTCACCTAGTAAGACATTGTTCTCTCGTGCTGAAGACCCGAGTTCGATTCTTGATATGAACATAGTTTATTTTTTTACATTAATGGTATATTTTTTACAGTAAGATGCCCACATTTTTATTTGAGACAGGCCAAACGGGACTGAATTCACAGATAAAAAAGATGTGGGTTCAACTTTCATTTTGGAACAATTTTTCAAGCAAGGGAAGGGAAGCTCTGTCAAGCTGACAGACTGACCCATCTTAAACCTTTGTCGGCTGTGCTGAAGAGAAAGGTACAGAACCAAATTAATTAATTAGCTGCGCGTTCTCCTGTCCTCTGTACTCCGGACCACACACACACACACACACACGCACGCATGCACACACACACACACACACACACACACACACACACACACACACACACACACACACACACACACACACACACACACACACACACACACACACACACGGGACTGTCTCAGCTGTTATTTTCGTTAAGGAGTGTGCACGTACAGCATGCGCGCCTCGTGCGCGAGCCTACTATTGAAGCTGCCGTTACGCTTTTGGCCTGAGGGGGCAATTGCGAGCATAAAAATTCAAAACTCCGTAAAGTCCCTTTAAAGGCTGCTTAAATTTTCACAGATATAAAACATTGCTCTTGTTTTTCTGTTGCCTATTTATAAAGAAGGAATCTAAAAGGAGCAGAGATGTTAAGAATTTATGTTTCAGTGCCTGTCTTATTAAATCGGCATCAGCAGAAGAATATTTCCATTTTTGTTCTCTTCTATTATTTCACGATTATAGTTTAAAATAAACCTCCTTTAATTGTCCAAAACAGTTATATCATGTTTGACATGTTCAGCTTTTGAAAATATAGCTTTAAAGTCACAACCATCTGATATCTTCTTATCTCGCTTGAAAGTGCCAGAAAACATTAAAGATTGACAAAAATATAGATTTTTTTTACATCGTGATTGATATCGATATCGAGTTGTTACAGCTGTTGCTGTTTACCTCAGAAAACAGACACTGCAGAGGACAATCAGTGCATTGCCTCCTCCTCCTACCTGCACAGCTGCACTCACTTGGGCTGACCACCTCCTGAGCAGAATAAAAGGGAGAGACTGGATCTGTGCCAGTTCTCTCATGTGCTCCGTTTATTGGTGTCATGTTACGTCCCCGACATGAGATGGTAAAATGTGAAGGATGGGGATAACATAAAAACTGAACAGTGGATATGAAAAGGGTTTTATTGTTATAAAAAGGTTCTAAAAATGAGTAAAACAGACAACGAGCATTATAAAGTTAATGCAACACACACAAACTCTTGAAAAGGTTAACATTAAAAGACGAATGATCTGGGTAAAACGAAGGTGTTTAAAACCGAAGTCAATCATATTCCATAAACGAAGTTAACCTTTAAAACAAATGAACACACAAACACCAGATCCCACAGGATCACTCAAGAGTTTAAACTTTAAAAGTTAAACTCATCAAAACGAAGTAACGAACGAACAAACGAAGGGGTTAAAACCAAACGAATCACAATGATAAGAAAAAAATATTTCCATGTTGCCCTGCCCTATTGTGTCTTAAGGATCGACTGTGAATAGAATTTTCTTTCTGCATAATTTTTACCTGAAGCTATTTATTCTGCTGTGACTTGTGCGTTTGCAGACTTTAATAGATATGTCTTAAATGGCATCCAGCGTGTGACGAACCCGTCTTTAGTCCTGTTTGTTTGCTTGCATGTTCTCCAGGTGTAGAAGGTGTGGTGTTGGCCTACCAGCAGTGTTTGCCTCAGGTGAAGCTTTATGGCCCAACGAACTTCGCCCCGATCATCAACCACGTGGCTCATTTTGGCCGACAGGCCTTGCAGCAGCAAACAGCCTCTGTGAGTCTCTGAATGCTCTGGTTTTGGGTGACAGGTCTTCTTTTCCCCAAAAGTGATGACGAGTACGTGAAAACGACCTTGTTCATTGTTGTGTTGGTGTCCTTCTGACCGGTTTAATTTTCACAAATCACTAACACATCTGCTCCATGCCTCTGCTGTTGTTCTGAAGCAATACTTTGTCCTGCTCATCATCACCGATGGAGTCATCACTGACATGGATCAGACGCGCAGCGCCATCGTCAACGCCTCCCGGCTGCCCATGTCCATCATCATCGTCGGAGTAGGAGGGGCGGACTTCGAGGCCATGGAGTTCCTGGATGGAGATGATGGTACCCTGCGCTCGGCTACAGGCGAAGCGGCCTTGCGGGATATCGTGCAGTTTGTGCCGTTCAGGCAGTTCACAAATGTAAGCTGCTGCCTGTGATCAGGATGGATGTTTTGTGTAGGCGCTCCATAAGAATGGTGTTTAAATGTTGTACATTTTATTTCAGGCGGGCTCAGCAGCCCTAGCACAATGTGTATTGGCGGAGCTGCCAGACCAAATGGCCTCCTTCTTCAATTTATTTGACCTGAAGCCCCCCAGCGACTCTTGTCCTTCCTAAATATGTACGAGTACCCCGATTTCATCACTAACCCCGCTCTCCCTTTCTCTTTGCATTTGATACCCAGCTGCATGAATAATCTTACTGACAACCTGAAAAATGTTTAGATATTTTAGGATTTTGACTAGGGCTTAGCAATCAATGCATTTCATTGAATAATTCAAATGAATTAATTTTGAGCCTCCAGTTCACTCTGCTTATAAAGCATTAATGCTGCTAGCTAAAAACCGCCGGTAAATGGCTTAGTTCAATACCGCAATAAAATAGGATTAGCACCCTAGCATTAGCGTGACCCTAGCTAACCACAGCAGCATACTGAAATACGGACAGATACCAGCTATCCTAACTGTGTCTGAAATGTAACGTAACTGTCTAAGTGTTGGTGGTTAGCGTAGCTGCATTCCAAGCATTAGCCTGACCCAGTTCCGGTTCTGAGCCAACGCTGATGTTTTTGATGCGAGAAAAGCTTTTCCGTGTCGTTACAGTTTTATGTTTGGATAATATAAATGTGTGATTTATGAACAGAACAGATTTAATGCAAGGCTAAATCGGTGAATATTCAGTTTGAATTGATTTGACTGTCAGAATATTCTAATTAATCTCCATCGTCAGCTGCCTTCATGCTGACCAACATCATACAAGATCTGCCTACTTTTGCCAGAATGAAGTAAAAATAGCAATTCAGTCGGAGCAGATGGAAATAAGTGTTATTTTATGTGGTTAACAGATGAAACAGCTGTGATAAAGCCCTCTGCCCACGTGGATTCCACAATAGTATAAAGCTGCAGACCTGATTTACGGTTGCAGCAGATTCACCCTCACACATCCCAACCAGCAGTTTCCCCCGCGAGGCATCGACATAGAAGGGTTGATCCGCTAACACACACACACACACACACACACACACACACACACACACACACACACACACACACACACACACACACACACACACACACCACTTGAACAGAGAAAAGGGGGCTGAGATGGTCACACACACACACACACCACTTGAACAGAGAAAAGGGGGCTGAGTTGGTAGCAAATTCCCAGCCTGCATTATTGTGCCAGTCCATCTCTGGTGCTCATCCACCAAACTTTATAACCATTCAGCTAAAGGCTAGCGGTTAGCATTTTGCTTGTACTCACAGCTCACAGAAGGGAAGAAGCAGCTTAGGCTGGAAAATGAAAGCCTCGTCTCGTCTCGTCTCGTCTTCCTCCGCTTATCCGGGTCCGGGTCGCGGGGGCAGCATCCCAACTAGGGAGCTCCAGGCCGTCCTCTCCCCGGCCTTGTCCACCAGCTCCTCCGGCAGGACCCCAAGGCGTTCCCGGACCAGATTGGAGATGTAACCTCTCCAACGTGTCCTGGGTCGACCCGGGGGCCTTCTGCCGGCAGGACATGCCCGAAACACCTCCCCGGGGAGGCGTCCAGGAGGCATCCTGACCAGATGCCCAAACCACCTCAACTGGCTCCTTTCGATCCGGAGGAGCAGCGGTTCTACTCCGAGTCCCTCCCGAATGTCCGAGCTCCTCACCCTATCTCTAAGGCTGAGCCCGGCCACCCTACGGAGGAAACTCATTTCGGCCGCTTGTATCCGCGATCTCGTTCTTTCGGTCATTACCCAAAGCTCATGACCATAGGTGAGGATTGGGACGTAGATCGACCGGTAAATCGAGAGCCTGGCTTTCTGGCTCAGCTCCCTCTTCCCCACGACAGATCGGCTCAGCGTCCGCATCACTGCAGACGCCGAACCAATCCGCCTGTCGACAGGAAAATGAAAGCCTGAAGCAAAACATTATTTTGGGCTGTTTTTAATGAGGAAATAACAATAAAGTATTGTAAAAGATCCAAAAAGCAGAGGTTTTGTGATATAGTTCCTTTAAGCCACATTGCCCACTCCTTGTTTTTTTACTATTAGTCTTTGCTTTTCACAGTATGTGGAGACATTGTGTCGCGCTATCAGCCTGTGTGTTACTCTGCTTCAGAACTAACAGGGACCCAGGGGCTTTGGAGCTTTTCCTTCAAACAGAAACACAGTTGAGGTCAGCGGTATAAGTGCACTTGTTACGGGTGATTGAACTGCTATCAGGTGGCTACAAAACACAACGTTTGTGGGACATTTCACTTAATACTACAGTACTCAACATAAATGAGTACACCCTCTTTAAAAAGCATGAATAGCATGCGAGGTGGGTTAAGTGTCATGCCCAAGGACTGAGCAGGACTCGATCCTGCAACTCCTGTGCCACACACACACACACTATATATATATATATATATATATATATATATATATATATATATATATATATATATATATATATATATATATAGTGTGTGTGTGTGTGTGTGTGTGTGTGTGTGTGTGTGTGTGACTCTTGAGTGCATGTGTGGAACAGAAAATCCACAAACAATTTAAATCTGCACTAAATTCTTGTTATTTTTTAAAAACAATACATTTTAATGTTGGAAATGAATGCCTTTTTGAAATCAGTCACAAAAGGCCTCAAATAGATGTGATTATTTGAATTTCAGTTCAGATTTTGATGATCATGCAGCCCCCTTCCTGCATTTTTCTCTGCTTTCTCTTCATACTTGTCCTCAACTTGTCCCCACGATGTCAATTTGTCCCTCATCTTTCTTCAGTGTCCTCAGGAAGCCCTTGCTCAAAGTGTTTTGGCAGAAGTCCCAGGACAGGTGGCAGGTTTCTTCAAACTGATGGGTCTGAAGCCGCCCCACAGTGACAGCACTTTGTCTGACCTGCCATCGGCACCGCCATCTGATCCAATCTGAGGAGCAACCTTCTTCCTCCAAACATCAGCTCCCTCTGACTCTTAAATCTTGTTTAATTCAAATCTAATGGCATTATCAGTATGTGACAGAACGCTACCCTGATGGATCGCTACATCTTTGCTTTTTTATTGTTTATTTGTTGATAATCCACAGAAGTTCTCTTTCTACACAAATGAACAGCCGCTGCCTTGATTTTCCCTTCTTTTTTCCCAGGAATGAGAGATATCAGGATGTTTGAATCATTCTTCTGTCCTTGGTACGGGTTTATGGTGAGAATCAGTTTCCTCTCCAGGTATGACACAAATCTGTCTGTAAAGATTTCTGCACAGAGCCTCCAGACCGTTTCAGCTCCATGTTGCTCATTTTCTCTAATTCTGATTTGTTTAAACGTGTGAAAAAAAGTTTTTATATGATTATTTCTGATTATAATCAGTCACAGTTGCAGGCTGATCATGAAAACGGTTTCCTACACCTATCCTGCATTAGCGTAGACAGTGAAACTCTAGGATTAGAAAAGCCTGACAGATATACGTCGCAGTGTCACCTAACATTCATGGACTCACCCATCTTGATTCACAGTGGGGAAGGCTGTTGTTGGCATAGCGTCCAGGAAACAGCAGAGAACGTCTTGGCTAGTAGACGCTAACTGTTAGCATTAGCAGCTCCACCACAAAGCAGATCTCCTCCAGGCTTGTGTTATTTGTGGAGATAAAACATCAACGTTGCAGAGCAAACAGTCAGTGGTAGAGTCCTGTTGCTGTTGACCAAATGTGTTGGTTAAAGAGTAAACCACAACTATTGCTTTAAGATGCTGCATTTGAGAGCGATGCTGGAAATGACGCAGTTTGTCTATCAGAGTATATGTATTAGCAAAGTTGTTTACTATTGTTTAAATATATTTTGAGGAGAAGTAGAAGAAAACAGCTCTGATTCACTCAGATTTCCACTTTTTCTTAACATTTCTCCTGAAATGGGAAGTCACCATAGATCATTTACTCAATGCATTATCTATGTCTTTGTGTAATCTCAAATTAACTTCTTGATTATTCCGACTTTATTCAGAACTTTTTTCTTCACTTTTTCAACCCGTCAGCTTGTTTGTTCCCATGTTACTGCTGGGCTCGTGAGTGTCGCCTACTTTAAACTCACTAAACTCGGTCAAAATCATTTCTAGGATGACTTGAGGATTACAGCACAGGCTGTTATTGATTTTTACTACTTACGATTTTTACTTACAAATTTAAAAACTCTTGTGCTATTTGTTTACTTCATAGATTTAGTTTAAAATATCTAATTTGTCTTAATCCTGAGAAACACCTCAGGTAAGTATTGACAGTGCACCACCTTTTCCACATTGGGTTATGTCAGCCATATTCCCTTAAACCTCTCAGGCTCAAAATAAGTTTTGATGAAAGGACGAACGACTAAGTCATTTAGGGGTACTTCAGAGTTTAAGAAATGCCCATTGAATATGTATGTGGAGTAACCAGGTAAGTAGGTTTTAACGTTGCAAATCAGCAACGCCTGCCTCCAGAGGGTTGCAGTTCTACACACAACACTCTATAATTAAAACATTAAAAAAATTCTGCTAATTTAAAGAGAGAGAGGTCGGGTTTAGATAAGTATTCACAGCTGCATTGTTTCCACTGATCATCCTTGAGGTGTTTCTGCAGCCTAACTGTCCATCTGTGGACAATTCATCTGATAAGACATGATGAAATCAAATGGATTATATGAAATATTTAGGGAAAAAGGGGGTTTTCCATTTAGTAGTAAGTCTAGCATAATGATGTAGAAAACCTGATGTGCTGTAATACTTCCTGGATGCACACTGTGCATTTTTACTTAAATGTGTACATTTATTGAGTCAGTATGTTGTTTACAATGTAAAATGTTGCCATATGTGCTGATTTTATGTTTTTATCATTCGATGCAAGAAACACAGCCTGAATAACCTATACCAGAATCGCCAGTGTGAAGCAAAATTTTCATGTATGTAATCTTAATTCATTACAAAAACTAATAAAAATCACATGATGTTATTTTTTGCCAAATGTAAAAATATGGAAAAACTATAAACTGTTCTGTTCTATTTTTGAGTTGTACTTCTGTTGGGTTCATTTTGTTAGTAGATTTTTATCCAGATGTATAAAGAGTTGCCCACCCAGACTTGTTCTCAGTTTCAGCACGGTTACATCTGGCTGGCCACCCAAAGACACACAAGAATGCACGTCATAAACCCACTTACACCACCCCTACACAACCATTCTTGGACACCAGAGATGGTCTGTTCTTACTGGGGTGACCCCAACCAGACGGCCAGCTCCCACTCCTATCCTCCAGCCCAGGCAGCAAACCAAGGCTGTGAGAAGATTGGATGTCATTGGATGATTTAATTAAACAGTATATTCTTCAATCTCTGCTGACACTTCCTAACCCAGGGGTGTCAAACTCATTTTAGCTCAGGGGCCACATTGAGGGAAATCTAGTCCCAAGTGGGCCGGACCGGTAAATAAAAAAAAAACTTCAGATTGTTTTCTTTGTTTTAATACAATCAATATGAAACAAGGCTGGAGCCTGAGGACAGTGTAGTACAATTACAACGCCTGAAGTGTACTTGAAAATTTGAAAACAATAAAAAATCAATCAATAAATAAAAATTCCTTAGTGATTCAAAGAGCTTACAGATCACATGGCAAGATCAGTTCCATGCAGCACTTAAAGTATATTTGACTCATTTTACTTTACATCTTTTAGCTTTCACCAGCACATCAATATCAGAAGTCACATCCTGAGAGGCGGCCAACTTCAGGATGGGACTCAAGTTCTTGTGTGAGCCTTGAGCGCAGCTTTGTTTTATTTATACTCGTTACAGAGAAAACTTGCTCACAAAGATAAGTTTATTTTCACTCTACATTGTAAAGTATGAAAATAAAGTTTTCACAACCATCTCGCGGGCCGGATTTAACCCGCTTGTGGGCCGGATCCGGCCCGCGGGCCGCATGTTTGACACCCCTGTCCTAACCTTTTCACACTGCTGTTTCTACCAATGCACTTTCTCTGTATCCCATGATTACCTTTTTCCTTCCTTCACATGTTTTAATCCTAATTTTTACTTTCGCACATTTAATTTAAATTTTACTCATTTTTAAAATGATAAATGACCCGCACTTGTATAGGAGTGAAAGGACTCCAAAGTGTTTTATACTACAGTGTATTTCACACACACACACTGATGGTGATGAGCTACGATGTAGCCACAGCTGCCCTGGGGCGCACTCGACAGATCATCATTTTTTATAGTATTATTGTGACACAATGGGATTTTTATTGTGAGAGGTGCTATATAAGAACAATTTCTTCCTCTTTAAAAGCTCAGTGACTGATAATACTTAATATTACCAAAACGTAACTTTTTGGGGCCTTACGGGGAAAGCCGAGCTCTGGAACACACACATCACGCATTAGGAATTCTTCGCCTCAACATTTTAATTCACTAGACAGGCACGGCTGATTGAGGACTCTTTATTTATTATTACACAATAAAAATTGTTAATAAATAAATACACTATTTTTATAGTTTTAGTTTGACATGAGTTCAGTGTCCCGGTGCACACTCCATTCCAGTAGGTGGCGGTAATTATGCAGCTGTTTGCCACAAGAAGAAGCCTGACGCAAAGCTGTAAGTGTCTAACCTCACACCAAATTCTTGCTTTGCAAAGTACATTTATTTAGTCTGGCTTGCCAGGCTAGTAAGCATCACCAGGCTGTGGAAACTTCATTCTCTCCCGTAACATTCTGGGGTGAGTTCTTTTCTTTTCCTGAACCAGACACGCTGCGGTCTTCGTGACAACCGAAGCTGCAGCATCAGGTCAGCAGAAAGCGTCCTGGTCTCTGGGTCTGCTGCTACTCCTTGGGCTTCTCTGAGAAATGCGCTCGTTGTCCATCAGATTTAAGAGGTTCCCTATCAGACTCGGGCTCTTTAGTTGGTCATAGTGCAGGATCGCTGTTGTCAGACGGAAGAGCCCAGATTTAGATTTTTACTTTGGAGAGGAAATAAGGTGCAGTACCGGAGTCGTCCAGAGGGGCAGCAGCATCACTGGTGCAGAGGATGTTGAAATGTCAAAATACAGGTTTGATTTTCAAAAAGTCTTTAGATGCATAATCAGATAATAAAGTCAGGTGTGCTGTCGTCTTGTTGAATTATTCAGCTTTTTGTTGGTCCAACACCCCCTTCCCCCCAAGCATTGGGCCAGGAATGATGAGGAGGTTCTGGGTGACCAGCTGCTCTGGAACCAAGAGAGGACTTTCATCGTGGACCAGGAAGACCCTACAGGATGGACCAGAACGCCTCTGAGGTGAGAGTCCATTTTCATGTCAAATCACTGGAAAATCATAATCTTCTTTTTCATGTGTATCACCATTACCCACTGATCTGGAGTGTGGACCAGCACTAATAATAATAATACATTTTATTTAAAAGCACCTTTCAAAACACCCAAGATAGCTTTACAAGATAAAATACAGTAAAATACCAGAATAAAACAAACAGTCACTTTTCTACCACCCCCAGAAACCTCAACGATACCCAGGTTCACATTTTTGCAACCAATGGCTAAGAAAAAAATGGCCATTGCCTTCATACTTAATGTATTGGCTCTTGTTCTCCAATTTAGTGATATCACATGATCAAGCTTTTCATACATTCCATTCTACAAAATAGGTAAAAGTATGTACGATTTGTGCTGATATCGTTTCAGATTAATTTCAGTATCGGTCAATAATGTAGGCTGCAACATTGCTATCGTATCGGAAGTGAAAACGTTGTATTGGGACATCCCTAGTTATAAGTGTTGTAACTCATCACAGGTGAAGTCTTTTTCATCCACTCTGGTGTAATCAGCGCCCCCTACAGGACAGGTGTCACACAGAAAGTTTAATTGTTTTCTGAAAGATTTTCTCTTAGCTTAGAAGATGTTACAAAACTTTACGTTTGCTTCAGGGAAGCAGATCTGTATTTGGATTGAATAATAAAATAATTTAAAAAAACGGAATAACATCTACTAATATGGAAGTACTAAATAAAAACAATGTGCCCCAGTGTAGGAAAATGACTCCTAGATAAATCAGTGAATGTTCAAATAATATCTGTAGCACGTTTTAAAGAGGATCTAGTTTTATGATAAACTGCAGCCACTTGTTTGAGAAGACAGAGAGGACACACACACGATGGGTGTTGGTGGTTTATCCGTTGGGGTCCACGTACAGTAGCGGGGGTGAGGTGGTGCTCACTCTTCAAAAAACACAAACAAAAAAAAAACATGTGGGGTCTATGGGAGCCTAAGTCACGCCCATCTACTTCCGGCTCATGGGTCCCCGGAAGAACGAAAAAATAAATGCAAGTTAACGGAGCTAAAAACGCTATTTTCTTATCCGCTTTGTCTTACGCCCTGGATCACACATATGTTGTACTGCAATTTAAATGAAAAGGAATGATGGGTGTTTCGACCATGCCAGTTATGTACTTTAAGATTTATCAGCTTGTAAAATTTCGTAATTAGCATGACTACAATCGGTAATTAGCATGACGTCACCACATAATCTCCTCTCCCCTAACGTTTATACCTAACAAATGGCCAGGTTTATGGTGGCTCTTTCTTCCTGTGGGAAGTTTGCTGAACTTACAGCCATTTTCCCTCAGTTTTCTCCGTGTCTGGTTCAATGACGTCATTTTCGTGAAGCGCATTTGTAGTCCTGGACTTATTTTAACACAAAACCCTAAAATAACGTTCCCCCGTTCAAAAATAAGCACGTTCGTGGTATCAAAATGTGTCTTTAAAATTCACGGACATCATATGTGAAACCCATGAATAGAGAATAGCATTTTTAACCCCGTTGATTTGCATTCATTTTTCCGTTCTTCCGGCGGACCCAGGGTCCGGAAGTAGATATGCGTGACTTAGGTTCCCTGTCGGACCACATTAGTAATGTGGGAGTGTTAATCACATGCTATTTTCCAGTGATCCCCAACTCTCTTCCCTGAGGGGCAGCATGTTTTAGTTGTTTCCCTAATCCAACACACTTGTATTCAGCAGCTCATGGAGCTCAGAAGCCTGCTAATCACCTGCTGATTGAAATCAGGTTTGTTGAAGCAGGAAAACGGTAAAACATGCTGGATACCGGCCCTCGGGGAAGGGAGTTGGGGATCACTCTGTTATTCAGAAGCAGCATCTTAATCAGCTCTCCTGCCTTGTTTTTATTGCAGCTTTTAGCAAAACACGAACAAATAAAAGGTGCTACCGCTTCAGGATGTTGGATCATCTGTGACTGATTTGCGTGTCCCTCTCCTGAATCAAAGTTTGTTCCATATGGATCTGGACAGCATGACTACAGGTACTACTACTACTACTACTACTACTACTACTACTACTACTACTACTACTACTACTACTACTACTACTACTACTACTACTACTACTACTAAAAATTATAATAATACTGTTAGGTATTTTCATTTTCCCATCCAGGGTTACCTGAAGGGAAAGCTCACCACGCAGGGGTGTTATTATCAGTTTAACTCATACTGATCTTATTAACAATAAACCATTTAGACTTTTCAAAGTGGAGAGAGAGAGATAAAATGATACACACGAGTCGGTAGTCTCTTTGCTCTCGTCGGACAAAAGCCCTCTCAAGAGTATTTATTAAAAGACACAAAAATGATAAAACGCACACACATTTAGGGAGACAAGCATGCGCTGGCACAGGGCGTTCTTACTGATAAGCTAGGACTGGGAAGAAGCAAGGTCAAATGCCAGGGAAAAATGGGCTGGATGTAATTTTGTTTAAAATCACACACAATGTATCCATAATTTATCCAACAAATACATTTGTGTATGTGGTGCAGGAGAGTTGATATGTGCTGTGTGTGTGTGCTGCTTAGATAAGGGAGGTGTATGTATGTCAAGGCTATTCAATTCCGGTCCTGGAGGGCTGGTATCCAGCATGTTTTAGTGGTTTCTCTGCTCCAGCACACTTGAGTGTTTGTAACCCCTCTGCAGCAGCTCATCAGTCTCTACTGATTGAAATCAGGTATGTTTAATCAGAGTTAGATAGATAGATAAAAACTTTATTGATCCCCTTAGATGTGTTCTTGCTGTGTCGTGGTTCTAATTCCATGCTGTCGTTTTTTTTTTTTAAACACAGAAACCGTTTTGTTACCTGTTTTCCCGGTACATTTTGTCTGCGGCTGCAGACTTCCTCAAGCTGATGCTGATGGTGGTTTATCCTGGATGTGGGACCATGAACAGGGACGAGGGAGTTTACACGTTGGACCGCGCATGGGACTGCATCGTCGGAGAGGGAAGAGCGGGCAGCAGAGGGCGACAACGTCATCTGCTGCCCGCGGATAAACGGAGAAGGATGTGACGCCACCATCAGCGTCAGCCTGAGGAAGTCTGGTGTCTTATTCTTTTTCCAAACAACGTAACACAAAAATGTTTATAACACGAATACAACTGAAGATATTTTAAATTAAAAATCTTTAAATAAATGTGGTGAAAACACCAAACTCAAAATCACATCAACCTAATTTTGTTCAAAATATTGTTGTGTAATGAATTAGATTACGTGTTATTTAATGAGCCATAAGGAGTAGGATTCCATAGGAAATATGAAATCCACCATACGGATCTGTGAGTTATTTAAACCAGAAGATTGGATCTTTTTATTGCAGGGATTGGATAACCGCTTCGTATTCACTCAGAGACAACAGAAGAGAGAGAGTCAAGTTTAAAAGTTAAGAATTTTATTACTTTACTAGACTGATTTTAAAACTAAATGTATGGTGTAACTAAAGTGGATGAGACGGTGAATGGATGACGTGTAATGTTGATCAGAACCAGCAAATCCGAAGAAGCGATTAGTTCTGACGGGAACTGAAGGTGTTGTCTTTGCATTAAGCGTTGGTTAGGAGGTCCATAAACACATGAGACACCATTATGTCGGTCTACCTACCCTTCGGGAAGTCCTCTGTAGATCCGGAATGTCGAGGTCTTAGCTTGACCTTCTCTGGAACCGAGCTGGTAGGAAAAGCAGCGGTTCCGACCAGTCCAGTCTGAGTTACTTCCGGGTTCACGACAGTTTGTTGACGTCTGGTGAGACCCAAGCCTGGGTCTTGATGGTTCAGCTTTTGTTCTGAAAGGAACTGTTGCCGCAGTTGGTATAGCGAAGAATTTTTCAGCTTGTCGTTTGTTCTTTCGGTTAAAGAGTAGAGATCAGGATTTGCCACTCCGTCATTTTCTCTGGAACGCTTTGAACTGGCGTTAGAGCTGATGTGGCATAGTTTTATACCTCGGATGTTATGGTTTATTGTCGAATGAAAAATTAACAAACACCATCAAAACCACGCCTCCGTCAGATCTGTAAGATTCTGATTGGAGTGAAAGTAATGTGTTATGTCTTTTTAACGCTACGTGAAATGAGTCCTGTTGGAACATTTAAAGTCATAGTACCTTTATATTCTATAGGATTATAATAAAGTAATTAATATTTTGATTTCACAGGTCGGTCACATCTTATTTATTGACCAACACTTTGATGGATTAGCTTTATTAAAATAGAGTTCTTTGATCAATCAAAAGAAAAGAGTTCATTCTTCGTTCTTCTGTTGAGCTGAAAATAAGCAGGTTAGAAGGAATGCATGAGACCTTGAGACTATCTCTCATGCAGACTAGTTCTGAGCAAAGAAGGGAAAAAACTGTCATTCCATTCCGTTACAGTCGTAAATGAGAATTTTTGTGTTCTGTTCTTTAAACAAATATCCATTACGCCTTAAAAATTACTTGAAATTATTTATTTTAAATACATTACCCAAAGTAAACGTTCTTTAGATGGTATTCTATGCTTTTTTAAAAGTATTTGTTTTGCTGCAATTTATCTGGTATTTGCGAATGTTCCAAAAAATTTCAAATATTCTGACAAATACAAACAGGAGAAAATAATGTGTTTGAGTTGATGTTGTTGCCTCACACTTCAGATTCAATCGCTCTATTCTCTTCCACTTATCCAGAGTCTGGGGTCGCAAGGAGTCCCAGACTTCCCTCTCCCCAGCCACTTGGGCCAGCTCCTCTTGGAGAATCTCAAGGCGTTCCCTGGCCAACCAAGAGACATAGCCCCTCCAGCGTGTCCTGGATATTCGTTTAGGTGTCCTCCCGGGGACTCTGCCTATTCACTGGAAGATGTACCGATGGGATTGAGGAGGTCTGCAAAGAACAGGATTTAAAACAACCGAAAATATTCGTAATGAAATTTTGGTGTCAGGCATGGCTACAACGCTCCACCTGTGAGAGTAAAACTGTAAAGCTTGTCTTTGGCATTCAGACATCAATGCCAAATCAGACAATCAACCAAAAAAAAAAAAGAGTTCATCCCCTCTTGGGGAAACATGGTTCCAGAGCCAGAGCCGTGCGTTGAGGTGATTCTATATTGAGCCAGAACCTCTCAACCTCACGTACCAACTCCAGCTCTTTCCCCACTAGAGAGGTGATATTCCGAATGCCAAATGCTAGCTTGTGCAGCAGAGGATCAGACTGCCAAGGTACCTGCCTTCGGCTACCTCCGGACACACAATACACCAGACCCCTTTGGCCCCTCCCATGACTGGTGAGCACATGGGAAGAGGGATCCACATCTCCTTTTGAATAAAAGCCCGGCTGCCAGGTGCTCGCCAACATGCCCCAACTCCAGGCCAGCTTTTCAGATAAATCTCAATATAAAACTGAGGCCATGTTGCCCATCCTTTCCTGGAACAAAACTTTGAGTGCATAACATTCCAAATCAGGGATTTGATCCGTTTTTATGGCATCACATGTAAAATAAATCCTTGAAATAAATGTTTTAGGTGGCCAATGTGCTAGAGAAATTTGATTAATTCTAGTAAGCCTACATTTTTAAAAACCTTTGTATATTCACCTCACTAGAAAGTCACTAATCTCCTGTTTAGTCCGTTCTCATCTCACCGTCTCATAGCAATAACGCAACTGTTAAATGTGTAAATTGACAAAATGTGTTTGTTTCCTGCAGATATCCTGTTGGTTAAAGAAGAGGATCCTGAAGGACAAAGTACTGGTGTGGACCAGCAGGACCAGGAAAACCTCCCTATAAATGTGGAACAGGAGGAACTCTGGACTTGTCTGGAAGGAGAGCAGCTCAGTTTGAAAGGAGAAACTCGTGCCACCTGGTCTCCATCCATTGCAGTTTCTATAAAGACTGAGGACGATGAAGAGAAACCTGTGTTCTCACAGCTTCATCGTCATCAAACAGAAGACAGAGATGTTTTAACCAGCAGCTCGGTTAAGCAGAAGACAGGAAAAACTTGTGGAGGAGCAGAAATGAGCAGGAACCCAGATCTGAACCTTCGTAAACAGACATCTGAGTCTTCAGAGACTGAAGTTAGTGGAGATGATAAAGAGGATGAAGATGTGAATCTAGACTCTGAGCTTTCAGACTTTGGACCTGAAATTGGAGATCAGGACAATGACTGGAATGAAAGCAGGTCTTCTGAGTCAAATGTTGAGACTGTCAACAAATCTGTTAGCTGCTCTGAGTGTGGTGAACAATTTCTCCACAAGTGGTCTCTCCAGAAACATTTGAGAGTGACAAGTCATTCAGCAATTGGGTCTTTAGGCTGTTTGGTTAATAAGAAATGTGTTGGAGAGAAGCAAAATGTAGACTCAGGCAAGAAAGTCCAGGTGGAACCAAAATCATTTAGTTGTGATGACTGTGGAAAACAATTTAGCCAAAGGACAACTCTAAACAGTCACATGACAATTCACACAGGTCAGAAGCCTTTTGTTTGTGAGCTCTGTGGACAAACATTCAGACAAAAGAACACTTTATACAGACATATCAGAGTCCACACAGGACAGAAACCTTTTACCTGTGAGCTCTGTGGAAAAACATTTAGACAAAAGACATATTTAAACAACCACATGAGAGTCCACACAGGTCAGAAACCTTTTACCTGTGAGCTCTGTGGACAAAGATTTAGCCTAAAGTCAACTTTAAACAGCCACATGACAGTCCACACAAGACAGAAGCATTTTGCTTGTGAGCTCTGTGGACAAAGATTTAGTCAAAAGACAAGTTTAACCAGACACAAGAGTGTCCACACAGGACAGAAACCGTTTGCTTGTGAGCTCTGTAGGCAAAGTTTTAGCCGAAAAACACACCTAATCAGTCATGTGAGAGTTCATACAGGACAGAAACCGTTCTCCTGTAAGTTCTGTGGACAACGATTTAGCCAAAAGACACACTTAAACAGTCACATTAGAGTCCACACTGGACAGAAGCCTTTTTCCTGTGAGCTTTGTGGAGACAAATTCATGTATAAGAAAACTTTAAACAGTCACATGACAGTCCATACAGGACAGAGGCCTTTTGCCTGTGATCTCTGTGGACAAAGGTTTGGCCAAAAGACACATTTAAACAGTCACATGAAAATCCACACAGCACAAAAGCCATTTTCCTGTGAGGTCTGTGGACAGAGATTTTGTCGAAAGTCAACTGTAAACAGTCACATGAGAGTCCACACAGGACAGAAACCATTTGGTTGTGAGCTCTGTGAGCAAAACTTTAGTCGAAAATCAACTTTGAACAGACACATGCGTGTCCACACAGGACAGAAACCTTTTGCTTGTGAGCTCTGTGGACAAAAATTTTGCCGAAAATCCACTTTAAAAAAACACACGGGTGTCCACACAGGAAATGAGTAATTATTTTGCATGGATGATGTAATAACAAAGTATGACATCATGTGGTTAAATTTAGGTACTGCAGCTCATTTTCAAAACAAACAAATGACTTTCTGACCCCCATTTTGTGAGTTTCATGGCATTGCCAGCTATGGATCAGCACCAGATACTTGATGGCAAGCAAAGAACAGTCACACGATAAGTACATAAATACATTTCATTGTATTAAGTTGTAGGTAATTGAAATGGCTTGAAACTTCTTTTAGAGCCGACAATTCATTTTTAATTCACCGTTAGCACAGTTAGCTCAGATTTTGCCTCGGTCTGGCACTGCTAGAGAAATTGCATTTACAGTAATGTTGACTGTGTTGTTTGTGTGGAGCTGACTGTTTTTTCCAGCCCTAATTTCTTGTGGTTTATTTCTGGCAGTCCCCACTCCTATGGTGATCCCATCCAGGCACACCTATGCCTGTATGACAGGTATGTGAACAGACAAGCAGAATGATGTTCAGGAGTTTGTAGGAGTGAACAGCCTGTTATTTTTGATTTTGGTATACTGTTAATGCTTAATAAGGTTGGTAAGATATTTGGTTTACGTTGAGTCGGTACTTTGGGTTAAAATTCAGATGGTTCTTCTTTTCCAGTTCTACCATGTAAATAAAAAGAAACCTCTTGTAAACAGGTTAGACATTTTCTCATGTAGTCACTCATCTACATTGTGACAACCAGTGTGGTGATTTATTTTTAACTTGGGCCATGTATTTTTGTTCCCCATCTTGCACCCAATAATGATCCAACAAACTTGTTTTGTTATGACCACTATGCAGAAGCTAAGTACGTAAAACTAACCCTCCCATTACTGCTTCGATAGAAATCATGATCACATCTAAACTGAAAAAGGGCCATGAGATATAAAGACATTATTCGGTGGCTGTGTTTGAAGCAACCACTTGTGCTCTACACATGGACGTAGTTTTGACTTTAGAAGTAGGGGGGACACATCTGGCATGAGGACCGGTGGGGAATCTTTACAGTATGTTCTAATGGGAAAATGGTCTTCTGCTTGGTCCTAGTGCTCACCCAGTGTCTATTTAATATATTGTAATATTGATTTTGTATGGTAAAAAGTGCAGAGGTCAAATCCCATTCCCCCCCCCACACACAGACACACCACCACCACCACACACACACACACTTATGGGCCATTCCCATCTGTACCGGGTCGGCCCGGGCCGGGTAGCGTAGGTTGTTTACATTACTGGGTGGCCTGGTATTTTTCCGGGCCAACCAAGGCTCATTCTCAGCCCTCTTCTCGAGGGGGTCTGCTTCAGGCCGACCAGGGCCAACACACCCACTGCTGACAGCAAATGCACACCTTCCATTAGAGCAAGCCTCTGATTGGTGGGTAGAATCAGCCCACATGGGCTTAAGACAAGGATGTGTGGAATCAACCGGGCCAGGCTGGGGCCGACTGGGGCTGCCTGACCCGGGCCGACCCGGTACAGATGGGAATGGCCCAAAAGAGTCCTAGGCTCTACATGTGAGACAGGTTACACCAGTCAATCATTGCCTAAAAAAACACTAGCTGCTTTGATTTCCACACTGACAATAATGTCTTTATTGTAGTAACAATTGCCTCACACACTGAATGATCACAAACCTGCTCTAATGAAAGGCTTTGTAACTGTTTTCCTCCTTTGTGCATTGTAATATGATTTTGTGTAATCCCCTGTATTGCTCTCATGCTGCCTTCCTGGACCAGGTCACTCTTGCAAATGACATTTCAATGGGTCTCTCACTTGGTACATTATGTAGAACATATGATGTGAGCGTGACACTATTTACACTATCTGTGGCCACATATTCAAATTTGAAAATTAGGTTTATATTTTAAAAACTATAATAAAAGTAAATCTTTAATGATGCAGAAAACTATTTAATATTGTATAACTCTGCAAAGAAGGTGATTGTCTGCAACATGCCCTTGTGACAGGACCTGTACACCATTCAGAACCATTAAATGAGCAAGAAAGATTGTGGCTGACCCTTTTCCACCCTGTACATCCTACTCTTTTCGCAGGGAGATGTAGTAGGGATACTTGACTAGGGATATATATTCAAGTATTCTTTATTGAGGATTCAGTCCAATTCACAGAAGTAGAAAAACATTGTACAGATAAGATCAAATGAAACGAGCACAATATGACACGCTAAAGCACAAGAGACAAATAATCATTAAAAACAAGACAATAATAACAGCAGTGTCAAAATCCCTAATCCAAAAAGGACTGTTATACCAGAGTTTCCACATCTTTGACTGGTAATGTATTGCACTGACACAGGTATTGGTTAGATTTAAAACAATCACATTCTTAAAATTGTTCAGCCTACAAATAAATGTATAAATAAAACAGCTTGTAGGGTGCTTCCCCTCGCATTTACAAAGTCTCACACTCACTTCTTTCCAGAAATCTTTTGTGTTATTAAGGAGTTTCAGAGACTCAGCTCTCCTAGCTTGATCATTTTCACTAATAAGACCCACTGCATATTTGTATGTTCCATTTTACACTCAAACACAGGCCCGTGTCTAGGTCTCACCGCAGACGCCTGCTCTCTTGAGGCCTTGCGTGCTTCAGCATGATACTCAGACACATACTCTCTCCAGCTTGGTCTTATCTTTGTTTTAGTTTTACGTCTGTGAAAGGGATTGCTAGCCTTATGTAGTGCATTCTGTAATGGAATGAAATGACTGTTTTCCACCTAAAAGTCATTTCCCCCCTCTCCTCTGACACAGAACTAATCTGCATGAGATATGGCCTCAAGGTCTCATGCATTTGCTCTAAATTTTTCTTTTCCAGCCCAAGAGAAGAATGAAGAAAAGGACTCTCTCTTTTTTAATAAATCAAAGAACTCTATTTTTAATAAAGCTAATCAAACAAAGTGTTAGTCAATGAGATGTGACAAATCTGTGAAATGAAAATATTAATTACTTTATTATAATCCTATAGAATATAATAAGTAATATAACTTTAAATGTTCCTATAGGACTGATCTCACGTAGCGTTAAAAGACATGACACATTGCTTTTACTGATCCAATCAGAATCTGCCAGATCCGACGGAGGCAAGGTTTTGGTGGTGTTTGGTAAATCTGTCATCTTTTCAGTCGACCATAAACCAAAACATCCAAAGTATAAAACTATGCTCACGTCATCTTTAAGGCCAGTTCAAAGCGTTCTAGAGAAGTTGACAGAGTGGCCAATCAGTAACTTTCCTCTTCAGCCGAAAGAACCAATGACAAGCTGGAAAACCTGCTGCCGTTCCACCTACTGCAAAGGTTCCTTTCGGAATAACAGCTGAACCATCACGGCCCCGTTTTGGGTCTTGTTAGATGCCAATAAACTGTCGTGACCCGGAAGTATCTCAAAGACTGGACTGGTCGGCTGCCGCGGCTGTTCTACAAGCTTCGGCTCCAAAGGTCCAAGATGGACCTCTACACCTCCTGATCTAGACGGGGACTTCCACCAGGGTACGTAGACCGACAAATGGCGTTGAATGTTTTTATGAATCTCCTAATCAAAGCTTAGCGCGAAGACATTACCTTCACTCCCATCAGAACTAATAATTTCCACGGATTTGCTGGTTCTGAACAACAATCCACATTACACCATTCTCCGTCTCACTTCACCTTAGTTACACCATACATTTAGTGTTTAAAGTTAGTCTAGCTTTAATTTGTTTAGTAATAAATCTTTAAATATTTAAAACTTGACTCTCTTCTGTTGTCTCTGAGTTAATACGAAGTGGTTACATAATCCCTGCAATAAAAAGTTCCAATCTTCTGGTTAAAAAGTACCCGCAGATCCTTAAGGTTGATTTCATATTTTCTATGGAATCTCATGTCATGGTTCATTAAATAACATGTAAATTAAACCATTACAATTCACTATGTCATCATACATGTTACCTATTGCTTATATTTGTTCTGGATCTTTACAGTCGGTCTCTCTACAGGGGACTGCTACCCTAGGCAGGCAAATACCACCTAAATAGTTCTCAGGAAGCAGCTGATAGTTTAAGATGTCCTCCTCAGAGAGGGTAGGTCAGTCTATAACTTTCCTAGTTTTTTCAGTGTCTTGTTCTGCTTTTTGCAGATGATGTGGTCCTGTTGGCTTCATCAGTGATCTCCAGCTTTTGCCCCTTAGTACTAATTGGTACTAATTGATCACCATTGTAATGCCACATCCTACCTGATTATTGTTGCTGACTATGTCCATCCCTTCATGATCACAGTGTTCTTAGCAGTGTTCTGATGGCTACTTCCAGCAGGATAATGCGCCATGCTGGCCCATGCATTGTAGATTTTATTAATTTATCTCTACATTCTGGTTGGGTACCATCTGTTTTCAAACATGCAGTTATTGAACCTATCCTTAAAAAAACAAGTTTGGACTCATCTCAGCTTTAAAAAACAGACCCATTTCTAAATTACCCTTTATCTCTAAAATATTGGAAAAGGTTGTGGCAGATCAACTGATTCCTTTTCTGAAACTACAAAACAGTTTTGATAAATTCCAGTCTGGTTTTTGTAAACAGCATTCAACAGAAACAGCTTTGCTTAAAGTTTCCAGTGACATCATGATGGCTGCAGACAACAGGGAATTCACAGTGTTAATATTGTTAGATTTTTCTGCAGCTTTGACACTGTTGATCACAGCACCTTAGTTAACAGACTTGGTGACTCGGTGGGGATCTCTGGAACTGTTCTAGACTGCTTTAGATCGTACCTTTCTAACAGGAGTTACAGTGTCTGTATAAACCAAACCATGTCATATTCTACCGATCTATTCTGTGGGGTACCTCAAGGTTCTGTTTTGGGTCCACTGTTGTTTCTACTGTACTTACACCCTCTTGGACAGATAATTGATTCTTTTCATAATGTCTCTCTCTTATCACCTATATGCAGATGATATTCAGCTGTACTGCTCCTTTAAGGATTCTGAGTTCTACAAACTGTCTGAATTATCAGAGTGTCTATCAGCTACAAGGTAACTTCCTTCAATTAAACTCTGAAAAACTGAATGTCTGATCATTGCCCCTGAGAGCATAGTTCCCTTGATTAGTCTAAATCTTGGTAATTTCTCCTCTGCCATCAAGATAAACTTAAGGAATTTGGGTGTTTTTGACCAATCGATGCCTCTTGAAGGCCACTCAAAAACATTGGTCCAAAACTGTTTTGATCACTTACGAAGCATCTCCAAACAGTGAAGATTGGTGTCAAAACATGAACCTGAAATGGCTTTCCATGCCTTTATCTCCTCCTGTCTAGATTACTGTAACACACTCTTCACATGTTTTAACAAAAAAAAAAAAAAAAAAAAAAAAACTCGACCGCCTTCAGTTGGTCCAGAACTCTGCAGCAAGGCTCCTAACTAGAGCTAACAGAAGAGCTCAGATCACTCCTGTTCTAATGCCTCTACACTGGTTACCTGTTAACTTTAGAGTTCCTTTTAGAATCCTGATTATAACTTTCAATGCTCTACATGGTCAAGATCCTCCCTATATTACTGAACTGTTAAAGCCTTATGCTCCAACCCAGCCCTCAGGTCCACCCACCAGAACCTTCTAGAAGTTCCAAAGACCAGATATAAATCGCTCTTTCCAGACTGTTGCACCCCGACCCTGGAATGATCTTCCTTTATCCTTACGTAGCATTGACAGCCTGGACACTTTTAAAAAACAGCTACCCTTTTATTTAAATCTGCTTTTACCTAAACCTTTTTATTTTCTTATGTTAACTCAAATTTTCAATCATCTTTCATCTGTTTATGAAATGTTATAATTTTATGACTTTATTTTATCTGATGTTAATCTAATTCTGTTTTAAGATCATTATGATTTTATGACATTGTTTTATTTTGTTTTGATCCATGTGACACACTGTGATTCTATGTCTGTGATAAGTGCTATAGAAACAAAATTTATTAACTTACTTACAAGTCAAAAAGCTTGAATCATCTGACTAGTTTCTTGAACTTGACAATGAGTTCCCTGTACTCAAATGAAATGGCCTCAACAGTCACCAGATCCCAATCCAATAGAGCATCTTTGTGGTGGAACGGGAGATTCGCATTTCGTGCAGCCGACAAATCTGCAGCAACTGTATGATTCTATCATGTCAATATGGACCGAAATCTCTGAGGAATGTCTCCAGTACCTGGTTGAATCAATACCATGATGGATTAAGGCAGCTCTGAAGGCAAAAGGGGGTCCAACCTGGTACTAACTAGGTGTACCCAATAAAGTGACCAGTGAGTGTGTTGTCTGCTTGTCTCCAGTCCAGTAGGGGCGCTACCGAACCTGTGAACCAACCGGATCCGAGAGGAGAAGACCGTCACTGAACCTCTTCTACCATGGAGGTGCTGCGAGTGTTGGAGTTGTATAGTGGTATTGGAGGGATGCATTACGCCTTAAAAGGTAAATGTTGATAGTTTCCTCCTTCTGTAAAGGTGTTTTCTGGAGATGCGTTATGATAGTTTGTTGTTTGTTTTAGAAAAACCAACATGCTGACGTTCAGTGACTTGTGGTTATGGTTAAAGCTAGACGTAAGGTTACGGTTATGCAGGGTTATGAATAGATATCTTCTGGAGGTCGTTAGCTGTTCTGGTGATAGCTGAGCCAGCCAGCTTCCACTCGATAATTGACGTGCGCGTCGACACGCGGCGCTACGGTACGGGACGTAAAATTACGAGCACCTTTCAATAACAAAAGCGCACAAACGGTTCCTGTTGTTTCTGGATTACGAGAAAGAGATAAACACAAAATACTTCCTGCTAGGGCTCTATTCAGTCCTAAGAAAAAGTATGTGTAAAATGGTTTATAATAAAATAACAACCATTCATATCCAATATCTTCACGAGACGTTGAGAGTGTGTATGTTTAACTATCCTACTCAGGACCAAACCCGGCATATTCACAAATCTTCTGAACAGGGGCGCCTCCAGAAAATTTGAAAGGGGTGGCCAGACGGGGCCAAAAAATTATTTTGGGGTGGCACACCAAATTGGTCCTTGTGGTAATTCTGGGAGAGTTTGCCTGTGTTGATGCTCCTTTATTCGTATTTTTTTTAACTGTACGTATCCAAAACATTTAACTTAAAATTTACAAACACAAACATTTCAGAAAAATACATTTCAGTTATTAAAATGTTATTTCAATTTTTATTTTAAAATGTATTTTTTTAGTTTAAGCCACCTGTTGCTGTCTTCACAAAAAAATGGAGATAAAAACCTTTTTTAAAATGGTGAGCAGCATTTTTTTTACTCATTAATTCTATTATTTTTATTTGCTTCTGTAGATGGTCCAGAACAGCACAGCTAGATTTTTAACAGGTACCAGAAAGAGAGAGCATATTACCCCAGTCTTGGCCATGTTGCACTGGCCCCAGATTCAGTACAGAATCAATTTTAAAGTTCTTTTATTCATTTTTAAAGCCTTACATGGTCAAGCTACTTTGTGTGTACGAGCTTCCTTGCGTACTATGATCGACCAGTTTTTGCTGGTTGCTCCGACAGCAAAAATGGAAACAAGAGGGGACAGAGCTTTCACAGTTGTAGGCCCAAGGCTGTGCCACTAACCATTAGGATGTCCTTCTCAGTTGAAGAAAAAAGGTTTAAGACACATTTTTACATTCTAGCTTCTAAGTGCACAGAATAGTAACTAGTGTTCTCATTTTTGCCTCTGTGTTCTTATTGTTTTAGTAGTAGTGTTTTAATAATCTTAGTGTTTTGTTTTGTTTTTATGTGTGTAGTGTTCAGCATTTTGGGTGTCCTTTGGATTGTTAAAAGTGCTTTACAAATAAAGATGATGATGATGATGACGATGATGATGACGATGATCGTGATACGTATCGTATCGCCATCTTTTCACCAATACACATTCCTAGTTGAATGATGTGGGTGATCAATGTCTATTCTTTGTCGCCTCTTTTGTCATGCTGACTGTTTTCAGGATTATGAGTAATTCAAATAATTTATTAACAGACAGAAATTGAAATTAATTTTACAACTTTTTCTCCCCAACCCAGAAAGTGGTATACCTGCCCAGGTAGTGGCTGCCATTGACATAAACACCACAGCCAATCAAATATACAAGCACAATTTCCCAGACACCCCCATCTGGAACAAGACTATTGAGGTGGGTTAAATTAATATGAGAGCAAGGCGTGTCAGTTATTTGTGGAGATAACCCAGCAGGTGCATATGGCATGTTTGTGGTGTGAACTGGATGTCTGCTGCTCAGAGAAGCTTCTGTGGTCATCTGGTTGGAATAATAGCTGACTGTAAAGGAAAAGACTCAGTTTTTTCTCTTCTTTTTCAGGGAATAACGTTAGAAGACTTCAATAAGTTGTCTTTTGATATGATTATGATGAGCCCGCCTTGCCAGCCTTTCACCAGGTTTAGTGTGGATAGTGACACGCACACATGCACACACACACACACGCACGCACGCACGAGAGGCGTTTTCCATTGTACTTTTACTGTGATGCATCTCAGGCCCATTGACCAATGAACATTCTCCAGACTAAATGTTAAAAATGGGTAATTTCATCACTTTTCTTTAGTTTGATTCACCACCGTCTCATGCTACATCAGTAGACGTTGATCTGATTACATCAAACATTCACAGTAAAATAAAGTAAATACAAAGCCTGAGACGGGCCATCAGTCATTCCATTGCATAAACTACATTTTCTGTAGCCTGCACCATATTTTTCAGTTTTATTCCTCTGTAATGAAACTCATTAAAATGCTTAGCAGTAGTTGAAATACTTTCTTATGTGTAATGATTTTCTGTTCTCTGTGTATTTTTATGGATCAGTTTACCTATTTTCTGATTGGTTTTGTGATGTGTTCTGGGTGTTCAGGTTGGGCCTTCAAGGTGACATTTCTGACCCCAGAACCAAGAGCTTCCTCTACATCCTCGATCTTCTTCCCAGGTATTAACATATTCAACATCCATCCATCCATCCATCCATTTATTTTCATCCATCCATCCATCCATTTATTTTCATCCATTCATTTTCATCCGCTTATCCGGAGTCGGGTCGCGGGGGCAGCAGCCTAAGTCGAGAGGCACAGACTTCCCTCTCCCCAGCCACTTGGGCCAGCTCCTCCGGGGGAATCCCAAGGCGTTCCCTGGCCAGGTGAGAGACATAGTCCCTCCAGCGTGTCCTGGGTCTACCGTTAGGTCTCCTCCCGGTTGGACGTGCCCGGAAAACCTCACCAGGGAGGCGTCCAGGAGGCATCCTGAGCAGATGCCCGAGCCACCTCAACTGGCTCCTCGATGTGGAGTAGCAGCGGGTCTACTCCAAGCCCCTCCCGAATGACCTAGCTTCTCACTCTATCTCTAAGGGAGAGCCCAGCCACTCTTCGGAGAAAACTCATTTTGGCCGCTTGTATCTGCGATCTCGTTCTTTCGGTCACTGCCCAAAGCTCATGACCATAGGTGAGAATAGGAACGTAGATCGACCGGTAAATCGAGAGCTTCGCCTTCTGACTCAGCTCTCTCTTCACCACGACAGATCGGTACAACACCCGCATCACTGCAGATGCAGCACCAATCCGCCTATCAATCTCACGCTCCAGTTTTCCTTCACTCGTGAACAAGACCCCGAGATACTTAAACTCCTCCACTTGGGGCAGGACCTCATCCCAGACCCGGAGAAGACATTCTACCCTTTTCCGAATCAAGACCATGGTCTCAGATTTAGAGGAGCTGATTCTCATCCCAGCTGCTTCACACTCGGCTGCAAACCACTCCAGCGAAAGCTGAAGATCACGTTCTGATGAAGCAAACAGGACCACATCATCTGCAAAAAGCAGAGACCTGGTCCTCAGGCCACCAAAACGGATTTCCTTCACACCTTGGCTGTGCCTAGAAATCCTGTCCATAAAGGTTATGAACAGAATCGGTGACAAAGGGCAGCCTTGGCGGAGTCCAACTCTCACTAGGAACGAGCCCGACTTACTGCCAGCAATGCGAACCAAGATCTGGCACTGGTCATACGGGGACCTAACAGCCCGTATCAGAGGGCCTGGTACCCCATACTCCCGGAGTACCCCCCACAGGGCTCCCCGAGGGACGAGGTCAAATGCCTTCTCCAAATCCACAAAACACAGGTAGACTGGTTGGGCAAATTCCCACGCAGCCTCCAGGATCCCCCTAAGGGTATAGAGCTGGTCCAGTGTTCCACGGCCAGGACGAAAACCACATTGCTCCTCCTGAATCTGAGGTTCAACAATCCAACGGAGCCTCCTCTCCGGAACCCCTGAATAGACCTTACCAGGAAGGCTCAGGAGTGTGATCCCCCTGTAATTGGAACACACCCTGCGGTTCCCCTTTTTAAATAAGGGGACCACCACCCCGGTCTGCCAGTTCAGTGGGACTGCCCCCGATGTCCACGCAATATTGCAGAGCTGCATCAGCCAACACAGCCCCACAACATCCAGAGCCTTAAGGAACTTCGGGCGGATCTCATCCAGCCCTGGAGCCTTGCCACATTTGACCTATAGAATCTAGAGGCAGCCAACTGTTTAAATACACAAATGTGTATTTTAATAATGATGTTATTTAATTGGTGAACTTCTTATCCACTGTATCCTTTGCTTTACTGAGTGCTACAGAAACTGTAGTGCTAGTTCTGTTTGTCTGATAGCTAATGGGCTCGACACAAGGGAGGCGACAAACGACCGCGATCAGCGAAATTTGTCGCCATCGCTTTTATTACCTGACACACGGGAGGCGACCCGCGGTAGCGGGCATCAGCAAAGCCGTTGGCGCGTTCTGTTCCATGGCGAAATTGAAACTTCTGTTGTTTTGTTGGCTGTGTCAGGTTGGAGGGAATTAAGGTTGTTTAAGCGGTTCAGAGTTAAAAAAGTGGTAGATGTGATGTTTCACAAAGTGCTGTTAGAGTTATGTGAAATCTTACTTCTGATTTTACTATATAAAACATAATAATAATCAACTTCTCCGTCATGTTTGCTCGGAGATGTACGGAGCATCCTGTCCGCTCATTGGTCAGTGAATGAAACCTCCGTTGATTGGTCCTCGCCCGAGCGACAGCGATGAAAAGTTGAAAATGTTTCAGCTTTCTGGGATCACATCGCTGGGTCGCCTGTACATGTGCATGAGCGCAAAATTTCACACGCACGTTTTTCGCGTTTCGCTTGGTAGGAGGGAAACCCGCGATTATCGCTTTGTCGCGCATGTCTCATTGAAAATGAATGGAGGAGAGGCGATGTCGCCTCCCGTGTGTCGAGCCCATAAGGCTGCAACAACAGATCAATAAAAATCGATGCGTTGGTAATGCGTTTCGTCATCCATTTGTTGTGTTGTGCAACTTTTTTGTGTTGCGCAACCTTATTTTACAGTCAATGTGTGCAGCTTATTTGTAGACGGCAACAGAGCAGACTTATGGGCTTATGCTTGACGCGTCCGCGAGGTCCGCACGGCTCCGCGCGGCGGAATTGCGTCATTTTAACAACCACGCCCCTCCAACGCATCTCCGCACGTCCCAAAATTTCCGCACCGCGCACCTAGGAAATTTTCTAAACACGCGGACGTTCGGACGTGGAAAAACATGGCGGACCAGCAAGAACTAGTATGGCAGACGAAGAAGAAGAAGAAAATAACATTTCTATAGCGCCTCTCAAGATAAAAATCACGAGGTGCTTCACAGAAACAAAAAATATTAAAAAGCTTTTAGAAAATGTTTAAAAATATATTTAAAATTAGCAAAAATAGACAATTGTTATTAAAAAAATGTTAAGAAAGAGTGAACAGGAAAGAAGGAAATCAGTGGATACTGAGGAAGGTGAAATAGGTGGGGAGAGCAGAATAAAGAGAGAGGGGTGAAGAAGGTCATACAAAAGCCAGCCTGAACAAGTGAGTCTTCAGCTGCTTTTTAAAGGAGACCACTGAGTCCACTGATCTCAGGCTCAGGGGGAGAGAGTTCCAGAGTCTGGGGGCCACAGCAGCAAATGATCTGTCACCTTTGGTCTTTAGCCTGGTGCTGCACAACCAGTAGGCTTTGATCACCGGACCTCAGGGACCTGCTGGGGGTGTAGAGACTAAGAAGATCACCAATGTAAGATGGTGCTTGTCCATGTAAGGCCCTATAGACCAGAACCAGGATCTTGAAATGAACCCTGAAGTTGACTGGCAGCCAGTGAAGCTGGAGGAGAAGCAGGGTGATGTGGGTGTGTTTGGAGGACTTGGTCAGAAGCCGAGCACAGGCATTCTGAACCACCTGTAGACGGTTCAGGGAGGTTCTGCTCAGACACGTGAAAAGAGAGTTACAGTAGTCTAAGTGCGAGGAGATGAAGGTGTGGAGAACTGTCTCAAGTTCAGAGTGGGACAGAATGGGACTCAGCTTAGCAATGTTCCTGAGATGGAAGAAGGAAGAGCAAACAAGAGAACTGACATGAGAATCCAGGGTGAGAGCTGGGTCAAAGGTCACGCCAAGATTCCTGACCGAAGGTCTGGTGTGAGAAGCAAGCTGACCAAGAGTGTCTCTGACTTTGGGAACCAGCTTGTCTGGAGCACAGATGAGGATCTCAGTCTTATCTTCATTCAGCTGAAGAAAGCTCCCAGCCATGCAGGTTTTAATAGAGTCTAAGCAGGTGTGTTACAGCTGCAGCTTAGACATCTCATGGGGCTTAAAGGAGATGTACAGTTGGATGTCATCTGCATAAAGATGGTAGGAGATTCCTTTGAAGGAGCTCAGGTTGTGCTGAAGAGGAAACAGATAGAGGAGGAAGAGCAGAAGCCCCAGCACATAACCTTGTGGGACACCATGGGTAAGATAGGGTTCCAAATGAACATGATGTTCGTGAAGCTAAGAACATCTAAACTCTACAAGCAGAAGTCCTCACCAGTCACCATTCTGTTTGTTCTTAGCTGACTGCAGCGCTACGGAGCAGAACCGCAGCAGTTAGGTTCGGGTCTGCTCTGCTAAACACAGCAGCAGGAATGCGGCAAGCCACTGTAGCATATAATTTACACGCGTCTATTTGTGAACATAATTAAAAATGGATTATTGCTAACCCGTACTTAATAAATATGTTACCATTACATTTTTTGCATTAGAAGTTAAACATTATTAGCATTTCCAGTAACTTACTACTGAACATGTTAATGAAATACATAAAATTTTACTGATCATAGTTTAATTATGGATACATTTAGGTGATAGTATGTTGTCTATTGAACTGTTTTGTAATCATGTTTTGTTGTTAAATAAAGTAAAGAAAGGAGAGGAAAATGTTTCCCTAGCAGTTTTTTAATGTTGCCGTTTAATCCGATTAATCGAGTTGAGACCCCATCTGATTTATATGATCCAAATAATCGTTTGTTGCGGCCCTACTGACAGCTGGACTTTATGACTCTGGATGAATGCTGGAGTCGTGACTTGTGTTTTGTGTATTTATTTATGCCCGTGGTTGTGAACTTTTTTTCCATGTCCTTATTCGGCCAGGCTTAGCAAACTCCCACGCTACATCCTTTTGGAGAATGTGAAAGGTTTTGAGAGCTCTTCTGCCAGGTAAGCTGTTCACTGGTTGGAAAGTGTTTTGCTGCACCTGCACCATAATGTTATAATTAGCCCCAACGGACACAGGGAGAGAGCCTAAGTCTCCTCCCCTTCCAGTCAGGTCATGGGTCCCTGGAACAAAAAAAAAAAGGGAATGCAAGTGAACTGAGCTATAAAAGCTACTTTCTAATCTGCTTAGCCTTGTGCCCTGAATCATGCATATATTGTACTTCTTTTTAAATGAAAGGAAGTCATATGAGATTTGTCTATGTCTGTCACATACTTTGAGACTTGTTTTTGTAAAAAAAATCATAAATAATGACTACAAATCAGACGTTGCATATATGATGTCACTACAGAATCTCCCTAATATGCCACATGGCCAGACAGTTTCTTTAGTTTTCTCTGTTTAATGCTCTTTTATCCTGGAAGAAGAACAACAAAATGTAAATGAGATTAAATTTAGATAAAAGAAAATTAAAATTAAGTAATTAAAAGAAAACAAGGCAAAGAAATAAAAAAAAACAGAAACCAAAAGATTTAGGAGGAAGCCATTCTATAAAAATGTGTCTTCAACCTGCTCTTAAAGACTGCCAGTGATGGGGACTGTTTGATTGTGAGTGGGAGCTCGTTCCAGAGAGAGGGTGCAAGGACTTGAAAAGCCCTTATCACCACGAGTCTTAAATTGGGTGCGAGGGACAATAAGCAATTTCTGGTCAGTCGACCATAATGACCTTGAGGGAACATGCTTTGTTAAGAGCTCCGCTAAGTAGGTGGGGGCACTGACTTGGAAAAATAAAACACAAAAAGCAGAATTTTAAACTGTGCCTGGTAGGACACAGGTAGCCGGTCCCGGATGTAGGCATGGGCAAGGAGGGGCAATGCCCCCCTAAAAATGGTGACTGCGTCCCCAAATGTGATGACATAGAAATCCCGAATTTGAAAAGGTCTGATGAAAAAGGGTCAGGGAGAGTGATCTCTCTCTCTCTCTCTCTCTCTCTCTCTCTCTCTCTCTCTCTCTCTCTCTCCTCTCTCTCTCCTCTCTCTCTCTCTCTCCTCTCTCTCTCTCTCTCCTCTCTCTCTCTCTCTCTCTCTCTCACTCACTCTCTCACACACTCTCTCTCTCTCTCTCTCTCTCTCTCTCTCTCACACACACTCAAATTCTTGAACATCTCTCTGACTCAGTCAATATGATGGAGCGTCTGTCATGAGTGGGGTCAGGGGTGGGGTTCAGGGCTTACTGCAGAAGAAGGTAGGAAAGGATATTCCCTACATCCACTGCTACAACCACCAGCTGCACTTGGCAGTGGTCCATGCAATGCAGGCAGAGCCATGTGCAAAAACCTTTTTTGATCTATCAGGATCTCTACACTCATTTTTCCACCGTCATTATGTTTCGCAGAACTATGACGTTCCCTCCCTGAAACGACTGTTTGAGATCAGGTGTACAAGCCACCATGATGAGACCAAGTGCCTTGTGGAGAATCAGGATGCTATCATGAGTATCCTGTCAGAGGTTACAGAGGACAGAGCTGCTGCTGCTGATATCTGTACAGAGGCATCAGGACTGTTGGTGATGTTAAGGAGGCATCACTTCTTTGAAATAGGAAAATTCCTCTCAAAAGTTCTGGGTTCCTTGAAGTCTGCAAGTTCTATGCTGCAGTCTCACTCTGTTGACCTGTGCTGTGCTTCAGAAGTAGTCAGTGCATCTCTGCAGGCTTTGAAGCAGATGAGAGATGAGGAAAGTGAGACATTAACCAGCACACCTGCACCAGCTGCTAAAAGACAAAGAAAAACAAGCTCACTGCTAACAGGTAGTGTTGTAATGTCCACTGTGGGCCACGTAGAAGACTCCACAACTCCTAGCCAGGAGCCATTTTGGGCATAGTCATTGTAGAGATGGAGACAAGATTCTCCAAAAGCAATCTTGATCTCATGAAAGCCCTTAACTGCCTTCAACCTCAGTCTCCCTCCTTTCTGGATCCTGACATGTTAAGTCCTCTGCAGAAAATGACAGGAAGTGACAGTGAGAAACTTTCCAATGAGATTCTTGTTGCAAAACTAATGTTGGGGAAAGAGTTCAAAAAGACTGATGATGATAACAGTGTAGAGTTTGTAGACCTCTCCACCATTTGCAAATATCCACATGGGTATGAGAATGCCTTTCCTCGGCTCCATCGCATGTATGTGACCTCCCTTGTGACTGGAATATCAGCAGCATCGTGCGAGAGCTCTTTCTCCACTTTGTCTCGTGTTCTTACCCCGTTCCACCGTACTACGCTACATGAGAGAAAAAGAAATGTAGTCCTTCTGGCTCACGAGAAGGCCATAACAACAGGCCTAGATTCGTTAGGAGTTTTGCACAGAAAAGCAGATGGCTGATGCTGTAATGACTGATAAAAGCCATAAAGAAATAAGAACAAAGATTCTAAAAAAATAAAATAAATAATTTATAAGTAAAATAAAAAATAAAATAAAAAATGGAAGCAAAGACAGATAAGACAGATAAAATAGATAAAAGACATAAAAAGATAAAAACATTAAAAATAGAAAGAAAGAGATAGATAGATAGATTGATTGATTGATTCAGCCCCAATAGGGGACAAGCCAGTGCCCCATTTGTGCCCGTCCCAAGCCCGGGTAAATGCAGAGGGTAGTGGGGATTTGGGGGTATGTAACACCTGAAAAATTATTTCCCAGACCTGCCCCCCTGATATTCTACATGCACCCCTTTGTAGGGCTGGCTAAATCCGGCCCTGCTGGTAGCCAGTGAAGGGAGGCCAGCACGGGAAAAATGTGGTCCCTTTTCTAGTTCCAGTCAAAAATCTGGCTGCACTGTTCTGAAATAATTGCATGTGATGAACAAATGTCTGACCCAACCCAGCATAAAGGGATTTACAATAGTCAAGCCTAGAGATCACAAATGCATGGAGTACAAGCTCCAAGTGAATTCTGGCAAGAACCTAAATCTGAGATGCAGCTTGAGTGAAACATGATAAATTCCATTTTACATTCATTAACGTACAGGAGATTAGCTGCCAACCATGCCTTGACCTCATTTACACAGGTCTCAAGGGTCAAAACGATGCTCCGTTCCCAAGAGACTGTGAAGAATAGATCTGGCAGCGTATAAGTGGAACTTAATGCCATGTCTGCAGAAGATGGACCCCAATGGCAACAAATAAATTGCAAAAAGCAGTGGTCCGATAATTGAGCCCTGCGGAACCCCCAAGTGCAGAGCCTCCCAGAATTTTTATTTCATACAGAACCTCCTATCATATACAGTGGGGCAAAAAAGTATTTAGTCAGCCACCGATTGTGCAAGTTCTCCCACTTAAAATGATGACAGAGGTCAGTAATTTACATCATAGGTACACTTCAACTGTGAGAGGATTTTTAAAGAATTTATTTGTAAATCAGGGTGGAAAATAAGTATTTGGTCAATAACAAAAAATCAACTCAATACTTTGTAACATAACCTTTGTTGGCAATAACAGATTACTATAGGTCTTTACCAGGTTTGCACACACAGTAGCTGGTATTTTGGCCCATTCCTCCATGCAGATCTTCTCAAGAGCAGTGATGTTTTGGGGCTGTCGCCAAATAACACGGACTTTCAACTCCCTCCACAGATTTTCTATGGGGTTGAGGTCTGGAGACTGGCTAGGCCACTCCAGGGCTTTCAAATGCTTCTTACGGAGCCACTCCTTTGTTGCCCGGGCGGTGTGTTTGGGATCATTGTCGTGTTGGAAGACCCAGCCACGTTTCATCTTCAAAGCTCTCACTGATGGAAGGAGGTTTTGGCTCAGAATCTCACGATACATTGCCCCATTCATTCAGTCCTTAACACGTATCAGTCGTCCTGTCCCCTTAGCAGAAAAACAGCCCCAAAGCATGATGTTCCCACCCCCATGCTTCACAGTAGGTATGGTGTTCTTGGGATGCAACTCAGTATTCTTCTTCCTCCAAACACGATGAGTTGAGTTTATACCAAAAAGTTCTACTTTGGTTTCACCTGACCACATGACATTCTCCCAATCCTCTGCTGTATCATCCATGTGCTCTCTGGTAAACTTCAGACGTGCCTGGACATGCACTGGCTTCAGCAGCGAAACCTGTCTGGCACTGCAGGATTTGAGTCCCCGCCGTTGTAGTGTGTTACTGATGGTGACCTTTGTTACTGTGGTCCCAGCTCTCTGCAGGTCATTCACCAGGTCCCCCCCCCCCCCCCCCCCCCGTGTGGTTCTGGGATTCTTGCTCACCGTTCTCATGATCATTTTGACCCCACGGGATGAGATCTTGCGTGGAGCCCCAGATTGAGGGAGATTATCAGTGGTCTTGTATGTCTTCCATTTTCTGATAATTGCTCCCACAGTTTATTTTTTTCACACCAAGCTGCTTGCCTATTGTAGATTCACTCTTCCCAGTCTGGTGCAGGTCTACAATTCTTCTCCTGGTGTCCTTCGAAAGCTCTTTGGTTTTGGCCATAGTGGAGTTTGGAGTCTGTTTGAGGCTGTGGGCAGGTGTCTTTTATACAGATAATGTGTTCAAACAGGTGCCATTAATACAGGTAACGAGTGGAGGACAGAAAACCTTCTTAAAGAAGACGTTACAGATCTGTGAGAGCCAGGGATTTTCCTTGTTTGAAGTGACCAAATACTTATTTTCCACCCTGATTTACAAATAAATTCTTTAAAAATCCTGCCATGTGAATTCATGGATTTTTTTTCACATTCTGTCTCTCACAGTTGAAGTGTACCTATGATGTAAATTACTGACCTCTGTCATCATTTTAAGTGGGAGAACTTGCACAGTCGGTGGCTGACTAAATACTTTTTTGCCCCACTGTAGGTATGAATGAAACCATTGAAGAGCAGACCCAGTGATCCCCACACACCATGTCAAACGCTGCCGTAAGTTCCAGTAAAAGAAGTGTCACAGAGAAACCCTGATCCAGAGATGTATAAATGTCATTTAAGACCCTAAAAAGGGCTAATTCAGTGCTGTGTCCCAGCCTAAATCCAGACTGGAAAACCTCAAATAAATCAGATCGGTGGGACACCAGCTGCTGGTAAATAATCTCCAAAATTTGAGAGGCGAAGGAGAGGGTGAAGATTGGCCAAGAATTGTCCAGCACTGAAGCATCAGCACCAGTGTTTTTCAAGATCGGCGTCACCACTGCGGATTTCAGTGAGAATGGAACAACCCCAGCAGGGGCGGGGTGACAGAATGTCCAGAGAAGAGCCGGCTTCTGTCCTAATACCACCTTACTCAACTCAGAAAGGGATACAGGTTAATCATCAGCCACTTTAGAGCACTCTGACTGGAACAAAAGGTTTCCCTTCACATTTCAATAAAAATTGTATCAGAATCGCCCAACATTGATCAGGCTGAGTGGGTTATATCAGCTTGAACCTGCAGCAAACATGAATCTACAGGTTCTGGGTCTGCAGCCGGTGCAATTCACATGGGGGAAGTGGGGTTTCATCATATAATTAACCCCATACTGTTAGTTTAATTTCCAATATATGTACCCTTCCAGTGTTAACATGTAACATGAGCTCAGTGTCCCAGTGTTTCACGTCTGTTACCTGTCTTGTGTTTTCCAGGGAATGTTTGGTAAAAACATTGATGGAATGTGGCTACGACTTCCAGGAATTCATGCTGTCACCATCAAGTGTATGATATGTTTATGAATTTTGTCATATGCACTTAATGTTTGGTTAAATCACATTTATGATAATATTTAGGGCATTTTCTATTGCTGATAAGTAAATATTCGTGGTTTAGGTTGGGATTCCGAATTCAAGACTGCGTTATTTCCTTATTGGCAAGATTTCCACAGAGGAGTTGAGCATTCAGACCAGTTCAATGGTAAGGTTTGACAAATGTATCAAGGCCAACAGTTTAGCCGTCCCACTTTCCTAATGGGTGTGACCCCGCGAGGAAACCATTGAGCAGGGTTGATGGTTTATCCCTTGGGTCCACGTGGCAGTGATGAGGAGTGAGCACCACCTCAACCCTGCTATGTGGACCTCAAGGGATAAACATCAATCCTGCTCAATGGTCAACTTTCCTCACGGAGTCACCCATAAAGACAGTGTAAGAGTTAAAATAAATGTATAAAATAATGATGTAGTCCTAAGATGTGCAATTGATTTGTTCCACTTATTTACACAAATACTAATCATGATTTTGAACCTAAATTGCCTGATATCTTAACAGATTTTTAAAAAGCTGCAGACTTTTGAAACTTTTTTTTAATTCAACATATTATTATTTAACATAGCATGAAATGTTGGGCCGATACCGATATACTGACATTAATGCGTCTAAAATCAGCTAAATGAAAATTATTAAAGCTGAATTTACATTATTATGTACACACACCGCACACATTTACACTTCTGAGATAATTACATTCACTGATCACATGACTAAAGAAATACACACCACCCCTCTCTTCCTCTGAAACAGGCAAACAAATGGAGGCAAGATGGAAAATATATTGGTTGTTAATATCGGCCTGGTTTTATTTATCGGACTGATACGGATATGTTGAAAAATGACTAACATCGGCCGATACAGATATTGATGTCGATATATTGTCCATCCGTAATGAAAAAAAGTCTATGAATGCAGCTACTAATAATGGGTGGTATAAACTAAATATGGTCCGACCACTGGGTACGGAAAGTAATCAGACCCCCGTCAAGTTTTCACTCTTTGTTATATTGCAGGCAGCCATTTGCTAAAATCCATTAAATAAATGTTTCTTAAAAAGACAACTGAAATATCACATGGTCCTATTATTCAGACCCTTTGCTGTGAGGTGCTTTCCATTTCTTCTGATCATTCTTGAGATGGTCCTACACATTCATTGGAGTCCAGCTGTGTTTGATTTCACTGACCTGACCTGATCAGGAAAGACACACACCTGGCTATATAAGACCCTGCAGCTCACAATGCATGTCAGAGCAAAGGAGAATCATGAGGTCAAAGGAACTGCATGAAGAGCTCAGAGACAGAATTGTGGCGAGGCACAGATCTGGTCAAGGTTACCAAAACATCTCTGCTGCTCTTAAGGTTCCTAAGAGTACAGTGGCCTCCATAATCATTAAATAGAAGATGTTTGGGATGACCAGAACCCTTCCTAGAGCAGGCCGTCCGGACAAACTGAGCTACCGGGGGAGACGAGCCTTGGTGAGAGAGGTGAAGAAGAACCTAAAGATCACTGTGGCTGAGCTCCAGAGATGCAGTCAGGAGATGGAGAAAGTTGTAGAAAGTCAACCATCACTGCAGCCCTCCACCAGTCAGGACTTAATGGCAGAGTGGACCATCAAAAACCAGTACAAGACTCGTGAAAGTCTTCATGGAGTTTGCTAAAAGACACCCGAAGGACCCAGGGATGGTGAGAAATGAGATTCTCTGGTCTGAGACCAAGATAGAACTTTTTGGCCATAATTCTAAGCGATATGTGTGGAGAAAAGCAGGCACTGCTCATCACTTGTCCAATACAGTCCCCACAGTGAAGCATGGCAGTGGCAGCATCATGCTGTGAGGGTGTTTTTCAGCTGCAGGAACAGGACGACTGGTTGCAATCGAGGGAATGATGAATGTGGCCAAGTACAGGTATATCCTGGACCAGAACCTTCTTCAGAGTGCTCAGGACCTCAGACTGGGCTGAAGGTTTACCTTCCAACATGACAGTGACCCTAAACACACAGTTAAAATAACAGAGGAGTGGCTTCACAGCAATGATGTGATTGCTCTTGAATGGCCCAGCCAGAGCCCTGACTTAAACCTAATCTCTGGAGTGTTGTGGTAGATCTCTGGAGAGACCTAAAGATGGCTGTCCACCAAGGTTCACCATCCAACCTGACAGAACTGGAGAGGATCTGTAAGGAGGAATGACAGACAATTCCCAAATCCAGATGTAAGAAACTTGTTGCATCTTTACCAAGAAGACTCGTGGCTGTATTAGCTCAAAAGGGTGCTTCTACTAAATACTGAGCAAAGAGTCTGAATACTCAGGGCCATGTAATTTTTCAGTTTGTCTTTTTTAATAAACTGCAGAAATTTCTAAAAAAAATCAGTGTACTTTTCAATTTTTTTGGTCAATATGGGGTGCTCTGTGTACATTAATGAGGAAAACATGAATTTAATTGATTTTAACAAATATCTGCAATATACCAAAGAGTGAAACATTGACAGGGTCTGAATACTTTCCGTAAAAACTTTACATACGTCTAGCCAACAATAGCTTTTGACCTGACCGGCCTACTACTGTAGAGCTTGTTGATGAATTTCAAGTAGGGTAGAACCGTTTTAGGAAAAGATTTTTATATATTACACAATGGTCTTCAACTCCAGCTTCAGCACAGTAATAATAATAATCCAAAGTGTACTTTTAGTGGCATGTAAGTATGATGAGAAAAGACCCAATAACAGTTGTGAGTGTGTGAACAACATTGGAGAAGCACCTTGGAGAAGTGAGACATCACACAACACCAAGACCTTATGGATGGAAAATCTAAGAGCTGATCACAGCAATCTCCCAGAGCAAGAACCAGTACATGTCACTGGCAAACATCTAAGAAAAAAGTCTGGAGTGAAAGGAACTTAAGACTGCTCTAGGTCCTGACATAATTCACACCTACTTGCTAAAGAACCCGACTGCTTTCCATAACTCCTTGCTGCACAGATGGACTAACTGATTAAAGGGCTAGGGTAATTGATAGGGAACAGCTGTAGTCAAGTAAGATTGACTCAATGTGTAACTTCAGTTCTAGATTTAACAGGGAGCAAGTTCTGCAAAGGGATACGCTTTTATACGTGTATCTTATGTGTATAGGGTATTTATACACATGTCACGATACAAGGTTTGTAGGACCCAAAATGCAGTACCCAGGATGACACGATGCAGAGATGATGAATTAGAAAAAATACTTCATTTTAAGGAGAACAAAAATAAGTCCAAAGGGAGCCAAAATCCAGATAACGATCTGGAAAACCCAAAACCCTAGAGAACACTAGAAGACCAAAAACCCTAATAATCCAAGACGAGAGACGAGACTGACAGAATACAAACAATGGACCGACAAGACACTGAGACAAGACAGGGCTTAAATACACTGGGGCATAATGGGAGGATGATGAGCTGCAGGTGTGAGGGGAGAGAACCAGGTGAAAGTGATAACTAATCAGGGAGGAGGAGCAGGAGAGGACACCAGACCTAACTGGGAAAGGACACACACACACACACACACACACACACACACGCGCACGCACACACACACACACACACACACACACACACACCACACACAAAACTGGTATAATAGACCTATGGAAATTATGGTGGGGAGACTGAAAGAACACAGGACCTGAGAGGGAATATCTGGAGGGCTGAAGACCAGGGGACACAAGAGGAACACAAAGAGACACAGACCATGCAACACAGTTTAATCTGAATAAACTCATCTGGAATACTTTTTCATCACAGGTTCCCTGTACCCCTCCACCTTTTGCTGACTCTTCAGTCCTGACCTGCACATTTCCACATCCTGGCCAACCTGCTAAGGAAGAACATAGTAGTCACGTCTTGTATAAACGTGAGACGCCATCAGATGTTCAGAGGAAGACGAATCAGAATAATGACCTGTCTATCAAGCAGATACGAGACTTTCTGGAACCACTGGTGGAAGAAAACATGGAACGCTTTCTCCTTTCTCCTAAAACATTATCGCGTTATGGTCTTCTTTTGGACATTGTTCAACCCAAAAGCAGAAGGTCTGTCTGCTTTACCAAAGGGTGAGTTTAAAAAAATCTGTTGTATTTGATGACATAGATTTGCAGGTTTTGTTTGTATTTCTAGAGATCTTGTTACTTATAATAAATATTTGTCATTGATAAAAGAATGTAATACTAATAATTTTATTGATTAAAGGTAACAGGACCTAAAGTTTACTTCTTGGATGCTTTTAGTAACCTCTGCTTGAAGGCATAGGGGACACTTGAAGAATGTGGTCCAGTGTTCTTCTCATTTGTGCTACATTCTCAGTCACTCGTTTCTTCTTAAAGTTACCGTGTGTAGTTTCCTGGCACTAGGGGGCAGTACATACATACATTTCAGGGTAGTCTTACCATATTGCATGACTGTCGCTAGTTTAAAAATAACCTTACAGTAAATGTTAACTGTGTAGCAGAAAGCATGCAACCTCAGTGTGACTTCTCAGACTTTGATGGTTCTTCGTTTAATTCATCGAAACAATGCAATACCCTTTGCAGATTTCTGGCGCTGTAGTTTCCGGATCTGTTCAGGGTGCTGTGCCTGCCATTGACGTAATGTCTACAGCAATACCGCCTGGCCAAAATATATAGCATCCCTTTTTCAATTCTGTTCTTTCACAAAAGTTTTGGAAGCAGTTTAGCAGTTTTGTTATTAAAGTTGTGTTTCTTACTACCTAGATGTTTTTGATTGTAGTAACATAACTTCTGTAAGTCGTACTTGTCGTGTTTTGGGGAAGCTTTTTGACCCAAGATATACAGAATCAGCACACAGAACACAGTATATGAAATTATAGCCAAAAGAGGTTTGTTATAAAACTGAGGGAGCACCATCAAACAGAGGTGAGGCTAGAACCTGGAAACAGATACAGGTTCGTGCTTGGCTTGTAGCGGGGAATTGCACGAGACTATTGCTGGCTTGCTTGCTCAGGGCTTCAGGGAGCTCAGGAAGAGGAGAGGTCAGGTCTGAGTGGCGACTTGTGAGGCTCGGGTGTGGGGTCCAGGACGAGAGTAAGTGAGCGGTGGGGAGCGGGAGTTGGAAGGAGGAGCGAGGCGTGGTCCAGAGGTGAAGTACAGAATCTTTATGGATGGAAAGATGAGGGTAGCAGCAGGTATCCTGGAGGCGAGGTGAAAAATAAAAAGTAATTAATCACAAAGACTCTGAGACAACAAAATAATTCTTTTAGTTACTCGGTAGTGGCTAGAGACACCCAAGGCAGGTAATACCCAGATTGAAGAATCACTCTGCAAGGTGCTGTTGTCTAACTCCTCCTTCTATACCGGACCAGTTGATGGAAGATCAGCTGAAGCTGCCCGCTCCACGTCACCACCCACCTGTAATTAAGCTCTCCAAAAGGTTAGGGAGCAGGCCACTCACCCGACCATGACAGTACATCCAGTCAATCATCCAGTGTGATGTCTTAGACAGGCACAGGACCCGGAGCCGGCCATAAGGAAACATGGCATCTAATGAGTCGTCCCCCAAAGACTTTAAACCCGCTTCCTATGTACTTTAGACCCGATTTTTATAGTTTTATGGTATGAAGCTGTCAATTTTTTTCAACAACTGGACATCATCTTGTTCATTTTTAACATTGTTTCGATGGATATTTCCAGAGATCAACAGTGTAAACTACACATAGTCTCTTTAAGAAAACCCTACGTAATAATTTACTCTCTTTGTATTTTTGTATGTTGGGTTTTTGTAGCTATGGACGGTACGTGGAAGGAACTGGCTCAGTGCTTCAATGCTGCATGGAAACAGAGGTGGGATTTTAAGTACAGGAATCAACTGACCTTTATGCTGATAATAATGCTCTATGGATGTTTGGTTGGTTTGTTTTGTTGAGAAAATTCTTAGCTGTGTGAAAAAAAAGTGCTCTAAAATATTTGCGGACCTATAAAGCACTGCGTAAATACAGCTGCATGCAATTCCTGCTTCATAAATCCCACTCCTAGAAATGTGCTCAAGTGTTTTTGGATCGCATTCCACCTTCTACACACCCACTTTCTGCCATAAATAGTCAAAATGCAAAGCAACTTGTGAATATTCTGCATTTATATATGCTGACTCATCTGTGGCTTTTCACGGGTAACGACGGCAACTGAGTGATCTAGAAGACTAGGGCTGCAACAAACGATTATTTGGATAATCGATTAATTGGATGGGGTCTCGACACGATTAATCAATTAATCGGATTACATGGGGAAATTTTTAAAAACTGCTAGGGAAACATTATTTCTCTCCTTCCTTCACTTTATTAAACACAACTTTATTAGAAAACAGTTCAATAGCAGAAAAACAACATGCCATCACCTAAATTGTCTTATAAGCTGTATAGACAGAGACCCTAAGCTACACCTATCTGTGACCTAAAATGCTTGGTCCAAGTTAAACAGCTTAAAGAGCAAGTCAACCCCTACCAGAGTCTAACTCCACTCCCACTTCATGTTTGAAAAATGCAACACATGCTGTTGCCTGGCAGACCCGGAGCCGCTAACAAATACACACACACTCAGGCTCACGACAGCATTGTGACATCATAATGTACCTGTTTACATCATAGCATACTTCTTAGCCAATAGTGGTGGCAGATTTAAATTAAAATACAGTGCAGAGTTTTTACCTGACAACGGCACAACACTGCCAGTTTTAGGCAGAATATTTAAATTTTAACTAAGATGCACTGAGGTGCCAAATTATTGACGACACGTGTCTGCAGCACGATTAGACACTCGTTTATTTAGTTTATCAGCAAAAAAAGAGTTTATTTGGGGGTGACTTGCTCTTTAAGGGGAATTCTCATCTGTTTTGTTTGATCTCATCTGTAAACATTTATTATAACTGGGGATGTCAAACAACTAATTTTTAAATGTAATTAAACATAGGCTGTGAATTAATCAAAATTAATCACTATTTCCAAAAAAGACAGAAAAAATACCAAATAAAACAAAAGTAAATGAATGCCATCCTCCTTGCGATGATGCCCTGGGCAACTGCCATAAAGTCACATCAAGAAATGCTGCTGATCATTCCAATGATCCCAAACAGACTCACATTAGGCCACATGAAAGCAACTGAACCCAAAAATATATTAACCAGTAATATAACTGCACTCTCGCACAACACGCCTGCAGCAACAGTTAGGACGCCTCCCTCCCTTTTAAAAGCGTTTTCGCTTCTGAGGACATTGTGGTTGTAAAACCACATGCTAGTAGTCTGGCCCCAGTGTGATCAACCAGTTTCTGCGGGAATGTGACGGCGGAACCGGTTCGCAGCAGCGCGAGTCCCCCCCCCTCCGCCCATCTAATAGCGTCGCGCTTACGATTTTATAGACTTTTTTTATGAGCTTAGGGCATGTCTAGCGTGTGTAATAATCCGGGGCTTGGGTGAATCACTTTTGAAAAGTTTTTAACTTACCCGGACACAGAGCTCTCTCCTTCCTCGCTGATGATTCTGACATGCTTGCGTTTAAGATGCTGCATCATCGCTGTAGTACTCCCGTGCCATGCTAAGTCTGACCTACAAACGTTGCAGGTAACGAATATCTTCACCTGATTTAACTGAAAATGCTCCCAAACTTTAGAAGTTTTTACTTTTTTTGGGTCTCGATGCTTCTGCCATGTTCCTCTTCCAAACACCTGCCGGCCCTCCGGTCTGCGCGCAACGGCTGGCGGGAGGGGAGGGGGCTTTTGGAAGAGTTGTGCAACACAACAAATCGATGACGCAATTCGTTGCCAATGCTTTTAGTAATCGATTTTCATCAAATTTATCGATTCTTTGTTGCAGCCCTATGACATAATTTTACTGAGACTGATGTTGAGGTGCTTGCATGGCATTTTGTGTGTGTGTGTGTGTGTGTGTGTGTGTGTGTTAGCAACAACAGGTAATCATTAAAAACTGGTCTGTCTGTTTTTGCAGATGGAAAGTGTGTTCACAGGTCTGGACCAGCTGTCAGAGCAGGACAAGGTTGACCAGCTGTTAAAACTGAAACTGCGTTATTTTACTCCTAGAGAAGTAGCCAACCTCATGGGCTTCCCTGCTGATTTCTGTAAGTCAAGTTAAACGTGTTTGTATCCAAACGTGTGTTGTTGATTTCCGTTCAGATGTTTCAATGCTGGGTTTGCTTTAGAAGCGTTCATCATTTTTCCTGTCTTACTGAAACTTTACCAAAATGTGACTGAAGTTGGTGTTCTTTATTTGTACTTTGTATCAGTAGTCAGTATCTGCAGCTCTAATGTAAGTACTCAATTTGGAAAAATGATTGGTGCAAAACAAAATACCAGCAGCACTCGTGCAGCCCACTTAAGGACACTGCCACCACCATGCTTCACTGTAGGCACTATCGTTTCTCTGAAATCCTCACCTTTACGACGCCATACAGTTATGAAACCATTAGTTCCAAAAACAGTGATCTTTGTCTCGTCACTCCGGAGTCTAGAGTCCCAGTAGTCCTCATCTCTTTCAGCATGGGCTCTAGCTAATCCTAGGTGTGCTTTTTTGTGCATAGGCTTTAGGAGAGACTTCCTTCGTGGACGATAACTTCTCATTCTGCTATTTAAACAGAAGTCATCCTCCAGTTGCCCTGCCAGGAACAAGACAGACAAAACAGCAAAACTTGTTGCTCATTAATGCATTTTATACTTTATTTTACTTTTTGAATATCCATCGCTTGTTCTGAACAGTTTCTAAACTCGTGAATACGCCTTTTGCACACGCACATTGAAGCTTGAGCTTGCCAGCATTAAACGAGGGAAGAATTCATAAATTCGCAGAGTGAAAAAAATTTGAGGTGCCAGAAAAAATCGATTCTTGTCCAAGTTGAGATTAGTATTTATAAAGATTCTGAATCAATCTAAGTCGGGTACAAGTTGGTAGGCACATGCGTGGTGATGTGTAAAATGGTAGTGCCCATAGAGGAAACCAGAGGGTAGTTCGTGCTGCGCATGTGCGAATGAACATGTTGACGGCAGATGTCGCCTTAAAGTGACTAAAGAGTGAGGACAATAAAATAAAATAAAAAAACATGGCCCAGAGAGCCAAGAAAAACACTTAAAATGGATGAAAATGCTCCAGCTACTGGGGGCTTTGCCCCTGAGCCCCCACAGGGCATTTTCCCATGACCCCAATGGCCCCCACTCCCCTGGCCATTTTCAGGTTTTCTTCACTTAATCCAATCATATCCCTGTTCTTGTAAAAACTTGTTTTTGTCCTAAAGTCTGTCATTTTTCCACTCATGCAGTTCATGTAGCCAGTAGCACTCACCACAACTGCATTTTTAAATCTTAATTAATTTGTGATTAATTGCAAGCTAACTATAAGCATCATGATATATCACATGCATTCTTGATCATTGACAGCCCTAATTTGAAGTAATCCTCAGCTTTCCACAGATGAACTCTGGAGAAGATTTGAGCTTTGTGTTGTTTTCTGATTCTGGTTTATTGATCTTGCAGCTTTTCCACAGGATGTCTCAGTCCCTCAGCAGTACCGAGTCTTAGGAAACAGCCTCAATGTTGTTGTGGTGACTAGACTTCTGCAGCTGCTGCTCTCTGAACACTTTGGACATTCTGCAGGAGAGCAACTCTTTGCTTCTGAAGGTTCTGTAGGTAGTTCCCTTCTGTCCAGCAGGTGTTGAAGATCAGGACATATTTTTTATCTTTTATTTGTGAAGCCATGTTATGTATATTACAGACTGCTAGTATCAATTTAGTATTAGCACTCTGAATTACACATACATGACATATATATGCCATTAAAAGTGAAGGTTTGCTGTTTTCTCATCTTCTATTGAGGGATGTCTCTCATTTCTACTTTGTGCCTTCATGTTTGAGTCAGAAATAATGTTTTTATCCGTTTCAGTGCTGTAGAAATGTCAAACTACCAAAGTAAACCACAGAGTAGCTGAGATTCTCATCATCACTCACTTGTAAATGAAATCTTTGTAAGAACCTACACCTGCAGTTGTGTTTTACGTTGTAAGTGAGATGTGTGCTGAGAAGCCTCATCTGGTTGCGGGTGTCCTTCACCAATCTCAAGACCTGGTTAACCTTTACCAAGATTTACAGCTGAAACGAGCCATTAGGTAGCAAGAAACCCAAGATTTACAGCTGAGGAAATGAAAGCGGTGTGCCCAAACAAATTTTGTGTTATTAACCACATTTATGGGGGCGATGGTTTTGCTTTCTAAAACTGAAAAACTCCATGAAAGAGTGGGTTGAAAATAAAGTCTTTGTCTACAACTTTGAGGGTTTCCTGTTCAAAACAAATATTATGAAGTTATCAAATGTAAATGATCTGATTGTATTTTTGGGCTTTGATATAACAATAAAAATAGTTGATTCATAGTTGAAGTGTCTTAATTTAAATCAAGTGTGGCAACAATACTGAGCTAAAACTATTGGATTTTTTTATTGTTTACTCATTTTTCTGTCTGAACATATTTTTACCAGGAAGTTTAACCCTCCCACTGTCCTATTGGGTGGCCTACCATTGAGCAGGGTTGATGGTTTATCCCTTGAGGTCCATGTGGCAGGGGTGAGGAGTGAGCACCATCTCACCCCTGCCACATGGACTTCTAGGAATAAACCATCGATCCTGCTCAATGGTCAACTTTCCTGGCGGGGTCACCCAATAGGACAGTGAGAGGGTTAAGATAAATATAAAATCTTCAAGTACCTTGTAGGAATCCTAAAGTGGACAAAACTCACTTTTTGCATCTTTTTGTTCTACGATGTGGTTCTCTACTGCCTCATTGCAGACATGAATAAAAACTATCCATCCATCCATTTTCATCCGCTTATCCGGAGTCGGGTCGCGGGGACAGTAGCGAGAGGCCCATCTCCCCAGCCACTTGGGCCTCTTCCAGGAGAATCCCAAGGTGTTCCCTGGCCAGGTGAGAGACATAGTCCCTCCAGCGTGTCCTGGGTCTCCCTTTAGGCCTCCTCCTGATTGGACGTGCCCGGAAAACCTCACCAGGGAGGCGTCTAGGAGGCATCCTGACCAGATGCCCGAGCCACCTCAACTGGCTCCTCTCGATGTGGAGGAGCAGCGAATCTACTCTGAGCCTCTCCCGGATGACCGAGCTTCTCACCCTTTCTCTAAGGGAGAGCCCAGCCACTCTGGAGAAAACTCATTTTGGGCGCTTGTATCCGCGATCTCGTTCTTTTGGTCACTACTCAGAGCTCGTGACCATAGGTGAGGGTAGATCGTCCGGTAAATCGAGAGCTTCACCTTCCGACTCAGCTCTCTCTTCACCACGAAGAATATAAACTACCCATCCATTTTATTTCAGGTCTTAAACTCATGAATTATGCATTAAATTAATATTAATATATTAATCAAATATTAGGAAAAATTACCATATCCCAATCCCCCCTGACCTGCCAACTGGGAGCAATGGTTCTGTGCTAAACCCCTCCTGGATATTCGAGCTCCTCGGCTCATCACAGGTTTAGTGTGGATGTGGCCAGCTGCAGCTTGTTGACAGCACCCTGAAACTGATCGTTCTGGAAGGTACTGAATTAGTCAAGAATAAAGCTACTGAAAATGCTTTTTGTAGGAGGGACTGCAGAAGACATTCATCTGGACATCTCCCCTTAGCCCTGTGAGATAAATTCACAGTGCATCCATCACCTTTTATGTATTGTTAAAATGCAATTATTCAATTTTCCCTCAATATTCTACACACAACACCCCAGAATGAGGATGTGAAAAGAGTTATTTTAAATTATAAAACTGGGAAATGAAATTTATATAAGTATTCGTAGCATTTGCGGAATACTTTTTTGATGCACGTTTGGCAGTAATTACAGTCTTTGAATGTGAAGCCACAAACCTGACTCGCCTGTCTTTAGTCAGTTCTGCTTTTTCCTCTTGGCAGCACCTCGAACCTCTCACCAGGTTGGGTGGGATGTGTTTGGAGCTCTGACAGGGACCGGAAACAGGGAGTCATGCTGGTTTTGAACCTTTCTGCAACTGTCCTCAGATTTGTGGCTTGAGACAATCCTGTCTCAGAGGTCTACAGACAATTCTTTTGACTTCATGCTTGGTTTGTGCTCTGACATGCTCTTAACGACTGAGGTACCATATCTAGACAGGTGTGCCATGTCTAATCAATTTACCATAACTGGACTCTAATTAAATTGCAGAAACATCTGAAGGATGATCGGTGGAAACAGGATTTCGATGGCAAGGCCTCAGTTTTTTATTTTAACATTTTTTTCATATGTCATTATGGGGTGTTGTGTGTAGGAACACAAAAGCATCTGTCAAAAGTTCCCAGATGCACTATATTTGTGGTGAGAACCCACTGCTAGACACACACACACACACACACACACACACACACACACACACACACACACACACAGTCCGTATCCATGCATTTTCTACATCAGTTTAGTCCAGTTCACTTACAGGAAGTTGTGTGTCTGTGGTTATTGGCTGAGAGGCGGAGCTACGCCTGGACAAGGTCATCGGTCCATCACAGGGACCATTTTGTTGCAGTTAAACTGTGATAACTGCACCAACATGCAACCTGATAACCCAGTGCTTACATATGCGCCCAAAGTCAAATTAAGCAGATTACTCATCTCCAAGAATCATGTGAGAGGCCTTCTCTAAATAATAAACCACGGTTAAATCCTAGTAAAGTATAATAACTAAACCAAGGCTGTCCTGCCTCAGTAAGCGGAGACGTTCTTTATGGCTGCTGTGTTGGGTCAAAGTCTTAGCAGCGCATACTTCTAGGGTGGCAGGATGTGAAACCCTGGCATTGGTGATCAGAAGGTTCCAGATATACTTCCCCATGGCTGGGATGCTGCAGCTGTCATGGCTGCTCATCTTCATCGTCGTCCTAGTGGAGTTGCAGGGGGAATCGAGCAAAGCTCAAATGGCACAGTGAGTAATTTACGGAGGGGGAAGATGTAAAATTAAATTAATGACATCATCATTCACGCTTAACTATTCCTCATGTTACTTTGATGCTATGTAATAGGAAGTATGTCAGACCAAAAAAGCTTTTTAAGGGCACCAGCGTGTTCAATCCTGATAATACCAGACATTTTCTAAAAGTTTAAACATTTATTGGTTGGTTACATTTTATTGTGTTTAACAATGATAAAAAACAGAATAGGCATTTACTGCTTATTTTACTTAGACTGACATAGATGGATTCAGCATGAATCCTGTAGAAGTCTTGAAGGGTCTGGGGGAAAATAATAGCCCTATCACAGATGCTCCATTCCGAATTTTGAGTTTAAATATTTCCTGAGGAACGTGGGTTGACAAAACTTGCTGAATATTGATGAATATTACATTTTGCAGGCCTCGCATGACGTCAGACGATGGTCATCTTGTCTTCGTAACTGGTGACAGCAAAGATATCCGATTTCAACCTTCAGCGTCGGGCCGAGTTAAAGTTGGTGATGAAGACCTCTCTCTCCTTCTGAGTCAGGTGAGATTCTGTAGCCCCTGGTACAGAAGACGACACACCACCGGGTATGAATCCAGTCAATAATAAACACAAATCAATAACAGGTGTCAGAGAATATTTTTGTCACGCACTTTGGGATGGCCGACTTTTTAAAATATCATTTTAAGATGAATATGTTTGTGTACAAATGAAACACATTCCTAGCATCTATAGCTAACACTCCCCGCTACAGAGCGAGCTTCTTACTGTTCAGAAAACGTTATATTAGGTTTGACTTTTGAATGAAAACACGGAATAGACGTGTCTGTTTCGTGTGCTCTTTGAATGAGATTGTGAGTCTTGCAGGTTTTTTATACATCTAAATGAAGATCTCACTAAAATATGTGATTACAACCTTGAAATCCTGCTTCAGATGATCTAAACGAGTGAAAATAGACAAAACGTTCTCATCGCATCGTATCAGCTGTTTGCTAACATTAAATCCAGCTGCTTCTCATGTGAGCGAGTGAATAATTAACAGGCAGTGAAACTACAGATCAGCTGCCTCATGACCATCGCTGGAAACACCGGCCTGTCTGCACACCGTCTCTTTAATAATACATTTGTCACACTTTTAAACTGTTACACAGTTTAGCCAGATACATGTTGATGACGTCTCATTTGACCACCGTCTGAATGTTCTTGTGTTTATTCTGGGCAAAAGGAAAGGGTGAAACTGAGTTGATCTGGAAGCGGACAAAGCTTTGAGAGGGAATCGAAATAAATAGTACTCATGTAGGGCTGCCTTTTGAAGACATTATACCCGTTGAGGCGAGATCTCCTTGGATACATTAAATCCTGAGTGTGTGAGCTGGAAAGATGCAACTGGTCAGCAACAGACCAAATGTTTTCCGTCTGTGTGTGATCACAAATACAGAATCACCTACCCAGGACTTTACACACACAAGCTCACAGGTTCCTAGCTGTTAATGATTATTTCCAGTCAAGACGTGAACAGGAAATCGAATATTAACATCTCCAATAGAACCTCCAGTTTTTAATGAACCGCAAGTTGCATCAAAGATTAAAAAAATAAAATATGTCGTACCTGTCTGCTGCCTCTTGCCAGCTCTTGCTGGGTAGGTTCGCGGCCGAATGTGAAGCGGCTGGGATGAGGATCAGCACCTCCAAATCTGAGACCATGGTTCTCGACCGGAAAAGGGTGGCTTGCCACCTCCGGGTCGGGGGAGAGGTCCTACCTCAAGTGGAGGAGTTTAAGTATCTCGGGGTCTTGTTCACGAGTGAGGGTAGGAGGGATCGGGAGATCGACAGGCGGATTGGTTCGGCGTCTGCAGTGATGCGGACGCTGAGCCGATCTGTCGTGGGGAAGAGGGAGCTGAGCCAGAAAGCCAGGCTCTCGATTTACCGGTCGATCTACGTCCCAATCCTCACCTATGGTCATGAGCTTTGGGTAATGACCGAAAGAACGAGATCGCGGATACAAGCGGCCGAAATGAGTTTCCTCCGTAGGGTGGCCGGGCTCAGCCTTAGAGATAGGGTGAGGAGCTCGGACATTCGGGAGGGACTCGGAGTAGAACCGCTGCTCCTCCGGATCGAAAGGAGCCAGTTGAGGTGGTTTGGGCATCTGGTCAGGATGCCTCCTGGACGCCTCCCTGGGGAGGTGTTTCGGGCATGTCCTGCCGGCAGAAGGCCCCCGGGTCGACCCAGGACACGTTGGAGAAGTTACATCTCCAATCTGGTCCGGGAACGCCTTGGGGTCCTGCCGGAGGAGCTGGTGGACAAGGCCGGGGAGAGGACGGCCTGGAGCTCCCTAGTTGGGATGCTGCCCCCGCGACCCGGACCCGGATAAGCGGAGGAAGACGAGACGAGACGAGAAAATATGTCGTCAGTGGTGCTGCAGGCGGACATTCAGACAGTGAAGTGGAGAGCAGAGCAGCTTGTCCCTCCAGCTTTCAGACAAACACTGAGGATGTCTGACCATCCGGTGTCTTGTCCGCTAACAAGAAATGTTTATGAAAGACTGATTTGTCTTGGTTTGGACTTTAGATCAAAACCAACAAAGAAGACATTGATGACATCAAGTCACATGGAGGAGGAGTTCCACCTGAAATTACCAACAAGCTCAACCAACTCGACACTAAGGTAAAACAAAAGGAGTTTCTGTTGGATCATTAGCAGCAGACCAAAACAGACACCATAGCTGGCGAGTTTAAACTCTCAGTACTAAAACTGGTGAAGTTTAAAAAGAAACCAAATAGACGATTTCCATCGTTTCATATTTTCAATTAAACACAACAGTGGTTCCTTTCAGCTTACCCCGAAATGACTAGGTGGACCTAACCCTAACCCTAACCCATACCACCATGCCTACAAAGCTAAATAAACAACCACAAGCCTCAACTCATATTAAACTCCTCGTTATTATTGATGACCATTGCTATTGGGTGTTGTACGGAGAAATAATGGGTCAAGGAGTTTTGTTTCCAGGTTGCTTGATTTGTGGAGATCATCTCAAGTCCCCCTAGCTCAGTGGTTCCCAACCTTTTTCCCAAGGGACCCCTTTTTTTACCAGTAAAATTTTTGACGACCCCCTCCCATTCTCTCTTCCAGTACAAACATTAAGAAATTATAAAATTGTTCAAGCACATTCTAATATGCTTTGATTCAATAGCTAACAGTAATCGTAGGCTCCAGTACAGAACAAAGTCATTAACAAAACCAAACAGAGCATAATGTGCTTGACAGTTTGTATTACTTTTCTGAACACATGGTTTCTTGTAAACACTGATAAATCAATCATTCCTTTCAATAAACATTTGACACATAAAAATACACGGAGCAAAATGTACTTAAATGTGTATATTACTGTTTATACTAGATTATTTACTGTAAAGGCTGTGATTAATCAACCAGTTCTATCTTTAATGAACTTCTGACACTTGAAAATAAAACAGTGAGCTGAGCAGAATGTTCTTAAAATTGTGTTACTCTTTCTGTACTAATTATTTCCTGTCTTAATATCAGTAAACTTTTCACTCATGAAAAAAATTGTGAGCAAAATGTAGGCTATAAACAAGTAATAAACGAAGTTTTAACCCCTTAAAGTGGAGAGGTCCTGGCGACCCACTGAGAGGCTTTGGCGCCCCCTTGTGGGGGTCGGGACCCCCAGGTTAGGAACCACTGCCCTAGCTGATGCTTTATGGCCCACATTTGGGTTCTGACTCCCTATTCTGGGAACCACTGATCTAGACAGGTTCAACATTACTATTCTACACCCTTCAGTGGGGTTGTCTATGGAGTTATGATTAGAAATGATTTGAGGAGTAAGGAGACAGTCTCACACAAGTAGAGTTAACTCAAAAAAGGACCCCTTGCATTAACAAAATAAGTTTCTGACATCTAACAGTTGAGATGAATTTCAACGACCCTAAACCTGTGTCCTCTAGCCCTGGTCCACTGTGCGTCTACTGCAGTCAGAGGATGAAAGTAACTCAGGGTACTAACAGTGAACCTCACAAGCTTCAACAAATGAAACTGAGTGTCAGGTTTAAATCAGCACCCTGGAGCTGCAGAGAGGCGATTCCCAGACTCACTTCCTCGACCGTTTCAAGGATCTCCCTTTTGATATCTTTCAGGTGTCAACCCTGGAGGGTCAAGTAACGGAAATTCAACAGGTGACACGTTAGAAAACTCTTTGTTCTTGGTCTACAGCATCTTCTGGATCAGTTCAGTTATGCTTCTTCTTCTCACCCCCACTCAGATTGTACAGCGGGTGTCTTGCAGCAGTAATCCCTGCCAGAACGGAGGAACATGTCTGAATTTGTTGAACTCCTACCACTGTTTGTGTCCCAGCAACTGGGCTGTAAGTTCTGCACTGCATGTGGGGTGACTGGGAGGTTCATAGAGTGTGACCTACAGATGGTTATGTGTGCAGCTGGTTAAATGATAAACCTGCTGAACAAAATCGTAAGACCAGGTAAAGCATTCCAGTTCTGGTTGATCGTAACCAGGATGTAGACAGAAACTACAACAGGTGATTTATCTAAATGTAAACAGGCTGTCAGCAGCTGATCACAGTCATACAATAAACAGAACTAAAAGTGTACTCAGTAGTGAGTAGCTGCACACCTTCATGAATCTGTTTGGGTTTGATGTGAATGTTCCAGAAGGTCATGTTTCTTCATGAAGAACATCAGATCTGATGTCTGATTTAGTAAACCTACCCTGATCAGCCCTAAATGCTGTCGGTGAGGTTTAGATCAGGAAAAAGGATGGTCCTGCTCAAATGAGGGCTCTAGGTCATCTAGGTCAACACATCCACACACCCTGCCACCAGCTGAAGCTTAGATGTTCAACTGAACGAAAAGATGTCTCAGACTACTAATGCTCCTGCAGGATGTCCTCATCATGCCAGATGTACTAGAGGTCATTAAACTGAATTATTTCTTAAAGCTGTGGTTATGTGAGGAGCTGTTGACCAGCAGGTTTGAGTAGAAATCAACCTCCTGCTCTAGTTTAATCTCTCGTTGCTTTATTTTATTTAAAGCTCTGCTAACGTCGCAGTTAGAAAACATAGCCGTGAGGTTTAGGAGCGCTGTTTTTTCTCCATCTTAGTAGATAGATTTATTAAAACTGTGCTTCTCCTATTTATTTCCCATGTGTGTGTATTTGTGTGTCAGGGCCATAACTGTGCAACGGATGTGAATGAATGTCAGGTGTATTCAGACACGTTGCAAGGTTGTCAGAATGGAGCCACCTGTGAAAACAAACCTGGATCATTTACGTGAGTCTAAAGCATTTTTGTTTTATGTATGATGATGATGATGATGATGATGATGATGATGATGATGACAAAGGTGATGATGATGATGATGATGGTGGTCATGATGATGATGATGATGATGATGATGATGATGATGAAGATGATGATGATGATGATGGTGAAGGTGATGATGATGGTGGTGAAGGTGATGATGATGATGATGGTGAAGGTGATGATGATGATGATGGTGGTGATGATGATGATGA